>NC_080197.1:6925968-8125968 GCF_030028045.1 Hippopotamus amphibius kiboko
TATTTTACATTCTAGTTTTGTATCGCTGTTAAATGTCCTAAACACGATACTGTTCCGTGGCGATTTCTAGACTGGCATTGTTCTTAGGAGATATACGCTGAAGTTTTTATGAATGAATAACATGAGTGAACGGTCAAGATGCCCAAAGCTCTTAATTGGTCAGAACAATATAGAGATAAGTATACAATATAGAGATAAGTTATACAATATATAAATACGGCTAAGTGTTAGCAATTGGCTAAGCAAAGTGAAGGAAATACACAGGTAATTACACTGTTTTTGCAAAATGTTGTAGGTTTGATGTGTTTTCAAAATGAACAGTTAAAAAAACCAAAATTACCTCCTTAGAGAGGCTGTCCCACTGTGACCGAAGTTACCCCTGCCTCTGCCATTATTTCCTTCACAGAACTTTAAGGTAACATCATTAGTATGTTTATTTATAACTTACCTGCCACCCTTCTGGATAGAATACACACAGTGTCTTTAGTAATTACCTCTGTATCCTGAACATCTCGAATGCTAAAAGATGCTCAGTGAACATTTTTCTGAAAATATTTTTTGAAAATCTTAATCCATGGCAAATTCGTATCAATCACCCAACTTTTTTTCTGAGCTTATTGTCCTTATAATAGTTGCCAGATTCTCGGGAAATGCAAATCTTTTGATGTGAACAAAAAGTCTAATGACTGTACATACACACATAGCTAAACCAGTGAACATGGCAGAACATGGTACCTTCTAGAACCCAACTGATTTTTAGTTTCATCCACTGTTTTCGATTATTTAGCCTATTCATCCCATTCACTGGCATCCACTGCCAAAAATCAATCATGATTGACTAAATTTCCTTTAACATGGGCACATAAAACGCCAATATTTAGCATTGCTGGCAGAACCATTAGGAGACTAAGGCAGTGTCACTAAGTATACGCACACTTTACTAAAAGTTTCAGGAAAATGACATGTAGTCACAAACATCTGTGCCCAGAACAGGCATTTGTACAAAACATATCCTCTTTGTTTTGTCTGTATTTAGAAAAGCCAACCAGCATGTGGTTTGTCTATTCCTTTTACAGGGATTTCTGGCCAATGTCCAATTTGTTTATTCCTGATCTTAACTGATTTCCCAGAATGAATTATACAATTGAATTCAATTTGTGTTGGAGTTTTTAATTTGGGGTATTTCTGGAGCTCTAAACTCTAAACCCTTCCTTTAGACAGGAAGTATGTATTTTTCACCAAGATAATAGATGCAAATGACACAGCTGATGTTAGCTATGAAGTCAAGTTTATACAACACATGGGGTGCACGCTTTCATGCTTTGAGGTGTTTTGATTTTTGTTGGGCAAAACAGGCATCTGGCATATCAAAGAAAACAATTCTAATAAACTAAAAGGATCCCTCAACCTAAAAATAATGAGCTTCATGTGTGTAGCTGATTTTTCAGTTAATTGCCCTTAATTTATTCAGCTGAGATGCCTTACAGTCTTCCATGATTAAAGGGCGCCATGTTTGACTTGTCATTGAATTAGTTTGATATTGATATAAATGAGCTATAAAGTATCTCCAGGATTGCTTCCTGAATATATAAATGTATTTTCTTTTGTTACTGGCTCAATAAAGAATGAAATATACCTGATCTTTGGGTTTTGAAGCAAATCTTCGGCAGTTTGAAAATGAAGGGAAGATGGAATTAATCAGTAAGGAATGTATTTCCACAAAGAAATTAAAACTTCCATTGGTGATGAAGCTTATTTACTGTGATGCAAAATGAATAATGGTACAAGTTTCCATTTCCATCTTAAACCTGAAAGAAATAAATCTCCAAAAAAAAAAAAGAAAGAAAATCAGCTAGACAGATACCCCACCCTAACCTCTCTGTTGAACAGTGGTCTCATTTATAGTAACACATTAACTGAATCTACTGTTTGCTACAAACGTGCGTATTACAAACATATATTAAAAGTCAATTTATTGTAGGATAATCTAAGAAAATAAAAAAGAAAAATACACTTTTGCTAGGCTTTTCTCAGATAAAAATAATTTATCTGTACTGCTACTTTCTCCAGGAGTCATGCTGATACCTGTCAATGATCGGATGAAGCATACGATTAAGGGTTATATAGTAACTCCCCTACGTACGAACCTTCAAGTTGCGAACTTTCAAAGATGCGAACGTATTATAAACCTATTGTACAGTACTATATAACCCATTCTATTAGTTGGGTACCCAAGCTAACTTTGTTGGACTTACAAACAAATTGGACTTACGAATGCCCTCTCAGAACAGAACTCGTTCCTATGTAGGGGACTTCCTGTAATCTATATGTAATACATTTTTTTCCCTGTAGCACAAGCAAGACACACTGAAAGGAGAACAGTTGGTAGCCTCTAAATGTTGATATGTTTTGCCCCTAAAACACGGAATGAAACACTCCCATTTTCTTTCTTTGAATGACTTTTCCATGTTTCTAGGAGATGAGGCATTTGAAAAACACATCTAGGATTTTAAACCTGACTACACAGATCTGAACCCCCCTTTATTCCATGAAGTTTTCCCCCTTTATTTCTAACCATGTCCTTGCAACTTTTAAAAGACTGTGAATCTTTTAAATTGTGTTTCCTGGTTCTTTTAACTTGTCTTGGTGCAAGGAATCTGACACAGAGCTGTCCAACAGAAATAAAGTGTGAGTCACATATGTAATTTTATATTTTCTGATAGCTACATTTTAAAAGTAAAAAGAAGAAATTAATTTAATAGTATATTTTATCTAAACCAAATGTCTCCCCAATGTTATCATTTCAACCTGTAATCAGCATTACAATATTGTGCTCTATTTTTTTATACTGTCTTTGAAATTGAGGTATATGTTACTTATAGCATGCGCAGTGGACTGAATGTTTTTGTCCCCCTAAAATTCATATGTTGAAATCTGAACCCCCAATGTGATGATATGAGATGGGGCTTTTGGAAGGTGATTAGGTCATGAGGGTGGAGACCTCACGAATGGGATTTGTGTCCTTATAAAAGGGACGCCAAAGAGCTGTGTCACTCTCTTCCTGCCACGTGAGGAAAACAACGAGAAGTCGGCAGTTTGCAACCCAGAAGAGGGTTCTTGGTAGACCCTGACATGCTGGCACCCTGATCTCAGCATCCAGAACGATGAGAAATAAATCACTGTTGTTTATAAGCCACCTAGTCTATAGGTAGCTTTTTATAGCAGCCCAAATGGACTAAGACAGCACATCTCAACCCAAACTGGCCACATTTAAAGACTTCAAAAACCACACATGGCTTGGGGCTGCTGGATCAGAATGCACAATTCTAAGAGGAATATAAAGGGTAGTAGAATTGACATCAGCAAGCCTAGGGGCTTGTAATCGCCCTCCATCAACTGTCAAGAGTGAGTTAACCAAGGCACTGAACCCATGGGCTATGGATTTTAAATCTTTAAAATAAATAGGTCAGGGGAGATGGTCTTAAGTGTTTATTTTAACTCTAAGACTATGATACTATTATCATAATGAAGAAACTTTTGCTTTCTGGCTCCCTGCGGTTGCTCTGAAAAACCATTATCCATGGTTAAGTAAATAACATTCCCGCTGAGACCCACTGTGGAGCAGCTACACAGGCTTGTCCTGCAAGGAGCAGCTAGCTTGCAAATCAGAGCCTGCAGCTGAGTGGGCCTGCTCCAGGGATTCTTATAGTGGAGGCTCATATTGGAAATCTCTGTTTTTAAAATCTGTTTTTTACTTTTTAATAGCATCTTAATAAATATGACATGCGTCCTCCAGATGTGTTCACCAAGGTTTCTTACTGCGTGTGGTTTCCGGTGAGCTGTAGGGCTCACCAAGCACATTTTTGCATCTCGCATTCTCTGTATTTTAAGTGAGACCATCCCCAAAGTGTCCTCCAAATCGCAAAAAGCCAGTCATTTTTGTGTGATTGTGTTGTTTGCAGAAACTTGATTGTACTGATGTAGATCTTAACTACATTGTATGGTATCTGTTATTTAATTTCATCTACAGTGAAGAAATGGAGGGTTGGAAAGATTTCGATAATTTTCTCAAGATCACCCAGTTACTTCCTAGTGAAGCCAGAGCTTGAATGGAGACTTTCTTTCTGATGGGATGGAGGAAGTTCTTAGCCACTAGGTTCTTTTACCTGACTGTCCTTTCTGCTCAGGTGAGTCAGGTATGCAAAAGGCCCAACTACAGTTCATTTCTTCAGGTCAGTGAGTCCCCATACTGGCTGTATATGAGAATCATGGGGGGATTTTCAAACCTCCCAATGTCCTGGCCCCATTCATGGCACCCAAACGTACTAAATCAGAGTCTCTAAGCTTCATCTGGTCTGGAGTGAGGCTCCCTGTACACGCTAATATTACAAACCAAAGTTGAAAACTATTATTTTAGTCAAAAGTAGAAATGAAACCTTAACCTAAGGAATAGATATTTCCATTTTACTCATTAAATATATAGGCCTGTACACATAAAGAGAAGTAGATAACTAAAATTATTGTGTGAATATGGGTATTTGCCAAATATACTATCTTTTAATTAAAATTTTTCAAGTGTAGGGATGGTGTGTATTTGTCTTTTAAAATTTCAGTTTGTTTTTCTTTTTTTTTATTTTTAATATTTTGGTGACATTATTTTATTTTATTTTTTAAAATTAATTAATTAACTACTTTATTTATTTATTTATTGGCTGCATTGGGTCTTCGTTGCTGCACACGGGCTTTCTCTAGTTGCGGCGAGCAGGGCTGCTCTTCATTGTGGTGCGAGGATGACTCATTGCAGTGGCTTCTCTTGTTGAGGAGCACTGGCTCTAGGAGTGCGGGATTCAGTAGTTGCAGCACATGGGCTCAATAGTTATGGCTCACGGGCTCTAGAGTGCAGACTCAGTAGTTGTGGTGCACAGGGGGCTTAGTTGCTCCATGGCATGTGGGATCTTCCTGGAGCAGGGATCGAACCCGTGTCCCCTGCATTGGCAGGCAGATTCTTAACCACTGCGCAACCTAGGAAGTCCCAGTTTGTTTTTCTTAAGCATTTGTTTGTATAGACATAACCAACCAGGTTCAGAGAGTTGTTGGTTCTCCTGTGCCTAATGCTATTTCCATCCTTCCACCACCTTCCTAAGCAAGTTCTTAGCACTCACATCCCAGCCTGAACTAGCCTGAAAACCTGACTAATACACATTTTAAAATAAATTTTTGTACATTTTTTGTCATGTAACAGGAAGCCCAGGGACGGGAACCTAGATTCCTTTCATCTTTACACTCATGCTTCCTGCCTTATGGTCCCCCCGTGACCAGTCTCCACTCAGAATTCTGTCCCTGTTCCTGACGGAGAGGAGAGTGCCACTGAGGGGACAGGCCCTGCTGGCAGCAATACCTCCTTTTATCTGATTGGCCAGATCTCAGGGACAGGGTCACTCTAGTTGAAAAGGATTCTGGGAAAAGCAGTTCTTTTAAGTAGTGCCTACTTTCACCACGTCCACTCTCCAAAAAACAAACAAACAAACAAACAAAAATCCCCAAACCATCACCACCAACAGCAAAAACTGTAGTTTTATTGCTAAGGAAGAAATGGGGAACTTGGATACGAGGGAGGCAGCAAACAGTGTACACCATCCCCTCACTCCTGCGTTCTAGCGCTCAACACAACTGGTAACTCTACATTCATCTAACTATGTATAAGTCTCTGTTTGTTGTCTATACATTGCTCTTTGTTCCTATAGGGTCAATGTCTGCTTTTCTCACCAGTTCCTACATGCCACCTACCATATTGCTTGGTATCTAGAAGAAACTTTAAAATATCTTTTGTCACTGAAAGTTGAATGATGAGATTACAGATTGAGGAGAAGTAAGAACAGGAGGAAGAATAATCTTTCCCTTATCTAATCTAGATCTATTCTATTTAGTTAATTGATTTTTTAAAATTCAAAATACCTTTAGTGTTTTAATGCCACTGTGTTTTAAAGAGTGTTTTTATTATGTTTGCTCTCAAGAAAAGTCTTGGCATAAATTATCAAACCCTGAATTATAAGGAAGACTAACAGTGCTTTATAAAATAAATTAAGAGTAAAGGTTTGTTTTCAGAGTTCATAGAAGATTCAGAGCATTACATTAAGAATTCCATAAAACAGCACAAAGTTTAATGCAATATGTTAAACACATACCCTATAATACGGTCACAGAAATTAAATTTTATAGAGACCAAAAATATCAATCAGTCATGTTGAAGCTAATTTCAAATTTGCTGACCTGGACTGTTCTAGAAACTAGGAAATGTTGTCTCAAGGTACATGACTTCATTTCACAAAAATCTAAACATCACAAAATCCTTTTCATACACCTCTGGTGATACCCAGTCAGGCTGGCTGAAACCTGCTGCGTGGATATGGATCACGCCTTCCCTCTAAGCCCTACGTCCCCTCAGCTCTAATCTCTCTTGACCCTTTGCCTCAGATTGCAGGCCATCAGCTAACACCTTAGACATCAGCATCGATGGTGCATATGCAGACTCAGCAAAGACATGGGTAAAAGATAGACTTGGGAGAAAAGTAAGGAAAAGCATTAAATTTGTGCTTCTTTGAAAGATAAGTTTTAGCTTACTTTGCAAAGAGTACTGAAAAAAATCACAGTACCACACTGTGTCTTTTAGCAGCAGTTTTAGAAAGGTCCCTTTTCCCTTCCATCCATTATTAAACACAGAGCTCTCTAGTTGAGAGGCAGCCAGTTCTCACTTGCCATGCTGTAAAATCCTTGATTTTTCCTTTTAACCAAACAACCTTGGAAAAAGCAAATATCCACTTTGAGTATCAGTTGCGTTCTTATAAGATGCAGTGCTAAAGGCTTAGAGTCCAGGTTTGTGGCGATGGATGGACAAATAAGATATAGATGAGATGGATACTGTTTATTGGCAAACAAACACTCTTAAATGAGATCTTATAATGAGATCATGCCATTCCCCTGTTTAAAATCTTCCAAAGTCTTTCCATTGCCCTCAGAATATAATTCAACTCTATCCTGATACGTCTCCTAATCTCTGAAGTCATCTGTTCCCTGTACCTCACTCGATCTAGCGCACTCCCCTTCTTTGCATCTCACCAACCTCATCTTCATCAAAATGCTTCTCTGTCTAGAATGTCTAATTTGTCTTTACCACCAAATTATCCCATGGTTAATTCTCATCATTCATGCCTCAACCCCCAAACCCTCTGTTAAGCGCTTTCCCTATTTCATTCCCTGTCAAGAC
Source organism: Hippopotamus amphibius kiboko (assembly GCF_030028045.1). NCBI lineage: Eukaryota > Metazoa > Chordata > Mammalia > Artiodactyla > Hippopotamidae > Hippopotamus > Hippopotamus amphibius. Next base: position 6,933,233 of record NC_080197.1, read on the forward strand.
GCCCCCTACCCAGATGCCCTCTTTAATGCTCCTCATAGCACTGTGTGAAATTATTGTGCTTCTTACATGTATTCCGTCTCCTCTGCCTTACACGAAAGGTCTGCGAGGGCATCACTGTCTACCTGAAACAGCGTATGCTAAACGTAAGTATTAAAGGAAAAAATACACTGAATAAATAATGTTTGGGTAAAACACACACAGTCATTCTCATTCAGCTACAGAGACCAGCGAGAGAATTATGAATGAGGCCTGACTACCTTGCAGTATATACTACTTATATACACAGTGCCTAAGACATATGTAACCCAGATGTCAGCTGTGATCGCATTCATTCCTTCATTCATTCATTTTTCACACGCAAGGTTCTGGACCGGGCACAGGGACGTGATGGTAAGATCTTATTAAGATGGTCAGGAGTCTTCCATCTCCTGACTTGTGCCCATTTGAAGCAGTCAATATTTTCTCTACAATTTTGCATTGGGTAAGAAATGAGATGGAGTGATTCCCTGCCTCTGAATTCCTTTTTCTGTGCATGTGTCATTTTTTGCCCACACCCCATCACCCAGGCAGGATATTCACTTTCTTAATGTGTACATATTAAAGCCCCTGTGGGTCCAACATATTCCTGAGTGAAACAGACTTTCACAGGATGGGGGGTGGGGCTGTTGGAAAGAAGGGGAGCTTTCAGCAAAGCAAACACGTGACGTGTGAACATGCTTATTCTTAGAACACCTTTATCCACCCCACACTGGTTCCCACCCTAGTTTCACACACCATCTGACAGCCAATTCTTCCTTCTTCCCTCCCCTCTTGGCCCTTCTGAACTCTCTCCTCTTTCCTTTCTGGAACATTCTCCACAATCTTTTAAACAAGGCTCATTACTTGAGCTTTGTTAGCCAAGGTCTCAATAATTCACCTGGCAACCCATATGCCTTTAAAAAAAAAAGTTTACAACAAAAGCAACGTCCTCTCTAAGATACATCAAATGCCTCATTACCACATTAGTACTCTTTTCATCTTATTACACTCAGGTATATTTTCGGGAAAAAAATGGTTAGGGAAAAGACCAATGGCAAGGCTACCAGAATACCAGGGTATTGATTATATGTCTCGTGATAATTTTTTACATTGATAATAACCGTTAAAACATAATAATATTGAAGTGAATGTTTTCTATATGCCAGTCGTCGTTTTAGACACTTTGCACGTATTACCTTATTTGATCCTCATATGTGCCTTATAATGGTAGGTACCATATTATCCCCATTTTACAGATGAAAAAAACTCAGGCAGAGATGGGCTAAATAATTTGCCCAAGATCACAAAGGTGTTTCTCCACATCACTGCTCTGACCAAAATTATAGCATCCAAAAGCAGAGGGGTCAGAGGAAATATTCTCCTTCTCACTGAGCTGAGATTGTTTCTGTGAGCACTGGTGTCTTCCCTGCAGAGAAGGGAGTGTCAGGAGAAGCCTGGGCATAGAATCTGATGCAGAGATTCAAGAGCATATTGTTCCCAACTTATTAAAATTAGAAGCCAATGTTTACCACCGCTTAGTACATGCCAGGCTCTGCTAAGCACTTTCAAAGCTTAATCATATTTAAACCCCTCCAGTCTCTAAGGCAAGTATTATACATATATTTAAAAAATGCTTCTCTAATAGCTTAAAACCCTTAGGTCACAAATCTGGTGAGTGGAGGAACGGGGCTTCTGCTTCAATGAGAAGAATTTTTAACTGCTGTACTGTCTCACTTCCCTCCATGCTTAGCTCTGCGTTTACCTGGGAGAGGGTTAAGACATCAGTCACCTGGTTGGCTCCAGGCTCCTTTCCAAGCTTATGTTCGCACACCTTTTCACCTCTTCCCTTAGGTTACCAGCATAAATTGCACGTGATTATATTTTTCCCCTATTCAAAAGAAACAGAAAGGGTATCAATAAAGTCATTCTAAGCAACACATTTCAATTTCTACTGCATTTCATAATAACCTAACAATAACATACTCATGGAAGTAGATGGGATAACTTGTTGAGACGTTAACTTTTACTCAAGATTAAAAAATTATGGCGTCTTGGCATATTTGTAACAAATCTTTTCTATAAAAGAAAATTTATAAATGCCATCTTGCTTCAAAAATCTACTACTAATAATCTATTAAATATACGTGAATCTAAAGTATTCATATTTGGTGAGGATAACGTTGAGAGTCTTTCAGTTTATACCAGTTCAGCTGTGTTGGTTTTAGATGCTTATTTCTTCTGAGGGTCCTCATCTCCTCTAAACAGCCATACTTCTGAAATAATTAAGAAGCAGTAGGTAGTCTTTAAGTGGTAATCCTTTAGAAGACATAAATCTTTTGACTCTGTGGCTCTTTTGAGATATGTCACAATGGCTACTTGAAAAATGTTTTCCTTCTGCCAAGTGATATCACAAAGGCTTGGGGTTGCAGTTGCTGGACCGTGCTTGCAAATCTGAGGCACACAGTAAATGTTTGCTTTTGTTTGTTTGTACGTGAAATGCTCCTGGAAAATTTAGTTTGAAACTGCAACATTTCACAGTGTTCTTTTATACTTACCTATACTCACCTCTTATTCTATAAGACTTATAGAAAAGTTGCAGAGATAGTACAGAGTTCCCATAGTCCCTACACCCAGTTTTTATGTTTTGTACTAGCATAGCACATTTGTCACGATGAATCCATATGTTAAAAGTATTGATATTATTAACTGAAGTCCATGATTATTCAGATTTCCTCTTTTTTTAACATGATTTCACCTGTTGTCTTTTTGTTGTTCTTGTTCCAGGATCCCATATTATCTGTAGTCAGCACGTCTCCTTAGGCTGTGATAATTTCTCACTTTCTTTGCTTCTGATAACCTTGGCAGTTTGAGGCACACTGGCCAGGATTTTTTTTTTAAAAGAATATTACTCAATTGGGATTTATCTAACATTTTTCTCACTTAGACTGGGGTTATGGTTTCTTGGAAGGAAGACACAGAGGTAAAATGGCATTCTTACCACATTGTATGGAGGGCACATCCTATCAACATGACTTATCGCTGGCGTTGACCTTGATCACCAGGCTGATTTGGTGTTCCTCAGGGTTCTCCACTGCAAAGTTACTTTTTTCCTTCTTTCCATAGTGTCCGCTTTGGGAAGAAATCACTATATCCAGCCCAAATTTAAGGCATGGGGAATTAAGCTGCACCTCTTTAAGGGCAAATAAATTAGTGAAATTCTTCTGTACAGACTATTTACCTATTTTTCCCAATGTATTTATTTACTCAATCATTTATTTACACCAGTATACACTATGGATAGTGATTTTAACCTTCTGGTTATGATTCAGTGCTACTGTGTTTCTTTGCTTAAGTCTCTCAGCTTTGGTCACTGGATGTGCTTCCAGTTGGCTCCTATGTCCCTTTAACATACTCCCCTCAGTGTCAATGATTTTTTTTTTTTTAGCCTTATCAGGCTCATTTTGTATATCCCAACCCAGTCCTTGAATCAGCCATTTTTCCAAGAATCCGTGGTTCCTTTTATTGCAGAATAGAATTAGAAACCAAAATCTGGGCCCTTGGTGTGCTCACTACAACAGATGCATCGTTGACTCTAACATATGTGTGTGTGTGTATATATATATATATACACTAATCTTTGTATTTACACGTATCTATGAAAAATGTCCATGCATACTTATCTGTATCTATATTAAGCTAAACAAGAGTTCATGCTAATGACTCCAACTCTAATCTATTACCACACAGCCCATTTGTGTCTTCTCCCTTGCTTGTCTGTAACTTCCCACTCCAACAATGAGGAATCTGGTTTCCCTCATCTGCCATCCATTTACTTAACTGTTCAATTCCAGTACACACGTATAATGGTTTCAGAATTATTAACTGCCATCCCTGTAAGAAATACCTTTGTCAATTACAGTGCTTACGTGAAATTTATTTTGCCTTTAGTCTTACAGACCGTACTCACTTCCAGAGTTACTTAGATCAGCACCTTTTTCTCCCATCCTCTCAAGTGAGTTTGTTTCATGTATTTGTAATACAGTTAGATTCTTTTGTTATGGTCTGTATTCCATCCTGGGATCTCTCCATCTCTTAAATGCTTTATTTTCAATTTGGACATATTAAGCTTCACTCTTTGTGCTGTACAGTTCTGCGGGGTTTTGACAAACACATAATGCCATGTATCTACCATTATAGCATCATACAGAATAGTTTCACGTCCCTAAAACCAAACCAAAACAAAACAAAAACCTGTGTTTCACCTATTTCATCATCTTTCTGGTAATCCAACCAAATGATAAGGGTAAAAGGTATGGTATCAGAGAAAGGATAGACAGATAGATCAATAGAACAGATTAGAAAGTCCAGAAATAGACCCACACATTAGGGCTGATTGATTTTTGAAAAGGTGCAAAGGTAGTTAAATAGAGACAGGATGGCCTTTTTGACAAATTATGCTAGAATATAAAAAAAAAAAAAAGATATGTGAGCCCTGATCCATATCTTGCTCCCTATACAAGAATTAACTCAAAATGGAGCATAAGCTTAAAAACCTAAAATGACAACACTTCTAGAAACACACACACACACACACACACACACACACACACACACAGAAGAAATCTATGTGACCCTGAGATAAGCAAAAATTTCTCAAATATGATGTCAAAATCATGATTCATTAAATTTTTTAAAAAATTCATTAACTGGTCTTCACCAAAATTGAGAACTTTTGCTCTTCAGAAGGCAAAGTTAACAGAATGAAAAGGCAAGCCACTGACTATGAGAAAAATACTTGCAAAACTTGTATCTGATAAAGAAATTTTATGCAGAATATATAATGAATTTTCAAAACACAACAGTAAGAAAACAAATCATTAGAAAATAGGCAAAATATTTAACACATTTCACTGAAGAAGATATAAGGATGGCAAATACACACATGAAAACTGCTCAGCATCATTAGTAATTAGAGAAATGCAAATTAAATCCTCACTGTGATACTATTGCACACCTCATACAAAGAGGGGAAAACCATAGGGTGGGAAACAGATTGTCAGTTGCCACGGGTTAATGGTGGAGGGAAGGCTTGACTACAAAGGAGAAAGAGAAAGGAATTTGGGGGATAATGGAACTGTCCTGTTGCCATGGCCGTGGGGCTGGATATATGATTCTATGCATTTGTCAAAACCCATAGAACTGTACCCCACAGAATGAATCTCTCTTCACATACATTAAAAAAAAAAAAAAAAATCAGCCAACAACAACAAGGTTGTCACAGAGGCTATATAGTACACCCTCAGGATGACACGTGACTTCAGATCCCTGCCTCCCAGTTCCAAGAACTTTGTTAAATATCTTTTAAGACCTCACCTAAATGAGGCCAGTAGAGCCTGAGGTAAGTTTTGGGGGAAATAGCCAATATTTAGGCTGATAGTCTTAAAAAAGTCCTAGGCCAATGATTTTGCCAATCAGTCCAAATCCACTCTGGCTATAGAATTTTTTTTCCCGTAGAGTATAACTCTTCATTTTACTGCCTTCTATCTTTATGATAAATTCTGTCTTCATCCCTCAAGTCAAGATGTGCCCCTAGAGGATATTGCCTATGCCTGGATACCAAAAGATGATCTCCAAATATTTTCAGAAAATGTACTTTTGGACCCTCTCCTTTGTCTTATCATGGGCATCCTGATGGAATTTTGTCAGGTAGAAGCACATAAACATCTGAACTTTCTGAGACTTAGTACATCTGAACTAAAAACTCATAGACATGTAGTCCTGAAAGTAAGTGCTAGCCTACCTGCCAGATACAATTTCAGCATCATTTGACAGGTGGATGTGTGACAACATGACAGCTAGCACGCACCACAGTCCACACCCTTTCCTTGTATTCCTGTAAACCCGGGAAATCTGAGCTAAGGAAGAGAGGAAATATTCCCTCCCTACTTACCAAAGGGCTGAGTGAGTCGGTATTATGATACTGATATTTCTTAGATCAATATTTCATAGAGCAAATTCAAATCAGGAATAAAAATAGTTTCCAGCATCATAACTCTAGCTTCATTCCCCTGATTTTCAGGAAATCCTGAAAACACAGCTTCTGGTGTCCTTTCATTCCATGCAGTACTCACCAGCATGGCTGGTTTCCCCACGCTTAGAAGAAAGAGCCTCCAGTTCCCGTGTCTTAAGCAAGGTCAATATGTCACAGACACTGTCCACACACACAACATGAAAGTGCATTCAGGGTTGGCCATGGCTGTGAACCGCAGGCGTGATATGAAAGCCAGGACAGAGACAAAGTGAAATCGCCCTTTTAAGTGAGTGCAGAAGTGCCAGGGAACACAGAGCACCACCCAGCAGCTCCTAATTGTATCCAGTCTGCCCTAGTGATGCCACCTCCCAAGGCTTCCTCCAGCCGACACCGTCCCTGAATGAACAATGAGGACTTTTATTTTAGATATTTTTTTTCCTGTCAATGTTGCAGATTCATTTTAACAGAAACATGGCAGGGTGATATTGTCCAAAAGGAGATTTGACAGTGATACACAGACTTTGTCTGCAGCTTGCTGTCCACTGAAATGATTTAGAGGTAAAGGGAAAAATATGGTGATTTGTAGTTGAGAGAAACCAAATAATAAGTTAGTATCTTTTCAGAGGGATGTAGTAGGAAAGCTACTAGAAAAGAAAGTAATGGTGTAGCTTCTAAGTCCTGTCTCTTTTACCTACTAGCACCGTGAACTTGGATTGGATACTTATCCCCAAGGAACTGCCATCACCATGTAGGTTGTGACAATTGTCTTGCTTAATTTACCTTAGTGCACATGACATTTTTCTCCAAAGTAAATCAAAGGATATTTTAAAAATCTTTCCTGATTTCAGAAGGAATTATAACACTGTATGTTTGCAACAGCTTTCACTTCTGGATTGTAAGATGATTTACAGACAGGTACCACTCATCTCCAAGATTTCAATGAGAGATGGGCAGGAAAAAAAAAAACTTAATCAGATAATTGGTATTTATAGAATGCCTACCCTTGGCCCTATATAATCTACATCATCTCATTTAATCTTCATCAGGAATCTATATGGTAGGTATACGAATTCCCATTTTACAGACAAGAAAGTTGAGATTCGAAGAGGTTAAATAATCTATTCTACATAACACAACTTTCTCCATTGCCCACAGCTAACCTTCCATCTCAGGTCAGAGAAAATGTCATCACATATCTGCCCCAAATCACAGAGTGGTCACTCTGTAAGTAGATTACCTTCTTGACTTCAAGTAAATGTTTTTCCCCATTATCTTTCTTATGTCACCATGACTTTTAGAATAATTAAGAATGCAGGATCCTTGGTCATATATTTCCTTAATTTGGTTTCAGTTCAACCGTTTATTAGCTGTGTAACCTTAGTCAACTTGTTAAATTTTTCTTTAACTTCAGTTTCCTTATATATAAAATGGCATAACAATAAAATCTGCTTTACAGAATCATTGTAAAGATTAAAGGAGATAGTATATACACATTGCTCAGGACTTTGCCTGGCATATATCAGTACTAAATCCTCTGTAAAGGTTAAGGCAATAATATCATCATCACAAAGACATTTAAAAACTATAATTAAACATGTGGTCATGCATTCACTGACTTATATGCATGGCATAAAATTGCACTTGATTGTTGACAAAAAAGAATATGGTTATTTGGCTTATTTCCTGTTAATTATGACTCAGATTTAGCACTTAGACAGGTGTGAATTTAATGAAGTTTGGAACTTGGCAATCTTTCCTTCTCTAAAAGGAAATACAAAGATAGAAAAAGAAAATTGCAACAAATATTTATACATTAATCCTTTATATGATAAATACTTTTTGGCAAAATACTTTGTAAAAGTCAGAAAACAAAAACAAAACAAAACCAAGAAAAAAATAGAAAAAATGGTTACGGTCAAGAAAAAAACGATCAAGGAGGTGAAGCGTACACAGGAAGACATCCTTATAGGACTTATAACATCTGTTGTTTTCTTTTTTCTTTTTCCCTTTTGCCCTCAAATCCCTAAAATATATTTAGTTGACTTTCTCATGACATCATGTAGTTGATGCAGGATGAGGAGGTAGGACCTCAGCAGATCATGCAAATTTTTAGAGATTTCGGTTTGAGAGTTGAGTTATGGTAATGATGTAATCAACCAGTAGCTGAGACATCACATAATTTACCTGCTGTCCAGGGGCTGCTCATTACTTTTGTCCACAAATTCTCACTTTATTCTGGCCTGCAAACCCCAATATTATCTGGCCCTGGCCTGCACCTCTAATCATATCCTCTTCTACTAGTCATTCCCTGAATTAGTCAGGGCAAGTTAGGCTGTGCTGCTTCAATGAACAGCTCCACCATCTCAATGGCTTCACATAGAGAGGCCTTCCCAGTCACACTCTGTTACTTTATCCTCCTTTAACTTTAAGTAGAGCCTTTACCACTATCTAATGTTTTCTTGCTTTTTAAGGTTTCATTCTTATCTCTTCTCCCCCTTGAAGTACAAGTTCTAAGAGACCAAGGACTTATCTCCTTTATCAGTTAGAATTCTAGCACCTAGCCTGGTCCTGGTACATAATCAGCAGTCAGTAATATTCGTTGGGACAAATGAATAAACCAAAGGATGTGCAAATTAAAGTCAGTACATATGTGGTCAAAACTTACTTGACCAGACAATCTAATCCAACCTCCATTTCAACAGTGGAATCCCCTATGTACTATTCCAGGTAGAACATCCAGACTCTATCTGAATATACCAGGAGATGGGAAACTCACCACTCACCAATGGCAACATGAATCTATCTGTTGAGTGTGAGTGCTGTTCTAAAAACATCTCATTATAATTTTATCTTTATAACAACACATGCATATTATTGTTATTATCTCTTTGAAAATTTAGAACTAGTGGCTCAGAGAAGTTTAGTAATTTGCCTCGAGGTCACACTTAGTGATTCAAAACAAAGCTTATTTTTAACCTCAAATTAAGCTCTTAACTAAAATGATCTAATGTTTTTCAGAAAGTAAGCTATTCAGTGTTGGGATATCTCTAATAGTTAGAAGGATATCTCTTTCCAAACTAAAAATAAATTATATGACTTAATATAAACCAAAAAATTCCTCCCTATAACATCTCATCATTGATATTTTTTTCCCGCTGATTAAAATCACTCACAATATTGTTCTCTTTTCTATCTGGAAGCCATGACAAAATTTGAAAACTATCTTCAACAATATGACTCTCTTTACAGACAATTCTCTATCATGGTTGCCCTCTTTTTGATATAGAGGAACTTATCGACATCCCTTTCAAAATGTGGTGCCAGGCTGGGAACGGAGTTTCCCAGTATGATGGTTTCCTGTACTGCATGACGAGCCCTGTATTATCGCTGATCTGTACAGTGTGTTCCAGTTTTGTACCGTCTGTTGCCTTAGCTTATTCAGCAAATGAGTCTTACTTAACAAGTACTATTCAGCTTCATCTAAAATACAACAGATTATTAAGAACAATCAGGTCTTTTGTAATGTATTCTTCTAGCCTAAATGTTCCCACAGATGTATCCTATTAAACACAAAGAAGGAACAGAGAACAGAGCTTTATCTGCCTTGATGCCTAGGAAGGCCCAGCCTCCTACTACAAACACCAAAGACTATTTGCCAGAATAAATCCCATTATGATCACCATGAAAGGAAACATATCTATCAAGCTGATAAGGATGAGTTCTTCTTAGACTCTGATAAGTGTTCCTGGACCCAATTCCAATACCTGTGTGGAGGCTTCCCCACCCAACAAGCAATTCTCAGACACCCTGGGAAGTCAACTCAATTCTACACTATCTACCAAGGACAGAATCAGTTTTCACCGGTAAAAGGCTCAGTCACAAGCCCAGAGGTTGTTACCTGTGCTTCTGATCAACTGTCTACAAGTTGGAGGTTCCCACAGTCCCCTCCAACTCAGGATGCCAATAGCAAGTCCAAGTTGTCACCTGTGTTTCTAACTGACTGGCTATAAATCAGAGGTCCCCACAACCCCTCTTTGGACTTGATTAATTTGCTAGAACAGCTTGATCACCAATTTATTATAAAGGGATAGTAGAGACTACGAATCAGCAGCCTGGTGAAGAGATGCAGAGCACAAGGTCCTGAACAAAGGAACTTCTGTCCTACAACATGGGGCCAGCCACTGGGAAGCAATCTGGTTCCCCAACACGAAGCTCTGTAAAGGGTCCAAAAGCTATCCTTTTTGGGTTTTTATGGAGGTTTTATTACATAGTCATGACTGTGGCAACTGATTCAACCTGAAGCCCTTCTCACCTCCCTGGAAACCAAGGTGTGGAACTGAAAGTTTAAACCCTCAGTCAAGGGACTGGTTCTCTGGCAACCAGCCTCCATTCTTAGGTGCTCTCCCAAAGTTACCACATTTACGTAACAAAAGACAGCTTGATAGCTGTCCTCACTTAGGAAATTCCAAGGGTTTGGGGTATGGTGAGCAGGGAACTGTGGATGAAGACCAAATATTCATGAGAAATATATTTGGGGCATCTGAGTGACTAAATATATATTTCTTATAAATCACAGTATCACAGAAAGGCATGGAATTTTCATGGCAGTGAAGACCTAGAGGAATTTCACCCATACCAGAAAGAGGGAGGGTTGGGAGTGTTTTCAGGGCAGAGACATCACAACCCACCTCAACCACGTGTCTACACACACACACACACACACACACACACACACACACACAGAGTTCATTTTCCTACCACAATATCCAGAAGCAGAGCTGGCAGGGCACACAGGCAGTAGACTGAGTTGGCCTGTGTGCAGGAGTGACCTGGAGGCCATTGGAAGGAAAGTCTGCCTGGGTTTTCAAGTGGGACCCACACATTTGTTGCGATCGCTCCACAATGGCTTCCAGCAATGACAAACCCAGAAATTCATATGAACATCTGATTAAGAGTCAGAAACAACCCACGAATGAAACCGCGTCCATTCAAAATATCTTTAAAAAGGTAAATATTCTTAATGACATTCAACAAGATGCCGTGTCATTAAAACAAGGCAGGATGGTAAGAAATAAGAGGGGCTGAGAATAAGATATTTTGGAAATAGAAAAATGCTAGTTAGTTTTTCAATGAGAGTAGCAGTAGAGACAGTGAATCACATTCTTGCACAGTGAATAGCTAAAATAAAAGCATGATAACTGTTTAATTCTAGATTGAGATGTTGAGAGAACATTAAGATATAGAGAGATAAAGGATAGATTTAGGACATCCAATATCTATTTACAGCATTTCTAGGGGACAAGAAGCTACTGTAAGGGTCAGGAAACTTCTTCTGTAAAGGACCAGATAGTAAATAGCTTAGGGTGGTGCAGACCATCCAGTCTGTCACAACTGAGTCTGCTCTTGTAGCATGAAAGTAACAATAAACGATTGTGTGGCCGTGTTACGATAAAACTTACGAATCAGGTGGCAGGCCAGATTTGGCCTGAGAAATGTAATTTGCTAAGCCCTGACCTACGAGATAGAGAGGAAATAGGAACCAACAGAGGGACTTCCCCGCTGGTCCAGAGGTAAAGAATCCGCCTTGCAATGCAGGAGATGAGGGTTCAATCCCTGGTCCAGGAACTAGGATCTCACATGCTGTGGGGCAGCTAAGCCTGTGTGACACAACTACTGAGCTCGCCTGCCTCAACTAGAGAGTCTGAGTGCCACAAACTACAGACCCCACGCGCTCTGGAGCCTGTTCGCCACAACTAGAGAGAAGCCAAAAGATCTTTCATGACGAAAGATCCCGCACACCTCAACGAAGATTCCCCATGCCTCAACTAAGACCCGACACAGCCAAAAAAAAAAAAAAAAAAAAAAAAAATCAATAGCAACTTAGCATCATGTTAAACACAGGTTTGGGTTCAAGCAGACTGGACTTAAAATTCCAGCCCTACTGTTCACGTGCTGTGTGATTTTGAAAGGTTTCATTTCTCTAAATTGCAATGTCATCCTTGGTTAAGTGAATATCTTGCAAAGTGTATAGCTAAGAGAAAAGCATGATAATAGCTCAGATTATTAAATGGTATATGAAGAACTTATCATTGTTCTGGGCACAATAAATAACAATGCTTATAATTTGAATTTTTGTCATCAACAAAGGAATACATTTAATACATAAAGCATTCTTAAAAATCAATAAGAACGTGATAGATACCCCAAAATTTTAAAGGTGTTAGAATCAAGGAACTGTCAATTCATGAAAGAAGAAATATATTAAATTCTTAATAGGGTGAAAAAAGAAATCTTAAACGGAATGAAAAATATATATATATATAAAATAATGATATCCCTGATTTGATGAGAGAAAAATATTAAAAATTTTTTTCTATTTTCTGCTGTCGGTGAGTGTATAAAAGTAACAAGCACTTTAATCCACTTGTAATGGTGCTCAAAACTGGCAACAACTGTAATTGAGGGCAAATTGACATTTTCATTTCAAAAGCCACAAATATGTGTATACTATTTGAGCCTGTGATTCCACTTCCAGTAACATATCTTAAGGAAATAACTATGGATGGGAAAGAATTCACCTCAAAGATGTTTCTTACAGTTTTGTTGGGAGCCATTACTGACAACAATGATACATTTTTTAAATGCACAACAACGAGCTTGGTTCAATTAAGCCCATATAATGATGTCCTAAGATTTATTTTTTCCCTCTTTGCCTTTCTGTATTTTCTAAATTTTCTATAACGTTCTTATGTAGTGAGAAAGCAAAATAGATTTCATTTTTTAAAAATAAATGTCATTAGAGTATTTGTTAGAATTTTTGGTTGCAAAGGACAAGTACATTGTATGCTTTAATCAAAAAGGGGATTAATGTTTCATCTTACTAAAAAATGGAGGAGTGGGTTTAATAGCTTCCTTACTGAATGTCTTTCTAATGTCTTACCTAAAAATAGAGGCACCGCTGAATTCAGGGTCTGCGGCAAGTTTGCCTGAACCAGTTTTTCTCCCTCTGCTTTCTCCTGTGTTGGCTTACTTTCCGGCAGGGTGTGAAGCTTCAGTGAAGGAAGTACTGTATTCCCAACCACAAGGGGGGCTCATTCAAAGCCCCAACTTGTCAACTATCATGCCAACCCAGTTTAAAATCAGAACCTACCGCCCACGCTCTATCTCTTGCCTTGTTTTAATTTTCTCCACATGTTCATCACTCTTGGTATTCTAAATACTTGGGTAATTCCTTCTTCTCTGTCTCTTTTCAGTAGACCATGCCCCCGATGATATAAATTTTTTGTTTTTCACTCCTAAATCTCCAGTACTTAAAAGTGCTTTGCACATAGTCAGTGATCAAGAAATACGTGTTTAATGAATAAATGAATAAGAGGCTAAAACCAGGAAAACAGATAAAAGATAACATTAGCAGGACTTATATCTCTAAGTTAGGGATAGAGGGACAGCTCTATCCCAACTGAAAGAGCTGAGTCCCAAAGGTGGCTGGCCCAAACTCTACTAACAACAAGTATTAGTCGTAATAAGGTAAATGGGAGTCATAGGTGGAGTGAAAAAGTCGTATTTCTGCTTTAGAATCCCTGAGGACACAAAAATTCAATTACCTGAACCCTACTACCATTCAATTATGGAATTAAAATCTAAGAGTGGGCCCAGGAATGTGCATTTAAATTTTTTTTTAATTTAAGTATAGTTGATTTACAATGTTGTGCCAATCTCTGCTGTACAGCAAAGTGACTCAGTTATACCCATATATATATTCTTTTTTAATATTCTTTCCCGCTATGGTTTATCACAAGATATTGAATACATTTCCCTGTATTATACATTAGGACCTTATTGTTTATCCATTCTAAATGTAATAGTTTGCATCTACCAATCCCAGACTCCCAGTTCATCCCTCTCCCCCCCCCACCCCCTTGGCAACTGCAAGTCTGTTCTCTGTGTCTATGGGTCAGTTTCTGTTTTGTAGGTAGGTTCATTTGTGCCATATTTTAGATTCCACATATAAGTGATATCATATGGTATTTGTCTTTCTCTTTCGGACTTACTTCACTTACTATGAGAATCTCTGGTTGCATCAGGAATGTGCCTTTGATTACAGTGCCCAGTGACCCTCGTGCAGATCACTGGAGGACGCATCACGGTTGCTGCAGGCTGACCCTGGTAACACGAGCACCTTGAAGTTGGCTTATGAACTCGTCTGTATTTTCAGCAGAGAAGAAAGGCTGACAGTCTGTTCCTTGGGGCTGGGATCTTGGTGAAAACCAACACTTCACTTGCTTTGCTTAAAATCCTTCCCTGTTGCTGCAAATCTCAGGAAGGGCAGTATCGGCTGAGATGGTGAAAGGCAGGAAAACCAAATCAGTTTATGGAAATTCAAATAGGTTTATAGTTACTCCTGAGTACTACATACTTTAATCAAAGTGTTTACCTTGACAATGGAAGATTAAATGGAACACTAATTAAGGAATTTTCTAATTATTCTTTCTTGTTGGGGTTATCAACAGCGGAGGCGGATGGGTTTTTGGCCCTGACAAGGTCGATTGTGTTCCGAACAAAGCTGAGTGTTGATTACTTGAGGGATTCTAGCGCAGCTTTTCATCTGGCCTCTGAAAGTGTCCCTGACTTTCTCCCAGTGTTTCCCCCCACCTTCTTTTTTTATATGCAATCTCAAATCTTGTGGCAATCAAACCATTCAAATAATCAGGATAACTCGAGGGACAGGATAGTGTACCTAACTGATTAAAGAACTCTCGACAACATCCCCTGGTTGAACTTGTTTTAATAGAGAACTTCAGAGTTGCATGTTTGATAGGGGAAGATTTTTGGAGATGTCTCAGTCAGCTGGTGTTTTGCCATGGGGAAAAATAATTTTAGGAGAATGTGGAAAATAACAAGCATGTATCACCGCTGTTCCAAAGTGTGTTTGTGTGTGTGTGTGTGTATGGTTTAGTATGAACACATCATGTAGGTACAACACACATATTTAAACCAATACAATTCACCCATGTGTGCTTAGCAGCTAATTTAAAAATAATTAAAATGAGATAAAGGGCTAATTTAAATAGCATGGGCTAGTTTGCTCCTCACAGCCTGAAAGTGAGCAGGAAGTGGGAGGCTTGAAGCTTGTTTTCCCTACTCTGACCTCAGTGTTATATTCCTCTCATTGTGTGCCTATGATTCTCGTGTTTAAAGATAAGTTGTTTGTTCATTTGTTTTGGTCCCTAAACACAATTTACATACTTCATCTGGTGTTCAACCAAAGAAATAGCTTCTGTTCCAACACTGGAGGAAAAACTGGCTGTGGTGGATATGCTAAGATACATTTTCAAGGGTAATTCTAACTGTACAAGATGTTTGTCTTATCTGCTGACTAGAACTTAACCATTTCCTTAACCATACACACACAGACACACAGACACACAGACACACACACACACACACCCCTACAAGAATCAAAATAAACTGTGGCTTTCAGCACCAGTTTTCAAGATGAAGGTACTTCCATTCTTTCTAACAATATTCACAGGGAATATTGCACATTTGCAAGCACAGCTGGGGAAGCTGGGGGCTAAAACTTAACCTGCAGATTCTACAAATACATACGAAGGACTTGGTATCTGGGAGAAGCTATGAGAAAGATAAGAGTAAAAAGAAGATGTTTGTGTATTACCATTACACCTTGCCCATCCTCAAGCCCACGCATTTATTAAATTCTAGAATACGAATGTGCCCACAAAAGCTAGTTTTCCTGCTGAACTGGAAGCATGCTGGGGCCTGAGGACCGCCATCGTGCTCAGGACCAGGAAGCCAGCTGAACCCCCAGCTGCAGACAGAGCTTTCTTTGAAGAGTCCTCGCACATGGATCATCAAAGGACAGTCAGGCAATGTTCTGACTTCTTGGTGATTGTTATTTAGAGAAAGAATCTTCTTTAGCTTCATAGAAGAACCACTCATGTTTTTCATTATAACCATTAAAAAGATGATTCTTCTACGCATATTGACCTTCCTGGCAAAGAAAAGGAACTTCTGGTTGACTTTCAAGGGCATCAGAGCTCACATACAGTCCAAGAAAGGAGAAATGTTTTTCATGGTGTCTGTACACATAACTGTGCTTAATGTGCTAAATGAAAAGAAGAGACTCAAGTGAGCTTATTTGGGGCCTTCCCATTTGCCTTTTGAATGCCGCGCTACGTGGAGATAATTCTACTCAAAGGTCATTGCTGTTTAAATCCACTCCAAGTCCGTGCCACCTCCCAGCTGTTAGCATCACAACTGATAGTTGTTGGAGCTCTGATGGGACGTGCAGGTGGCCCGCTTGCTTCTGCTGTCAGGCAGCTGCCCACCTCACAGCTGGAGCCTTTGTAAAGTCTCAGATCAACCTCAAAACCCTGCTTCTGATGTTCTGAGGAAATGGATATGCCTTCCTCCCGGACTGCATTTCAGAATGACTTCTATTTCCTTCTCAAATAACATAGTTATGGAGACGTTTCCAACTATTTTTTTGCTTCCAGCATTAAGCATTCTCAAACGTTAGCCTTTTGAATAGGTCTTCAAATTACATGTCACCTGGAGTTGGTGTCCGGTTTGCATTCTTGTACTTGGAGTCTCTAACCAAGCTCAACGCACTCACGGCACAAGTCGCAAGAGTTCTCAGGCGGAAATAGAGCTCTCAGTCAACAGGGCACGTGAACTAAAGGAAGCAGATACTTAATCTCACCGTGGAGTTTCCTTTAGAATTTTCCTGATTTCTTAAGTCAAGAACTCACCTTCACAGGAAAAAGAAAACGCATTTGCAAAGAAGGCAAAAAGTCCTTCATCTGAAGTCCTTTGTAACATTATGCAATGAGCAAAGCAAAGTGCATTTCTGAAAGGCTGCCTCATAACAGAAGCTCCCAAATCCAGTTTTGTTCATCAGGATCCTCTGCTTTTAAGCAGCCCCAACTGGCTCTACCTTAATTTTGGGGAGAAGATGAGACAAGTCACAGATTCTAAAAGAAGTCTCCAAAAGCTGAACCACAATCAAACAAGGAGATGGGCACGTCCTCTCCCCGGAGAGGAGCTATAGAGATGGACAAATAAACACAACCATTTAAGTGTTCTTGGAAATGAACCAACATCATACAATAATCTGAGAAGTGGTTAATCTTGAAAAATCTGCTGAAGTCTGTATAAGAACACTGGGAATCTGTGGCACTCTGGGATGGGCCTGCTCCCAGCTTATCCCAGCTTGGTAGACATGCGGGTCACGGGGACCGGCAGCTTCTCTGCCCTGGTTGAAGGAGTTTATGTTACGCTGGGTGATGGCCACACCCAATAGCCTTGATATTAACAGTGACTATGTAGCAGTTGGTCAGGTGGGGCAGGCCACCACTGGCCTGAGGTTTCAACGTCAGGGCAGCATATTCCTGGCTGAGATTGCAAACACAGACGATAGAGTCTGGAAGGAGCCTGTCACCACACGCTCCTGGTTAGCCCTGAGGCTATAACACTTGCATAGGAGACGTGAAAGGGCCCAGCCGAAGGTGAAATCTAGGGCAGAAATGAAAACCTTCAGGACTCGAATGTGCTTCTCCTACAAACAAATGCACTGGTAGAGATGGAAGCCTTCCTGACTCAAGCTGACTTGATCATAACCTCTGAGGAATCACTGGCTGAGACAAATCTATGCAGACACAGGGGTGACCCCTAGGAAGTCAGGATTAAAATCAAAATTACAATTTTTAAAAGTGAGCAAGGACATCAGCAGACCCACATCGTAGAGAGACAGAACTAACAGATTCACCGAGGTAAGTTATGGAATGGAAAAAAAAAAAAAAAAGGAGGAAGGAAGGACGGATGGGAGGGAGGACACAACCACAACCTTCAGAGGCAAAAACATTTGAATCCAGAATTTTTCCAACATATTTTCTAAAACCTCCAGTTTCTGAATGACCTTGTAAGTGGGTTCTCCCCCAGAGCCTCCAGATGGGAGCCCTGCCAGCCAACATCTGGATGTCAGCCTGGTGGGTCCTGACACTAGAGAGCCTGGTGGAGCCCACCTGGACTTCTGGTGGACAGAACTGACAAGAAATAGGGGCTGTTTTAAACCGCTGACTTTGTTAGGCATAGAAAACCAGTAGAGACGGTACCAACACACCTAGCACACGCTGCTAGGAAAGGTCTTAGAAGTGGCAAAGAGACGCACAGCAAGTGAGGCAGAAATGTATCGTGCCAGGGCAGGTGGTAGAAGAGGGGAATAAAAAACTCAGCTCAGCGGGCAGCTGGGATGGGTACATTCTGTTAGTCTGAAAAACCCACCCGATGACCGTGTTCTGTGGGAGGCCGGGAAAGAGAAGACCTTTACCGAAGCTATAGGGGATGTGCTGCTGGCAGAGGCACCTGCAGCACAAAGTTCAATAGCGTCCATTCTCAGGAGACCAAGGCTAATGGTGGGAGATGCCATTACGCAGCTGGGTTAGTGATGATAGGAAGAGTGGCAGCCCAAAACTATAGAAGCCAGGAGGCGGAGCTTTACCATCAGAAGCCAGATAAACATGAGCACTGAAATGAGTGGCAAGGTCAGTGTGGCAGCCAGAGGGCCAGACCCAGAGAGTTACGGAGATAATTAATAGAACCTGCCCCTGCATCCAGACTGATGGACAGTCGCTAAGTGCACTGCTGTGTGTACACAATCAAAAGATGCATGGAGGACCAGGAGGCTGAGGGAAATTGCCTCAGTAAAATGTTACAGTCCTTTTCCCCAGCTTCTGCAAGAAAGCCAGTGTTCAGATCAGGAATCATTTGACCAAAGAAGAGGCCAGCTGCCTGGGAGGAAGAACCCTGCTCCGACCACCATGCAGTAATGATTCCTCCAGTTTTCCTCCTAAGGGACCTCTGGCCAGTTGCTTTGGCAAACAGACACTGGGAAGGGGAGAGGAAAGTACCCAAATATTTAGGGGCTGTTGGGAATGACTCACCTGAAATAATTTGCCTCTCCTGAGGTCATGCCCCCGTCCCCGGGCAGCCCACATGCAATGATTTGTCAAGAGAGAAACACAAAAGCCCCAGTTCAGGGCACCCCAAAAGGGCCTCCCAGCTTCAGAGGCCTAGACCTTCACCACGGCACATCACAGCCCATCTCTCCCTCTTCTCAGCCTGTTATCTTCTTCTTTCTTCCCCAGGGTACACTGTGATAAGTTTCTTTATCTCCTTTGCAGAGTCTGTCTGCTGGGGAGCCTAATCTAAGATAACTGCAAAGTATGCTGCACTTAAAAATTATTATATTTCAGCTATTGAGTTGTTTTATGTTCTTTTCTAAGCCACCTATTAAACAAAGTCTATCTAAACAGCTGGAAACAGCTGTTAAGAAGTCTTCAGGATTCCACTACTTAAAAAATCCTTCTCGGGATACACAGAACCATGGCAGAGATCATCTTTTAAAATCCAGAAATGAAAGAACAGTCATCCATGGTGCATCTCGTTAACATTTTACATGAAAACTTAATGCCAAAATATCCCCTAGTCTTTATTGCCCTTTAAAGAAGGCCATGCAGGCCCCAAAACGGTGTTCTTTCGTGATTAACTGAGTATTTGCGCCCATCTAATCATTCCTGCTTTCACATTATGATACCTAAGGCTCTTTTCTTTCACAGTTTTAGTAAAAAAGCAAGATAAAAAATAAATGAAATAAGCTTGAATGTGATTTACTTTTTCATGTTAAATGAGTCAGTGATTGGAAAAAAATAAGACTAGTTAATATTCTGCTCCTCCAGGATTTAGAGTGTGTGAATATTTATGAAAATATATATGCCTTTGACAAGAATAGGGGTAAATGAGCAATTGGATTTTCTGGAAGTCCAGATTCTCTTTTCCCCCAGCTTTATTGAGGTATGACTGACAAGTACAAAATTGTATCTACCTAGGTTTTGGGCCACAAAACAAAAGGCTTTTATGTTGCTTTCCTTGGGGCATGTCAGGTGGGCTCTACATTTGTAAATGAAAAGTGACAATATTTCTGACATGGGAGATACAGGAAATAAAACATCAATGATATCATATTGTCAATAAAAGTTTCAATATAAAGTTTTAGTGTATTTTGAATAAATTGGTTGGCTAGACTTGAATTTGGGACAGTCAGTTCCCCTGAATAATGTGGATATATAAAATCCAATAAAGATAGTAAAAATGTGTGTTTCCTTTGTTGCCCACTACATTACAAACTCAAATGGCCACTGATACTGGAAGGTAATAAAAAAAAAACCCCACAAAACCCATGTGAATCATATTGGCTTTAAAGAATGGGGATGGTGGGGTTTACGGCTATTTACCTCTTCAAAGCATTCAAATTCCATGTACAAAATCACGCTGCAAAACACAGCTGTAGTCAGAAGATCTGGGCAACCACACACTACCTCTGTTTTAGATTATGTGCAAAGCTGTCACTTCAAAAGAACAATTCTAGTTTCATTTAGTTAGAAGAATGGGGAAGAGACTTTTAAGTTGTTTATGGAGCTTCCAAATTGTGACAAACTATTTCAGGGTTGGTGGATGTAACTACCATTATTACAGTATTCTTTTGTATGCATAGAGGACTTTATATTTTTATATTCCAGAACTGATTTTGGTTCTTATGTTAATTGGCAATTTCTGTTTCATTAACTTTTTTTTTAAAACATAGACAGTTTATTTAACCTCCCTATACCTTATTGCTCTCTGCCTCTTAGCCCAGACATAAAGAGTAACACAGATTTGAGAAGATTATTTCAGTGGTGGGACAGTCCTGAGTAAGATGGAGAGCGCTTACAAATCCCTCACAGCCGAGATGGCCAGGAAGCCCCTGATTCAAAACTAAGCTGATGCCTGTTCTGTTTTACACTGTGTTGTCCTCCTCAGTTTATTCCAATACTTCAGCTATAACAACTATAACAATAGCCAGTGTGGACAAACATAGGTGCAAAGAGGGTAACCGACGTGGAAAGTGAAAACGAGACAGAGATGTACAATTACGTGGGAGCAGAAAACAGTAAAGGCTGTGTTAGCTCACCTTTACTAGCTAGACTAGGGAAGTTGCTCTTAAACACTTAACTCATTTCCAGGACAGAAGCAGGTAATATCATGACTCCATTTTAGAGATGAAAATATTTAGGAACAGAAAGATGAAGCAATTTGTCCAGCCTCATAGAACTAGTAAGAAATGAAGCCAGGATTCAACCCAGGCCGCCTGACTGGATGGCCCTTGCTCTTAACCAACAGAAGCCAATACACGTTTTGATGATATTGAAGACGAGTCACTAAGCCTTCCACAGTTCATTGGAAGAGATACAAAAGGTAAATATTGACCCCAGAAAGTCAGAATATTTGAGGACAACAAGAGAGCAGACTATCTCTTTATCATTTGTTTTTCCAACTCTCGATGTCTTTCTAGAAATATATTCCAAATACATATCTCTATAGATCCCAGCATTAGCGCATTTGAAACTGTAGCAAAATCAATCATCATTTAAAGCCTCTTAACTTCAGTAATACTTCACTGTCCAGACTCGCTTTAACTCAACACTAACAGTGACTTCAAGAATACCCGACTTTTGATTAAACACATTTACTCTGACCCAGGCACTGCACTAAATCCTTTCTACACATTAACATGCTTAACTCTACCTTGTGCCTCTTAATCTCCTCATTCCTCCTCTTCCTGTGTGTGAGGGTTCATCCAAGTTTCATTTCCTGCATCTGATTCAATGATTCCCCTCTTTCCCGCCCTTCCCAAGCCTGCATCCTGGCCCTAACGTCCTCGCTGGGGTCCAGCTTCACACTTGTGACCATCTGCTCCTCAAGTTCATCTTAACATCCGGCTGGCAGAAGTGACGTTTGTTTTTTTTATCAAAATTGAAGTTATTTTCTTCCCCAAACGGTTTCTTCTAATGACCTCCAAATGACCATCAGTGCCACCTCTATCCTTCCCGTCTGCCATCTGGAATCGCCTTTGCCAGGTTCCTACAAGTCCTGCCTCTACAGACAGGCTCTCACATCCCCCAGACTCACAGCTCTTTCGATCGGACTCCATCAACGCTTGTTCTTCACTCCACATGTTACACCCTTGTGCAGACTCAACAATTCCACAAAAGGTGTCCTTTTTAACCTTTAAATCTGATTGCCAAAGGCATCTTCCATCCTCGAGTTGGACTCCCTTGTTATACAACCACTTCCCACTGACTATTTTACAGTTGGTAGTTTATATATGTCTGTGTTACTCTCTCGCTTTTGAGGACTGGGGCGGGGAGGGTGGGGGGGGCTTGGGGGGGGCGTCAAGGAAGGGAGGGAAGATGGGGATATGTGTATAAAAACGGATGATTGAACCTGGTGTACCCCCCCCAAAAAAAAAAAAAAAAAAAAAAAAAAACTCTATATACAAAAATTAGAAGATAATAAATAGGTCATTAAGAGAGTGATTACCCATAAATCTGATTGCCAAATTAATTTTCCTAATGTTCAGGGTTTTTTCTCAAATACTTATATATTGATGATAGTTTTAAATGCAGTAAGATAGTTATAAACTCACCATTGGTTTTATGTATTTATTTATTGTTGGCTGCGTTGAGTCTTTGTTGCTCTGCATGGGCTTTCTCTAGTTGCAGCGAGTGGGAGCCACTCCTCCTTTTGGTGTGCGGGCGTCTGATTGCAGTGGCTTCTCTTGTTGCAGAGCACAGGCTCTAGGCATGCTGGCTTCAGTAGTTGCAGCACGTGGCTCAGTAGTTGTGGCTCATGGGCTCTAGAGTGCTGGCTCAACAGTTGCAGTGCACGGGCTTAGTTGCTCCGCGACATCTTCCCGGACCAGGGCTCGAACCTGTGTCCCCTGCACTGGCAGGCGGATTCTTAACCATTGTGCCACCAGGGAAGCCTACCATTAGTTTTATTTTTACTAATTTTTCTATGTGTATATTTCTTCTTTTTCCCCCAGTTTTACTGAGGTATAATTGACTGTATCAGTTTAAAGTGTATGGCATAATGAGTTGATATATGTGTATATTGCAAAATGATTAGCACAAATTTCGCTAGCGTCCATCACCTCACATAGTTACAGTTTTTTCCTTGTGATGAGAACTTTTAAGATCTACTCTCTTAGCAACTTTCAAATATATAAAACAGTATTGTTAACTTTAGTCTTCATACCATATTTTACATCCCCAGAACTCATTTACCTTACAAGCAGAAACATGCATCTTTTAACCACCTTCACCTAATTCCCCCATCCCCAACCCCCACTTGTGGCAAGCTCAGATCCGATCAGTTTCTATGAATTTGGGTGTTTTTAGATTCCACATATAAGCGAGATCACACAGTATTTCTCTTTCTCTGTGTGACTTATCTCACTTAGCATAATGCCCTCAAGATTCCTCCAGGTTGTCACAAATGGCAGGGTTTTCTCTTTTTTTAAGGCTATTATATATATATCACAGTTTCTTTATCTATTCGTCTGTCAGTGAACACCTAAGCTGTTTTCGTGCCTTGGCTACTGTAAATAATGCTGAAATAAATATGTGTGGGAATAAACATTTCCACCAATAGTACAAAAGGGGTCTCTTTTCTCTGCATCATCACCAACATTTGTTATCTCTTGTCTTTTTGACGACAGACATTCTAAAAAGTGTGAGGTGATATCTCTTTGTGGTTTTATTTGAATTTCCCTAGTGATTAGTGATGTCAAGTGCTTTTTCATGCACATGTTCGCAACACTGATTTAAAACAGCTAATTTCTAACCATTCCAACATTTGAGTTCAGCTCATCCCTGGCCTACTTATTTTTATTCTCCTTTTTATTCTCTCCATCTATTATATACTCTAATAAAACTTAATTACAGCTCCCCAAATAAACTAAGCCAAAAAATGCTCGCTGTTTCACACCTTTCTTTCACCTGAAAGTGTTTTTCCTTAGGAAACAGTGACCAACTTTCAAGGTCCCATTTAAATGTCTTCCATGAAATTTTTTCCCTGATTGCCCAAGAAGGAATTACTCTGTCTTTGAAAGCTCCATGACATTTTAGTTGTTTTCACATGGCCCTCACTACTTTTAACCTGTATTGTATTTATTTCTGTTTGAGTCTTACTTTCATACGTGGCTGTATGGAACCCCATGGTGACAGGCATCGTATTTTGTAAATCATTATCATTGAATCAGTCAGGATCCTGGGTTGGGGGCACAGATGACACCCTCAAATTAAGAGACCTTGGAAAGTGAGGGCAAGCTGCAGAGAAACCACAGTGACACTGGCATATTCTGGGCTAAGAACAGCAGAGCTGTTACCACCTCCACATTTTAGGGAAGGGAGTGATTTTTGGAAGGAGTGACCTGTGGACGTTATGGCAGCAGTGAGAGATGATGTGGGGAACTTCTTTAGAGGAGGTTCCACCCAGCCCGAGACAACCTTGTAGGGAGGGTCCAGGTACAGTAATCCCACACCTTCATCCTCTTCCTCTTCTATCGATACAATCTCCTATTGGTGCTCATATGGGCCAAACATAATTCGGAACCAAAGGACAGAGTTGCCTGATGACTCCACACTTGCTGTGGCAGCAAATTAGGTGGAGAAAGATGGAGTGGGGTTCTGACAACAATCGCTAAGATTTTATATTTAATAAATTAATTGAACATTCAATAAATATTTATGGGATACCCCTTCAAGTTGCAAATACAACTTCATGACATTTTGAGGTTGAGATATTTTAAAGGTTATAAGGTCTAGCTGATTTCCTTTACTATTTATTTCTGAATATACTTTTGCACTCTGCTTATCTTAGTGATAAAGGAAAAGCCTTTTTTATTCTTTCCCAAAATGTATACTCAAGGGGAAGCTGAGACGAAGTGAGAGAGTAGCATAGACATATATATACTACCAGCTGTAAAATAAATAGCCAGTGGGAAGTTGCTGTATAACAAAGGGAGTTCAACTCAAGGATGGATGCTGCCTTAGAGGACTGGGACGGGGATGGTGGGGGGGAGTCGAGGGAGGGAGGGAATACGGGGATATGTGTATAAGAACAGATGATTGAACTTGGTGTACCCCCCAAAAAATAATAAATAAATAAATAAAATGAAATTTTAAAAAAATGTATACTCAAAATGTGATATTTCTTATGAGATTAGATGACTTTTCAGTAAATTGATGCTGACATAGGGATTGTTTTTTAAATGTAGATTTTAAAAATGACAATTTTCCGGTGGGGGCTGGCAGCGGGGAAGAAGTCCAGCGAAAAATGATCTACCTGGTTCCTAAATGTCACGTTTCTTGCCAAAGATTATTTAAAAAGCAGTATTTCTTCTCCATTTTAACTTGCTATCTACCTTGAACATTCACTGTGACTACCTATTTTCGTAGACCTCAATACTAAGTCAAAGAAAGAGCAATGTGACACCTAAAGTACAAGGAACCCAGTTCATTATGCTGAGAAGATTTATTGAGATTCTAATACTATGATTCTTGTGTGCATTGCTCTCAGTTCAGACATTAAGCTTTTAAATAAAGAAAAGAATTCACCAACACCAATACCAAACAGTGGAAAATGCAAACCAAATGTGTTAAATATATATATATTATATACAGTACATGTATATGTGTTTATATAAACTAAAGAAGCCACAAAAGATTCAAAGAAATATCTCTATATGAAGAGTATGTGATGTGATTAAAATGTCAAAATGAGGAAAACCCTTAATATTTTATATACTACAATTGTGATGAGGAATGATCACTTCCCTAGTCTTCAGTCCAAGTTTGATTTCAGTGGCTGTCCCAGGACATTATTCTCCCTGTTATTACTCTTTTGAATGGCACTGATGTCCACTGTTCTTCTTCATTGCCACTAGTCACTAATGTGATCTTGTAAATAAGAAAGCAGTAAATGCCTCGTGGTCCACATATATAATTGGTGCTAGTTGTGAAGTATGGGTTATGACAAGATTCATGGTTCATTCCCAGATTCCCAGGCTGATAAATTCTATAAGACAAACTCCCAAATTTTCTTACTTAATTGATATTCAGAGGGCTGTAATTTATCACAGATTAAGTCATATTAGACCATTCTTATGTCTTCCCTTTGCTTTTCTCTGTTTAGAAGAATTCTAACGTCTTTCAAATATTATGTAGGCAAAAAGCATCAGGTACTGAAATGATTGCCTTTGACCTTGAAATGCTCTTTCTCTGTAGCAGACAGCTGGCTGGCCCCTGGTGTGGCATGGTTTCCTTACACGGCAGAGCACTGTGTTAGAAGCGGCTGACTAGAGTGAACACGGCTGCAGGCCCTAGGGCTCCCTGCATCTAACAGGTGCCATATCTCACTGATGGCATGCGAGGAGAAGTTACAGTCACTTCTAGGCCCAAGTGGTTAAGAAGAGGATATGCTTCATCCCAGACCCTAAAGGAAGGCAAAGTCACGATAGGGAGGAAGCCTGGGATCCTGAATGACCAAAGTAAACCATCCATTGACCAGATATATATGCATCGGACAAGGACATGACTGACCAAAGTTTTCCTTTCGTATTATGCCTCTGAGATGGTAATATTTAATATAAGTGAGTGCCATGATATTGAAATATACTATATATTACATACAAAATATAAACATATAAACTTACAGAATATAAAATACAAATACAAAAATATTACAAAATATAAAATATTATATATTTATATATTTGTCAAATGTCTGTATATATGTAACATGTTTTTATATTATAATATATAAATATATAATATTTTATATTACATATATGTAGTATATGTACACATACATGTACACACACACACCTTTGGCAGATATCTATACATATATATAAAATGTTTTGTATTTTTAAATATTTTTTATTTGTATTTTATAAATATAATTATATTTACACAACTTAATATGATTATGTATTTTGCAAATGTAATTATATATTATATTTATATATAATAAATATATATGACATATTTGTATCTTCCTTCATTAGGATAAAATGTTCTGAAAGGCAAAAAAATGAAAAGAAAAGAGCAACATTGTTGCTTTTACTTCTACTTTAGTTAATACACATCAATCCAAAACCGAGGACAGTAGAGACTACAGAAAGTTGTCTTGCACCCATTCCCTTAAAGAACTGTCTCTGCTGATTCTTGATTACAGCTAGAATGTGAAGAGCATGCAAGCAAGAGAGCAAGAAAGCCTATCCATTCAGTATTTAAGTATCAGTATTAATTACTCGTGTGAAGAAATGTGTGATTGTACAAATTACACTCAATGAAGATTACAAAGGAGTTTGCATTTGCAAACAAATGTCTGTGCAATTTGCCTGGTAAGCACCACTTATAGAATTCAAAAAGTGTAGCCCCTGAAATCAGACAAGCAATTCATACAGCAGTTTCTGGTCTTGCTTTAGTGGGTTCTCTGCTGTGGCCGCGTTCACCTCTAGCAGCTCCATTACCTGGTCTCCCAAACTGGCTCATCCGAGTACCACCTCGGAGTGTGTCTTCCCTCTTTATGACCGGTCCTATTTTCCCCAGAAGAAGCTCTCTTAGAATTTACATAAAATACCTCTCATGACTCCACTTCTGCCCCACATACTTGCTCCCATGGGATAATAACTCCTTAAGAGACTTGTTTTTGTTCTCTGTCTGCAATTCATCCCTGGCCAGGCTCTTTTAAACTGCTTCCACAGGACTTTGTCTTCGCCAGTCCACACACCATTATATCATCGCACGGTCATCCATGAGCTCCACATTTCTAAGCCCAGAGGTCTCAGTCCTCGCCATATGTGACCATCAGCAGCATCTGACACAGCTGATGAGTTCTTCCTCCCTGATACACTTTCTTCACTTCGTTCCAAAATCCCACCCCCTATTGACTATTCTCTTGTCCCACTGGTCCCTCCTTCTCAGGCTCCTTTGCCAGTTTCTCCTCTTTTCTATAGCTTCTTCATGCCCAAGTGTCTCAGATCTCAGTCTATAGTCCTTTTCTCTATGTACACTCTTTGCTTTGGTAATCTCATCCAGTTTTACTGCTTTAAATGTATTTATTTGCAACTATTTCCAAATTTATATCTACAAATTTTACAAATTTATTTCTACAAATTTATATCTACTGCAAACTACAACTGCATACTTGACATCTTGAGATACTTAGATGCCTAATATACAAGAATGACTTCACATGCCCCAAACAAATCTCATGATTACCCCCATAGCTACATAATCTGTTCTACCCACAGCTTGGAGGTATACTGAGTATAAGGTATACCTTATACCCAGTATGACAGGAAACCCTGTTGATTCTGCCTTACAAATATATCTAGGACCTGACCACTTTCCACCTTGTCCATCACTACCATTCTGGTTGGATCGATCATCAACCTGGATTGCTGTGATAGCCTTACAATCTTTTAAAATATAAGTAAGGCCATGTCAGTCCTGTTTTCAAACTGTCAAGGGCTCCTACCTCACTCAGAGTGATAAACTAAATCCTCACAATGGCCTACACGGACTCAAAGTGCCTCTTTGTCTTCAACTATTCACTTTTCTCTTGTTCTCTCTCTTTCAGCCACACTGGCCTCCATGCTGCTTCTCAAATACACTAGATACATGTTAACACAGGAGCTTTGCACTGGCTCTTACCTCTGCTTGGTCTATTTCCTCTCCAGATATACACAGGGCTAACCTGACCTCCTTCATATCTTTGCAGAAATGTCATTTTTTGGACTTGGAACTCAATCTGAACCCATGTTTAAAATCTGCCCTCTTTCCATGCCTGGCTATACTTCTCTTATTTTTCTATAGGATCTTTCAACTTCAAATTGATGATACCATTTACTTATTAATTATAACTATTCTGTCTCAACTGTAGTCCCTGATCACATATAAACTCCCCATAGGCAGGAGTCTTTACAATTTTTTTTCACTTGCACATCCTCAGCAGTTGGAAGCATGTCTGGAACAAAGCTAATGCTCAACAAATATCCACTGCATGAACTGAATACAGGAAAGAAGCGAGTGTGTGTGTTACCTGATCCACTCACTCTACTACAGTATTGAACTTAATCCATCATTCACCTTGTGCAATATTCAAATGAGTAGGCGTGGATTCTCTAAATATTTTAATTATTTTTCAGTAATTTATGTGAGTGGTTCCTGGTGTATCCAGTTATTTAATAATGATACAATCTACTTATCCAATGTTGAAAAAACTAACATGTAGGTAGGTTAGTAATTTTCTTAAAACCACTAACCTTGTGAGAAATGTAGACTAAAGCTGACCCTGCAACTCCAATTTGTTGATTCTGAAACTGTGGTGAAATTCCCAATCTGCCACAGAAGCTTTGTAAAGTATAAGAAAAAGGAATTACCAGAAAAGTAAAAATTCAAAAAGTCGCAAATAATGCAACGTCCATTTGTCTGGTACAAGGTTCAACAAAACTGTCGAACGGTCAAGCATTTCTAAATGCTTGCTCCCACTGTTCGCACCTGTCTTACCAAGAACAGTAGGGAAGTGTCGGCATAGGCCCACAGGCCCTAGAACCACCCTTGGTGCAGGGCCACCCTAATCTACACGGGGCCCCGTTCCCATCTCTTTCTACATGTACCCTTGACACGAGCCTGCAAACTTTATACACGTAATAACTGCACTGTTAGCGCTGTACTGTCTCTGTCTTCCCCACGCTAAACACACTGTACAGGATGCACCCGAATCTAACAGAGCTGGTGTGGCCACTGAGAATGTAGGATAACAGCTAACAAAGCCTTTACACACGCTTGTCTCCCGGTGCCAGGCTGCCTTGTGATTGTACTCATCTCGTCCTCCCGGAAAACCTTGCTGCAGAGGTACACAACTGCGTGCGTGGGAACCTGCTGCCTGCGGGAGGCCAGGAGGGCAGGGCTATTTTCATCTCCTTGGTCACTCTCTTTGTCAAGATGCTCAACAAACTGGCAGCAGAAACAGCCGTTTTCTTGTCAGACTTGTCGCTGGGAGAGAGCACGTTTCAGCATAAGCGACTGCGTCCAATGGTCGTCCAGGAAACAGTTTTGCAATCTGTGTTTAATCAAATTCATTGAGTTTTCACAACATTACAAGCAGTTCATTACTGTCATTTTCCCCACAGATGACTCTATTCCTCAGCACCACTTACCCACTTAACACCTCCTGGCAGTGGCCAGTGCCAACCATCTGCCTCCATGGTGCCAGAGGTCATAACGTCCAATGCAGAGTGTGAACATTATGTTATTACATTTAATCTTTCCTCTGTGTGTTATCATTCAGCATAACCACCCTTCTGGATTACAGAAAATTAGATGACAAATAATATTGCTTCCATATTGTTTTCTCCTCCCAGATTCCGTGGGTCGCCGCCAACAACCAGCCACTCTCTGGACCCAAGGCAAACCATTCGCTGTTGTTCCAGTGCCTGCGCATCGCTCCAACCCTCACTGCATTGACTTATGTGGAAGGTACCCTAGCACTGTGTCGGTTGCTGCGTCTCCCTAAGGTGAGTCTGCGAGGTTTTTAGCATGGAACTCTGTCTAGAGCATGCTTACGCAGCATATAATTTCAGTTCTCTCCATCACATTGGGGGGTTTGTTTTCCATTCTCAAATTCCTGTGTGGATGGAAGTGTGGGATGGATCCTACATGCTGAGCGTAACACCCTGATGACTGCACTGTGAAATCTTAGGCATGTGAGCTGTGGCTGATGACACACAAAGTCAGCACAGGAGCAAAAACAATAACAACAAAGCCCATCAGAATTGGTGTGGAGCATCTTATGAGCAAAAGCTGGTTGCCTGACCTAGGGTTTTTGTTTTTCAACTTTAAGGTCGGTGTGTCGTGTAGAACTTTATTCCTGAAAATCTGATTTAATGGGTGTCCCTGACTCTGAAACCTGACTCCTCATTCATTCATTTAATGTTCTGGCAGTAAATATGTATTAAGTGCCCATTAGGTTTTTCATTTTAGTATTTCAAGATGCTTAATGAAATATTTGTTTAATGTGAGTTCAATGGGACATTAGGTTCATGGGTGTTGTGAAAAGGAATCATTCTATGGTCAATCGAATTTGCAAAAAAAAAAAAACTGCATTAAGACAAAGATAATCATGCCTATGGGTAGGATGGTTTCTCAGAGTTGACAGTCAGCTAATGTGCACTGAGAATTTCTCAGCGGGGAATTTAAAGGGTCATATTAGCAATAGTGTTTTAGTTAACTGGATGCCTCTGGCCTTTTGCATTTTTCTTCAGAACATCTTATAGCCCTAATATTTCTCAGAATATATTTTGGTAAATGCATCTTTACATTCTACTGATCATGAATACTTATGGGACACCTCCCTCTCCCCGAAACTTTTCCATTTTCCTTGCAGTTAGGTGGGACATTATGACCAGGTTTGGACTATGGTCTTCAGCAAATCAAAGCATCACAGAATGGGTGTGAGTTCTACAGGCTCTGCCTTTCTCTCTAGTGGTGATCACAGAGGACAAATAACGAGATGGTGGGGTCAAAAGATGAGGAAGGTCTGAATATCTGCGTCAGCATTTCAAGCAAGTGGCCGTGAAGAGACGAGACGAGAGTGGAATTTGCATGAGTAGGAAATAAACTCTTAGGGTTTTGACCCTCAGAGTTTGTGAAGTATGTTACTGCAGCACAGCTCACCCAGGCCACTCTGTCTGTAAGGAAGCTTCTGCGGACGGCATTTTTATCTACGGCACGGAGTCACATCCAAGCAAATTGCGTTATCTTCCCCACCATAATTACATGTTCTCATTTGTGTGAGGATTTTACCAGCTCATCATTACTTAACAAGTATCTGGAAGAAAAGAAAAATTTTTGAGAAGGTGGGAAGAGAGTCAGAAAAATAAGCTGCTTTTCTTACTAAAAGATTTCCAGCAGGTGCTGCCTGGGAGACAGAACGTGCTGAAGCCTGTGAACGCCCCTGTGTCTGAGACAAGAGTCCTTCTTTGCCTCAGATAGGATTTTCTTCCACTTAATTTATGAGTCTAGATAAAAACATAAATTCCCTTCACCTTCAAGGAAAGCCTTTGGTCCTAAAGTGATCACATGGAGGAAGAAGCCATTTTATCAGAAACTTAAGTATCTTCATTACAACATCAACAACATTTATTATGTCCACGGGTTGGCAGGACACTCTCCTGAGATCCATAAGAATTTGCATAATTTGGTCCCTGGGATTTTCATAGTCAAAAGCAGCAGCACTTAACATCCACACCCCTCCACTGCCCCTGCGCACACGTGATGAATGACATTCACGTGAATGATGCGTTTGCATGTTCAAAGCCATGGTTATGCACCATTTCCAGCCAAACGTTGGTCATCCTTCCTTCTCTCCTCCAGTCAAGAGACACAGTATAACGCACATAAGTAAGAGGAATATTCAAGGGCTAGCCTTGAAAGTGTCCTATTTATTTAAAGGGATACTTTGTGAACTCTGGTATTTTAATTCTATAAGTGAAAAATTCATTGGATTTGAGAAACAACTGACCACTACATGATGATGATGTAGTTAATATTTACGGAATGTTTCCTGTATACAAAGCAGCACTCCAAATACATGTAAATACACATGTATAGTTGTTTTTATATCAATTTACTTAATCCTTAGTCCTCACCGCAATCACCTGAAAGGGCGTTATTATTTTCCCCCATTTTGTAGAAGACGAGCCTGAGGCAGAAAGGAGGAAGTGGCTTGCACAAGGTTATGCAGCTAGGAATACGCAGAATTAATAGTGTGTCATCTGCCAAGTGACTTCAAAGCTCACATCCTTTTACAACACTGAAATATTATAAAAGAGTATCGTAAAATAGTATGTCATGATATTTACAGTTGAGGCCAGCGAAGCATCCATAGACTGCTCTTAGTTTACTGCTAGATCTTGGGAATCTAAGTTTCCCTTTTCCTGGTGGGGCTGGGAAGATCTACTGTAAAGTCCCTTACTACCATAGGAAGTTATATTTCTTTTAAGAAACACTCTCTATCTCCACTCCATTGAGGGAATGGCAGAAAGGAAAATGGCACATGAGTTATCCTCCCATTTTTTAATAGAGCACAGTTCCAGAGTCAGAGCTCTGGGATTCAAAACATAGCTCCACACTTGCTCGGCAACCACACTGATTCTCATTTACTCATTCATCCACAATCATTGACTGAGGACTCAGTCTGGGTCTAGCACCGTTCCAGGCCTTGCAGAGACAGGCATTGGACAGGCAAGGCCAGGTCCTTGCCCTCATGATACTCACATTTCACTGGGAGGAGGCGGGACACAAGTTCATTAGAGGACCGGTTTCAGAGAACAATGAATTACCTAAAGAAAACAATACAGAGTAACGTGAGCCACTGTAACTGTAGAGAAGATACCAGAAAAATCACTGACTAGCAACAGAATACATTGGGCATAATGTTAATGGAGCGTACAGAATACTACGTTCTCTCTATCCTTTTTTATGACATGAAATTGAAGGTGCACATAAATAAAACATGGATGTTTCCAAATGACTTTTGTGGGGAATTCTCTTCTTGTGTTGATATTATCCTCAAACTAGTCTGTAGTGAAACAATAAATTTAAAATGTTTTCCCTTCAAAAACAATGTAAAAGCTTCAATAATATTTTAATAAAGAAAAATTAGGAAAAGATACGAAAATAAACAATGATGCAATGTGGACATGGACTACTCAGCTGTCATAAAACATGAGAACAATAAAGACAATATAGCAACCCAAGAATGTCTGTGACACAGTAAGAATACACAGAACACAAAATTATTTATGAGAGCTATTATCATAACTATATAATATTTTACATGCATAAAACAAAGAGATGAACATTGCCCAGACAATGGAGTCAGCTGAACAGTAGGGAAATTGGATTGTAGATGATATGTTCTTATTTTTAGTATATATGAAATCATTTTTAAACTGTTCATATGATTTTAAAACAAAGCAAGCACTCTGACGACTTTGAATGATCCCTGCTGCCTTCATGAAGGGGAGGCAAAAGTTTTCCTTATTTGACTTTCATATAAAGTGTTATTCTATAAAAGTTTTAATATATGTTGCTCTTGTAAATGGGTGTCCTAAACTACACATAAATTTGTTTTCAATTCAGTAGTTAATCATCGCTAGACAGACACGTACTCTAGGTAGGCTACTTAATCCATCAAAGAGCTGATCTCTCCAAGGTTAGTTACAAGTGGTGCTTGACTTTGTTCTTTTCTGTTTATTTTTTGTCTATGTTGAGGTTACTTCCCTATAAATCTAATTTACAAGTTTTCTCCTCACTGCAATGTCTGGTAAGATGGCTAATTTTCTCTCCTAAGCTTGTGACAATTATAATTTTAGAATCTTTTCTAATTCCAGCTTCCCTTTTCCTTTTCATTTCTCTGTACACTCAGCAGCTTTTATACTAAATTTTGATACTAAGTCGTTTGCATTTTACCACCTCCACTTAGAATACCATTCCATTTAGAATAGCAAATCTTTTATTCTCAGAGACACTGGCTACCAGTATGTATTCTTATAAATCTTTCTACCTAGTGACTCACATAGGACTCTGGGCACCCTGATTATTTGGGGAATTGTAGGATCAGGCCATTTTATATGTGAATGTTTCATTGTGCTATTTTTATAGTTTGCATGGAATGCAATCAAATTTGTGTGAATGTTTGTATCTTATCTCATGTTCATTTGCTTCCAATGGTCAAAGTATAAGCTAGGTGAACCATTAGCAGTGATTACAGACCTAGAACAAGTTGATGACAGGCCTAAAATGGATGTTCTTACCAAGCAATTATAAGGTTAGAGCTAGCCGCTTTCTCTCAGGATCCCAACAGAACAGCAGGGAAATCTTTCAGTGTCTGAAACTCCCGCTGTGACTGCTGTGTGGTTCCTGCCCAGCCTGCGTTGTATTGCATATGCAATATGTGAGTTACAGTAAGCCCTTTTTTCCTCTCTTCAATCATTATTGATTCAAGCGTTTATTAAGAAGTCCCTACATGCCAAGCAATGGTTAATTCATTAGCTGGAACCAAACATCAACCTTCTGTGTCATGGACCCTCAACTAGAGGCGCAGACAGGAAATTTTTAAACAAATACGTAAGCATGACATTGTAGAGAGTGCAAAGAGCTGTAAAGGACATTACCCTGGGAAACAGGAAGTGGCTGAGTGGGGGGCTGGTCACTTAGACCGGGTGATCAAAGAAAGCCTCCCTAAGAAACTGACATTTGAGCGGAGATTTAAATGGTGCGACTGGCCCGGTTCAGCGCTGGGGAGTCTGTATCTGATAGAGGCAACAGCAAGGGTCAAGACCCCCAGCAGCAGGGGGAACCCTGGGGTGCTTGAGGAACGGAAAGCAACCATGGAATCTTCAGCAGAGTGAACAGGGGAGCGGGTGGCAGAGGTGAAGTTGAAGGGGTAGGCATGGGCCAGGTCAGGGGCTGGCAAGCTATGGCCCAGGGACAGACTCCCCCTAGCCACCTGTTTTTGGTGAACTGATAATGTTTTTTACAGATGCACACTTGCAATCACTATGATGATAGGGGACACCGACTTTGAATAACAGTTAATGCTGTCTCTCTCACAAACAAGAATTTCACTCATAATTATTACTTGAGAATTACAAAAATTATACTTTTATATTTTAATAATAACCTTTTGTTATTTAATAAGAATAACATTATTTTTCTTAATATTTTGAAATTTGCCAGAGACTTTTGTCAAAATTTGTTTTCTTTTTTGTTGATAAAAAATGGATAAAAAAGATGCGGTACATATATACAATGGACTATTACTCAGCTGTAAAAAGGAATGAAATTGGGACATTTGTAGAGACATGGATGGACCTAGAGACTGTCATACAGAGTGAAGTGAGTCAGAAAGAGAAAAACAAATACCGTATATTAACACAAATATGCATAATATAGAAAAATGGTACAAATCAAGGCAGAAATAGAGACACAGATGTAGAGAACAAACATATGGACACCAAGCGGGGAAAGCGGGGATGGTTGTCAGGGAATGAATTGGGAGATTGGGATTGCCATATATACATTATTAATAAGAAAAAAAATACCAAATTGTACACTCTACATATATGCAGTTTATTTAAAAAACAAAACAAAACAGTACCTAGTAGCATCCTTGATTTTGCCTCTTGGCGCACACTGCCATAAATACTTACTATCTGTCTTTACAGAAAGTTTGTTAACTCCTAGGTGATATCACACCAAGTACTGTGGGAATACATTTTTTTAATTATCTGTCTTTTTTTCTTAATGATATCTGGTCCCTTTTTCTCTTATAACGAATATGTTCATTGAATGCCTATGTGTGATATGATTAGGAAATAACACACATTGAAAAAAATAGCCTCTCATGTTATAGATGATGCTGAAATTCTGAAGTTGATATTTCTACTTCTGTCTCAGTTTTCTCTCAGTCCTGTCAATCCAGTTCCCCAAACCACATATAGACATGTCCCTTAGATGTAACTGACATATAACATTGTATTAGTTTAAGGTGTCTTAATAAATAATTTGATATTTGTATATATATGGAAATGGCCACCACAACAAGCTTGGTTAACATTTATTGCTTCACATAGTTACAATTTTTTTTTCCTGTGATGAGAACTTTTAAGATCTACGCTCTCAGCAACTTTCAAATATATAATATCCACATACACATAAAATTACCTCAGAATCGCTCGCCCATTCTTCTATGAGAATCAGATTTATAAAGTCAAGTCCAGCATTTTAAAACAGTTCTTATTTGCCTCTGGCCTGATAATAGCCATTTAAAATTCTGTTTTCCAAAGTTATTCAGGTTGGTTCTTTTCTTCTAGCCCTTCATTCATGATACATTTACATTAATTTATTACCATTTATAGTCCACATTTGGGTTCCTCACACATCCTGGTTGATTTTGCTTATAAGTATATTTTTGCTTATGTGTTTTGGTGTATTTTTCATTACTGTGGTTCTAAAAGTCAAAGCACTACAATAAAGTATACTCAGAGAGGTGTCTCTCCTTCCTTTCCTGCTACCCTGTTCCCATCTTCAACTTCTATCTGCCCTTTTCTCACCCACCCCACGGAGGTAATAGATCTATTTAGTTCCTTGGTTATCCCTCCTGCATTCCTTTGGCACAAAGGAGCAGATAATGCATATTTTTAATAGCCTCTTTTTCTTACATGAAGGAGAATGTACTATAGATGTTATTCTGTACCCGGCTATTTTCACTTAACGGCCTGTTCTGAAAATCCCTCCAAACCACATTGTAGAACTTGTCCTCACTCTTCTTACAGCTGCACAATACTCCATTTTGTGGAGGCACCGCCATTTCCTCAACTCCTCCTCTCCTAGGGATGGGCATTTAAGTTTCCTCCAAAATTTCTCAATGACAAATGACACGGCAACGGACACCCTCGTGCATATGTCCTTTCATACCATTGGGAGTGCATCTTCAGGGTAGACTTAGAGGACCTGCAGGATCAAAGGTGCATGCGTATGTAATTTTGTTACATATTGCCCGGTTCCCCTACGACATTCCCACCGGCAATGTCTGAGAGCTCCTGTCTCCCACAGCCTCACCAACAGAATGTGCTGTCACACTGTTTAATTTATGTCCGTGTGATAGGTGATGAATTCTGTGTCAGTGTTTTAAGTTTCATCTCTCTAATTCTGAGTGATTGGTTCTTCATATATTTCAGAGCAATTTTTTTTTTGGCCACGCCTTGTGTGGCTTGCCCTGAACCTGGGCCCTGGCAATAGACCACCAGTGAATTCCCTTCCCTGCTTTTTGAAATTTTAAAATATCAGCTTTTTGCCACTGTGTCTCAATTTTTTGGAGATTTTAATCTATTGGAGACAGTATTTTAGCGTATCTTACACATATTTTCTCCCAGTTTTCAGTTGTCTTTTAATTTTATATATGTTATTGTTGGGGTTTTCCCCCCATGTAACTTCTTCCTTTTTTTTTTTTTTTTGTAGTAAATTTATGTATCTTTTCTTGCATTTTGGATTTGGAGTCATAGTTGGAAAGTTTTCTCTCCACTATGGCTGAAGTGGAGTTTACCTATGTTTTTTTCTAGTACTCGTATAGTTTCATATTTTTACTTTAGATCTCTCATCTGTTTGGAGTGTATTCTTATATATGGTGTGAAATATGGATCCAATTTTATCATTTTCCAGATGGCTACTCAGTTGTCCCAACATCATTTATTAAAAAGCCTCTCTTTATCTCAGTGCTTTGAGATGCTACCTTCTTTATATACTAAATTTCCATAAGTACCTCAGACTGTACTAGGCTTTCTCTTCCATTTCTCTGGTCTGTTAGTCTATATATGTACCTGGTCCATGCTGATTTAATTATAGAGGCTTTATAGAATGTTTTAATGTTTGCTAGGACTAGACCCCATCAGAGTTTTTCTTTTCAAACTTTATTTTTTCCTGGATCTTCTTATATATTTGTTTTTCCACATGAACTTTAATATCAGTTTGTCTAACTCCATAAAATAGGCCATAAATGAGAAAGTTAGGTACCACTTTAGAAAGAAAGAAAGATGGAGAAAGGACAGCCTCCTCCCTAAGACACTTATACCCCAGATCAGAACACAGCTCATCTGCTCTAATAGACTCATTATTGGGCACATACTGTATACCCAGGCATCACAGCAGCCACTGGGAATAAAACAGTGAACTTAACGGAAAAAGTGGCCCTTGCCACGAAGATGTGGCTGAAAATCTTGGCATTGTGAAGCACAGTTTGGAAGTGGTCCTTGTATAGACATGCTTTTTCTTTTCTTGCTACAAATTCCCAGGGAAAACAAAACAGACAATTTTGAAATAATGTTATAAAAGTCCAGAACGGAACTCCCAGTCTCTCTCTCCATTTTGCCAGGTCATTCATCTCCAAGTCACTCTTGACACTCTCCTCTTTTTACTGCCAACATCTAATCAATCACTCTCGTCTGTGTCTTTCACTTCCACCACGGCTCTCAAGTCCAAGCACTTCTCTCCAGCTCACTTTCACTCTTCTGATCCAGGCCTCCAGGCCAGCACCATCCTTATCTGGACTATTGCATGTATGTCCTAAGTCCTCTCCCTCTGTCTGTCTGTCTCTCCATTTCTCACTCAGCACTCAGTAGCCAGAATGCTCGTGGTCTTTATAAACAGGACTCAGATCATGTCTCTCCCCAGCTTCACACCCTTCAACGGCTTGTGACCATTCCTGGGCAAATGTTCAAATTCTTTGTTATTCATGGTTTACTAGTCCCTGCAGGATCTGGCTTCTGCCCATCTCATGCTGCTGTTCCTCACAGTCACTCTGCTGTCACCATCCTGGCTCTCTCCAGCTTCTAGAAAGTGCCCTGCGTCTTCCATGGACTCTTCCATGCCTGTTGCCTCCTCCACATCCCACCTCTCTGCCCGGTAACCTCCTCTGGATCCTCTCACCAGGTTTAAACATTCCTTCTTAGAGGAAGCCCTTCCTGTGTCCCCTCCTTCATCAGGTTCGCTAGTCTGCACTCTCACCCAACTGTGTGCTCAGATCACTCACAACAACTCTCATAGTCACCGATTGAAAGAAGACAGGAGAGAACAGAGAAACAACTGAATCCCAAACTGAAACTTTTTAACATCTGAGCAGCACAGTGCCTGCAGTATTTTGGGTGATAGTGTCAATGGGTAGCTGCTGTGGAAAACTGAATAAAGTTTACTTCCTTGCAGATAGGCTCATTTAGATTTATGAATTTAAAATGTATACCTTTTTATACAGTCTTCTATAATTACTGTGGTTTGGATTACAACTTGCCATTTGAGATTTTTATTTCAAGCACTCAAATAACAAAAGGCGACCGTTTCTTACATTATCTCCAACACTGCCAGGTGTTCTTCCATCACCAAATTGTTAAAGAAAACACACAAAACATATGTTTTCCATTGTTCCCTGCATAATCTGTAGCTGTAGAAATGCAGGATGCTTACAATCTCAGCAGAAACGAGAGAGCATGAAATATTCATAAGCTTGGTTGGTGTTTGTGATTATTAAGTAATGGCCAATTCTGGTGAGTTTGTCATTTAAAAAAATAGTTATTTATTAAACAACTAAATATTCACTATAGAAGAGATCTCATTATAATAGCAGCTGAGACAGATTTGTCAAGATGTATAGTGAAGACTCTTGAAAATAAAGGACAGGAAACTGTAGGAAATATACATGCATTTGGGATTCAGCACAACCCATACATATCATCTTCAAGGTCTTAAAGGTACCTATGTCATATTTATTCTAGCTTCCAGTAGAGAAGTAGCGTTTAAGGCTTTGGGGCTCTGGAGACCATCCCATCTGGAGTTGAGTCTGCCTTAGTCACTTACCAGTTCCAATGATATTAGGCAAGTCACTAAGTTTGCTTAGCTTCAGTTTGCTTTTTCTAATCTGCAAAATGGCAACAGCAATAGACTGAGCCTCCTCGGGTGACTGTCCTCAGCAAGTGCCATCATGTGTCCCACGTAATAAGGTAATAAGCGTTTAAGGCCTGTTAGGTATCACTTTAGTTTTATTGATTATTGTATCTAATATTTTCTCTTGCAAATTGGCACTCACCCAGCACAAGTGGAAACAAAGTGGAGCATTCCCTGAGTCAGATCCTGCTGAGGCTGGACCCAGAGGAAACAGTGTATAGATTTGAATTCCAAAGAGCTGAAGTTCAAAGATGACACTGCCCCTCCTTATCTTTGAGACTTTGTGTCTCCCTTTCCGATCTGTAGAATGAGGATAATGTTTCTATAAATTTAATGACATCTGGTAAATTAAAATATTTTATACATTGTGTATAATTAAAACATGACAGCTTATGTTTATTTAATTCTTTCAGTTAACAAATAGTGAGCCCTTGGACTTCATGGGGCCATTACGAAGTGGCTGCAAGAGTAGAGACACATGAAATGCCTGCTTCAGTGAGCCCTCTCCATTTCCCCTCTCAGTAAGAAGAAAATCAGCATTTGGTATTCAAAAAAATAGCTATTATAACTTGATTACTTGATATTACAAATATGTACACAAAGCACAAGTTCAAAGGTATATAGTGAAATACTGAAAGATTGAGACGCTGCTTATAATAGCAAAAAAATAGGAAAAAGAAACCTAAGACATCATTAACAGTGCACGGGATATATTCATGGGATGCATCTGTTTAAAGGAATATCATGCAGCACTTAAAAAAAATAAGGCATCCCTAAGTGAGAGGCAGTGATTTCATGCTAAGAACTGATGCTGCAGCATGGTTTGGGGAATGGAGTCAGAGCTGTTGTAAGGATTATTGCA
Organism: Hippopotamus amphibius kiboko; assembly: GCF_030028045.1. Taxonomy (NCBI): domain Eukaryota; kingdom Metazoa; phylum Chordata; class Mammalia; order Artiodactyla; family Hippopotamidae; genus Hippopotamus; species Hippopotamus amphibius. The sequence goes on from NC_080197.1 coordinate 6,974,613, forward strand.
GGGGCTAATAACTTAGAGTTATGTCAGATTTAGAACATATACTGCATACGTGTATGTGCCCTGTTATCAGCACCATCACCACCAGCATCATCATCACTGAAGTGGAATATTTCAAAGATATATTATTAAATAAAAAATCCAGATGCATAATTGTGTCCACATGCTACTATTTGTGTATAAAATATACATTACAGGATGGGAAATATATGCTTTATGTATAACACATATTTCTGGAAGAATTTGGAAGAAATTCACCATGTTATCTCTTTGGAAGGTGAACAGAACTGAGTATCATGGGAGGAAAGGAGGGAGAATTAGTCCTAATTAGAAAAATAATTAAATCCGTTTGGAATATTTACCATATACATTTATCACCTCTTCAAAAAAAATAACAATAAAACCAAGCTAAATAAAATGAATATACGCGGTCATTGTTTAAGAGACTATTTTATATTTTTCAGCACCTTTCTTATCTGGGCCACCTCCATGAGCCTCATATTTGTCTTTGTGTATGTGCGTATGTGTACATGCCTGTATGTGTCTACATTATGTGTGTGTGTGCGTGCGCGCATGTGTGACCATTGTGTGCTAGCATCTTAGTCCTCTAGGGTCCATTTTCATCAAGGTAAAGCAGGGTAAAACCTCTGAGCACTGCCTAGTTCTTCAGTACAACCTTGAATACTTTTAGCAATTAAATATCCTGGAATGACTGAAGCATCTCAGGGCCCAGAGAGCATGAGTCATAGAGAACGGCCTCCTCGGGCAGGGCACAGCCCGGGGCCCTTCAGCGTTGGCGTGATGGATGTGGGAGGCCACAAAGAGCTGCCTGAAATCAGGGCAACTGGAGTCTGTCTCAGTGAATCTACAAGCAGGTTTTATTAAAAGGAGTTGCCTCATCGAGGCTTCTGCAGCGGTTAAACTAAAGGGAAAAGAAAGTTAAAAAAAATTAAAACCACCTTCTCTACCTTCCTCCAACAGCACACCAACTTATGTAAATTGTTTTTTCTAAGTAGCCGCAAAGTCACTTAAAGCATTTTATTTAATCAGTGTGGGCGAAGCCTCAAGGTTTCAAGCTTTTGTGCCTGTGCTGTACGGTAGCTCCTCCATGCTGCGTGGCTTTCAGAAGGTGCTGATAAGATTTTCCAAGAGGAATTGTGGGCATGCAGGCACTCCAGAGCCTGGGATGTCAGTCCTTGAGACAGGAGGCCAGACACGCCTATTTGTAGTTTTACCAGCAGGACAGGCGATCTTGAGGGGCCAAGTTTCAAAGTCCCACAGCCACTCTCTTCCAGTTGTGGAACATGAGTCTCCTGACTCTGAGGGCGCGACGCAGGCTAGAGCCTGCTTTTAGGGGAAACACATGTGACACCCAGGTGCGCTGTGGGTGCTGCCCTTCAAGGACACCTTCAAGGACACACAGGAGAGGCAGCAAACCTGTGAGCCCTGCAGTACCACGCACTGTGAACGTGCTGTGCCCTCAGATCACAATGCATCCCTGCTTCCTGCCTTGGAAGATACTCTACCGATAGAGAGCATGTTCTCTGCCTCTTACTAGCTGTACCCTGTCTGACCCCTGTAGGCCAAATTTTCTAATCTGTGTATTGAGAATAAGTAAATCCGTTCAACTAACATCGGAGCTTTAGTCTTTGCAGGACGTGTACTTTTGCAGAATCTCTAGGCAAAAGTTACGGAAGTATAGACGAGAGGCTCAGGGAACCTCTGCGGGGAAGGAAAATAGGGAAACCTCTACTTACCCTTCTAAGTTCATAGCTAAGACCCCTCGGTAATAAAAGATTAACAGGAGAAAAACAAACAGAAGTTTAATAACGTATGCCTCCTGTATACAAGGGAGAAACCCAGGAAAACTGAGTAACTCCCTGAAAAGGTCCAAGCCATTACCTTAAATACCATCTTCAGCTTGCGGGTGGGGAGAGTCAGTTATGGGAGGTTATCAGGCAAAGTACAGTAAACAAGGGTATGGCTGTTGTGTAGATTTAAGTCCTTGCCTTTTCTATTGATAAGTTTCTAGAGATTTAGTCATCTTGGTACAGAGAGGGAGACACCCTTACAAATGGAGATTTCCTTAATCAATGTAAATGTCTCTTAGGAAAGGGTAAAAGGGTAACTCCTACTCAGTTTTCAAAGTTTTCCCTTTGTCTGCTGTTTCCAAAAATAATCAGACTTTTGAAAGAATCTTTATGCCAAAGGGGTATATTTGCAGTGAATTACGATGCTCCCCTTCACCTCCATTGTAGGGGATCTTAATAGAATATTCTTCCTTAGGGTATTGATAACGATGAAATATCCCTCCTGAGATTAAAGATCACGCTGGGATACTCTTCTTAAAGCAAAGGCAGTTTGAAAGGATAATGCCTACCTCCAAAATTTGATATGCGAGAAATAATCAAGAAAGTGCAAGGAAAGCTGTTGGCGGCGCCCAGCACAGATTAAGCACTGAACAAGCAAGATGTTATTCATTCGAGCCCAATTTTCATTTCTCAGGGAAGCCACCAACTGGTTCGAATCCTTCCACTCTCTGCTGTTAGAAATCCGGGTACCGCTCCATGGTGGCATCATCACACTGGTGATTTTACATCAACGCAGGCAGGGATTTGATTTATTTCTGACTCTGCCACTGGATCCTGAGCTCCTTTGGGGCAGGGTCGCTGGCTTTTTGTTGCTGTTGTCTTCTCTGACCTGGACCCCGCGGCTGATCTCGCTGGCATCCTTCGCTCCTACTGCCCAATTGCGTTGTTAACCATATCGTGAATATATTTAGCTCCATGACTGTCTTTTGATGGTCTTAACAGGCTTTCTAAGAGGTCTTGTGATGGAAAAATTGTCCCCTAAATTCTTTTGGATGCCCCCTCCCCCTGCACATTCTTTAATAACATCTACCTGGCAGGTGCACTGGCCATGCAATGCATTCAGCAGTAATTATCTCTGAAATCCTGAACCACGTGCTGCCTCAGCACCTGGCAGGGATTTAGCTGCTTGAAGCTCAGATTGAAGAAGAAAGAAACACCTGCTTTTGACATTTTAACAGCATTTGTGCAAACCCGAGGGCATGCCCTCTGCGGCCGTGGCGGGCACAGCCCTGTCCTGCTACCCCTGCATTCTGTACCTCTTTTCCTCTGTCAGTTATTGTCTTCCCTAAGATGTGCCCACATGCAATTTTTGTTGTCACTCCAAATGCATTTTCATTTTGGATCTATGGGAGACCAAGGTCATGTCAGAGAATAAAATCAAATTAACAGAGGGTCAAACATTCAGGACAACCAAGGCCAGGCGTGCATATGAAATCGTTAACAAAAGGGCAACCTTTAAAGGTTTATGTAAACAGAAGGAAGACAAATGCAGATGAGGATGGGGTAAAGGACTGGCTGGCCAAACCATTAGCCTCCTTAAGGGACTTGTTGGCACACAGTAGGCACTCAAAACTGTGTTTGGATGACTTTGTCAGCTGACCAACCATCCTACTTTGCCTGGGACATATGATTTTTTGGATGACTTTATTGGCTGACCAACCATCCTGGTTTGCCTGGGATATATGCTTTTCAGTGTTAAAATTGAGAAAGCCCCAGGAAAACTGGGACAAGTTGGTCACCTTGGATTAGCAGACACTGACTTTGAAGGATTCTGATAGCCCAGACTCATCCAACTGTCACCCCATGCTAACCAACATCTCATATAGGCTCAAACCCCCTCACCCCTCTCTTTCCAATCATCAGGTTCAAAGCACATGCCCATACTGTGTCCCTGTGGACTGTGCACTTGGAGATGGGAAGGATGGTGAGGGAAGAAAGAAGTGCTCTTCTTTGATATATCCAACATATTCTTTCTTTCCTTTTATTTCCTTCAGGCAAAGAGATGTGGACCCAGACATCTAAGAGCTTTTAAAATATAATTTCAAAGGCAGGATTGCTTCTCTGAAAAGCCATCGCGTGCCCTGTCCCAGCGCTGTGCATGCCAGCAAACGAACGAGACACCCAGGGCGCCACCGGACGCTGGCGGTGTCATCCCGGGCGTGGAGATGTAAGGAGTCGGGCAGGGAAGCAACACAAATGTAACTCAAAATAGAAAACTCTGCAGCCTCAGGCACTGGGCCCTGGAGTATATTTTTTATTCTTGCAATTAGGAAACATTTGATCCACCAAAGACAGAAAGAAAAACTGAGAAAAGCAAAGAAAGGAAGTCAGTGTCTAAGAGCTAAGGCTATAGTTGCTGCAGATATAGTCCAGAAAGAAAAAAAAAAAAAAGAAAGGAAAAAGCTTCAAGGTGTGGAAAGGAAACGGATCAGAGTTCAGAAATCCCTTCAGGGCATCAGCAAAATGAAGCAAGAGACTCCTAGGTAGGAAGATAATACAGACAGCAATGGCCCGAAGCTAACAAAGAAAAGTTCTGTGCTCGGTATCACAGTTACCATGCAGTTAAAAAAAAAAATCCCAGGATCAAATCCTGCAGCTGGGCAGCTCATTCCACTCCAGGAATTCAAAACAAAGAGGGTGTTCTGGAGGGAGCTGGAAACAGAGCATGCCGCGGTCTTGCACAAGCAAACAAGGTTTCCGGGGCTGGCACTGACTCTGAGCTTACCTCTCTTTGCTTATTGGATTTTTAATTGGATCTCAGCAGCAGAACAGGAAGAGCTAAACTGGACCTGCATCCAGGAACAACAAACCCAGCCGTGCTCCCCCAGGCTGCAGTGGATAGGAAGTCAGGGACCACTTTCATAAGGGAAAAAAACAACAGGAAAACCCTCACATGTTTTCCTAGGAAATAACCATATACAACTGAGAAACAGTACATTAAATTCTTGTATATTGGCCACCACAGGCAGAGCTGATGTGCATTTAAAATGCACTGTAAGATACTTGATGTGTCCTAGAGGAACACATGTATGCATCGTGCCTTGTGCCAGGCTGCTTGGGTATCGTGGGATATTCTGCCACACCCACATGCACCCTTCAACATATATTGGTGTTGGATACCTACTGCTTTCAGTGTACCGAATGCCTACTGTATACATTGTCTAGTACATGTATTGAACACCCACAGTGTGTGTTAAACTACTCTAGGTACTAGGAAAGAGCAGTGAACAAAGCAAAAAAATGTCTGCCTTCGTGGAACTTATAGTCTAATTGTCCAGACAGGTTAAAAACAAACATTCAAGTATATAGTGGACATTTTAGAGTACTTCAAAAAAAGAATAAAGCAGGGTAAATGACTAGCTTGTGATAGGAGTACATTTTAGATAGGCTGTTGAGGCATGGGCTCTCTGGGAGGAGCTGAGCCTCGATCCACATTCCATGATATAGAAAGACTTTTTCGAGCAGAGGACATAGTGGGAATAGAAGCCCATGTGCTCGTCATTTTGGAGGGAGTATGGGGAGGCCACGGAGATGACAGAAGCTTGGACCAGGGTGCTCTTCATGGAACTGGTGAGAAGTGTTTAGAGATAAGTAAAATATATTTTGAAGGTAACATTGTCACGGCCAGACTTCCTAACACAAAAAAACCCATTCAGCAGATTTCGCCTCCTGTGCACACAACTGTGACAGACTCTCTAAATTGGGTCCCTAGGCAATTAACAGACGATGAGCTTGATGCTTAACGGAGAAAGCAGAGAGTTGCCTCATGATGCCCCGCCTCTACGATTTAACACATCCTTGTATTCTCTCCTCTACTGGGTCACTGTATCAGCATTTATTTAGCATCTAATATCTCACCAGCTCCGTGCTGGACACTGTGGGAGAAACATGAATAAGGCACAGTCTCTCTGTTCAAGGGTGGAATCTTGCTGTTGAAGGCAAACAGGTGATTACAAAACAGTATGGCAAGTGCTTTCATCACAGTTTATGCCGCGCGCTCCACGGATTCGAGGAGTGAAGTTTGGCCTGGGAACCCTTTCCCAGGAGGTGAGAAGCAGAGTCAAAGGGTATCAACTGAAGCAAGAGGAGGTGCTTGTCAGGAAAAGTCAGGGAGGGAACCAGATCTAGAGAGGGGATCCTGGGCAGAGGGGAGCCTGATTAGAAGCACAGATGGTGGGTGAGGGGACTCAGCAAGCGCGAGACGTGTCAACAGTTTTGTGCTGTTGGGATGACACTTCTCATCCTTCCCTAACGCTGGGATTCCCTGCTAACTATGCAGATTTTCAGAGCCCTCCCTGGGAGATGCTGGTTCAGTAGGTGCCTGGTGGGAAGTGGGTGAGTGGATCTTCATAAGTACCCCAAGGAATTACGATTACAGGCAAGCATGGGACCCACTATTGTAGAGGACAGAGTCGGAGGGTTGGGAAGGTGTGCCTCTGGAGAAGTGAGCAGGACCAGAAAGGCACCCAAGAAATGTACGTGTGAACAATACATGTGGACTCTGTATGCAAACGATTAAGTTTCATGACAGTTGAAAAAAGGAAGGAAAGGAAGAGGGAGGGAGAGTGGGACAGTAGAGGGAAGAGCGGAAGGAGATTAGAGGAATAATAAAAAGATGATCATACCTTACTTTGGAAAGCAAGAAAATAAACCCCCTCACACACACAGAGTATCGTTTTCTATTGTTTCATAGGGGAAAGAAAGGAATATTTTAAATTTAAAAAACACCGAATGTCAAGATCTCACAAAAATAGTAAAAACATTGTATTAGTTTTTGGTTGTTGCCATAAGAAATTTCCACAAACTTGGTGGCTTAACGTAACACAGCTTTATTATCATATGATTCTGTGATATCATATGATTCAGAGATCAGACATGGGTGTCACTGGGCTAAAGATGTGGTGTCGCTAGGGCGCTCTCCTTTCTCCAAGCTCTACGGGTAAGTCTGTTTCCTTTTCAGCTTCTAGAGGCTGTTCACATCCGTTGGCTCATGGTCCTCTTTTCCATCTTCAAGCCAGTAACAATGAAGTGAATCTTTTTCACATCACATCTCTCTGACTCTCCTTCAGTCATCACATCTCTTTCTCTGGCCAAAACTGAGAGAAGTTTCTCACTTTTCAGGATTCAACTGATTATATTGGGCCACCTGGATATTCCAGGCTAAACTCCCTGGACTCAGTGTCTTTAACTCCATCACATCTGCAAAGTCCTCTTTGCCATGTACAGTTATATAATCACAGGTTCTGGGGATTCAGAAATGAGCACCTGAAGGGACTTCCCTGGCAGTCCAGTGGTTAAGACTCCATGCTTCCAATGCAAGGGACATGGGTTCAATCCCTGGTTGGGGAACTAAGATCCCACATGCTGCACTGTGTGGCCAAGAAAATATTAAAAAAAAAAAAAAAAAGTGGGCACCTGAAGAGGGGTGCCCACAGATATGTTAAATAGAAAAGAAATCCAGCTTATGAGAACCTGCATCCTCTGTTCTCGGTTCCTCACCTCACTCTGGATCATCCATGGCCCCATTAGGAAGGAATTCTCACTGGTCTATAGATGCTTAAAGCTAGGGGCCATCAGTATCCAACAGAAGATTTTAAGCTTGCGAGTCAGAGTCACATCTCTTTTGGTGAAGAGGATTCCACACGTATCCAGTTAACTCAGATACTATATAGTTATTAACCCAAAAGATATGACCCAGTTCTTTTTTTCTTAATTCCCAATTAAAATTGATATATTCCTTCAGTGTTATTTTATACTCAGTATAAACTGATGTCCTTAAGAAAGGTTTTCAGTCGTTCTGCCCCAAACTTAGTTGCTAAAAACTTTGCCTTAGACAGTATACAGATTTCAAGTTTGTAATATGGATGAATTTTGTGAGTAGGTATCCTATTGCAGATTTTGCCTTTTTCATGAGAAACCCTTTGTGAGTTTGCATTGACGCAGACAAATAAACCCAGTTAGCACAAAAGCTGGCCCGTGCAAGTATATTAGTCATCTTGCTGCATAATAAATGAATCTAAAGGGAGCAAAGGCAGTTCATTTAGCGGCAAGAGAAAGAGTCCAGTGATACACGACAACATTTAATAGCTGCAAGAGACTAGCGAGTTCAGCGCAAAGCCTGCTGCCACTCAATCACTCCAGTCTGCGAGCTCTGTTTGTTCTCTTGTGACAGATGAAGTTTAATAAAGTGTACTTCCTTCCACGGTTTCCTTTGACTTTGGTTCTAAGTCACTTTCCTCCAACTCGGTATTTTCTTTTAGATGCCACGAAACCACCACTTAAGCCCAAAGTTACAGAGAACAGCTGGTTGCCCAAGCTGACAAGAGTGAACTGTCTGGATTGAGTCAAAGAGCAGATGAGCAGAGATGCGGAAGGCCTGTGTTCTGTGTTTCCTCGGTGTTTTCTGCTCTAAAGTTAGTCTTTTGGATGAATCACAGAAGTCTTTCCTGTCTCTACAGACAAACTGCAGAAAGATCTACTGAAAAATTTTTTCTCCTCTTGGAAAATTTAACTTTTTAAAGCAAAATATACAACGAGTATAAAGAAGAAATAGGTCATTCATACCACTACTACTCAGAATTAACCGCTGTTAATATTTTGTCCTATCCATGTTCAAAATCATTTTAAGAAGTGATGGGGCTCCAGTCCTGGGTCAGATGGTGTAAGCACACTCCACTGTGTCTCTGCCACTGGACACAGCTAGAGAACCCAGACAAGACACACAGAACAGCTAGTTGAGGACCAGAAGAATCTGAAGTGCTGGTGGAAAGTTCATATAGTCATAAATATATTAATAAGATTAATGTTAATATTAATATTGTCAATATGTTATATATATATATATATATATATATATATATATATATATGGTGAAAGTTCCTTTTATACATATACAAAAGGTATATCTAGGACTTGTAACACTGGAGCCCAAAGCCCGGAAGTGAATTTGGCCTCAGTCTCCAAAAGAGGTCTGCAGGGCAAAGCCCCCGAGATCCGGCTTGAGGATGGGAATAGGTCTCAATACTCAAAGGCAGATTGCCCTCCCTAACGTGGGTGGCCTTCATCAATCAGCTGAAGGAAGGCCTGAAGAGAACAAAGATGGTGAGCTTCTGCAGGGAGGAGGGAACTCCCCATCCTGACTGCCTTGAGCTGGGACATGGGTCTTTCTTCCCTTTTCAAAAAACATCTTTTTCTAATTGAAGTATAGTTGATTTACAATGTCGTGTTACTTTCTGGTGTAAAGCAAAGTGATTCAGTTATATACATGTATACATATATGTATGTGTATATATATGTGTGTGTGTATATATAATCTTTTCCATTTTGGATTATTACAGGATATTGACTATAGTTCCCTGTGCTATACAGTAGGACATTGTTGTTTCTGTCTTTTACATGCAGTAGTTTGTGTCTGCTAATCCCAAACTCCTAATCTATCCCTCCCCCACCCCTTCCCCTTTGGTAAACGTAATTTTGTTTGCTGTGTCTGTGAGTCTGTTTCTGTTTTGTAAATACGTTCATTTGTTTTCCTGCCTTCTGATTGGGATCCATGATTCTGTGTTAAGGGGGGCCGTTCTGTGCACTGCAGGATGTTTAGCAACATCCATGGCTTCTACCCACTAGATACCAGTAATACCCCTCCTAGTTGTGACTATCAAAAAATGTTTCCAGCATTGCCAGCTGTCCCCTGGAGACGCAAAATCTCCCCCAGACAAGAACCACTGCCCTAAATCAACCCTCCTTTTGAATCTCCTTTTTGCTTGGTTTCGTTTTGTTAATTGCCTTACAAAGTGGAGACATCTGGTGGTAAGTTCTTTTCATCTTTTTTTGTCACTTACTCATATCTCATTATTCCTTTGAAATGTTATGAGGGTAAGATGAATGAATTTATTATCTTTAAGCATCCATTCTGCTGTCACTCTGAGAAAGGACGTTGTTCTAAGTTGAGAGTAAAGGGGTCCAAATTTTCTGGTTATCAACTGTGCTGGCCAGCAAATTGCCAGCACCCATGTCATAGCAAGAGCCGTGAGTAATTACATGTACGTATTTTTTTAAATATCTTTATCTCATTTCCCTGGTTAAATATAACACTGGTGACAGTTTGATTGATATACCCCAGGGAGTTTATTGGTCCAAAAAGTGGTGCAAGGATGAGAGTCCTGGCACACAGTGGGTTAATGCTCAGCCAATAAATCAAATCCATGCATCTGCATTCTTGACACTGACAAAATAATTACAATGAAATATAACCTGCAGGGTTTCATCTTGAGATATGTGGATTGAAACTAGAAAAACAAAACAAAATTGCTAAATGTTTAAATGAACAACATTTTGACAAATTGAAGCATTCAAATCGTATGTTTTAAAGGATGTATTATTTTAACTTCATTTTTTTCTTACAAAAGTACTCACATTCTTTGTGATCATTTACAACTAGGCATATAAATCCGTAAGTGTATCAGCCTAGAAGGTACAAAAAAGTGAGTGAATTTATTTTTATTTCATAAACTGTAGTTTCAGGAGAAACTACAGAATTTCAGAGTGAATTTATTTTACAAAAGCTGTTGAGAGCACCGTTCCATGTGCTTTACAAACATTAGTTCATTCATGCTTGTGTCAACTCTCTGAAGTTATATTCATTTCTATTCTATGTTATAAATGAGGAAAGAAAGGGACAGAGAGGGTAAGCATCCTTCTCAGTGTCACACAGCTAGTGACTAACTTAGCCAGGATCAAGCAGTCACTTTGGGCCCAGACAGGTCTCTGTTACTAATCATTTAATCCTTCAGGCTATTTCTCAACACAAAGGAGTTAAAGTTCACATATCAAATAAATTAACTGCAAATTATAATCTACACCTCTGTCTATATCATCTATATCTATATCTACCTCTATCTTGGGAATGTAGTAAAAGGTCATTTCTAGTTCAAGGATGTGATCATGAGTCATTTGCAAGCACCCATAAATCTAAAGTACATGTCCATGGAAGTCTCTCTGCCAGCGAGGTTGATACTGTGGCTGAGACTGAGGAAAAGACAAGAGTATCCAACCTTTACCACCCAGTCAATGCAATGGATCTTCCATGCTCTGCCCTCTTAAAGTTTTGTAGACAAATCACACACATACACATATTGGACCCCCTGGAGTACCTAACTGTACTTAAAAAAACAAGTGTCAATGACTGCCAGTGGATTTAATTTCATTGCATAAATGATGTATTAAGACCAAGCTAGTATCAATATAATTGTTTTTAAATTTAACTTTTTATTTGAGATCATTGTAGATTTGCACACAGTTGTAAGACTAATACAAAGATATCTCCTGTGCTCTTTCCCTAGCTTCTCCTATGGTAGTAACATCTTGCAGGATTGTAGTACAGACCGTCCCCAATTTAGGATTTTTCAGCTTTGTGATGGTGCAGAGGCCATGCACATCCATTAGAAACCATCCTTCAAATTTTGCATTTTGATCTTTTCCTGGACTCACAATATGTGGAACATACTGTATTGTGATGCTGGGCAGTAGTGGCTGCAGCGTCCATGCAGCTTGCATGTGATCATGAGGGTCAACCACCCGGACACTTCCAACTGTTCTGCACCCAGACTTCCCTTCTGTTTCTCACTTTCAGTACAGTATTCAACGAATTACATGAGATATCCAACGCTTTATTATAAAATAGGCTTTATATTAGATGATTTTGCCCAACTCTAGGCTAATGTCAGTGTTCTGAGCATGTTTAAGGTAGGTGAGGCTAAGCTATGATGATAGGTTGGTCAGGTGTATTACATGAGTTTTCCACTTATGGATACTTTTAACTTATGATGGGTTTATCAGGACATAACTCCATCATAAGTTGAGGAAGATCTGCACAGCATCTCAACCAGGATGTTGACTTGGATGCAGTTAAGATACAGAACAGTTCCATCCCTGCAAGATCACTCCTGCTGCCCTTTTATACTCACATCCACTCCTCTCCCAAACCACAACCCTCTGTAACTCCTGGAAACCGGTAACTTGTTATCTATTTATATAACTTTGTCATTCATTTCAAAAATATTGTAAGAATAGATATATGTATATGTAGAACTGAATCACTTGGCTGTACACTTGCAACTAACACAACATTGTAAACCAACTTTACTCCACTGTAAAATAAAAATTTTAAAAAACAGTATTATATAATAGAAACCACACAATACTTCCTCTGTTAGTACTGGCATTTTTTTACTCACCACTTCTCTCTGGAAATTCATGTAGATGGTGTGTATACCAGTAGCTCATTTCTTTTTACTGCTGAGTAGTTTTTCATGGACATCCCACAGTTTATTTAACTGTTCACCCATTAAAGGACATCTGGGCTTCTGTTTCGGGTATTATGAATAAAGCTGCTATAAATGTTCACATGCAGGTTCCTGTGTGAACACAGATTTTCTTTTCTCTGGGATAAATGCTCAGAGGTGCAACTATTGGGGTGTATGGCAATCACATGTTTAGTTATTTAAAAAATATTCCACCAGAAACATATGAGGGATCCGGTTTCTTGGCATCCTTGCCAGCACTTGCTTTTGTCACTGTTTTTTTTTTTTTAAATGCTTAGCCATTCTAATATGTGTGTAGTGATAGCACATTGTGGCTTTAACTTTTTTTTTATGGTTAATACTTTCAAACACCTTTTTACATGCTTCTTTGTTATTTGTATATCCTCTTTGGTAAAATGTCTCTTCATGTCTTTTGTCCATTTGCTAAATGGATTTTTTTTTTAATGTTGGATTTTGAACGTTCATTATATTCCTCAACCTTCATGAGATATGGAGCTTTTGCAAAATTTTCTTCCAGTCTGGTGCTTGGCTTTTCGTCCTCTTAACAGAGACCTTTCAAGAACAAGAGTTTTTAATTTAGGTGAGGTCCAACGTACTGAGTTTTCCTTTTATGGACTATATTTTCAGTGAGACATCTAACATGTTTTTGCCTAGCTCTAGATCCTGGAGACTTCTCTTTTCTTTCTGAGAGTTTCATGGTTTCAAGTTTTACGTTTACAACTGTGATTTATTTTGAGTTAATTTTCGTAGAAGGTATGCAACTTAGGTCGAAGTTTATTTTTATTTTTTTGCCTGTGGATATTCAATTACCCCAGCACCATGTATTGAAAAGGCTATATTTCCTTCATTGAATTGGTTTTGCACTTCTGTTCAAAATCATTTGGGAATATGTACGTGCTGGAATCTATTTTGTTCCATTGATCTATGTGTCTAACTCTTTGCCAATCCCACCCAGTCTTGATTACTGTAGCTTTATAATAACTCTTGAAATGAGGTAGACTGATTCATCTCAGCTTCCTTTTCTGATTGTTTTAGCTATTCTAATTCCTTTTGCCTTCCCATACAAGTTTTAGAATAATTTTGTCTTTATCTACGGAAACTTTTCCTTGGATTTTGACAGGAATTTGATTAAACCTGTGTAAGGATCTAAAGAGCACTAACTTCTTTTCTAAATTGAACCTTTCAATACATGCATTCAGTGTGACTCTCCACTTTAATCTTTGATTTCTTTCATTGACATATTGTATTTTTCAGTATTCCTATACATGTGTTAGATTTATACCTAAGTGTTTGACTTTTGGACAATTTTAATGGTATTGTATTATAAATTTCAGTGTACTCACACTTGTCGCTGGTGTAATATAGTGATTTTTATTTTTTTTGGTACAGTTATCTTGCATCCTATGCCCTCCCTGAACTCATTCATATGTTCTAGAAGGCCTTTCTTTCTTTTTTTGTAGATACCTTGTGATTTTTCACATAGGCACTCATGTTATTCACAAATTCTGACTGCTACTTCTTTCTTTTTTAGATGTATGCTTTTAATTTCCTTTTCTTATGTTTTTGAACAGGTAGAACTCCAGCACTATGCTGAATTAGCATGGTTACAGCAGACACCGCTGGGAATCAGAGGGATGAATGGCATCATCTGTGTTCTGAAGATGGAAAAGTCAAATGATGGAAAGATCTGGGTATTTAATGGCAATGCTGACTTCCAGGACATTCCTGTATCTATTTGTTCTAGACCCCTTATATTGTGAGAAAATAACATGGCTTTATTTTATAAGCCATTTTATTTGCAAGCAGAATAATCTTACCTTATATATTTAAATATGCATTAAGTTTGAGAAACACGCATGTGTATGTATGTGGGATTAGACCCATATACATAGAGGCATGGCCTTCAAACACTGATTAAGTCAAGTTTTCAAGTTGTATAAACTGGAGAAAGGAGGAGAAGAAGGAAGAGAAAGTGGAGAGAGAACATGTACTGAGTTCTTACTGTGTCCCTAGTGTTTTGCCAACATTTTTAAAAAAACTTTTAAAATTTTAGAATAGTTTTAGGTTTATAGAAAATTTGCAGAGATAGTACAGAGAGTTCCACATATCCCACAACTATTTTTCTCTGTTGTTAATATCTTACATTATTATGGTACATTTGTCACAACTAATGAACCAATATTGTTACATTTATTATTAAGTACCTTCTATTTATTGGAATTTGGACCTATGCATTTAACTTAGGTCCTTCTTTTTCTGCCTCCTTCTTTCCTTTCTTTTTTGTGTCTTGATCCCGTCCAGATGCCATGGGACAATTACTCTGACTTTCCTCATTTTTGATGCTCGTGACAGTTTTGAGAAGTATTCCTGAGGTACTTTGTAGAATACCCTCAACCTGGATTTGTTTGCTGTTCTTCTTATAATTAGATTGAGGTTATAGATTTGGGGGGAGGGAAGACCAATGAGGTCAAGTGTCATTCGTCTCCCACCCTCTCAAGGGCACATATTATCTACCTCAGCGGTCCCCAACTCCTTGCTAGGAAGCCGGGCTGCACAGCAGGAGGTGAGTGATGGGTGAGCAGCCAAGCTTCATCTGGCGCCCCTCATCGCTGCTTCCCATTGCTCACATTACTGCCTGAACCATCTCTCCCCAACCCCCTTCCGTGGAAAAACTGTCTTCCACAAAACCATTCCCTGGTGCCAAAAAGGCTGGGGACCACTGGTCTACATGTTTTATACTGTTGGCCGAGGTCCTGTTTGTCTGTGTAAAGTTCCCTTTAACCCCCAGCTTCCTGGACCGTACCCTTTGCAGAGAAGTCACTATAGACAGTCCACAGGGAAGGGGTAGTGAGTCACCCTCTGCCTCCTTGGTGGGGGTTAGAGGGAGAGAGCATCTACGCACATTACTTGGAAGTCTTCTGTGCATGTGCCAAACATGTTAAATACAATGTCTCATTTAACAGTCATCATAACTACCACCCCATTTAGCATATGAGAGAACGTAGGCACTGATGGGTCGAGTGACTCACCCACAGTCACAAATAAAGCAGGTTTCATATTGTCACCCGGAACTCCAGTTCCCATTCCATCACATCTCTGTGCCCAAGTGCATTATCCCATGGGGCACCTGGTTTGGTTTGTTACTTCCATTCACTTGTCTGATTTCTATCAGATGAGGAATGTCTCGCCCATGGAAATGGCAGAGACTGTGGTTACTGTGTATCTCCTTAATCTAAGGTTGGCATTTCCATCGTTTATTTCCTTTGAGCTCCTCAGGACTTTGCATATCCCTTTATGAGATGAACTCAACCCTATAAAGATCTAGCTCTACGGTTTGGTGTTATAATGAACTAAGGGTAGGGTGATGGGTTGGTTTGGTTATCGCACATTTAAAGTTAGAGGTTTAACCATGACAGTGAAAACCACAGCTCTGTTAAGCTGCCAGATGCTTTGCTTTTTCGAACCTCCTTGTTTTAATTGGCAAGAAATATCCATTGTCTATTTCACACACTGGCCTGACCCTCAGACCCATGATGTGTTTGTTTCCACCAGATGTCCAATCTATGACTGCTAGTTCCTATTTCTTTCTTTTAAATTAATTTTTTATTGGAGTATCATTGATTTACAATGTTGTGTTAGTTTCTGCTGTACAGCAAAGTGAGTCAGTTATACATACACATATATCCTCTCTTTTTTAGATTCTTTTCCCATATAGGTCATTACAGAGTAAGTTCTTACTTCTTTTGGCAAGTAGCCAGAACGTTTCCCTTCCTTCCCAGGCTTGTCCTGCTCACCTGGCATTCTCCCTCACTCTCATAAACATCAATCCTTACACACCATTAGTGTTCACATTGAGGTACAAGACCTCTTAAATGGAAAATGGAGAAGCTGTCGATAAATAGTGTATGAGTCATATCACTATGGTTAAAGGGACATGAAATGTCGATCTTGGTGTGAAATATGAGTGATCCCCTAAGTTTATGGTCATATCAAGGGTTCATCTGTTTTAATACCCTGAGTACAATTCTTATTTGATGATCATTGAGGGCTACTGTATATACAACATTCTGACTGTGTAAAGCATTTTTTACTTTTCAAAGCCTTTTTACAAGCCGCTTTTATTTGCTCACCACACAGCCCTGTAAAACTGAGAACCAGGGGTTAGCAAGAGCTTCTCAACCCTGAATGAACATCCAAATCACTGGCAGAGTGTAAAACGCTCTGCTGGCCTCACCTACCAAGAGTTTGATTCCATAGGACTTTTGCACATGCGATTCCTTTTCCAGGTATGGTCTCCCCCTCCTTTGCCTAATGACTTTGCTTCTCTTCTGCCTCATCCTTGACACCTCAGTTCACCTCTCACTGCATCCAAAAAGTTGGTTGCCGCTATTACAGGCTCTCCTTTGAAATATTTATTTTATTTTTCTTACACTTGTTATGTTCATCTCCCCTAATACCTCTCAAGGACATGTGATTTTTGCTCCCCAGTTCCTAGCATAGTATCTGGTACCAACAGGTGTTTAATAAACGTGTGCTCAAAAAGTAGGCTGACTTTATGAACAGATAAATAACACATCTGAGACAGGGCTCGGGCAGCTGGTTTTTTAAACATCTCCACTTGGGGGATTCTGAATGGAGGTACTCTATGTACTATGTCTCCGTTGTACAGACGAGAAAAATAAGGCGCTAAGGAAAGACAAGTTTGGGTTTACGTCGCAGTTAGGGAGGGGCAGAGGAGGAGATGCAGCTCAAAGCCAGCGCCCTCTCCTGGGATTCTTCCCTGGATTGTCCTGGTTCTCTATTCCCTCCTGTGCACTATGATCCAGTCTTCACACCCTGCGTCGTTCTCTCCCATTCCCTGAAGCAGAGGGGGTGACCCTCTCCTTGTATTCTTGGTGAATCCTTTACCTGTCACTCTTACATATCACATTACACCTGTCACTGTTACATATCACATTACATCAGGTTGATGAGCTCATCTGCCAACTGTCCTAGACAGTGAGATGCAGGAGAATGAAGACCATGTGCATTACCCACTGCTGGAACCCCAGCACCCAGAACAGTACCTGTGATGCGGTATCCCCTTAAGCAATGTTTACTGGGTGGATGGATAGACAAATGAATGTATGGATGGACAAATACAGCAGGTTGCAAAAATTAAAAAAGAAAAAAAAAACAAGCACTTTATCATAAGTGAGTGTTTTGGATCTCACTTATAGTAAGTGATCACATTTTCTAGGAGAATAGAAATGTAATAGAAGAAAAAACTTAGGAGAAAACATACAAATTCAGCCTCCGTGGGCAACAGCATATTTATGTGCCTAGTGGTCTATCAGTCTTTAACCTCTGTCAGATCAATTAAGAGTCCACAACCCCTAAGCAAAGGCAGGATGGCAGGACCGTGTGAAGGCACTTTACCAGAAGGAGAGCTGAGATGGATCTTGCCCATCTCATGATGTTCCCATGACAATCACAGTCACTTCAATCTGAGTTTTGGAGGTCATGGCTGCACATGGCAAACCACTGAAAGGGCCATGAAACTCACTATCCCAGGCTTCCATTAGGTCAAATTGGGTTCTCTTTCAGGTGAGTAGGTGAATATCTTCTTGGAGGATTTCCCAGAACCCTGCCCAGAGTTATAGTCTATAATGGGTAACAAAGATAGTTTGCATTCAAAGAGCCCTTATGGACATGATCTCAGTTAATTCTCCCAATAGAACTATAGGCAGGTATTATAGTCAATATCACCATATAGTAGAGAAGACACCGCAGTTCTGAGAATTCAAAGATCTGTTCCACAATCATCAGCTCAAAGAGGTGGAGTTGGGCTTAAATGAAGCCAGTCTGATTCGCAAGTCCGTTGACCTTTGCCCCTATGTGAACCTGACTTTCTAAATACTGACCAATAAATTAGCAACTGAAAATATAAGAGAAAATTAGAGCCCCAAATGACATCAGACACATAGAGAATATTAGATATTCTTTACATTTAAGTAATCTAGTAAGTACCTAGTGAATAGCATACAAAGTAACAAAGGATTAAACCCATGTCCACTATTTTTTGAAGTCCTTTCCCAAATCAGGCTTCATATGAGAATGGTCCCAAGACACTAATTTCTCTCATCCATATCAAGCTGCCCCCATTAACTGATACGTTGGTGCAGTAGTGCAGACACAGGCCATGTTAAATTACAGATTTGCCTCTATCCCAAATCACGCATGATATTCTGAATATTTGCCTTCCCTCAACAAATCAACTCACGCTGCAGTTCTCAGGGCTGAAATATTGTGTCAGGCTGACACAGCCATAAACACAGTAACTGCCAAATTTATAGACCAGCAAAGAGGGCCAGTATTCCAATTATCAGTGAACCAAAGAAACCATCTCAATAAAAAAGATATAATGAAAGGTGGCTGATGAAGGGAAAGGGTGAAAGCAGTGGCTAAATTATGGGATAAACACCCCGGAGATTTTGCCTCCTTCTAGCCGTACAAAATAGAGTAGGGCATCCACAAACAGCTGGGCTCTCAGACCGACCTGACCTGCCTTTGGGATGTACTTAGTTCACAGAGTCATGTTTCTGAACCTCTGAGGACAAACACCACAAAACAAGCACTTTTTACCCTTTCTTTCTCCTTAGAAATTGTGATAAGAATTTAAGAATCTTTATTGGCTAAAGCCTTGGCCTTTTGATGCTGGGAATCTTTCCTTTGCGGCAACTATAAAAGAGGCATCAGGGAAGACCTCGTGGCCGTTCCTTGGCCTCAACTTCAAGATTAAGGTTGCGCCCCAGAGAGCCCTTAAAAATGTCTTATTGATCAAGCTCTGAGATATTCACTAAACGGTTCCTGAGCCTGTTGACATTTGAAAGTAACTTTACTTTCTTGGAGGGATGAATTCTATACCTGTAATATTTTTGTGTAACAAGCTGTTTGGGTTTAGCCATCTTAGCAGAATATCCTTTCCAGCCTTCAAGGGATATTCCCTGAGATTGTGAACAATCGCATGACTCCCCCATTCACACTCTGCTGGACTCTTTAGAAAGTCCATCTTTCTCACAAAGACCTCCTAACTGGTTCTCTCACCAGGTGGGAAGTGGAGGGGCAGTCACTTTATTTTAATGTGAAAGAGCCTCAGGGGCAGTCATAGGATCAGGGATAAAGGTCCTGGGAAAATAATAAGAGGGTAGGAAAAACCGTAAGAGAACAAGGATATTAGGAAGATGGGGGAGAGAAAGTATATCTGTCAGTTAGGATTAAGTTAAGAAGTTAATACAGAAAAAAAAAAAAAAAAACAAATTAAGAAGAGTTTACAAAAGATGGAACTTAACTCTCACATCAATTTCCAGGAATTGGCACTGCAGGGTTGTTATAGTGCTGTATGGTGTCAGGGTCCCAGGCTGCTAATGTCTTGTTGTTTATTTACTCTCTTACCCCATGGTTCTTTTTCCATTTTACCATCTTTCCCATGGTCCTTTCTATCCCATAGTTGCCTCAAGTTACAGTTATCAATCCTGCAGCAAGATGGACTAAAAGGGGTAAGGGCTCTCTTCCATGGGATTCCCTTCAAGAAGAATTTTGCAAAACTGTATCTTCTTATATCTCATTTGACAGTCATATGCCACATGTACCTGCAGCAGAGGCTGAAGTATGTAAACAACTGAACTGGGCTTGAATCTTGATGATATTTTGGGGATCTATTACTGGGGAGAACAGATTATTTTAGCAGTATCTAGCAGAGAGAGAGAGAGAGAGAGAGAGAGATTGCCTCAAAGAAAGTATAGGGTGTCAAACCTGTACCCAACTTGTGGAGCAGGGAAGGGAAACAAACACAAATTAAGTCAATATGAGAAAAGGATCAGAGATGAAGAAAAAGAAGATTGTCTTTGGCTACCTCCTTATTCTATCATCTACTCGATCCCAGGTGCCTTCCTGCCTTGGTTCTGACCTCACAGAATGGTGTGGCTTGGCTTATTCATGTGAGGAGTGAAAGGGGGCGAAGTTGTGGAAATCCTCATCTAGCCCTTTAAACAACTGGCCAGACAGGTTCTGGTCTTTATCCCTGGAGAAATATCACAGAGACTGTCTGGGCCTCAGAGAGATTCTGTCAGGAAAGGCCTGGCAAGGATATTTCCTCAAGTCTCTGTTTGGGCTGGATAAAGAGAGTGACAATTACGTAAATTCTGCACATTTTTTGAAAATCATAAGTAGAATTTAAGTTTACAGTGACCCAGTGTAGAAGACAAATTTATAGAAGACAAATGTGCTAATTGCATATTCCTTTGTATACGAAGCATACTAATTATTACTAATTCAATGTCTTTAGACTTAACTTGATAAGGCTGCTTAATGAGCACGTATCCATCTTATTCCTGTGGTATCACCAGCTGTCATAATAGTAAGTCATTCAGTAGGTGCTTAATAGTTTAAAATTTTTTGGTATTATATGATTGTTGAATCAAGACACTTGCCATAATGTACATTATCAAAGGAAAATATCAATTGTATAAGAATTCTGAGAAACTAAACCAATATATAAAAGTACATTAAAATGTTCATTTTAGTGTTTGAATTTGTATTTGGTACCAGGCAATGAAAATCCAATAAAGACCGAAACATAGCATCTCTACAAGGAAATCTGTGGTCACATTTCTTCCCTATTCCCCAACTAGTAAATTTTCCAGCTCTAATCCTAGATGCTTATACTTCTAACATATAGTTTATTGTTTTAAAAGGTAAACCTGAACAAGAGTCTTAATAGATATCTTTATGATGGACATTAAAATTTCTTATTTAGTCTTGAGGAACTATGCAAACATGTACACAGTATACTTTGTGTGTTCAATATTTATGGTGATTTGCATAGTCTGATGTTTATTCATGTTATCATTTACAAAACTCATTCCTTCAGCTAATATTTGAGGCCCTTCTGGGTGCCAGGCACCAGGAATATCAAGGAGAATAAGACAAGCTTGCACCCACCAAAGGCACATTTCCATGGGAAGTCAAGCATAAAAATGAATAACAGATGATAAAGTGTTAAAGACACTGATAAAATGTGTTCATAGGTGATGTAAAGAAAAAGGGGTATCCATTTATTTTGTTTTGATCAAAGATAAAGCTAGGGCTAAATCTACATGATTTGGTTCTTAAAGAATGATTTTTGCTGGTGACACTAGAGTTGACTTGGAAAGCACAAGATAGATAACTCTTATTCTGGAGCTCTTGGTACTGTCAAGTACAGAGAGAATTTCCCCAGCAAGAGCAAGATTCAATTGAAGAAAATTATTGTTCAGTGAACTGTTGCTCAAACTTGACCCACAATCTTGCAGCTGGGATAGATTCTCTTCAATGTCAGACAGAGAGCTTCTTATACAAAAAGAAGAAAAAAAACTTTGGCATGGCGAGTCTTCTCTGTATGGACCCAAGGAGAGAATTTGACTGTATTTTAAAATTTCTTTGTGTGACTGGAAAGAAATAGTAAGATTCAGCCCACTGGAAATATGTGCAAGTTGGCAAGGAATAAAGGTTAATCATTATTCTAATACTCATTGAATGAAAATACGTCTTGCAATTTTGGTGCCATGTTTGTACTTAGGCTTTTCTCATAACCCAGAATGCTTCTCCTCTTTACACATCCCAAATCTAGCATCCATTCAAGCCCAGTGGCAATGACATCTCCTCTTCCTAGTCTTTTCTAATTTTCCAAGGAAGAAGTACAAAAACGGCCCCATACCTTATCATTGACTTTTTTTATAAAGTGATATTCTACTATCACTTTATTCTACTACTTGGTCCATCCCAAGAAGAGTTATGGTCTCAAGAGCACAGTGGACACTTATCCAGACACCCAGAGTCACTTCTTTATACTCTTGGCGGCTGACAGTGGACACACAGGACTGATCCTTTACACAAGGGTGCTTACAATACGGAAGCAGAAACACAACCAAACACACAGGCATGCCCAGGGAAGATAAAACACATACATGCTCAGATCCAAATGGCACCAATCCAATGAGGGTGGACTTGAATGGATAATAGACCAGGGACTGAAATTCTCACCACTTCTAAAAGGGGAAAAGTCCCTGCTTAGGGCAAAAATAGGAACATAGGAAATGGGGAAAATGCTTCTGTTACTGAATATTTAGTAGCACCAATCACTAATCATCTGTGATAAATTTCCAGCTATCTTGGTCACTCTCCAGGGTTTTCAAAGGGTATTTTTTTTTCCAGCCTTATAGCTGTGCTCTGTGGGTGGAGGTGGGTTGGGGAGAGGAAGATTGGTCTGCCAGAAGCCATTCTGCCATGGCTGAAGTAAAACTCTCAGATCCGTACACATATGTTTGTCTTTAACCTTTTAAGATTAAAACTTATTATTAAAAAACCCTGTAACACAGAATCCCAATATGCTAGAAACATTAAAAAAAAAAAAAAAATCAGGAGCTCCAGTTTAACAGGGGTGGGAGTACTCAAGGTCTTCCCATTCAGCCTTCCCTCATTCCTGAGGACAAGCCTTGGGGCCCTCTCAAGAATTTTCAGACACTGGGAGAAATGCTTGGAGATCTAGGTGGTTTGTAAAGATCATTAACATATTTTTTAAAAAAAATCACAGTGATCAAATTCTAGCTCAACTGAGTGTTAAGTCCTCAGTGCAGAACTTAAAAAATATATTTCCCTGTTCCTACATTTCCACTCATTTCCATTCAGTCTCATTTTCATTATAAGCTCTAAGTGTATCCACCGAAGTCTATCACCTGAACATACCGTGTGGTTTCAGCCTTTGCCCATGATGATCTGACTTTATGTCTTTTTCTTATCTGCTTAAGATGCTCTGAAATATCTTCAAGGCTTCTGAAATATTACCCTGCTGCAACGCTTTCCCTACTCGCCAATATTTGTCTCATGCTTCCAGCCTTCCTAATGCACTACTTCCTGTCCGCCTAAACTCACCATATATACGTCCACTGGAGCACTTATCGTTATAGTGAATGCTCAGATTGTATTGTACCATTTCTTCAGAATGGAATGGGCTATCACTAACTTGAATATTCTCCCCAAAATCTTTTTAGACTTGGGCTCCGTCCCATCATTCAGATCCAGTGATACTTCTTCAGGGATGCCTTTCCTTGGCCATCAGATTGAAAGTAGCACTCCTCAACACTCCATCATGTTACCCATTTCATTGCATTCATTATTTTCTGAAAAGTACTCATTACTTTATATGTCAATCTCCCACAAACTTCATGAGAACAAAAACTTTGCTTTGCTCGCTGTGTCATTCCCAGCACCAAGAATAATTCCTATCACATAGGAACTACTCAGTAAGGAGTTGTGAATAAATACATGAATCTCGGAAACATCTTTTTATCCCATGCTGATAGGATAGGCTTATTAGTGGTTGTTGACTGACTGAACAAATGAATGGATGAATAACTTCTTCGTGAGAAGTTAAAAACGACACAGCAAGACTTAGAAATGGATAGGACACATTAGTGATGGGGATTTCAGGGTCAAATGTTTGCCTTTTGGTGATAAAAGAAACCTAGAAAATGAGTCAGGGAGGCCCACGTCCCCACTAATCATGCCTTTCCTCTCTCAGGCATTCCTACAAACCAATGGTCCTTTAAAATCCACTATTGAGCAACTGTCAATGTCTCAAACGTGTGCATCTAAATCCCTGTGACAGAATTTAGAGTGAATTTGTATCTGGCATCAGAAAATAAAATAGAGGAAGCTGTAAAGGAAACTGACATTTCCATCATTGATTTTTTGTTGTTGTTGTTGTTAGATGTGTTTAGTTTAAGGTCTTCCGCAAAATCTATTAAATCTAACAGTTTTATCTTTTCTTAGGTATTTATTTGTTCTCCACATAAGACTGAGGTAGAATACAAACTAAGCCCTGTTGAGAACAGTTTCTGTTTCTAGATATCAATTTTCCCTCCTTTACACGTTTGATGAAGTTTATTCTTCTTATGACATTTTTCATAGTCTTTTCTGAGATATAGTCATTGACTTAGCCTTTCTGCTAGAGCACCATCCTTCATTTTTGGTTAAACAACTGTAATATATATATATATATATATTTTTTTTAATTTTTATTTTTTATTTTTTATTTTTTTTTGGGGGGTACACCAGGTTCAATCGACTGTTTTTATACACATATCCCCGTATTCCCTCCCTTCCTTGACGCCCCCCCCTCGAGTCCCCCCCCACCCTCCCTGCCCCAGTCCTCTAAGGCATCTTCCATCCTCGAGTTGGACTCCCTTTGTTATACAACAACTTCCCACTGACTATTTTACAATTGGTAGTATATATATGTCTGTGCTACTCTCTCGCTTCTTCTCAGTTTCCCCTTCACCCCCTGCCCCCTCCCATACCTCGAGTTCTCCAGTCCATTCTCTGTATCTGCTTCCTTGTTCTTGTCACTGAGTTCATCAGTACCATTTTTAGATTCTGTATATGTGGGTTAGCATACAATATTTGTCCTTCTCTTTCTGACTTACTTCACTCTGTATGACAGATTGTAGTTCTATCCACCTCATTACATATAGCTCCATCTCATCCCTTTTTATAGCTGAGTAATATTCCATTGTATATATATGCCACATCTTCTGTATCCATTCATTTGTTGATGGGCATTTCGGTTGCTTCCATGTCCTGGCTATTGTAAAGAGTGCTGCAATAAACATTATGGTACAAGTTTCTTTTCGGATTATGGTTTTCTTTGGGTATATGCCCAGGAGTGGGATTACTGGATCATATGGTAGTTCTATTTGTAGTTTTTTAAGGAACCTCCAAATTGTTTTCCATAGTACCAACTTACATTCCCACCAACAGTGCAGGAGAGTTCCCTTTTCTCCACACCCTCTCCAACATTTGTTGTTTCCAGACTTTGTGATGATGGCCATTCTGATCGGGGTGAGGTGATACCTCATTGTGGCTTTGACTTGCATTTCTCTGATGATTAGTGATGTTGAGCATCTTTTCATGTGTGTGTTGGCCATCTGTATGTCTTCTTTGGAGAAATGTCTATTTAGGTCTTCTGCCCATTTGTGGATTGGGTTATTTGCTTTTTTGGTATGAAGCTTCATGAGCTGCTTGTATATTTTGGAGGTTAATCCTTTGTCCGTTGTTTCATAGGCAATTATTTTTTCCCATTCTGAGGGTTGCCTTTTAGTCTTGTTTATGGTTTCTTTTGCTGTGCAAAAGCTTTTAAGTTTCATGAGGTCCCATTCGTTTATTCTTGATTTTATTTCCATGATTCTAGGAGGTGGGTCAAAAAGGATGTTGCTTTGATGTATGTCAAAGAGTGTTCTGCCTATGTTTTCCTCTAGGAGTTTTATAGTGTCTGGCCTTACATGTAGGTCTTTAATCCATTTGGAGTTTATTTTTGTGTATGGTGTTAGGAAGTGTTCTAATTTCATTCTTTGACATGTTGCTGTCCAATTTTCCCAGCACCACTTATTGAAGAGGCTGTCTTTTTTCCATTGTATACTCGTGCCTCCTTTGTCAAAGATAAGGTGCCCATATGTGTTTGGGCTTACTTCTGAGTTCTCTATTCTATTCCATTGATCATCCTTTCTATTTTTGTGCCAGTACCATACTGTCTTGATCACTATGGCCTTGTAGTATAGTTTGAAGTCAGGAAGCCTGATTCCACCCACTCCATTTTTCCTTCTCAAGATTGCTTTGGCTATTCGGGGTCTTTTGCGTTTCCATACAAATCGTAAGATTTCTTGCTCTAGTTCTGTGAAAAATGCCATTGGTAATTTGATTGGGATTGCATTGAATCTGTAAATTGCTTTGGGTAGTACAGTCATTTTCACGATGTTGATTCTTCCAATCCAGGAACATGGTATGTCCCTCCATTTGTTTGTGTCGTCTTTGATTTCTTTCATCAATGTCTTAAAGTTTTCTGCATACAGATCTTTTGCCTCCTTAGGCAGGTTTATTCCTAGGTATTTTATTCTTTTTGTGTAACATATATTTTTTACAAACCCTCCACCCTACCTTGCCTTGCCCAAACAAGAACTTTCTAAAAGTAATATCCATGTAGCCACTGGCTAGGTTAAAATGACACAACAGTGATGCCGGACTCCAAAAGACCCTAGGAGGGAAAGTTGTTGGTTGACTAACAATTTAGATTTAAAGAGGCTGGATATGGTTGTAAGTGGAATGATCCTGAGACAAAATACATTCAGCATAAATGATTTCATTGTGGGATCACTAAATTCATTCATTAAAAAAAAAGAATGTCTACCTTCCATTTCCTCTTTTTTTTTTTTTTTCAGTCAGTCTGGTGGCAGCAGTGGTTCATATGAGGAGGGTATTGAAATGGAATAGGAAGATAGTCCAGTGAGGTTTCTCATTGTCTGAGAAGGGAGGGGAAAAGAGAAAGGGGAAAGCTAGAATGAACTTTTTATCATTAGATCAGAATTGGAGATATTGATGTGAATTCTCCATTCTGAGATCCTCAGATCACTGACACCCTGGTGGCCATGAGCGTATCTAGTGTCTAGATCTTGGTTTCTAAATACTGTTTCTCTATTGAAAGGAACCAGGTCTCATCAGAGAAATGGCAGATTCCCAGGTCTAGTTCAGAAAAATAACAAGATAGCCTAGAGTACTCTGTTGTACCAGAAAGTAAGAAAATGCTCAAAGAATGATGAGGACATGTCAAAAGGAGGCACAGACAACTTGAAGGGGTTCCCACTGGCTAAAATCAGGGAACATTTGAGCCTCAAAATTAATAAAGATATTAAGAAATTATAACTCACTAAATTAAACTGAAATCTACAAATCCATACTAATATAAACAAATAGTTGTATTAATAAAGGGGGGTGGATTTTTTTTCCATACAAAAAAATACAAACTAACAACTATAAAAGAAATTATGTAATTAGAAAAATCTCCATTTCATAGTAATAATCATACTAATAATTAATTTAGGCAAGGCACATCAGTGGTGCTAAGACTAGTGGTAAAAGTAAGAAGAATGGGATTTTAATTAGTCTCCAATTACCTCCCTACAAAATATTATTAATTACAAGGAGGAGGAAAGTGACTTTGTAGAGGCATTAGTGCCAGGCAGGTACCATCTTAATCAAGTAACCAGAGTTAGCACCACCAGTAATGAAACAAATCTGTGTCACAAGCCATGCGGTAGGATGCGGACAGAAGAATAAAGCATTACATGTGTGATAATCTGGTCAAAAAAGAAGAAATGCATACCTTAGTCAAATCGTAAAGAAATACTAGAGAAGCCCCATTCCACAAAATAACTGGCTTGTAAGCACTGAAAATTAATGTCAAGGGAAGATTAGGGCCCTGTCCCAGATTAGAGGAGATCAGAGAGCTGACAACAGTTGCCATGCGATCCTGGATTTGCATCCTTTTACTTCAAAGGACATCAGTGGGAAACTAGAAACTTGAAAGAAGTCTCTAGGCAAAGAATATATGGGAGTTTATGCACTATTTTTTCAGCTTTTCTGTAAATCTGAAATTGCTTCTGTATCTTTTGTATAAGATATCTCGTTTCTTCTGATCCCTTACACAACACATAGTTATTGGATATATGATAGCCAGCCATTAATATCATAGTTCTAATCAAAGGGAATGTATCAAATCTTGTACCATGTCTTAAGGCATACCTTATCTAGCGCCCTTCCCCACTTCTCATCTTTATTTCACTTTACCCACCCTTGTGCCTTTTCCAAATCATTCTTTACGTCACAGCACCTTTGCAGATACTGTTCCTTAGCCTGGAACATTCTTTTCCCTGTCTTTTCACATACATTGTTCTCATCTTTCAGTTACTTCATTTCTCATATCACAGATTACCTTTTTGGAGGTCTTTTATAACTACTTTATCTGTTGAAAATAACTACCAACCAATTTCTATCATAGTACCCCATGTACGACTCTCATAGATATTATTACTCTATTGTTTATTCAGGTGTTTGTTTTCTGACTCACTATCCTTTAAGTTCTGTAAGGACAGCACTTCTATCTTTTTTGTTTATAGCTCTACCTCCAGAGCCTAGCACAATGCTTGATAACCAGGAGAGGCTCAAATAAACACTGGCTGAATTAATCAGGTTTGCACCCTCTCGCTTGGATCTGATGTTCCCTCTGTGCATTTGTTTCGTTCAGCTCTCTATCTCCAGGACATAATCTCATGCTCAGTGGATGACTGCTGAATGAATGAATGGATGAATAGAGAAATGAAAGACGGTGGGCCTGAAATGAAGAGGCAGTGTTTAACTTGAAGAAAATATTGTGTGGTTATAACTTTAGTCAATGAAGAACTCAAAATTTTGTGTATTTTGAGAGAAATTTTAGGGCAAATGCTACCCCATATTTTTGCTCAAATGGTCCCATGTGAAGGATATACAATTCTTTATTGAAGGAGAAAGAATGCCATGAAAATCTTCCTCATCTTTCAGTTACCTTAAAGTTCAGACATACAAAAATATCACAACTTTAAAGTTCTGAAAACTTCAGTGTTCTCACTTGTAAAATGAGGCCAGGATGTCTAAAGCATCTGATCGAAAAGGCTGAGAATGTATTTTTTATTTTGTTCCGTGCTTCTACAATGAAGAATAAGTTCCCAAGGCTTAACAGAACGTATTTTAACAAAAGAAAGAGAAAGTAATTTTGTAAAGTATAAAAAAAAATCTAGATCAACATCTTATCCAGAATTTGAAATACTCATGCTCTTTAGAAAATATATCAGAAGACATGCCTAGTAGATTAGGCTGTCACTCAATAATTATTCATTGAGAACTTAGTATGTTGAAGACTTCACGTAGGTACTTTGGATATGGAAGAGGGTATGGAAGAGACATGATGACATGCCCTGAGTTTCTGGATCCAACTCCTGTGAGCTTGTGTGTGTGTGTGTGTGTTTAGTTTGTTTGAAATGGGTTCCTATCATTGATATCTTGAAGCCATCATAGGACAGCCTGGGTTATTACCTGATTCCCATGGCTTGGGGTGGGGGCATCATCCTGTGACAAAATTTCCTAACATTTTTCCACCGAGTTTTTCCTAGAAGCTAAGGTTCCCAAGTACAGAGTGAAAAGGTCCTAAGCTCAGTATCATAGAGGTAAACTTGGTCACCTGCACTGGCGTTTGGAGATCACATCACTGAGGGTCGGAATGGTATAGACAGAGCATTGTAACCATCGCCCCTGTCTCTCCAGCCCTTTAGATTTTATTCTTTTCCAGTCTTCACAATATTTTGGGGAGGAGGCAGAACAGAAAGGATGGCAGAAAGGGAAGGTTTTTACTGAAGTTTACCCACTGTGTGAGGGACATTTCCAGGATCCTAACATAGGCTGATCAGTCTACAGGGCAAGTGTGGATACTATTACACTCCAATTTTAGAGATTAGGAAACTGAGGCACAGAGAGGTCAATAGGTCCGAGACAGTAAGTGGTGGAAATGGGTTAGCAGGCGCGCAGCGACTGTTAAAAGGCCAATATGAATCATTTAAGCGAATTTTTAAACATCGAATCCAGAGACCTGCGCCCAGGTTCTCTCTGTCTCCCCCTTGCTGTATTTTCTAACAACTCTCAAAGGGAAACAGTAACTCACGTCACCTCCAGCCTGTCCTGAACGCAGTGACAAGCTGCCCTGCTGTTTGTATGGCTCTCTGTCTGCTTTTATCTCCTGCTTTTCACACATAGCTGTAGAAAATCGAAAGAATGAGTATGACTTTTGCTAGTGGAAGGTGGTGATATGAGCTTAAACTTGAGACACTATGGCTGGATTTGGACTTGCAGAGGTGCCTGAGGCTGCAGGGAGTGGGCACCAGTGACATGTGCCTGAGTTTGCGTCATTTTGTGAAACGTGCAATCACTCCCTTCACACCAGCAACAGGGATATTCTTAGCATGTGGATTTTGTTTTTTATGCAAAGGAGGGAAATGCACTTTATTTGCAGCTGGAGCTGCAATGATCATAGAATACAATCATTTTGTTTTACCCCAAGAACCAGCTGATCCCTGCAGTGGGGCTGGTGTGGGGAGCCAGCATTTGTCTATTTCTATATTATTTTTAATTGAAGTATTGTTGACTTACAACATCATGTTAGTTTCAGGTGTACCACACAGTGACTTGATATTTTTATAGCTTAGACTCCATATAAAGTTGGTTAAAATATTGGCTATGTTCCCTGTACTGTACATTACATCCTTGTATCTTATTTACTTTATACCTAGTAGTTTGTGTCTCTCAGTCCCCTTCCCCATTTGCCCCTCCCCCTACTAGTAACCACCAGTTTGTTAGCATTTTGGATAGGAGTCAGGAGACCCTGGACGCTGACCTGCAGTGACCACCGCAGGTCTCTATGCCCCTGACTGTCAGTTTCCTCATCTGTAAAATGAGTAATTCAGACTCTTTGTTTCCTGAGGCCTATCTGTGTTTGCAGAAAGTCTTGACTCACCTTAGATTACAAATAGACTTAAGTGTGCAACTTTATGTGTACTTGTAATTTTCATTATGGTTGCTACATTACTCTTTTCAAAAATATATTTCTAAGATTTATAAAGAACTAAGAAATAGTTTTGCATATGCATTAAATTCTATATTAAATATATTTTCATATGTATACTAAACTAAGTGCCCCAAGTATCATATATATTTATATTTTATGTCATATCATATATGACATTTTAGGCATTTAATTTGACTTTTTGTTGTTGAAATGACCCTATCAAGGGCTGTACTAGGAGCCTTTCTTTGTACTCAGCTTCCCAACATCAAGTAGCACATCGCTTTATCTTATAATATATCATCACTACCCCTGACTCAACATATCATCGATAAGAACTTTACTAGAAATTAAATTCGTTAATGAAATAGTTTTACTCTTTTCTTAGGAGTTAATTTTCTACATGTGTTTGAAATATGGTTATGGCTTTTGTTCATTTAGTGGAATTTCATGATTAAGGGTAGTTTTATAAGGTGGAAGGAGAGCCAGAAAAAGCTCAGGCTTAGTACATGTACTGATAATTCTTTTTTTTTTTAATTTTTTTATTTTTTTATTTTTTTGGGGGTACACCAGGTTCAATCATCTGTTTTTATATACATATCCCCGTATTCCCTCCCTTCCTTGACGCCCCCCCTCGAGTCCCCCCCACCCTCCCTGCCCCAGTCCGCTAAGGCATCTTCCATCCTCGAGTTGGACTCCCTTTGTTATACAACAACTTCCCACTGACTATTTTACAGATGGTAGTATATATATGTCTGTGCTACTCTCTCGCTTCGTCTCAGTTTCCCCTTCACCCCCCGCCCCCTCCCATACCTCGAGTTCTCCAGTCCATTCTCTGTATCTGCATCCTTATTCTTGTCACTGAGTTCATCAGTACCATTTTTAGATTCCGTATATGTGAGTTAGCATACAATATTTGCCCTTCTCTTTCTGACTTACTTCACTATGTATGACAGATTGTAGTTCTATCCACCTCATTACATATAGCTCCATCTCATCCCTTTTTATAGCTGAGTAATATTCCATTGTTATACGTGTACTGATAATTCTTTAAGAGATCAGTCAAGCTCCATTTTCATTCTTAGCTTCTTAGATGTTTACTTTCTTTTCTTGCCAACTTCCTGATGAAGGTGGTGCTGAAGTTAACACGCACATTGACGAAGATGTCCATGCACTGATGTCTTTGAGATTTAAAACCTTGTGCGGCAATAAAAAATCCCCAAATCAAGGGGTCCTTGCACTTGCATTAGGGATTTATTAAAGAAGTACCCATCTAAAAATAGTGTGATAAATGCTCCACTTCCAATCTTTT
The DNA here is from genome assembly GCF_030028045.1 of Hippopotamus amphibius kiboko. Taxonomy (NCBI): domain Eukaryota; kingdom Metazoa; phylum Chordata; class Mammalia; order Artiodactyla; family Hippopotamidae; genus Hippopotamus; species Hippopotamus amphibius. The sequence goes on from NC_080197.1 coordinate 7,006,608, forward strand.
GAGAAACAGATAAGCTTTAGCTTTCTAGACCTTCAGATTTAAATCTTTTGTCCTGATCTTTTTTTATCTAACGAAGGTGGGAAAAGACGGAAAGAGTGCCTTAAAAAGAGGATGAGGGAGCAGAATTGGGAACACGTTTGTCAGAAGAATGAGCTTTACCTTTGTTAAAATGATCTCTTCAGATTTGAAGAGTGAGGGAAATAGTTGCCTAAGTATACACACCTTTAAAAGACTCACCAAAAGGTAATATTGCTGGGGTGTCCATGTGACCATCATAGTCAAATCTGTGGTGCCAGGTGACAGTGTATCAGTAAGGATTCAATCGGAAAAGCAGAACTCTAGATCGGATATATACAGATGCAGCACATATTTGGCCGTAATTAATTGTGGAAGCTGAATATTTAGTTTCTCTAAGCCTGGTGTCCCCGTTTCTGACACTGGAGCTGATGTCTGCTGGACAGGACGTTAGTTTGGGGGAGGAAAGCTGATGTAAAACGGGTGGGAATGAGAACAAGCCGGAACCTACAAGGATGGATAGAAACCCACATCGGTTCTTGTTGCCTCTGACCATAATGAGTAGGGTGTCCTACGCAAGCTGGACCCTTCATCACTGAGCTGAACACACGTCTGGCCCAGGGGGCAAAGAAGCTGAAGAAAGAATCAGGAAAACTGGACCCACAGCTGACCCGGCCGGTGGCTCAGGCAGAGGAGGTAAGCCCACAGATGAGTGGTGACAACGTGTGTGCCATGGAAGGGCTACAGCTTCCCTTCACCCTCCTGATCTCACACGAGGATCTCTCTGTGGCCCTCCCTGACCACACACCTGCACAGAAGGGGATTCCAGAAGACATGGTTCCACCAGGCCACATCAGCACATATAAGGCCAACAGAGGCAACTACTGCCTAGTTTTTGTACTGGAAATTTTCCAAGAAGTTCAAACATTTAAATCAACTTGAGATAAGGCATATACGCCCTTCACCATGAGTCTATTTTGTTTCTTCCAACCTCAAAAATATCTGACCTATGCTCAGATCACGCAATTGGAATACCTATTCAAGTTCATATAAATTATACTCCCAGATGGTGTCAGTTCTCTAGGTGAAGTTATACAATGAGGGCAAAGGTGACTTATTTACTCAGATTAAATGCCTTAGCGCCCTCATCCCACTGATTTGGGGAAGTCCACTCTTCATTTCTCCAAGTCTCACTCCCAGGATTTGGTAGCTTTGGCGTGCTGACGGTCACAGTAGAAAGGAAGGTGAGACTTCATCCTCCGTTGCTGCCACTACTGCCTCTGTCTTCTTCCCAATCAGGAGGCCCGGCAGTCTTAAGAGGTAAAACAGATCGTACAGGGGACATTCTTCTTTCAACCACACTCATGGTCCCTGAGTAACTGGGTCAGGAAGGGAACAAGTGTAACTCACTTGTCATATGACCTGACATAAAAACGTCTAGGTTAGTGTTGTGTCAGGGACACCAGTCCTAATTCCTCTTTTCATTACAATTATCTCCCTTTAGGGGTTCGTGGGTTCCAGTCACAGCTCCAGGTCCTTCAGACGTGGATGAAAATCGTGGAAACTCCGTGAGAAGGAGCCTAGATCATTACCCTTCACCCCCAGCAAGCCTCTGGGCTCCAAATGCAAACGTGTCCACTTTCTCACCAAACTATAAGGTGGGAAAAAGAGAAATTTTACCCCAAGATAAATGCACAACACTATCTCTAGAAATGGAAAGAAGCAATTTTATGAGCAAGCTCCTGTATTTAAATACGTACATACATATTATACTTAGAAATTAAAGTTCTACCTCACCGGGCACCATGCTTCAAATGATACCAGGAAAAGAAAAAAGGCATCACTTGAAAAGGTTATTTTGTTAGTAATTCCAGCCAAGCGTTTTGTAGTTAAGGTTTACTGCAAGCAAGAGAGATTGCAGTGGGATGAAAATTACTCATTGAATGCAGGAATTATAAAATACCTTTCTGTTAGCACATATATAACATGCCCTCACCTATCATTATCGAATCTGGGCACTGCTAGAGAGATCTAAATTTAACACAACAAACAACAGATGGAGAGAAACATCACCCCACCTAGGCTCTCCTGGTGTGAACTGTGATTCATTAAGGGGGGAATTAAGGGCCATAAACAAATTGGTAGCACAGTACCAGGTTGTGCCAAAAATTCAAAGAAAAAGAAGGAAGGAAGGAGGGAGGGAGGAAGGAAGGAAGGAAGGAGGGAAGGAAGGAAGGAAGGAAGGGGAGGGAGGGAGGAAAGAAAGTTATTAAATTAAATCATCAGTGTATTGTCATAAAGAAAGGCAAAAAGGAATTATTGTAGCATTAGAATTTAGATGACATGGAAGAGGTAGATATTGAATGAAGAAAAGTGAAATAATATTTCCCCTTGGAAAATTCTTACCTATTTGGGGGGCTATTCCTAGCATGTAAAGAATTAAAGTGGTCTCAGGAATATTGGTAAAGAAAGGAAAAGCTGGTTTGTTATTTTAGGGCTTTTATTTTAAAATTTGTCCAATTGGCAGAAAGCCAGGAGATGTGATTAGAAAAGTTACTGCAGTCTTCCCTCGCCGCTTATTTTTCCAGACAGTGTGGAGGCTGCGGGGCAATCTTTTTTGCATCTAAAACTTTCCTATTCTTGATCAAATCGTATTTTGTAAAATTCCTCTCCAATTCTATTCTTTTTATTTTCTTTTGTTTCAGCAAAAAATATTTGTAGCAACTTAATATCTTGAAAATTAGCTTAGAAAATGTTGCTGTAACTTATTACTTATTATACTTTTACTATTACTTATTGTACTTTTTTAGTAGCTTAATTCACTACCTTTGGGATTATTGAAGAAATTCTCCCTGCACTTTCAAATATAATATGGTACCGTGTTCCTATCACCACCGGCAATTCAAGAAGAAAAAATGATTCAAGCAAACATTAAAACTGGTTTTAATATAGTAGAAGCATAATTAAATGACTATGATAGTTCCTCACACGTATCTGTGGAAATGTCTTTGGAACAGTAAGTGAATTTAAGAGGAATCTTATATTCTCCTGTTTATTTAAATAAAACTGCTATAACTAATACATCATAGCTCTTCAAATCTTTGGATCTTGAGGCTGTGATAATCTACACCATAATGGTTATGAAATACAGTAATTTTTATTAAGTTTGGGGAAATCAATAGAGTGCTTAACCAGTGACAATGGGAGAAAGATCAAATCAAAATTATGACTACAGATAATTTTTCACTGATGAGTTCAGGAACTGTCTTAAAAAATAGCAAGTTGTAGGGAGGCGGAGAGACGTTCCTCCTTCGCGCCCCACTCCACCATCGTTACTATTAGGAATTGATATGTGTCCTTTATATTTTCCAATAGAAACTGGGCGTGGTAGGGAGCATATTTGATTGTGATCATTTGCGCATCAACAAAACACCCAAAGTTTATTCATTTAACACATTCAGTACGTATTTATTAAGAATGGACTTTATACCAGATACTATGTCAAAGAATACAAGGAGGACAGGGTGCCCGTTCCCATGGTGTCTGCACACTTAGTGGTGAAGACAGACATGTAGGCGGTCCGTCACACTGCTCTGGAGAGATATGCTAAGTGTAGATGGAGCAGCTATGGGATGTCATAGCATCATTGAGGAAGGGCACCCAACGCAGGTTGGGGGTTCAAGGAAAGCTTCCAGGGGGAAGAAATACCTATACTGAGACCTTAAGGAAGAAGGAGAGGTGGGTGGTTAGGAAAACGAGTTCCAGACATAAGGACTAGCGACAAAAGAAAGCAGGACACACTGGAAGAAGTGAAAAAAATTTACAGCCAGAGCTTATGCAGTGAGAGTGGGAAGCGTTGAAGAATTAGACCACGAAGGTCCATGGTGGTCAGAACACAAAAAACCTGCTAAGCTCTGATGGAGTTTGAGTTTTACTGAAGTATTTAAGCAACAATAAGAAAAAATGAAAACAACTAACAGTTATATAGTACTTACATAGGATGCTTTCCATGTGGTTAATCTCATAATAACACCATCAGGTTATTATTATTATTATCCTTATTCTACAAAAAAGAAAATCGATGCACAGAGAGGTTAAGTAACTTTTCCAAGGTCGTAAATGACAGAGCCAGGATCAAACCCAAGCAGCCTGGCTCTGGGCCTTAAATCCTATAACACCACACCAGGAACAGGGAGTGGCACGCTCAGATTTTCACCTTCAAATGTTCACCTCCACAGCATGGAGTTTGGATTGAAGGAGAGGGAAAAACAGAAACCCCTTTAGAAAGCGAGTGGACTGACTCCTGAGAATAGAGGCCAGAGACTGAACAACATTAGTGGCAAAAAGGATGAATATTTGAGAACTGTACAGACTGTAAAGTCCGTGGGTCCTGGGGGTCGATCAGCGGCATGAAATGAGGAGTCATCGGATGTGGTGCTCTGCTGTCTGACTGGCCACTGGACAGCTGGTGGTGGTGCCCTTCAAAGAAAAGTGGAGCAGGGAATGTGAAACTGGTTCTTCCCTCCTCCCTTCTACTCTTCTCTCCTTCCTTATTTCCTTTTCATTCCTTCTTTATCACATTTATAATGTTTATTTTGCAGAGAGGTGACTGAGTTCAGTTTTGGACTTGTTGAATTCTAGATGCCAGTGAAATGTCTAAATGAAGAAGAAGCAACTGGGCTCAAGGATGTGGAGCACAATGAAGATGTATAGGCTGGGGAGTGAGATTCGAAAACAAGCAGCGCGGACATAATTATTTACCATGGACGACGTGAATGAGATCACCCAAGGAAAGCAGATAGAGAAAACATAGGGGCTAGATTGGAATCTTGATGTTCAACAACCCAGTGTGAAAAACTAGAGTATGATGTTGAATTCCATTATTAACAGCTTCTAATTTATCAGCAGGAGTTTTCAACGCATGGAATGGAAGTTGAGTAGACAAAGCTGGGGGTGAGGATGGGGGGACCATAGTAGGGTAAACTAGACCTAACAACTTTGGCTCCTGAAGGCACATTTTATTTTCCTTTCCCTATTTAAGAATAACATTCCGTGAGGAAGAATAAAAGGTTAACAGGTTAATATCCAGTAATTCTTAAGCTTATGAGAAAAGAGTAAAGAAGTGAGTTTCGATGAAATACTTCAAATGGCTAAATGTACACACATAGGGATATGGGGTCAAAATGACTTACATTTAAATCCCAGTTTCACCTCTTAGCATCTGAGCGATGTTGGGCAGATAATATCACTTACTGAACCACAGTTATCTGTGATGATGGTAATACTCCCACTGCCAATGCAAGGATAAATGACGCCATGTATGTAAAATGCTCAATGATTAATGATTGTTTATTGTTTTTCTTTTCTTTCTTTCTTTTCCTCTTTTTCAGTGCTGGCAATATTTTATTAATTCTGCCTTTTCTGATGTTTCAAAGGAAGAATTTTCCTGTCATCATTTGGGAAACCGAAAGCAGGGGTTTACCGTCTCAGGAATGCCACAGAGCGCTGTTGAGGATTATAACTTGAACCCAGAAAACCAGTAAACTTGTAATTGCTTTACTTTATAAAGAAAAACATCAGTGTTATTACTTCAGTTGTTGAATTCAGAGGGAACAATGGTTTAATCCTCTTTTTGAAGGAGGGAGGCATGAGGGAAAGGACCACTCACTGGCTAAGATTATTCATCCGGCAAACAATACCTTCTCCAAGGTTAGACTTAGGTATTGACATTTTAATAAGAAAGGAGGGGAAAGCACTAAGGGACTTTTACATAATACCTTCCAATGATGTGATTTTGAGTGCTTAAATACACTAGTCTATTTAAGGTACAAGAGAGTGAAACAAAGGAATGTGGCATTGTAAGAAAGTTTGTGCCACAATGATATGACATTTGTTAACAGTCTTATTTAGAGAGTAGAAACACAGGCCCTTCTGAATTGCTAAATCTAACTTTCTATTTTTCAAAGAGTCAGGAACACAGCCCTCCTTCCATACCCACAGGCCTTGGAAAACAACAATCTATGTATACTCAAAATACTCCTAAATATGATTAGCTCATTTAGCTTGAAGTTACTAACCACTTAGATACTTAACAGGTATTGAGAACCAGCTCTAACTCATGAATTCAGTCTCTATACAGCCTAGTCGTTTAGGGCCTCCGTTTCCGCATTTGCAAAATGAGAAGAAGGGGAGGTAATATTGCAAATTCATAGGGTTATTGGTCAGTGAAACTTAGTGTGATTGGTATAAATAAAGTTAATAAAAACATTTTGGCACATTTAGGAGTAAACTATGTTATCATGAAAATTAATTTAGGTAAAAGAACACTTTCTTATGTATATAATGTTTCTGGGTAAATATTTAAAATATTCTGTAAGGTATGTCTATTAGTGTTTCTGTTAAATCCATCATACTAGAAATATTTCTATTTCGCTTTTCTTAGAAAATATAGTAAATGCAATGAACTCCCCCAGCAACTTAGTCTATATTTTCACGGCAAAAACAAATGGGAATAACAGCTAACACTGGGTGTAAAGTTTGCCATCCTAACAGAATAACGTGAACTCTAAAGCCTTCTGAAATCTAGGCTTAATTATAAAATTTAAATATAACCCTCACCCTCTCTATGGACAACATGACTGAATTTCAGGATGGTCTATGAAGTGTGTCTTAAAGGGGATTAAATAATAACGTCTTAAGTATGATACTTTCCTATCTATTTTTTAGATGAAAATTTACATAGATTGCAATGCACACATCTTAAGGGTCTAACTCTAAGGGGTTCTGAACACAATTCTAACATGTGGGGAGTTTTTCCCTCTATTTTCAAAAATTCTTCAGACACCAGCTGGGTGCCCTAATACTCAACTCAATTCTGACACTATCTACTAGGAGATAGTATACGATCCCCCAAGTTAAGGGCTCGGTCCTACATGACTGCTCCTTCCTAACCCCACTCAGAGGCCAATTGCAAGTCCAAGTGTTTCTGACAAACTAGGTATAGATAGGAGACTCCTATGACCCCAACCTAGGGTTTGATTAATTTGCTGGTGTGGCTCATAGAACTCAGAGAAGCATTTTATTTGCTAGATTACTGATTTATTATAAACAGATATAACTCAGGAACAGCCAGACAGAAGAGAGGAATAGGGCAAGGTATGGGAATATTTTTGAGACATATCAATGTTCTAATATATATTACTTTTTTCCTTGTATTGCTAAGTAGCATTCCATTGAATGGATATACCACATTTTAGAAAATTTCATTAAAAAATACCATTCTTCCGATGACAGCTACATGGATTATTCCGTTTGGGGATATGAATAAAGCTGTTATGAACATTCTGGAATACTCATTATGTGAACATTTTACTCTTGGGTAAATACCAAAGAGTGGAGTTGTAGGGTCACAGAATTGGTGTATGGTTTACTTTATAAGAAAGTGCCAACTGTTTTCAAAGCAGTTGCATAATTTTACAGTCCCTCCAGTAATGTAAGAGTTGCTGTGTACCCTTGCCAGCATCTGGGGTGACCAGACAATGTCTTTATTTATTTTAGCCATTGTAGGGTATATGCAATGGTGTCTCATTGTAGCTTTAATTTGCACTTCCCTGATGGTTAATGACATTGAGCTTTTTTTTCAGTGCATATTGGCCATTTTTCATACCTTCCTTTCTAAAATACCTGGTTACAGGTATTATTGGTTTGTTTGCCTCTCTATTATTGTTTTAGGGTTTCTACATTTATTCTGGATATATTCTTGTCATGGCATGCGTGTTAATTTTCTTAATAATGTCTATTGAACAGCATCAAATTTATCAAATTTTTGCTTGTATAGTATTTCTGTTGGTGAACAGCCTTTCTTTGCCCCGTTGAAATGTTTTGGTATCTTTGCCAAAAAAACCCCTCAATTGACCATATACATGTATGTTTCTATTTCTGAATTCTCTATTCAGATCCATTGATTCATTTACCTATGTTTGTGCCAATGCCATGCTACCTTGATAAGTGTAGAATAATGGCAAGTCCTAAAATCAGATAGGGGAAAGTTTTTTGCTCTTGAAAAAAATTGTTTTCAATATTTAAAAATGTTGTTTCAATATAGGTCAAGGTCTAGATCTTTTACATTTCTATATAAATTTTAGAGTCTGTTCACCAAATTGACAACAAAAACAAATAACACTCACAGGGATTACAATTAGGTTTGCGTTGATTCTATAGATGCATGTAGCAATTAACAATAGGGAATCTTACAAAACATAGGGAGTTATATTTCTTAATTTATTTAGTTCCTCAATTTTTTCTCAGCAAAACACTGTAGTTTTTGTACAGGGTTCTTGCACATCTTTCATAAAATGTATCACTAGTTATTTTATATATGTTGATGCTATTGGTATTGGTAATTAAAAATATCTTCCAACTTTTGGGATGTATAGAGAAACAATTTTTTTTCATATACTGATATTGGATCTTGCAGTCTTATTAAGTTTTCTTATGAGATTTAGCAGTCTTAGAAATACCTATATAACCAATTATGTCATTTGCAAATGAAGATGATTTTATTTATTTCTAATTTTATAGCTTTTATTTTTAAATTTTATTTCTTTATTTTTCCAAGTATTTACATATGTATTTATTTATTTGGCCCCACTGCACTGGCTAGTGCCTCCAATACAATGTTGAATAAAAGGGGTAAGAACAGAATACTTCTGCATTTTTCCTAATTTTAAGAGGATCTCACTCAGTCTTTCATAACTGGAAGTTATGGTACCTAGATAGATTTTTCATAGATTTCCATCATGAAATCTTACAGATTGAGGAAGTCTCTGATTTTGTTAAATGCTCTCTTCATCTATTGTGATGATTATATCATTTTCCCCTTTTTTGTCAGCGAGCTGAATTGATAGCTTCACATATTTTACCCAGTTTTATGGTTCTATTCAGTGTGGCAGGGAGGGGTGGGGGTGGTGGTGGTGGAGGTAAGTTTGATACATGGGTCCCTTTACTCTGTTATAGTAGAATTGGAAATCCCTTATTCACTCTTCTGTGTGAAATGCCATGTTTATGACTGCATTGGTGAACATTTAATAATAAAAATAATAACAGCAGAAACAGCAAGTAATGCATATGGAGTCCTTAATATGTGCTCACATTCATCTGTAACGCAGTACTGAGAAGAGCCCCACAAAGTCTTACCTTGCTAAGTTTTTGTGGCGCTGTGAACCCTGGGACTTCACGCAGAGAGAATAAGCAGCTTGCTCAAGAAAACACAACTTGGAAATGGAATGGTCTGAATTTGAGTTATCTTATCCCCAAAGTGTATCTGTTTTATTTAACACGACATAACACTACTGTTTATTACCTTCGTCGCCAAAGTTCTTCGCATCTCTCTACTGCTGAGGTCCGTCATCAGGATTCTTCAGCAAATTTCAATGGCTACCTACTATGTGTAAGACACTGCTGAGTTATGGACTCTCCTGCAGATATCTTTGAACTGTTGCTGTGTCTCCTTCACTCTAGGCACATTAATTCTCTTTGTCGGCAGATTTTGTATCAAAATGTCTGCCCCAATTCTGAGTTTGACAGCACAACCTTCATTTTTTCATTTCTAAGCCTTGGCTTGGATAACGTGAAATATATATGGGTATTTTACACAACTCAGCCATGGCCCTGTATAAGTAGATGCATTCTATCAAAAATATATTGTCTCAGATAGATACAAAATCTATACCTGACAAGCTACAGCCTCCCATTCATTCTAAGGCTTCTCATTCATAGAATGCCAAAAAAAAAAAACCAAAAACATGATTTAATTCAAAGGGGCCTTGAAAAGACTGTCATCTAATTGAGAATACATAGGAAAGGACATATCACCCATGAGCCACAGATCACTGGAAATCAGCAGGTAAGTGGCTCAACTAAGCAATTCATCCAATACTCACTGAGGACCTGCCTTCTTCCTTTTATTAATGTAACAAATATTTATTGATTCCCTGCTATGTGCAAAAAACTTGGCTCAGCATTGAGAAAAACAGTTATGAAAAGTTGAATACAGTCCTTATCACCCCCCAAATAACTCAGATCTTGCAAGTACTTATGTGTACAGCTCTCTGTCAGGATAGATTCTATCAGGGCGATGATGACCGTATTGGTGCTGTTGTGAAAATCACTAAACACATTAAACAATGTGTTTATTAGGTTCCAGTCTTTGAGGGAATGGCTTATCTTAGTAAAGCCTCATTCTAATTAATTGATTAATTTAAAACAGAAGATTATTTTTAAATGGTATTGAGATAACTAAGTAACTCTGTGAACAGGAAAAAGAAGGCAAGACAATGGTTCATATTAATGCATAAAATCAAACCCCAAAATAGAGTACATTAAGTAGTTATTAAATCATTTAAAAATTAGCAGAAAACCAAACAGGTCTTTGGAAGAATGATGATAAAATGTTCCTCAGATTTGACACTACAGAAGAAAATATGAAAGGAAAGATAACTAGATCAAATAAAAGAAAATATTTAAATTTTTATACAATAAAAAATTCAAGATTAGAGGGTAATCAGAATGAAAGTCAAATCAGGAGTGTTATAAATATCTCATCTGAAGTTTTAAAAATAGCAAAACCTTGAAAACCAAAAAGATGAAGGATGGAAACAGCTAAGTCACACAAAAGAAAATGAAAATTATAAAGCAGCACACGTTGGTAGCTAAGGAAATAAAATACTAACAACAATAGTAAAAATAATGAATTCTTACTGTGTGTTAGGCACTGGGCTAAATACTTTATCGATGGCATATCATTTAAACTAAACAATAAACCTAAGAGTATGTATTCTCCCTCCCATTTTACAGGTAACGAAACTGAGGAGTAAAACTTCATTTTAGAGACTGGGAAACTGAAGCTTAAATACAAGTAACTTGCCCAAGGCCATGCTTCTTTACAGGACAGAGCTGAGGTTAACACCTGGTCAAGGGGATCCAGACCCTGTCCTCTTAACTATTGTGCTTTACCACCTTCATAAATGATGTATGTTAGAACCATGCAGGCAACTGAATTGTTTTAAAATTTTTAATTTATAAGAATTCAGAAGCTTAAATCTCCCTAGAGAGGAGTTCTCGCGTTGGAATCTTGATTTTTTTTTTTCCCTCCTCTCAGGCTCTCTTTTTCTTCTTTCCTTTACCTGAAAACCGCCCAAATGCCTTTCATTGCACAAAGAATCAAATCCAACCTGTATCAACTGATCTCCTGGGCCTTTCATGATTCGACTCCTTACTAGCTCTGAATTCATTACTTGCTACTCTGCCATTTGGGGCCCGGACTTAAGTCACACTGGCCTTCTATCTGTCCTCCTAAGCCCCAGGGATCTTCCTCCTCTTGACAACACCTGTTCCTCCTACTCCCACCCACACTTGGCCTCCTGATGTCACCAGATCTCAGCTCAAAAGTTACCTCTTCAGAGGGTTAGGACTTCAACATATCTCTGGGGGGAACATAGTACAACCCGCACCTCTCATTCGCCAATAACCCTATTACAGATGAGAAAACTGAGAATTAGACAGAGAAACTTGCCAAAAATTACATACCCAGCAAATGGAACAGCCTGAATTCAAATCCAGTCCTTTTTGACTGAAGAGTCTGCTCTCCCACAATGAGGCTCACAACTTTTTTGGAAATCACATGAATTTGGGTAGGAAGTGGAAGGAACCCACAGTCAACTTCTAAACATCAGAAAATAGATCGTAGAGTCTCGGCAGCTCTCAACTGGGTTACTATCACCCAAGAGAGAACACCTGGGACGATGTCGGTAGTTCCTTGTTGTAATGGCTGAGTGTTATTCGGGGTCATGGAGAAATAGAATAAATGGGTAACGATGTCTTGAAAGGGGTCTGTGGCCTGTGTACAACCGCCTTTGCTGAGAATGGGCGCTCTGCCATCTGAGGTTAGGGGCCAAAAGTATGAAAAGCTCTGCTGATGCCTGGAACATTTCTACTTAACAAAGAATTGTCTTTCCCAAGATGCCAGTCATGTCTGTTGGTAGGTGATCCCTACACCTCTCTGTTCCTAAGAGATCAGCAGCTTGGATGCCTTCCACCTGTACTCACCTTTTCCCTTTATGCCTTTATTCATAGTATTTGCCTTTTCTCCCTGCTTGGAATGCCCTTTCCCATTCTCCTTTTATCTGAGTCTTATTTACCCTTGATAACTTCCTTTCCCATCTTTCTCCAGTGGTCTAATTCCTTGATACCTCTCCTCCATGAAATTCTAAGCATGGTTCATAGCACACAATTTAACATCTCATTATATGTTGTTTCATTTTGTTTTGACAATGTCCTGTGTATAGGTCTTACTTTCCCATTTAGATTTTAAACTTGCAAGCTTTGGGATTCTAAACTTTTTCCTAGATCTCCATGGTACACAGGACAATACTGGGCACATAGATAATAATTTTTAGAAACACAGGCATTATCTAGAGCAGCTTTTCAGTGAGCAGTTAATGCCTCTCAGATCAGAAATCTAGTGTGTTTAGAGCTCCTTGTTATGCAGATTTTAGAATTATGAAAGAACTTTCTCTGGTGTATTTGGCCTACTCTGCTCTTTATTGTCTTCTGTAAACTAACAACCAAACTTTGTATAATAAAAATATTGCACATAATAAAGTACAATTAAATAAGAAAATAAAAATGGTCTGCAATCCTACCACCTAGTACAGCCACAATTTTTTGCATATACTTCAAGATGCATATTTTTCATACCACAGAATAGGCATAAATTGGACATACTTTTTATAATTGGCCTTTTCTTTCCCTTAATATTTCATGAGCACCTAACCATATTAGTGAACATATTGAACTCCTCATTTTTAAACAGCTAGATAATATTCTATTTTATGAATGGAGCATCACTTGTGTTGCACATTTCAATCATTCATTAGTTTCACAAATATTTACCTATTACTTGCTATATGGCAGGCACGGTTCCAAGTGCCAGGGATATGGTCTGTACAAAACAGACAAACTCCCTGCCCGCAAGACGCTTACGTTCTAAATAAAGGCACAAAGAGGAAGTGTTTCTAGGCCATGTTTCTTATGAAGACTTCTTCAGTGATTCTCAACTGGAATGATTTGCTTTCTACGGCAATCTGTCCTCAGTGGACATTAGGCAATGTCTGGAGAGATTTTCAGTTGTCACAGCTTGCTAGAGGTGGGAAGGGGGATTCTACAGGTATCTAGTGGGTAAAGGCCAGGGATGCGGCTGGACATCCTCTAATACGCTGGAGAGCACCCTTCTCCCTGAGACAAAAAACTATCTGGTCCAAATGCCAACAGTGCCAAGGTTGAAAAGCATGGCTCAACTTTGAGATAATAAACTCCTAGTCAAACAAATACACTTATAATCTAGTCTCACGGTGTAGAAGCCTTAATATTTTTAGTCACTTTGCTAAGAACTCTGTTTTCCATTGCCACATTTTTCAAACTTATGAAGTCCAGAGGCTGCCGGTCAGAACCTACTCTTTAATTGAAAACAAGAATATTAAATAACAGAATTGCAGGAACTAAAGAATAAATGAGGCAAGGTGAGTGGGTAGAGGGATTTAAGAGAACTCTAGTTTTCTTAGTATTCGCTATTTGATTTATATTTAGTTCCCTGGGTTGTGACACTGACAGTGGGGATGTGGTTTGAGGATTAAGGTGGGTTAAGTAAAGTTTCATTACAGGAAAACTAACTCAAGACCTCTTTCTTCCTTTGCTATGACTTCTTGAAAACTTCCTTCAGAAAAAGAGCAAGCATTGACCTGGATGTAAAAATCAATGCTTTAAATTTATTCCTTTTTTATGAAGAAAAGTAAGTTATTTCATATATACTTTGAAAATATACTTTGTTTGACCTACAAAGGGGATGAATAATTGACAGAGGACATGGTGAAAATTCCACAAGTGGCCACCTAACTGTGTATATAGGTATCTTATGAACACAGATTTGGTGCCAGAAGCGAATCATTTATTAATATATAGCTTGGTAGACGTAGGTATCCAAACTATGCCCTGAAAACTTCTTCTTGGGGAGAAGGGTTGGGAAAGGGTAGGAAGAAAACATTAACACAACCAAAACAAAATTTTAATGTAATCTCTCAAATGTATGCCTTTGAGGAATTAATAATTTTTGTTTATTTTGCTGTCACAAGTGGTCATAATTTTAAAATTTTCTTTCATACACAATTTAGACCTATGTGAATTGTTAAAAGGTGATTGTTATGAACATAGGAAGTGGCCATCAACATTAATAATGGGCTATACTTGGGGACAGGAGGAATTGCTTTAGCATAATATTTGTGTTAAACAAAAGAGATTTTTTTAATGGTGAATGATCCCACTTAATTATGGGCTTGAATATATAGGATTCATAAAATTAAATGTATACAGCCAATGTGAATATTTCATAGGGTGAAATAGTCAAGTAATATTCTCTATTTCCCACTTTCTGCAGTAACATTGCTATGTTGGAGTTGCATGTATATGCAACATACAACAACAGGGTCTTATTGATACTTTAAACCTGAAAACTTCATTGTGTGCAATGGGAATCTCTAATATTCAACTATATTCAATCAATTTTTCTGCTTCATAGGAGAATAGAAACATACAGTACATTTTATAACTAATAAAACAGCACACACTTATCCTCCAAAATTGAGTATATTCTTGAATATTTGAAGTTGATTTGTTGCTTGTTATTATGGAGTATGATCCTGGCAATTTGTTTATATTCTCTAAGACTCATTTTTCTCAAATATGCAAGAAAAGAAAATCAGAAAGATAATATCAATTCCCAAGTTTATTATAAGTTTATATAAGCTAGAAAAAGTAAAATGGCTTAGCACAGTGACTGGTATATTGATGGGGGTACAGAGATATTAATGATTCTTTTTTGTTAAGTCATAGGTAGTGTGAGTTGCAGCTATGTGCATTAACAGTAATAAATCCTGGAATCACTATGTTGAGTCGTAAGAAGGGCAAGGGCAGGGAGAAGGTGTAATTGGAGAGGGCAACCCAAGATGATTTATTCACATGGGTAGTGAAGTGGGATGGTATGGTCCATAAGCACTTGTTGTTCTTTATAATTTGTTGCCTGCTTTTTTTTTTTTTTCATGTTGGGCAGGTCTTTTTTGTTGCCTGCTTTTATTAAAAATATAGTTGAATAAAAACTGAGCCTACTCCATATTTATTGATCATCAGAAAATGTGGTTCACACTGGCCACTTCTGATGTCTTTGTTTCTACACTGCACAGCACCTCTGATGTTATCCATATTTTGGTGAAAAAATTTTAGCTCAGTATATGTTCTTCTCCAGCACCGTGGATGAAGCTTGGAATATTCTTCATGTATTAGTTCCTGTGTGTATTTTCTTCATGACTTTTATACCCAACAAGATGGTTTTCTTTGCTGACTGCCATGTACTAATGTACAGGCTTTCCTCCTGTACTAATCTCTGTAGCTAGGTGCTCATCTATCAGTTTACCTTTTATAGATCTTCACCAAAGCTCATGTCTAACAGGAGAAATATTATGTATTTTTTATAGCTGGAGAGAACAATGAAATTGATTGCCAGGTGACCAATAACTGCTGGGACATTCCTGCCATTCCAAGCCTATGAGTTGCCTTCAATTCACACATGCTTGACACCTTTAACTGGACCTTGTTCATGAATTTCAGAAAGGTCTATTTTAGGTTTGCCATGGTACTGGTTTAAAAAGCAAGATTTCTGTGTAATCTAAGTATAATGTTCCTGATATAAGAAAGACTTGGCTTCAAGTTAGTATTTTTAATCTCTATTTTTTTTCCTAACCAGATTCTCAAATAAACATTTGACCGATTGACAGGTAGTAGGTGGTACTTGCTAATGTGAAAATAAAATTTAATTTAACTTGCACATTGTTGAAGAAAAGTATTACTATTCACTCCATAATTAGATTTAATTGGTCTGAGGATTTAAATGCTACCTTGACACCAAATATTTCAAACTGTGTCTATTTCACAACTCTAAATGGACTCCGGAGACCACAGCTACCAGGTATATTTTATCAGCTTGTGGTATACTTCTGTAAGCAAGCAAATTTACAAGCCTAATTGCTGATACTTAAAAATCAAAATCAAAACCAAAGGTAAATAATATGTTTTCACTTCTGATTTCTGGACTACATATGATATTGATGTTCTGCCACGTGAGGGATTGACTATTTATATTGCTTCCTTATTTGTCTTCTAATCATTGTGACCACTAAATAGCTGCCAATCCATATGGCACAAAAGCACAAGCAGCAGAGGCAATATTAGACAAATGGGACTACGTCAAACTAAAAAGCTTCTGCACCGCACAGAAAACAATCAACAGAGAGAAAAGGCAACCTACAGAATGAGAGGAAATATTTGCAAAACATATGTTTGATAAAGGATTCATATCCAAATTATGTAAGGAACTTCTGCAACTCAATAGCAAATAGCAAATATTCATTTAAAAAAATGGGCAAAGGACTTGTATAGACATTTCTTCAAAGAAGAAATACAAATGGTCAACAGGTATAAGAAAAGATGCTCAATATCACTTATCATCAGAGAAATGCAAATCAAAACCACAATGAGTTATCACCTCATATCTGTTAGAATGTCTATTTTTAAAGCAAAACAAGACACATATTGGTGAGGATGTGAAGAAATTGAAACCCTTATACACTGCTGGTGGGAATGCAAAATGGTGCAGCCACTATGGAAAACAGTATGGAGACGCCTCAAAAAATTAAAAAATGGAATTACCACATAATCCAGCAATCCTACTTCTGGCTATGTATCCAAAAGAATTGAAATAAGGATCTGTAAGAAATACAGGCCCTCCCATGTTCATTGCAGCACTATTCACAATAGCCAAGATATGGAAACAACCTACATGTCCACTGATGATGGATGGATAGAGAAAATGTGGTCTATGTACACAATGTAACATTACTCAGCCTTAGAAGAAGGAAATGTTGCACATATGACAACATGGATGAACCCGGAGGACATTATGCTCAGTAAAGTAAGATGGACACAGAGGGACAAATATTGCATGATTCTGCCTACAGGAAGTCTTTAAAATAGTCAAACTTATAGAAATAGAGAGTAGAATGGTGGTTCCCAGGACTGAGGGAAGGGGGGTTGGGAGTTGCTTTTCAAAGGGCATCAAAGTGCAGTTATGCAAGATGAGTAAGTTCTAGAGATGTGCTCTACAACATTGTCCCTATAGTAAGCAATACTGTATTGTGTACTTAAGAATGTGTTAAGAGGGTTGATTTCATGTTAAGTGTTCTTGCCACAGTAAAAACATTAAAAAGAATCTGTGAATCATATCTACCACTTATTAAACATTATTTCAAACAGTCTGTCAGACTCGTTACATACATTTAAAATGTCTCACAATGATGTTTTATGAAATAAATGATCATTTCTTTCATATGATAGAGTGATTTAATAATCACCAATTTCTCAAATTTCTTTGACCAATTTTTTTAACAGCTGCAGTTAACACCTTTCATGACTGACATTCTGCAGAACTCGATGTGATCAATGTAATGGCTACCAAGACAAAAGGCAGGCCAAGGCAGGGCAGATAGAACAACGTGAGGGTAAAGAGTGATGTGTCCCCTGCACGCGGAGATGTAGACAGGGAGAAGTGGAGGACTGCGATGTACCCTCTAGTCTATAACAGAGTTTGGACATTTCCCCCCACAGGCAACCAAAGAAGGTTAATGAAAAGAATAACCTGACCCACGATGACTTTGGGAAATCTCTCTGCCACGTGGAGAGTGAATTACAGCCAGGTGAGACCCGGGTGAGGCCGCAGGTAAGGTCACCTGCTAGGACCACAACAGAAGTGGTAAGGGCTTCGACTAAATTGGTGGCAACAGCAATGAATGAAATAGAGTGATCTGAGAAATGTTGGTGCAAAAGATTGTATGTTGACAGTCTTCCATTTTTCATTGCCATTTGTAACCACTTTGGTAGGGCCTTTTAATTTCAAAGTTTTTTTCACACCAGTGAGCAAACTTCTATGGGAAGGTAATGAACTCATGTTCCTGTGGGTTGCTTAGATTCCAGCCTCACTAGAAGAAGAAATCTCTTTAAGAAATGTTTCTGGAAGTCAATTCTTCTAGCTCCATAATAAGACTACATTTTATCCATAAAATATAAAAATACTACTATATCCTATCCTGATATTCCAATATAAAGGCACCATGTCTGCGCTGAGACCCTCTGTGTAGTTTTCTTAGAGAATTTGCAAGTGGAAAGCGTCAAGCTGCTCCCTCACTCCCTCCCTGTGTTAAAACCATCGGGGTTGTAATGGGCATCTTTGGATCAGATACCTTCTGGCTCTTGCCGTCTTTGTTGCCTGCATGTTGGAAGATAAGGAATTGGCCAACCAACCAGGGCTTGCACAGGGGAGCTCGCAGGGTCTCGCTCATGCCTGGCAGCATCTGAACACTCAGTGTCATTATGCAAGTTATCATCAATCAGCAGGCAGCTGCTTTTAGGACTTCCAGCCGGCAAGGCAAACATTTGCGCTTGTGGCTTCCTCCCCAAGCGTGCCGGACCTAGGGCCCATCAGACAAGAGAACTGCACACACAATCACTGCCCGCTGCTCAGGACCACTTGAACAGCTGTTCCAGGCCGGTGTCGGGATGCTCACCTGGCAGCCCTGTTGGAGCACGGAGGAAGATGTGCAGATTAGAGTCTGTTTGCTCAACACAAAGGGCTTTCTATGAAAGAACCATAGGGAGGCCGGAGAGGGAGAAGAGAAGCTGAGGATAAATCTAACAAAACATTTCTTCATAAAACAGACCAGACGATGTACACAGGAGTGTACGAGACCAGCCTAAAACAAAATGCCAAAAAAAAAAAAAAAAAAAAGACAAATAGAAACCATTTGGATCCTGATGGAATGACAGTGAGGCTGGCCAACTGTGTTCAAGGAATAAGAGGAAAGAACACTGATTCCATAACCAACGAATAAATACTTATTAAGCACATGCCACGTGCTTAGCCATCTGAAAGATACAAGATGAGAAGCAAGGACCCAACCGTGCAGGGAATTTGCAATCTTCTTAGGCAGATGAGACAAACCCATGGGAACAAGGTAGGCATAAGTGACACGTGCTGTCAAAAGCTGAATTTCACTGCATGGAACTTGTAGGAAGGATGGGAATCAGGATGTCCTAAATAGGTGATTTTCTATGAGTGAAGGTGTAGGTGGGTAACACCCCTAGTTTAAAAGGGTCACAGTGAGTCCATATAAACAGGAAATGCTCCAGGATTTAGAGATGCACCAGCATCTCCCAGGAGCTTTTAAAGTTTTCATTGCACAGAATCACGCAACTGTTGTTGTTAAAATGCAGAGTCCTGAACCCCACACTAGAGAAACTATTTTACTAGGTCTGAGATGGGGCCCCAGGAATCTGCATTTTAAGCAAACATCCCAGGTGTTTCTAATGTAGCTGGCTCACAACCTTTACTTCGAGAAATACTGCATTAAAGGTGAAAGTGAACTGAAGGGATTCGACTAAAAGTTTTCCTAAATTATTAATCTGTACCTGCTGTGGAGCCTTCTGTGGTCTCCTTGGAATTACATTTTTAAAACTGGTATGTTTATGGGCATTATTTTTCGAGTGAGAAAGGCAATATGTTCCTTACATTCTTCACAGGGTCTGCCCATAACTTTACCTCTAGACTTAATAATCTCTAAAGGTGTTTGCTTGTTTGTATTTATTTAGAAAACCACTTAAGCAATTCCTCCACCCACAACCTAGACCTGGAAATCTCATTCTACTTAACTTCTATGGTTTCCACCTTTGTCAAGTCCTCTCCAAAAGTGAGTGCAACAAATCACTGCAACATCTGGGCTTTCTAACACTTGATATTTACCTACACTACAGGACTCATCACATTCCATCATGAGTATTTGTTTAAGCGTTTGTTCTGTTTCCCCAAGGGGAATACGAGGCAGCTGACAGCAGGGACCAGGCTACTGAATTGTTCCAGATACTTTGCATAACCATCACCTAACATGTGTCAGAAAGAATTCAGTTCATAATTTCTAACAATTGAATGAATGAATACGTGTGTACATGTTGAATGTTGAGAAAATGTGATAAATAGAGAATAGAGGAAATTTGTTCCTGTTTCTTCTTCCTACTTGAAGCTATAATTCAAGAACAGTTTGGTGTTGAAGACAATTCAAGATAAAGAGATTTCAGTAGCCCAGCTAAGGTCCTTATGTCCTTGCATATTCAACCAGAATTCTGGCACCTCCAGGTCCAATGATGCATGGTCCAGTTTTTCAAGGTGTCAGATAAAACAGAGCTCTTACATCAAATATGATACGATTACAGTATAGCCATGATCAACCTAGAGAGGTGTTCTTTGGCAATGGCATAACTAATGTCATCTCACGTCAAAAGAAACAACAGCTAAATCTTAGTGCTCCCAGCCCTGGTTGTTGTCAGACTGGCACCTCCCTGGGTTGAGGAAGGACCGCCAGTTATCCCTCCCCATGCCTTCCCCAGGCCTGTAAGCCATGTTCCCTGCCACAAGTCCTGCCTAGATTTCCCTCAAAACACATCAATTTGCAGCTGTGGAAGAAATTTACTCTCCTTCAAACAGAGAGCTGTTTCTGGCCAGAGGCTTTTAGCAGATGAGCAAGAGCTCTAAACAGCTCTTCATCCCCTTCTGTCTGTAATCTGGAATTTTCAATCACTCGACCCCAGCATTCCAAGACTTCAGCTTGGCAGAAGCAGCAGCTTCAAACCATGTTTGCATTTAGCAAATAATGAGGCTGTTTGTGAGGCCGACAAGAATACACTTTGTGGGCACTCCTTGTATTGTGTGCCTGAGACTGCATTCACGCCGCTGGAAAGGAAAAAAGATGCCACCTTGGACATGTTGGGGACCCCTTGTGAGAAGACAGCTGTTCTCCTTACTGTTGGGAGAAAAGTGGCTGTGACACCTGTGTGTCACAGGTATTTCTACTGGAAGCTGGTGTTGGTAGAATTCTGGGGAAAACATGAGTCCGCGTGGAAGAAATCGCTAAATGGGTAATCTGAGAAAAGGGAGTGGTGGCTGAAAAGGCTGAAGATGGCCCTCAGTCCACGAAACAGTGGGATCTTTACAGCAGGAAGAACAAACAGCAATAAATTAGAAAAATCAGTAGTTACTGATGTTTTGTGTGTGTTTATTTGTTGATTTGGGGGGGGGTTTGGTGTATTTATTTGCAGTAATTAGTTAAAATGCTTTCAATTGTTAATTTGTCTGTTTTTTATTTGATTTTTGGTTTTATTGTTTGTTCTTGTTTATTTAGCCAACTAGTGGCACAGGAGAAATTTTCTCAGGATTAAGGATCTGGGAGTTCCTATCTGCCCCAGGTTACTGTTCTTTGTGAATTAATTACTTCATTTAAAAAATCCACCATGTATTTTTTGAGTACCTATCTGTTGTGGGTCTTCTTCTAGACTCCAAGGATTACAGATAGGAATGAGACAGGCATTACCTCACCTCCAAAGAGATCACACAGTAGTCAGCAAAGGCAGACAAGAAACATGTAAATTATCATTGTAATCACAAGGAAGAAAATCAATCTGGATAGGTGACAGTGACTAGAGTTGGGAGGGCATTTTAGACTGGTAGTCAATGAAGGTTTCTCTTAGCAGAGCTGAAATCTGAAAGTTAAGAAGGCAGCCATGTAATGGCCTAAGAGATAATATTTAAAATCAAGGAAATCATAGCAAATTCAAAGTCTGTAAGATGGTTATGAACCTGAAAAACTCTAGGAAGAGTAAGGTGCCCAATATGGTTGGAGCAGAAAGCTCTAAAGAGTAAGTGGTCTGGGATAAGGCTGAGAGCAAAGTAGGAGCAGGATCCTACACGCTTTACAGGTCATGACGAGGGGCTTGAGTTGAATAACAGGTGTGATGAGAAACCAAGGAAGGGTTAGCGTGGGAAAGCTGCGTAATCAAATTTAGATTACCTTAAGATTATTCTCACAAGTGTGTGGAAAAGACTGTCCAGTGACAGGGCAGGCGGGTCACTGAGGACACAGTTGCAGCTGTCCACAGTGGGGAGGACGGCGGCTGGAAAGAGGATGGTGGTGGTGTGGGTGGAGGGAAGAGGTGGATTCTCAGCATATTTGAGGGTATATCTAAGAGGACTTGTTAATGGATTTGATGTTGAAATAAGAGAAGAATCAAAGGGTAATCTTAGATTTCTAAGCTTTTAGATAGCAAACTTGTATATTGCAAAATTTTTTTCTTGGTCAACATTTCTAGGATGCTCTTCAGTGTGTTTAGGGCCAATTGGCATAATTTTGGTGATCACAATTATTTCAAACTTACACAGCTTTATTGATGTGAAGGACAGGAGTGGTATAAACAGATGAATAACTTATGCATGTAGAATTGGCAGGAAATTATGTAAATCAAAACATAAGTGGAAGCAGGGATTGAGAGAAAATGGATTCTACATAAGTACTTTGGAGACAATGCTTCCAGATACACTACATCTTTGTCCATTCACTGAGAACCATGAACCAGTGGCTCTAAGGTCTTCTTACATCCCCATCCCTTTGGGCAGTGTGAAAATATGGATGGATGGATGAAAAAATGATTATCATTCAGTGTACAAAAGATCAGAATAAGAGTGGAAAACAGCTGAGGCTTATTTATTCATATATTCTTTCTTTTGCTTTTGTTTTTCTTCTCTTTTTTTTCCCACAAAGTAGAGCTCAATCCTCAGGCTAGGTGGCGGAGGGTGAAGAAGACATACTCCTATGTGTAGAACATTTTTCTCCTTGAGGAGAGTTGGGAGACAATGGTCATAGCATAGAGTAGCTTCCCAAGACGTATCTGTTGAATATTTAAGGGAGCAATATATTATATACAAAATAAGGCAGAGATAAGAATTTCCTTCCTCCTCAGCTGGGGGTATCTCTACGCAGAGGACATTTCTTCTTTCTTTCCTTGGTTCCAAGTATCTCTACATCCAATATTCCATCTTTTCCTTTCCCTTCTCTAAGCTTTGTTGGGCTCGGAAGCCTGAGAGTCTACTCTGGGAGGTAAAAGTCAGTATTTGCTGCAGCAGTTGGGCTGCAGACTCTTCTGTCTCAGGCACCACCACAGCAGAAGGAAGAGCCCTCCAGGAGAACAGGTGCCTAAAGGCAAAAAACATTCAGGAAAAATTACATCTTATGAAGAATAACTATCAAATTAAAACTTTGAGAAAAAAGTTTCCCTAGAAGAGAGACTTCACCATAAATTATCTCTGGGAAGATACAGCCATCACTCTACTTGTCTGTAGGTGCTATACATAGAGACTGCAGGAAAATTTCAAGGGCCTGATACCACAATGCCAATCAATAGCTGTAGATCAGGTTGGGTCACAGTCCCACAACTTTTTATCAGTATGCTTTCAGTCTTGGTGGATGATGAGTTGGCATAAAGAATATTTAAGTCTCCTAGAAATAGGGGTGTCAGATACTTAACTGTCTCCAGTGGTCAACTGGTGGAGATGACCTTTAGTCGTACTCTCAGTTCTCAAACTGGAGTGTCATCATGATCTTCTGGTTGGTTCTGGCCATGACATACACATGCATCAGTTAAATAACCCTTGGATGTTTGGAATCCTCTGGCTACCATATTGTGCTTATGGGAAGCCTCTTGCCTCCCTTTTCCCCTGGAAACACACACATACTTATGTGAAGTGTGGCTTCTCTGAGAGCCATGAGATTGTTGCACAAGGTTTCCAAGGTACCAATCACTTACATTGTCATCTCAGGTGACTGGACACAGAGGACATGATCATAGACCTGGGAAGCTAAAGCATCCCCCTTAAGCCCTCTTGCCATTCTTTCTTTAAATATGTGCTTTGAACTTTTCCATGCTGGACGCTGCATTAGACATCATGAATACTGAGATGAACATGCCTGTGCTTTCAATGAGTACACAGTCTAACGAGTATAAAGAAAAACAGAAATAGGCATTTATAGTGGCCAATCAAGTAGCTTTTAGAAGGAAATCAGATTTTCATAAGCCTTGATTATAATATTCTTAGGATCTGTGTCTGAGCTTTGTCTAGTTTACAATACAAATAGAATCGAGGAGATGAAAAAGAAACAGTACGAACCAAGCATCTTTGTGCCAGACTTCCACTGTATTAAGAAAATAAATTTGTGTTCAGGAAAAGCTCTTAGTTTCTCTTATTTTTCCAACCCTGGCATGAAGCAAGGCTTACCACAGAATTCTTCAAGCATGTGAATTAACTGGCTGCCTTCAGATTGAACATCTTCAGCAGCTCTTCTCTCTGATGGTTCTAAATAATTTGTGGTCTCCAGGAGCTGCTCTCTCTTTCCCTACCTTATCACTTTCTGCTCAAGCAATTGCCCTAAAGCGCGCATTAAATCCTAAATGAGGAATGGCACACTGCTCATGCTTTGAATAGGAAAGAAACCTGACCGCTGTCCTGCTTCCATCCTGTGACCAGCCAACAGGTGGGTGGCACAGGTGAGTGCCAAATACGGCCCGTTATCATAACAGCAGAGTCTAATACTGACAGTGATGTCCCAGCACAATGCTGAGGCTTTTACATTTAGTGGGCGTTTGGGCTCCTCCTCCTGCTTTTTTGTTAACTGTTATCTGATGATTCTCTCTGTCTAAAGATGCAAGAAGTGAATTTCAGCTATTGGGAAAAATTGCTCCCCTACACGCCTCACTCCCATACCATGCAGTGCTATAGGCAGTGTGAACACACTGGCTCTTTCTTTTCCCCTCCCTGGCAAAGACAAGGTGCAGACTCCCGACCTGTGCAGCTCTTTGTCATTATTCTTGCGAACGTGAGCAATAACAGGTTGGGGTTGTAGAGTGCCTTTCTTAACAGCTTGAATCACTTCCCTTTGATATTAACTCAATTACTCTCCCAAGTTATTTTTTTCTTGAAAAAATATCCGCGTAGTGGGGTGGGTAGTGGAGGTGATGGAAGATGCATACGTAGATTCCTTGAAATTTGGAAATTACATTATTTACAATAAAATCCATTCTTCCTTCTGCGTTGCCACACCATAGCCAATTTTCTATTTCAATCAGCTTCTATTCACCTCTTTACGCATCACATTCCCAAAACTGCTAATGTAAAATGTAAGTATGGAAATAAATTTGTACCTATTTTCCTACCACTTCCATGTAAGTGGGGATTATCTCCTTTTTATTTAATAGTCTCAATTTCAGAAATGATCTTTTATGATGATGCTTTCTCTGGGTTTCCCGTACATCTAAAACGATGATTTTCACTTATCCTTTTCCGCCTTATGGGATCCAGCAGAGATTTCATTACGAACATTTTAACCTTCATTCCGATCTTCACTATTAGTGTTTTCCCTTGTTTTCTTACAATTCATAGTCACCATGACTTTATCCTTCTGTAATTTGACCTTGGTCTATCTCAATCTTCTTACTTTTTTCATCTATTCAATATTCTTTTCTAGTCAAACTGGACTATATAACTATTCCTAGTGCTCTTCTGTCCTCCTGTTTCTGTACAACTTATTATCTTTCCCCCTCACTAAAATATTCTGTTCTCCCACACCTAACTTGTTTATTCATCTCTGAATTCACCCTTTTTGCTTAATTCTGTCTCAACACCCACAATCATGAAAAAGTCATCCTTCTATGAACTTCCATTTCACTTTATTTACTGTTCTCATATATTATACTCTACTTAATATGGCATTCGCTTATATTTTTGATGTGTATATAACTGTATTAGACTAAATGCACCTTGAGGGCAGGAAAATTGTCTTGGTCACTGTTGTATTTGAAACACACTGATGATCAATGATACTTGTTGAATGTATTAATACCTAGCACGTTCTACTTCCTCAACTAAGTATTTGCTGAATTTGAGATGGGTGAATGAATGGTTTAATGAAGAAAGTTCTCAGAATTAAATGTTGCCCAGAAATGTGTTAGTTGACAAGGAAAGAGAATGACATTGTAGAGGGGGCAGCTGAGTCTTATTGCTCCCAACCCCTGCTTCTGAAGTTTCATCATCACTTTGTGGATATACCATCCTATGAGGGCTCTGGTGGCACTATTCCAGCCCAAGCTCAGCACCATAAATAACCCCTCAGCTTCAGTACCAGGCTAGGTCATATCATCAAATCTTTATAAGGGCTCCCATTATGATGAAAAAATATACAGTATTTTTTTTTCTTTTGTATTTTAAGACTGTATTTTTAGAGAAGTTTAGAGTTCATAGTACAATGGAGAGGTAGGTACAGAGATTTCTCATATACCCCTCACCTCCTCCATCATCATCACTGGCCACCAGAATGTATATTTATTACAATTAATGAACCTATATTGACACACTGTTATCACCCAAAGTCTGTAGGTTACATCAGGGTTCACTCTTGGTTTTGTAGTCTCTATGGGTTTGGACAGATGTATAATGACATTAAAGTGTCATACAGATAGTTTCACTGCCCTAAAAATTCTCTGTACTTTGCCTGTTCATTCCACCTTCCCCCCCAATCCTTGGCAACCGTTGATTGTTTTACTGTTTTCATAATTTTGCCTTTTCCAGAATGTCCTTTAGTTGAAATTCTACAGTATGTGCCTTTTCAGAGTGGCTTCATTCACTTAATAGTGTTCATTTCGTTTCCACCACGTCTATTCACAACTTGATATCTCATTTCTTCTTAGCATTGAACAATATTCCATTGTCTACAGGTACCACAGTTTATTTATTCGTTCACTAGGTACTGAAGGGCATGACTGTTGCTTCCAGATTTTGGCAATTGTGAATAAAGCTGCTATAAACATCTGTGTACGTTTTGTTTGTTTGTTTTTTGTTTTTTGGAAAATGCTTGAGTATAGTGTAGTTGTGCAAGTCTTTTCTTTTTTTTTTTAAGATTTATTTTACTATTTACTTATTTTATTTTTGGGTGTGCTGGGTCTTCACTGCTGCACATGGGCTTTCTCTAGTTGTGGCGAGCCGGGGCTACTCTTTGTGGCGGTGTGTGGGTTTCTCATTGCGGTGGCTTCTCTTGTTGCATAGCATGGGCTCTAGGTGTGCGGGCTTCAGTAGTTGTGGTGCATGGGCTTAGTTGTTCCACGGCACGTGGGATCTTCCCGGCCCAGGGCTCAAACCCGTGTCCCCTGCATTAGCAGGCAGATTCTTAACCACTGTGCCACCGGGGGAGCCCAACACCTGTGTACCTGTTTTTATGTGGACATACATTTTTAGCTCCTTTGACTACCAAGGAGCATGATTGCTGGATCATATGGTAAGAGCATGTTTAGTCTTGTAAGAAACTGCCTTAGTCTTCCCAAGCGGCTACACCATACAGCACTTCCACCAGCAGGAATGAGAATTCCTGTTTCTCCACATCCTTGCTGGCATTTAGTGTTGTCAGTGCTCTGGCATTTAGCTACTCTAATAGGTATGTAGTTGTATCTCATTGCTGTTTTAATTTGCATTTCTCTGATGACATGAAGCATCTTTTTATTCCTGTATTTGCCATCTATATATCTTCTTGGTGAAGTGTCTGTTAAGGTCTTTGGCCCATTCTAAAAATCAGGTTGTTTATTTTCTTTACAGTTGAGTTTTAAGAGTTCTTTATCTTGTCCTTTATCAGATATGTCTTTTACAAATATTCTCTCCTAGTCTGTGGCCTGTTCTTTTATTCTTTTGTTATTGTCTTTTGTAGAACTGAAGTTTTTAATGTTAATAACATCGATATTTCAATTATTTATGTCATGAATTGTGCCTTTGGTGATGTATCTGAAAAGTGTTACCAAACCTAATGTCACCTAAGTTTTCCTCTATATCTTCTAGGAGTTATACAGATTTGCACTTTACATTTAGGTCTGTGATCCATTTTGAGTTAAATTTTGTGAAGATGTAAGGTCTATCTCTAGAGTCACACTTTTTGTCCAGTTATTCCAGCACCATTTGTTGAAAAGACTATTTTTTCTGAATCGTATTGCCTTTGCTCCTTTGTGAAAGATCAGTTGACTATATTTCTGTGGATCTATTTCTGGGCTCTCTAGTCTCTTCCACTGATGTATTTGCGTATTCTTTCACCAATATCACACTGTCCTAATTACTGCAGCTTTATAGTAATTCTTGAAGTCGGGGGTATTAGCCCTCCAACTTTGTTCTTTTTCAATATTGTATTGGCTATTCTGTTTTTTGTTTTGTTTTGCTTTGTTTTTTGTTTTGTTTTGTTTTGCCTTTCCATATAAACTTCAGAATTAGTTTGTTGATATCCACAAAATAAAGTGCTGGGATTTTAACTGGGATTGCATGGAATCTGTAGGTCAAGTCGGGGAGAACTCACATCTTAACAATATTGAGTCTTCCGATCCATGAATGTGAAATATTTCTCCATTTTATTGAGTTCTTCTTTGATTTCTTTCACCAAAGCTTTGTCATTTTCTTCTCGTAGATTTTGTGCATATTTTGATAGAAGTGTACCTAAGTATTTCATTTTTGGGGGTGCTAGTGTAAATAGTATTGTGCCTAAAGAGCATTTATAATCTATAAATATAAATGCTTATACTTATGTAGGAAACATTACATTCATATAAACATTGGAAAGGTTCTGGTGTCCATATTAGTCTACAAAGAATGTCTCCTAGCCCCTAGTTCAGTATTTTTTCTACCACAGATAACCCATGTTGCCTTTCTTATCCCTGACGTTACATTTTCAGCATTGACTGTCTCCACATCTGGGGTATGAATGGTATGTTAGGGCCCAAGGCTAACTGAGGAGGGATTACCAAATTAATAAACCTCGTGTGGTAACTCAAAGAGTCTCCCGAAGGCTACCGGTGTCCCCAGGTAGTTCTGGATGGCTGAGAACTGCCTATGAAGAAAGGCGGAAATACGAAGGTCCAAGGACTAGAGAAAGAATTGAAATACGTGAGCAGGGAAGGTAAAAATGTACAGAAGAAAGAAAAGTGATTGGGCAGCGACGGGAGGTGGGCGGGGCAGGAATAATCACCTAGCAATTGATAACTATCAGAGGCTCCCCACGGCATTTAAGTGCTTAGAACTGCCTAGAAGAAAGACTTTTGGTGTCGCCAGGATGGAGGTCTTATATTCATTCGTTCTACTTTCTTGTATTTCCAGAGCTATTGTTTTGTTGTCATTTCCAGGATGTGGATGCCTCCTGAAAATTGCTCCTTTGATGCAAATGCCATTATGGTTGTTGAATGATTCACTTCTGAATTAACAAACACTACCCCCCCATACACACGATCGTATTTACAGACTATATAAATAGGTATTTTTTGTAGAAAAGTCATTCAAAAGAAAGGGCTTTGAAGATTTCCAAATTTTATTTATTGAACACAAACCCCATAACTTCCTAAATTAATATGATCTCTTCATTTTAAGGGGAAGTTCCTAGTGTTCTCACAGTCTTAAACTCGAGGGTATTCAAAAGTGAAAAAGTAGATATTTATGTAGAAACTTCAAAACTAATAAAAGGAAGTTAAATTATTCAGTTTACGAAATGAATAGACATTGTCAAGCCAGTCCTAAATCTATCCACAGGAAATAAGGTGACTCTCTGTCTTTGTATTTTTAAACCATAAAATGTTACATCCAACATATTTTTAAAAGGTAAAATAAGACACCACATCTAGTTCTCTCTCCCTGCTCCGCAGGACACAGGCCATGAGACAACACACCAGATTTGCTGCCACCCCCAGTGCTTGCTCATATAGGCGTACATTTGCACACATCCCACTCCTGCCCTGCCACTCTCCACCTTCCCCCCACCAACAGTTCAGCCGACGCACAATAATCTTTCAATACATATGTCAGGTGCAGCCCCATGGTGACTTCAGAAATTTTTTAAGGGATATGTACAACCACATCCCTCATCTTAAGATTCAAAAGAAGGGTTCTAGTGTGAATTGTATGTACATCAAGGAGGAAAATGAGGAGAATACGTGCAATTGCCAATGTGCAGATACTTCTCTTGGAGGCAAACATGAGGAAGCAGGATAAAAGTGACCTATAGACTCTGCAAACAATTTGACACATTTATGTCATTGAACTTATAAGAAAATTTTTATCCTTCCAAGGTACTAGAGAAATGATAAGAATAAGGAGATTTCATTTTCAACTTTCAAACAGGAAAAAACAGTGCTTGTCAGCATTGGCTAAAGTTTAAGATGTAGAACACCCTGATACCACTTGGCAAAAATTAACTGGAAAACCCTTTCAGGATGGCCATTTTGTATATGTGTCATTTATCTTAAAGTATGTCTGCATATAAAGTCAATAAATATTCTCCCACCAAGGCATACTAAGGAAATAATCAGATACATAAATATGGACATATTTTATGCACATCATTATTAATTACACACGTGAAAAAATTCGAGAACAGCATATACATTGAGATATTTTAAATGGTAGACTATTCATATCAGAATATGATATAGAAATGGATATTGCCTGCCCATTAATATCACATAAAAAGAATTTTTAATGACTTAGGAAATGCTTACATATACTCAGTTTAATTTTCAAAAAATTTAATATAGTATGATTCAAACTTGAAAATTAGAAACCATATCTCTAGGTACAGAGAATCTGATGATATAAACCATGTTGAATAGTTAGAGGTCATATATTTTTTATTATCTTAATTATTTCTTCCCTCAGTCATACGTTTCTTTAACTATTCAACAAATGTCCATTGAACTGTGGCTTTGTCCCACAGAGTGCACTAGACACAGGCAGTAATCATCAGTAAACAAAGGCTTATATTTTAGGCCCTCATAGAACTTAACATTTTAGAGCATTTTCAGCCCATATTTATTGTCTTGGATGTTCTGCTAAGATTTCCTTGGGGCATGTCCCACCCTGCAGAGAAATTCTGAGAAATCACATGTACATGTTGCATTCGTGGGTACTTCCTGTGTGATTCACCAGCACATTCACATCAATTGAAAAGTAAGTAATCAAAATATCTGAAAATGCTTTAAATTTATTTATTCATTCCTTCAGCAAATTTATAGTGCCTATTACATATTAGACCCTATTCTGGGTCAGTGAAAGAGACTCAATCCTATATATTTGGAGCTTGTGTTTAGAGCAATAGATTGTGAACACTTGCCCTTGTATGACATTTTATCTGCAAAATGGGAAATGTAAGAAAAAAAATTCATGCGTTTTCAAAGAGCTATATATATATGTTTAATACTTGGTGCTAAAATATTTTTGTTACCATTTGCAATCACTCCCCAAAGCATAAAAAAAATTAGATATAAATCTAACAAACATGTACAGGATCTGTAAGCTGAAAACTACAAAATGCTTATGAGAGAAATCAATGAAGACCTAAATAGATGGAGACATTCTGTGTTCATAGAATGGAAGACTCAACATACTAAAGAAGTCAATTCTCCACAAATTGATCTGCAGCTTTAACACAATTATTGTCAAAAATCCCAGGAGGATTCCTTGAAGATATAGTTAAATTGATTCTAAAATTTATATCAAAAGGGAAAGGAATTAGAATAGCAAAAATGATTTTGAAAAAGAAAAATAAAGTTGGAGGAATCACACTAGCTGATTTTTAAGACGATGTAATCAAGACAACATGATATTAGCAAAAGAATAGACATACAGCTCAATGAAACAGAATGGAGAACCCAGAAATAGCCCCATATAAAGTATGATTTTTGACCCAGATGTAAAACCGAATCAATGGAGGAAGCATAGTATTTTCAAAAACTGGTGCCTGAAAAACTGGACATTTATAGGCAAAACAAAACAGACAAACAAGAACCTGGTACAAACCTCATACCTAAAAAGATGAACTTGAATAGATTATAGGTCTAAATATAAAAGGGAAAATCATCAAACACCTAGAGGAAAATGGAGAAGAAAATCACAGCCTAGGACTAAGCGAAGAGTTCTTAGACGTGACACCAAATGTCATGATCCGTAAAAGGGAGGATTCATACTATGGCTCTTATCAGAATTCAAAACTTCTTTTATGCAAAAGACTTTGTTACAAGGATGCAAAGGAAGGCCACAGATGGGGAGAAAAAATTTGCAGATTACATACCCAGAATATATAAAGAACTCTCTAGACTAAACAGTAAGAAAACAAACAATCCAGGTAGAAAATGGGCAACAGAAGAACAGACATTTCACCAAAGATGATATACGGATAGCAAATAAGCATATGAAAAATAGCACATAAGCATAGATTCAGCATTTGTGATGATTAATTTTATGTGTCAACTTGACTGGGCTAATGGATGCCCAGATAGTTGGTAAAAGAGTATTTCTGGGTGTGTCTGCGAGGGTGTCTCAGGAAGAGATGAGCAGTTGAATCGGCAGACTGAATAAGGAAGGTACAGAACCAATGTGGGTGGTGATCACCTAATCCACCGGGAGCCTAAATAGAACAAAAAGGTGGAGGAAGGGCAGCTTTGCTCTCTGTTGAGTTGGGACATCCATCGCCCCTGCCCTTGGGCATTGGCGCTCTGGGTTCTAGAGCCTTCAGACTCAGACTGGGGCTTACGCCACTGGTCCCCTGGTTTTTTGGGCCTGCACTAGAACCACACCACTGGCTTTCCTGGGCCGCCAGCTTGCAGCGAGCAGACTGCAGGAGTCCTCAGCCTCCACAGTCACATGAGCCAGTTCTTCACAATAAATCTCTTTCTATAATTTTATGTATAATATATTAGACTGGTTCTGATTCTCTGGAGAACTGTGACTAAAACATGTACTTTTTTTACAAAACTGTGAAGGAAATTCCAAAGTCTGAGCTCTGGTATAGTGGATGTTGATCCTGACAAATTCCAAAGTCATTTTCCAACCCATGTCTTTCTGAAATGCTCGAAATGTGATGATCCCAAGAAAGTGCCTCTAAAATGATGTTATAATGGGAGGGCCCATATCTAGTTTTTCAACCATCTACCTTTTGACTAGTGCCTGGAGCATAACAGATGCTTGTTTGTATAATAGATAAATGAATGAACAAATGAATGAGTTAAGGCTTATGACTTGAAGTGTAATTAAGACAAAAGGAGAGTTATCAGAGATGATGTTTTCTTTCTTTGGGGATTTCCAGACCTGAAATTCCACAGTGGACACAGCATAAGGACCATAGTTAATGATACTGTATTGTATACTTGAAATTTGTGAAGAGAATAGATACTGTGTTCTCACTATACCAAAAAAAAAAAAAATAAAGTTATCTGTATGAGGTGATAGATGTGTTAATTAACTTGACTGTGGTGATCATTTCACAATGTACACGCACATTAAATCATCATGTAGTATACCTCGTATATAATTTTATTTGTCAATTATACCTCCATAAAGCTGTAAAATAATTTTAAAAATTTTCTGGTCAAGCATTAAATGTAACTGCTAGGAGAGTTTTGGATAAGATGTATTTAAATGATCAAAATAAAATACTTTAGATATTTTAAAATAAAAAATGTTTTAATTAAGAGAGGAATCTTTTCCTTAGTTTTTTTCACTTTCTCTTTTTTAATTGTCTTTCTGCTTTTTTAAAAAAATGCTAGTTCTACAATTATTGTTGCAAGGAAGGCACAATTCTAAAATCTAATCAGAAATGATTATCTTTCCCATCTTCTCTTACCTTCATAGTGTTTACAAAGTATTTTAACCTATAACATTCTTCCAATCAAGCACAGACTGTAATTAGCTAATTGAGAGCATTAAGAGCAATTTAAAGTAATCGAAGTTGTAGATACTCTGCTGTTACTGTACCACATTTCTCATATATTTTTGTGGGGATTGATATTAATCTAAAAAGAGCCAATTACTGATAGACAGAGCTTGAGGGGAGTCATTCTGCCTTTCTGATTAGGAATCAGTTTGGAATTACTAGAGCCATAGGTAAAATAGAACCAACACATTTCAAAGAGGCACAAGAAGCAGTTGGAAAAAGGAAATCAAAAGTAAGAGACGGGGGCTCTTATGTTTCCAGGCCGGACAATTCTCAGCTGTATTTCCGGGTGTGCAGGATAAAGAGGAGGGATGTCTGATACTAGACACAGCTAGACAGTGGATGGCCCTCATCCTCTGGACCCTTTTCCACCCAACCCTATATCACTCACCTGTTATAATGTAGTTTCTCTGTTCAAGACAGATTTACAAATTCAGAAATACATCATTTTTATACACATTTGTCATCCTGAGATCGTTTATAGGATTCAGGCAGCAGCTACAGTGGCACAACTTAAGAAAATCAAATGCACAAAAACTTGAACATGCACAACATACAAATTGGACGTGAATACTACAAGAGAAAACAACCAGAGAGATGTGCCAAAGAAGTGTCTCTAAAAACTTAGCCTGTGATTCCTTGCATCACAATTTTTTACTTTACTTTTCACAAAGTAAGGATTCTGGACCTCATCTTGGAGCTATGGAAACAGGACTGTAGGACTGAGGGGCAGCAATTTGGCATTTAACACTTATCTAGAATAATTCCCCAGCACCCTGACACCGAGCACTACCAGTTTAAAGAACTAATCTCTTGTTGTTTCAAAAGTATGATTCAATTTCATCAAAATTTATTATGCTTTCACCTTCAAACAATCAATAAATACAAACACAAGCACCTATCGTTGTTCGGCAATCTAATAATTACTAGGAGAAATGGAGCACTCGTTACCTTCTCTATCACTCGTTCTCTAGGTTTTCAGATCTCCTACAGTTTAATGCCTTTAAATATCATTATTAAGTAATGACTCAAGTTACATATCTGTACCAAGCTTTTCCCTTTGGACACCAGGCTCCTTTATCTAACTGCCTACTCAAATCTCCACTGTGTGTATAATAGACATCTCAAATTTTAACAGATCTCAAATTGAATTTATGATTTCCTTTCTCCATACCACTCCTTCTATGGTTTTCCTCATCTCATAAATGGTTAACTCTATTCATTCCGGAGTTTAGGTCAAATCTTAGAGTCATTCTTAGCTCTCCTCTTTCATATTTTTATGTTCAATCCGCCAGTACACTAATCATACACCCTGGATTCTGCCTGTGGTCCCCGTGTTATTAGTGGCACTCCTTTTCACTGGAAGATGTCCCTGGTTTGGGCCACGTAACCCAATGCCAAGTACAGCTTATCGACCTATGAAACATAACGAGAGTCTGGCCACATCTTGCATCTCCATTTCCACTGCCTTAGTTCACGTCACCCTTGTCTTTCATACAGACAATGTAACAGCCCCCTGCTTCCACACCCGTCCTCTATAATCTTCCACAACACGGCTGCTGTAACAAATTACCACAAACTAGGTGGCTTAAAACAAAGGAAATGTGTTCTCTCTCCGTTGTGGAGTCTGCAAGCCCCATATTAAGGTATTGGCAGGGCTACGGTCCCTCTGAAGCCTCTAAGGAAGAATCCTTCCTAGCTCTTTCAGCTTCTAGTGGTTACCAGCCCTCCTTGGTGTTCCTCGGCCTGTAGAGGCAGCATCCCAGTCGCCCGCCTCATTCTTCACATGATCTTCATGTCTGCATTCCGATTTCCCTCTTGTTACAAGGATAGCAGTTATATCAGAGAAGGTCCCGCTTTAGTATGACCATATGATAACTTAATTACATCTAAATAGACCTTATTTCCAAACAGTGGGGATTAGGACTTGAACATATCTTATTGGGTGACACAGTTCAACACACAATCGTGACTCATGTAAAATAAGAGAAGGAACAAATCACTTTTCTGCCTCAAATCCTACAGTGTTTTTCATCTCCCTGAGAATAAATCTCCAGCTCTGACGCTGACCTACAAAATCTGGCTCCTGATCACCTCTTTGATCTCATCATTCTCGTTCTCAGCTCACTTGTTCTGCTCCAGCCATATTGACTTCCTGATCCTTCCTCAAAGATGTCAAGAATACAACCATCCAGGTCCTTTGATCTTGTTTTTCTTCTACCAGATCTCTCTTCTCCCACATACCTACAAGACCCACAACTCTACTTTGTCAGTGAATGTTCTCTCTCTTTTCTGTTTCAGCAAAAACTGAGTTTTCTCATGATTACATCCTCAGAATATAGACAGAGCCTAGCAAATGTTATTCATTTAAAAACCAAGCAGAGAAAAAAAAAAAGCTGAAGGAATCAAGAGGAGAAAGAATCCACATTTATTAATCACTTACTGTATTATAGATGTTATGTTAGTGCATGAGAAAAATATGTTGTTTCATACAATCCCAAAGCAACATTGAAAGCTGAGTAATATTTCTTTTCATGGAGAAGAAACTGAGATTCAGAAATTTTATGAAACTTCACAAAGATTGCCCACAAGTAACAGTCAAGTTCTGTCCCAGGTTTAACTGACCCTCCAATGTTGTTCCAAAGACACTATGTGCTAAAGCAGCGGAGCAGGTGACCAAGATTTCATACAAAAAGTAAGTGGGAGAAATGTCACATAAAAGAATGCAAAAATTGTGTTCTAACCCCATATCTAGCATATGTTAGGACAATTCCTTTAACCTGCTGGCTTCCATCACTCACATGTCAAACGGATTAAGAATATGTGTGCTTACTTGACACAAGTTATTGGGAGGAGTAAAAGAGGAAGCAGAGATTAGAAACAGGATTTGTACATAATCTCTAAAAAGCCATCTCCCCAAATTATTTAACTACAAACAGAAAGGAAATTAACTTTACAATGGAGAAATCTGATGGACACCAGCTTAACCTTGAGACCATCTTAACCGACGTTAAGGTAGTGATCAAAATTGCCATCAAAATTGGGACAATATCATGGACATCCTAACATAATGCATTAAAAAAGACAGAACAGGATGCACAAAAAGTATATAACTTGAATCTAATTATGCAAAAAAATCAGAAAAGAACCCCAAATTGAGGGACATTCTACAAAGTAACTAGCTTTATACTCTTCAAAAATGTCAAGGTCAGAAACGACAGAGATTGCAGCACTATTTCCATACCAGGTCATGGAAGCAACCTAAATGTCCGTCAACAGATGAATGCATAAAGAAGATGTGGTACATACACACAATGGAATGTTACTCAGCCGTAAGAAGGAATGAAACGGGGACATTTATAGAGACATGGTGGACCTAGAGACTGTCACACAGAGTGAAGTGAGTCAGAAAGGGAAAAACAACTATCGTATATTAATGCATGTATGTGGAATCCAGAAAAATGGTACAAATAAACTGGTTTGCAAGGCAGAAACAGAGACACAGATTTAGAGAACAAACCTATGGACACCAAGGGGAAAAGCGGGAAGGGGGTTGGGGTGGGATGAACTGGGAGATTGGGATTGCCATATATACATTACTAATAAGAAAAATAATACCAAATTGTACATTTTAACTATATGCAATTTATTGTATGTCAATTGTATCTCAATAAAAATTCTTGGAGGAAAAAAAAAGAAATGATGGAGAAAGGCAATGCAACTGTTCAGTGGTAAAGAATTCCAAAAAGAAGAGACAACTAAATCCAATGCCTGATACTGGATGTAACCTGAGCCAGTGAGAAAACAGTTTAAAAATAACATCATTGGAGCAATTACAAAAAATTAAGCCAACTGTTGATTACACAATAGCATTGTTCCCCAGTTAAATTTTCTGATTTTGATCATTGTTCTACAGCTATGTAAGAAAAGTCCTTGTTTTTAGGACATGCCCTCTTATAGAATCTAGGGTAAAGGGCATAATGTTCTCAACTTACCCTGCAGAGAGAGGACGATAGAGGGAGTGGGGCAAAATATAAACAATTGATGAATCGGAGAAAAGGAAAAAGGGAAGTTGCTTGTACTATTCTTGAGACCTGATGTAAGTTTGAAATAATATCAAAATGATCATGTTTCATAAACTAATTTTGAACTTGTTTCAATATAAAAAGAGAAATTTCTCAATTGACAAACTTCACCAATGTGCTTTACATAATTCCAGGAAGAAAGGCAAGACTCTGATAACATGGAAATCCAGGAATTATTTTCTGCTTACTATATTGATTTTAAAGAGCTTAACCCATTATAATGCTTGGAAAGTCGAGAGAAAATTCTCCTAATTGGCTATTTAAACACTTGTAATCAATACAGAAGCTGAGATTTCTGACGCTTTGCCTAATTAAATAAAGATATAGTAATTATTAATGGACTGTTACCTAATCAAAAAGCAAGTGAAGACAAGTCAGTTAAATAAGGTGTCAATGAAAGGAAATGGTCCTTGTGAAAACAGAGTTATAGGAATTAGGACGTCAGAAAGGCAAAATATAGCAAAAGTTACCCGGAGTTTATTGGGGGTGTGGAAAGGAGGGTGTAGATGAGCCTATTTGAATGACAGTCTTCTAGGCAGGTCCATCATGACTCTGGAATGAGCGATAACAGTTACATGTCACAGCATGTCCTTATATAACTAATGCCCTGAGTCTGATTTCATGCTCAACTAATATCCTACTGGTTTTAGTCTACCTTCTCACGTATATAAGGAGCTGGTCAGTGTACCTCAAATTTTCTGGTCCTCTGAGAAGTTCTATTTCTTAGGGACAAGGACAAGCCAGAGTCCTAGTTTATGTCTCAGTCCCTGCAAGGTGGGTTGGCACAAGCCATTATCCCAGAGACCAAGGATCTCCTGCAGTGACAACAAACGAGGTCTTCAGATCTGCAAATCTAATGATCAGACTCTGGGACACAGGGACTCTTTTTTAGGGCAAAGTCACCACGAGGCCCTAATTAGCATGGCAATCTCTTCCTCTCTGTGTCATACAGTGGAAAACTGTGTGGGTTTTGGTTCTGTTTTCTGGTAACGACAATCAGGTTTTCCTTTGGGAAACTCCTCGCCTCCCACCTCTATTTTGTAGCTTAGATGGGGATGCTATAACACTTGATTTCAAACCCAGCCAATTCTATTTTCTATATCTCTTCTATTATCTATTATCGGTTAAATGAATGGACAGCTACCCTAATGCGGTCCGGCAAGCATCATCTCCCCGACTTTTGTTATAATCACTGGGAGAGACACGCTCTCTTTTCCCTGGGACCTGCCTGGAGCTGCTGGTAGCTGTCTTGCCACAACTTAAAAACAGCCTGTTCAAGAATGAATCCTGCAAATGGAAAATAGGGCTGGAAGAGGGTAAGGCACAAAGGCATGACAATATCACTTATGCACCTGGATCCAGCCGTGCCAAGATCTTTCAACTATGTGAACCAATAAATTTCCTTTGTTGGCTCACAACTGTTCAAATTAGATTTCTCTCATTTTTGACCAAGAAATTCCTCTCTTATGCATACTTTCAAGCTGCAAACTCTGAAACCAGGATATGCTTTAAAATCGTCACTTTTTGAAATAGTCACATAGTATCACTTTCTTTAAAAAGTTACATCCTAATTATTTTCCAATTAGCACTTGGTGTTTATTAAAATTATATATTTTTTATTTTTTATAGGCTCAAGGACTTCTAGGACACTATGAGAGAAGAGGGAAAGAGATGCCGTGTGGCTGAGGCAATGCTGTGTGTTTACTACAGTCTATCTCCATCTCCTCCTAAGGACATGTTTAGTCCACATGCGGCAGAGTAACTAGTGACCACTGTGTTCTTCTCTCCTTCCTAGGTAACACATGAAGACTTCCAGGCCCCCATGCAGTTAGGTAAGGTCACGTGACTATTTCTAGGCAAAAAATGTGGGCAGAGTGAGGTGTGTTTCTTCCCAGTTTCAGGCATTTAAACCTGGTGTATATCTTTACATTTTCTTTTCCTTTGGAAGTAACCATGGAGACCATGATGTAGATCCACAAGATAAAAGCATCCAAGATCCTCTGTCACTGCATGGAGGCAACAACCCTAGAGGGCTGCCCAACTGTTTTTAGGCCAATCCTACTCCGTTAGAATTTCTGCAAATGGGAAATAAACTTCTCTTATGTCAAGAATCTGAGGAATTATTTGTCACCTAGCATAGCCTGTCTAGTTTAGTTGAATTACTAGGCATTATTTCTTAGCATCCCTTGCAGTTGAGAGAGTGGAATGTGATAGAAATGATGCATGTCACTTCCAGGGCCTTAGCCCTGACATACAGTCTGTGTGGTTCCCCACCTTTTTCCTCTTTCCTCACTGGCTCAGTGGAAGGGATCTGGTGGATGACCCTGGGAACCTGGAAGATAAGAACGCTTTTTGGTTGAAAGGGCTTGGGTCTCTGAGTGATTTTGTGGCATAGAGGCCCTCTCCTCCAACACATCCCACCAACCTGTATTCAACTGTGACGTGAACCATAAATAAACTGACTTGGTGGGATCTGTTTGGCCAGCTAGTGCCCTGCAAGTGATGAAGCCTGGGGATTCCTGAGTGTGAGTGTAAGACCAAGGTTTAAAAGGACTTGAGGTTGTGGAAGCTGTGGCTATGGATGGAGTTTACGGAGATCAGATTTATCCTAAAATGAAGTCAACAGGTACTGATGACAACAGTGCCTTCTGGGATCTAATGGATGAGACCTGGGTGATTTCATGGGCTTTGCATCTGTGGGTGCTGTGAATACTCAGTTACGGATGCAGGTCAATGGGCCCATCCAAGGAGCAGGAGGAGACTTAGCGAACTCTGAGCAAGGATAACATAGATTTCATCTCCTGGGTCAGTACTGATCGATCTATTTGGCTGCCTGGACCAGTGTGTTGGGAATAGGTCAAAGGCAGTGCTGAAGTTCAGTGAGGAAGTATATCCAAAACTCTCACCAATGTCCACCATGGACAAAGGAGTAGAGAATGAAGGCACCCTTGATCCAGACCTTTCTGTTCTGAAGGCCCCTGGGCCTTGCTGCACAAACACTTCTGCACTGCAGGGTCCCCAGAGTTTCTAGAGATTAAAGAAAGGGTTGAAAATATCTTTTAAAAATATGGACAAAGGCTTGAATAAGTGCATATGTCTGCAGAATGTGAGAGACTAGATGTAAACTGGGCCTCAAATGGAGTACTCACAAAAAGTTTATGCCTGTTCAGACAAAAGAAGTGGTCAGCCTTGCCACTGCATTGGAGGGAGGGGTGTCTAAGACCCCCATGGGGATGTAGGTGTGACAGCATTGCTCCTCTGGGAGGGCATCTTGTCTGTTTTATCTTCATATCTTCTGCATCTATACATCTCTATCAGTACATGTAGGAACACTGGCTCTCAGTGAATGAATGAATGAGCAAATTAAGAATGGCAGGGAACTCCTATGACAATGGCAGGGAACTCTTATGACAGATGTAGTGTAACATCTACATCTACCTTCATAGATCGTATCTGAGAACAATAAAAGATCAATGGCAGCGATGCATAATTCAAGAAATTGATGAAAACCTCTAAAGAATCTTTTGTGACTCCTGGTGAGTGTGTGACCCAAGGTTAGGAAAGAAGGATCCAGTGTCTGTCAGCAAAGTGCCAGCAGCAGAAGCAGAATGCCAGATGTTTCGCCTTGCCCAAGGCAGCACCAACTGCAGCTGTAGGGCATTTAGCACTGAAAAAGACTGTTCTCTATGCTACTGAACCCCACCCCAGAGGCCTCCCTCTTCATTCTTGATCAAAAATGTAGCTGTAACTCGAGTTTCTGGATCATCATAGATGACATTTTCTAATCTCTGTCTTCTAATGGGACTGAGAAAGCTGTACCTT
The DNA here is from genome assembly GCF_030028045.1 of Hippopotamus amphibius kiboko. Classification (NCBI taxonomy): domain Eukaryota; kingdom Metazoa; phylum Chordata; class Mammalia; order Artiodactyla; family Hippopotamidae; genus Hippopotamus; species Hippopotamus amphibius. Next base: position 7,048,339 of record NC_080197.1, read on the forward strand.
TAAAATTGAAACCAAACAACCAGAAAGGCTTTTGCTGTGCTACTCTCTGATGTGGCAGGCAGAGGAGAGAATGCCTACATGTTTGTTGCTGCTTTGATTATTTATCTGCTTGCCCTGGCTTTGTAACTGTGGTTTATCAGACTTGAGCAGCAATAACTGACTTGGAAATAAGGATATTCAAACCTACTTTTGCTTTACTTTAATAAAGAATCTTTAGCATCAAAAGGCAGATACCATAAAAGAAAGAGCATTTGTGGCTACAGTTTCCAAGCCCCAGGAATACCAGGCAGAGCCACAGGGAGCCTCCAAAAGCGTAACTACTTCTGCACATAAAGAGCAGGACCCAGCTCTGACAGCTGCACAGACAGATGTGTTTCTATACACGTCAGATACAATGTTAAGTTGTACATAAAAAAAAATGTAGTGCCCTTCAGTAGCTGATGCTTTCCTTGCCCCCTCTGAAATGAGATGTTTGGCTGCAGTTCTAAAGAAAATTCCCAGAGGAAGGATTTGGAACAAATAAACTATTTATTGGGCTGTTTACACAAACTGGAGCCCATCTAATAAGACATTGGCAGTGACTGTGAAGTCACAAAGGAAGATGTAATTCAGGTATTTTCATGAGCAAGATTTCCAACACTCTGGGGTCACAATAGGAGCCATGAAAATGGCTGGAAATGGACAGCTGCCAATTGCCAAAGAGCACCAACAATAAGGGTTCAAGGGCACTTCTTCTGAAAGCATGTGCTTGTGTCTACTATTCCCCTTCATAACCTCACAACACTGTGAGAATAAGTGGGGCAAATGTTACCCTCAGTAACTAGAAAATAAACTCAGCAAGTGAATTTGACTCAAGGACATATTTTGAGTATAGTAGCGTCTATACTGGAATATATTCATCTTGACTCAGTGAAATTTCTACTATCTGCCCAAGGACATCACACAGTGTGGTAAGTAAGGAGATTAAAGAATGCGTTACTAAAATATAGATGCTTTCAGTCTGTAGTGACAAAATGAACACAAACATTATAGTTTATAAAATATATATATATTGAATGGCCTATTTAGAGGAACTGAGATGCATTCATTAAGAAGCCTAAAGCTGTATATAAAACAAAGGGAAGTTTCATGTTTGCATATGTGTTAGAACATTGCTATTCCAATTGTGGTCCAAGGACCATCAGAATGAATATCATGGAGGAGCTTGTGAGAAATTCAGGAACTCAGCCCCACCCCATAATGACTGAATCAGATTCTGCATTTTAGCAAGATATTGAGGTGATTCACATGCCTATCAAAATGTAAGAAGACCTAGGTTAGAAAATGTATAATGTTGGTTATCCCAAGAAAACATTTTGGATTAAAAAACAAATAACACTATGATGGGTTTCATTCAATACAATGATGATGGATATACAATTTGCTACAAAGGGAATATGGGGCAATGGATACCACCAATCATTAAATTTAAGAGTGGTGCTGTGGGGACCTCCCTGGTGGCGCAGTGGTTAAGAATCCACCTGCTAATGCAGGGGACATGGATTTGATCCCTGGTCCAGGAAGATCCCACATGCTGTGGAGCAACTAAGCCTGTGAACCACAACTACTGAGCCTGCATGCTGCAACTACTGAAGCCCACGTGCCTAGAGCTGGTGTTCCTCAACAAGAGGAGCCACTGCACTGAGAAGCCCGCTCATGGCAACAAAGAGTAGCCCCCACCTGCCACAACCAGAGAAAGCCTGCGCAGCAATGAAGACCTAATGCAGCCAAAAAGAAATAAACAATAATTAAAAAATAAAAATAAATAAATACTACAAAAAAAAAGAGTGGTACTGCGTAGGCATATTTCAATGTGGACCAAGACACTGACTGAGAAATCACTGTCTCCCAACACTTTACAGAAAACTCCAGGAAGTGAGATGCAACCCCAGACAAAAAGAATTGGGAAAACTTGAATTGTTCAAAATTAAGTTCCTATGATCTGGAAGGAATGGTTCTCAAAACAGAATTTAATTTTAGGTATAGGAAAACAATACAGAAAGTTCTATCTCTTCTCGATTCTGAATTGGTAAATGAATAATTTTACCCACTAAAGATGGGTATGTCTCATGGTACCAGAAAAAAGAAATGGAAGGAATGAAATGAAAGCAGGGATCTCAAGTTCTCAGGATTTTTCCTTTCATAAGTGTTCTTCCAATTATATTTTTTAAACTTTTTTTTTTCATATGGACTTTCTCTGGCCCCTACTCCAAGTTCAGATGTCAGAAAATATGGTTATGAGAGGCTTCCTAGTTCTCCAGTAGAAACAATTTCCAGACAAGTGATTGTTTGGCTTCATTAAAGTCTTTTGCCCACTCTTGATCCAATCAACTCTGTCAAGGGGGAATCTCAGTTTAGAATAATAAATGTTCCTGCTGTATCCATGTAGATGGAGGGGAAAGAGGAAGGAATTGCCAGAAAGGAAATGCCAAAGTGCAGACTTAATAAACATGGTTTTAACCTTCTGTGATTAAAAAAAATAAACATGAAAGAAAGAAAGAAAGAAAGAAGAAAAGCAAGAAAGCAAGAATGCAAGCAAGAAAGAAAGAAAGAAAGAAAGGGAGAAAGAAAGAAAGAAAGAAAGAAAGAGAGCAAGCAAGCCAGCAAGCCTGAGAACAGTGGTTCAGAGCTGACGTGGTGATCCCCGCTAAGAATCCAAGAAGCTCACGGATTTCTACTCCATCTTCCTGTTGGTATATTGCTTGTTAACAGGTCTAGGAAGGTTGCTGGCCTCACCATAATGTCCATGTTCCAACCAGCAGAAAAAAAAAAAAAACAAGGAAAAGAAAAAGGCATGTGTCAAACTTAGCAGAAATTGCATTCATAAGATGAGTTTGTGTCCTTTGGTTAAAATTGGTCACCTGGTCAAATTTGGCTATAAGGCAGGTTGGGAATTTAGCCTTTATTCTCATATTCCCAATAAAAATTGTGTGTGTGTTGGGGGGGGGTGATTTTTATCAATGCAGGTAGGGAGATAGAACCTTGGGGAAACCTAGAAGTATCTGAAGCAATGGTCCCCCCAAAATAGACATAATGTACAGTTGAGCCTTGAGCAACGCAGGAGTTAATCTGTGTATAACTTAGAGTCGGCCCTCCTGTATCTGTAGTTTCTCTGCATCTCTGGATTCAATCAACCACAGATCATGTAGTACTGCAGCATTTACTACTGAAAAATATCTGTAAGTGGACCCATATGGTTTGAACCCACGTTACTCAAAGGTCAACTGTATTTATTTTTAGATAAATGTCCCTTTTCTGAGGATAGTTTCCTGGATATCTTCTTAAGAAGGCATTACTGGAATATAATCCACTTAAAGGGGACATATTATCACTCTACACCAAAGGTCAATAAACTTTTTCTGCAAAAGGCTAGATAGTAAATCTTTTAGAGTTGCGAGTCAGAGGGGCTTTCTCGCAACTGGTCAACTCTGTTCTTGTAGTGCAATGGAAGCCACACGCAATAAGGGAATGAATGGATCTGGCTACATTCCTATAAAACATTATTTACAAAAAACACGTGGCTGGGAGGCCAGGTTTGGCCTGGGGGTGGGTGGGGTCACAGCTCGTTGACCCTGCCCTACACAATAATATCATTTCTCTCTCTCTGACCTACAGATTGATCACCCGTTAGCAGTGTCAGGAGAGCAGAGTATGTGCAGGATAACAGGAAAGAGACCTAAGAAATGGAATTGCTCACCGATCCATAGTTGACCTGATGGCCAAACATCATCACAAAATACACATAGAAAAAATGGCATTACAGTGTCCTAAGTTGACGGTAAGTTTATCAGCTTTAGACTGTGAAACTCATCTGTTCTGTGCCTGTGTCACTGCATTGCGCCTACTAATTTCACCCTGACAAGCTCAGGAACATCAACAAGGTCTGCTCTGCCCCCTACCAACAGAACCACAGAGGAAAACAAACCGGAAAACAACAATCTATTTTGCTTTAGCTTAAGCCTCTTTCAGTACGTGTTACATACACTATTGATTAAAAAGTCTCATAAAAGACTTCAGATTTTTTCTTTTAATTGGAGTATAGTTGACTTCCTATCTTATACTGCAAGGAGCCTTCTCGTTGACTGCAGGGCTGACGTTCCCTCAGTACTGACTGACAAGTCAGCTGTTCCGAGGTAGACTTACTGCAGCCAATGCCGGTTGTAAAATGGGACCGTTATGTAGAGTGGGAGCCGTGGGGAGCTGTAGTGAGTAATTTTGTTCCAACAGTGTGCCCACCCTGAGCTGGTTAACAGCAAGTTTAACATGAGAAAAAGGGACTATCCAGGAGGACTATGAAAATGCTTTCTGTTTTGTATTTAGGTACCTGATGCTGAAATACATTATTTTACACATTACTATTTTATCGTCTGGAAAGGCTCGTGGGTAAATGGTTGCGGAACAAAGTTTGAGTTGAATACCTTGTTTTGTTCTTTATTCCTTTGAATTATGTGAACATTATCTTATTTGTGAGGTTAAAAATGTACTTATGAAAATAAAAATGTCTAATGCCCACTTAGCATCCAAATTCAGGGACTATATATTTTTTTGTTCTAGGAGGATGAATAAATGGGGCTCCAGCTTCTTATCATCTGAATGAGTATTTCATGTGCTATCTCAGCTTCTGGAAAGTAGATGGCCGTTTACGGACCTGACAGGTTGGATTTCTTGATATTGTTTTTTAGGTTCTTTTCTCTACAATGAAAAGCGTAATGTACCCATTCAGGAACATATCCAGCTATGTGTTTATTATAAATTGGTTTTCACATGAAATTTTCACTGAATATCACTATTCATATACATTTCTAGTTGGTGAGGGAAACAAATCAGACTGACGGTATTTTATCAGAACAATATGTGGAGGCTGCTTTTTAAATTTCAAATATTTTTATATCAGTAGTAGCAGAAAAGTGAAATAAATTAACAGTCTAACATACTTAAATAGGACATTGTAAGTGACTTGGGATTTCTATTTTTTTTACAATTAAAATCCATAAATTATATATATAGACTAATACCAATATTATTCTCCAGAAGTACAGTACATTAGTTAACTTTTAATGAAAATCAGCTTAGTTTACTTAGTCAATAGAGAAAAAAAGTATTTATGATCTTATATAATTATTTTTAAACACATACCATGAATAACTTTCTCCTTGACTATTGGGTATTACACAAACAAACTTCCCTCAATATTGACTGATAGTTAACTCTTCTAAGGCAAATTTATTACAGCAACTCAGCATTGATAGCTGCAGAAGAGATTTCTGTGGGTAAACATTTTGAATAGTCACTTCATAAAAATAAAAATACATGAATGGCCAATAAGCAAGTGACAAAGTACTCAGTATCAAAAGTTACCGAAGAAATGCAAAGACCACCAAGAAATACCACTGCACCCCCATTAGAATGGTTACAATTGAAAAGGCTGATAACATCAAGTATTGGTAAGGATGTGGAATGATCAGAACTTTCCCATGTTTTATGTTATGAAAATTTAAAATAACACCATCACTTTGGGAAAAATACTGCCAGTTTCTTATAAAACTAAATATTATACCTACTCCATGGGCCAACAGTTCAACTGGGTATTTACAAAGAGAAAAAAAAGTATATGTTCACAAAGAGGGATGTACAGAAATGCTTATAGCAGCTTTTTTCATAACAGCCCCAAACTGGAAACAGTACAGATGTCCACCAACAGGAGAATGGATAAAGAAATTGTGGTTTCTTTACACAATGAAACACTAACCAGCCATAAAAAGTGATAAACTACAGATACACTCAATAAATCTTTAAACCTCACACATGAATCTTAAAAACATGTTGAGTGAAAGACACCTTCCATAAAAGAGTACAAACCATATGATTCAATTCATGTGAAATTCAATTTATATGAAATTATAGAACAGGCAAAAATAATCTACAGTGGGGAAAACCACAAACCAGTGGTTAATTCTGGAAGTGGGGGTTTTGACAAATGCACACATCTGGTGACCCAAACCCCTACCCAGGTACACATATAGAACATTACCATCACCCCAGAAATAAATGAATGGACACCATCTCATGGAACTAGTGCTCCACAAAACAGCGATCTGGAAATAACGCGCTAAATAGCATCTATTTTGTATGTATATAATGTGAAATTAAAAAGTGAATTTACAACATTATGGACAATTTACAGAACAGGTTTGAAAACAAAAACACCTGCACATATAATTCTAACGCAGGGATGCGGTGCTGAGAAGTGTGCTAGATGATCAAAATTAGTTTACTAATTCAGCATTTATTATGCTTTGAATGCTTTACAAAGGACATGACAAGAATCAATTAATCATTTAAGCCTGGTTACGTAGTAAGACGGTAACAGTGGATTTAATGCTTTTCTGAGCCTGCTTTATTTTCTCGGCCCTAGGAGAATGTGAGCAAACAATTTTTTCTATTCCATAACTCCATAACCCTTCACAATATGTACTTTACTAATGCACGTGTATTTGAAACTCATCATCTTTTAAACTATAATCTTATCATTGAGTAGATATTTGAAGCCAGTTATTGATTCCAATAACCATGTAAGCAAGGGTTTTCTACCAGGACATGCCTCTGAAGTGGTCTGCAAACATGTTGGGCTGTGTTTGCTGTCACAGTAATTGGGAGGTCACACTGGTGTTTAGTAGGTAGATCCAGGGATGCTAAATATCTTGTAATCCTCACATCTGTATCTGTCTTGAAGAGCAAAGTATTACTCAAGCCAAAATGCTAATAATACCTCTGCCTCATCTAACGTATCTCTAAATTTTGGATTTTTAGCCACGATAAGGCTTGATCTTATATCCCTTTTCTTCTCCATTTGCATTAACGCCCTAATCTCATGGCTTAAATATTCTCTATATGTTGATGATTCCCAAATTCCATATTTCCAGTCTTGAAATCTTCCTTGAAACCTGACTCTCTGTGACTCAGCTGCCTGTCTGACATCTCTCCTTGGGTACCTAAGAGGCATTTCAAATTTAATACGTCCAACACCAATCCCAGATCCATCGGCACACACACCTGCTACTTCCAGAGTGTTCATCACCCTCATAACTGCTACCTCCATGGATCAAGCTATCATACCAAACATTCACGGTCACTTTAGAATCTTGCCTTTCTCTCATAGCCCACAACCAATTAACCAGCAAGTTCTACTGACTCTCGACCTTCAAAAACATGTCTGAACCCAACCACGTCTCACCTCCACCACTCCTACCAACTTGGTACAAGCACTGTCATTAAACATCTAGACAACGACATAGCTGTGTACCCAGTATCCCTAATTTCTACAGCCAATGTGGGACTTCAAAATAAAATCTGATCTGGTCACTTCCCTGCCCTAAACCTTCAGTGGCTTTCCATTATCCACGGAGTAAAATCCAACCTTGTTATCAGAGTCTGCAGGGTCCTGAGGGTCTGATCCATGGTGCCTTTCAGACCTCACCTTCCACGCTTCCCTTCCTTGTTCATTACCTCCCCAGCCACACCAGCCTTCCTGTTCTTCCATGAACCTTCCAGAAATCCGTTCCTGCTTCAGGGTGCTGGGAATGTTCTTTGGGTCTGGATGGCTCTTTTTTGCTCTGCTCGCATCTCCAGAGGCTTTCATTACCATCGTATTTCAGATAGCATCCACTCTCCTCCACCAGGCACACATGCTCCCTCCTATTTATTTTCTCTTAGAGCATGGATACTATTTGTCATTACTTATTTAGTTTTTATTTTGTTTATTCATTTGTTTGTTTGTTTTTTCTCTCTCCATTAGAATGAACATTTATGAAAATTGGAAGCTGAAACAACAACAACAACAACAAAAAACCTAGAATAGTTTTGGTACCTAATAAGCTTTCTGGTATTTGTTGAATCAGTGAATAAACAAGATGACTATATCTCCAAATGCGTCCTTTCAGAATTCCTTAGGGGGACTTAAAATACAGATTCCCAGATCTATAAGGCCAGGAGAGTTTACTTCAATGTATCTGTTGGGTCTGATGTTTCAGCAAGGTTTGAAACCACGAGAACAGTGTAACACCCTACTTGATACTCCCATCATATCTGTAGTATTCAGATAAGTGACCATACTTACGGTGATGTATCTAAGATATTTCTATCTTCCTTATAGCTGTCTGTTGTTTTGTTTATCCTATGATAACCACTGGCTTTAATTCTTGACTACAAGGTACTAGATTATTGGTTCTGCTATTTAGATTTTGTTAACACATTGCCTTTTGATAAATGCCTTCTTTTCTTATCATAGATAACCCCTCTTGTGGATATTCAATTACTCCGGATGCATCTTCATATCTGATGGTGCTGAATTGAATTCCTTCACCTTCATACACGCATTTCTTGCTTTGAGAAAGGTTCGGTAAGTGATACTCAAAGAAGAAAAGAAAGGATCTTACTCTAACTGAAATTCCCTCTTCCAAGCCTAAAGGGCATTGCTATCTTCCCAGGAAATGTAACACGACCTGTGTTAAAGGGGATTTTATTAACAGGCTGCATATTCAGCATATTTTAAAACCTTGCGGAAAGAATGTAGTGGAGCAAAGAGGTCTGCTCAGTCCTCTGCAGGCTGTAGAGCACAAATCTCTGGGGACCCATCATTAGTAAATATACCAAATTTTCAAGCAGTTAAAGGAGGCTTGGCTGCTTTGAGAAACTCAAATTAAATTTTCAATATTTTATGAAAGCTTTGAGTGGTAATGTTTACTTCATCTGATATACGGTCTCACTGCAGAGAAAAATGAGAGGATTGGAGAGATGAGAACAGCACAGCAAGACTCTTAACTTGGCCTTTCAATATCTAGGTGCTACTTCATAGGACAGATGAGACCTTCCCTCTGTGAGATTATTGTTGAGGTGAAATCTGCCACAACATAACTGTCATGAGATCATTACCCCTGGGAAACCTCTAGGGAGGCGTGGTCAGGTTTAGCAAATAAAAATACAGGATGCATGCTTGTATTCGAATTTCAGATAAACATCAAATAAATTTTTAGCATAATCATGTCCCGTGCAATATTTGGAACATATTTATACTAAAAATACTTCTTGTTTATTGGATAGCTAAATTTAACTGGGTGACCTATATTTTTATCTGGCAACTCTACTTCTAGAGCTAGAAAAAGTAACCTGATTCTATTGCAGGACCCTGTTTTAAGCTCCCAAATTACCCTTATTAAGACACAGGCAGGGCCAGGGCTAAGGGGGAGCCATCAAGAGACCTTGGGCACAAGATGTAAGGAGGTGCACACTCCCAGGGTTGCATGATTGCAGAGTCGCTGTTTGTACACCTCTAAGAGTAAGCTCTTCCTTAAATTTAGCATCCTAGGCACCCTTGCTTCACTCTAGTCCAGGTCTGGACGCAGGTTTGTGATCCCTTTTCCATTGTCTTTTCATGTTCAAAGACTGAGGTAAAGCAGAGTGAAGGATAACTTTATCGCAATTCTTATTGGAAAGTTTTAATTTTCTTCTACTTTCACATGTGGGTGCAAACTACTGCACCCCTCATTACTCTAAGAATGAGAAAGGGGGAACACGCATTTAATTTTTCAAAAAAAATATTTTGGGGAACCCATTAAGTTTGGCACATTCACCTCAGAACCAAGAGAATATAGCAACAAATGAGGCACACAAGCTCTCTGCTCTCCTGTAGCTTCTGTTCTAATGAAGAAGATAAGTGAAACAATGAAATTTAAAAGGGTGATATGGTAGAGAGTGATGGACTTGATAGTTGGGGTAGGAGGTGATATTTGACCGTGTCATAAAAATCTCAAGAAGGAGAGGCTTAGGCCCCAAAATAAAAGTAAGAATAAAGGCAGTGAGAAGGGGAAGAGCTCGGTGATTATTAAGGAAGAGGACATTTGGGTAGCAAATCAGCAAGGGGGCAGGGTATGCGATGAGATTAGATAGAGGTACCAGAGCAAGATATCATTTATGCATTTTTGGATTTTACTCACAATGAAAAGTGTAGCCACTAAAGAATGAGTTGGAGGGAATATGTGAGTCAAAAAACAATAGGAGAAGAAAGAACATCATTAGTTATTTTTGCTCCCACTTCAAACTCTGCTAATACTCCCCAGTGTTGTCTTTAAGGTGAGTTTTGAAGTCCTGTTAGACATATCACCTCAAAGAGAAATTTCCTCATAGTAACAGCGTCAATTCTGTCTTACCCTATTTAACTTTAGGACTCAATTTCCCATGGCCATGCACCGTTCATTGACAGCAGCCACAAAAATCCCACAAAAACGCAAACAAAATACTCAAACTGAGACTCTACAAAAAAGAAACGTCTACATGTCCACATTGTCTTCCATTATTCCACTGCAGACTGTCATCCTTGATGGCTGTTGTAGACATCAGTTTGGGGTTTAGGAGAGTAGAAGTAAGATGTGAAGTTCTGGAAGAAGAGAGGATTTATGGTTAAGTTACCAGGTGAATCCTGATCCCTGGCTGGATAATTTCTGATTTCCTTCCTAGATTAGATGTTGCAAAAGAGGCTTGGGAAATACCTTATTTTTATCATGATCTCTGCTGTTGTCTGAGACTCAATTTCCAGCCTGGGGGTGTGTGTGTTGCCCTTATACCAACAATTTTTGGACACCAGCATGGTGTGAAGAATTTAACTCAATTCTGATACTATCTATCCAGAGATAGCATCAGCTTCTATAGGTTAAAGGTTCATTCCTACAAGACTGCCAACCCACATCCCATTTCAGAGGCCAATCACAAGTCCAGGTTGTTACCATACTTCTGACCAACTGGCTATAAATCAGATGTTCCCAAGACCCCCTCTCCTTGGGTTCTATTAAGCTGCTAGAATGTCTCAGAGAACTCAAGAGAAACGTTTTACTTACCAGATCACTAGTTTATTACAAAACGATATAATTCAGAAACAACCAGAAGGAAAGTTACATACGGAAGTCTATGTCAGAAATGAAATGAAGAGCAAATATATATTTCATATTATAAATCACAATATCACATGATCACATCAAATTCTACATTATCTGACTCCAAAGCACTACTGGCACACATTGAAAAGGTACAGTTTCACAAAAAAAATTATTATAGGGAAATGAAGGAAAAGAGCAAAGAACAATGACAGAAAAACAAACAAAAGCAAAACAAAACCTGAGTTCCTAAAGAGTGATTTGAGAGATAATAGAAGGGGAGAAAAGAAGAAAAGGAAATGAAGAACTTTGGCCAGTTATGAATGAAAATGTAGTTCTTTGAAAAGATAACTCCTGAGATTGTCAGTCTGTCAACCTGCGGGGAACCAGTAAGGAACGCATGAAATTGATTGTATTAGCATGAAATTAGCAGTTTTTAGGTGAATGCATACTTATGTATATAGTATGAGAAGTAATATCTGCATTTGGGGAAAAATGAGAAAAATAATGATATGGACATATCAAAGTTTGGAAGATTTTGTGTGTGTTATATGTTTGAGAAGAAGCAGAATATGGGATGCAAAATATGCCACTTTGGCATGTGAATTAATCTGAGCTGAAGGCAATCAAGGCCTAACAGACTCAGGAAGAGCTTTCTTTTTAACCTCTCCCTTAACTGCCTAGAATAATTTAGATAGGCTGCCTATGCCAGGAAGAGAGCTATTACCAGAGATAACTTTTTACAACGGAAAGACTTCTGCCCATGGCTCAGCAAATATTTGATTACTAAACACCTGCTCTTCCCATCTTCCTGTGAACTGTCTCCCTTCCCTTTGAAGCCTCAGGCCCCGCCCCCTTTTCCTTAGCTCAGGATGGCAGACGAGCCTCAATTGCTTAACTGTTGGGAAGTCTCATATTTTGAGGGTTCCAACACACACAAATCAGTTTTTTTTCTCTAATCTGTCTTATACACATTTAAGTTTTAAACCAAAGAACCTAGAAGGGAAAAGGAAAAAGTTTTCCTCCCCTACAGGTTAAACTGTTTCCCACCCCCCAAAATAGATATGTTAAACTCCTAACCCTGGAACCTTACATTGTTATTCAATTGGAAATAGGGTCATTACTGATGTAATTAATTAAGATAAAAACATACAGGAGTAGGATGGGCGCTTAATCCAATTAGCCTGATGTCTTTATAAGACGAGGAGAGGGACACAGAGATCCACAGAGAACATATGATGAGAGGGGCAGAGACTGCAGTCCTATAGCTGCAAACTAAGGTGACCAAGGATGGTTGCAACACCAGCATCTGGAAGAAACTGGAGGGATCCTTACCTAGAGCCTGCTACTGCCAACACCTTGATTTCAGACTCCTGTGCTCCAGAACTATGAGAAAATAGATGCATGTTGTTTCAAGCCACACAGTTCAAGGGTACTTCATTAGAGCAGCCACAGGAAACCAATAAAACATGCTTTGGTGAATTCCTTGGTCATCAAGCCCAACATGAAGAATTTTCGTATTTATTTTATAGCAATGAATTAGGAAGGAGGAAGGTCTGACAACGTCTGCACATTTGTGACGACTAGAGTAAGCTCTATTGAGGGCTCAGGTGGAGTTTGGTGAAGAGCATCGATTTCCACCAGCTGTCGTTTCCATCCATTCTGGTCATAGAGTCCTCTCTTTAGGTTAAAGACACCAAAATGAGGAAAACTACATAATGATGAAATAAACACTAATCCAGAGCAAAACAATGTGAGCTATTCAGCTCCATTTCGGTGAAAGGATTGGAATGAGTTTGGCAAGAATTTATTCCATAGACCAGTGATGCAACTGCAATGGAGTTGCAATTAAAAGTAGAATGTCAGAGAAGAAATTTCACTGGGCCTGTCTGCGCAAGAGATTCCTGAGAACCTTCCATGGCTCCTCTAAGTCACAATAAGTAAAGATGCATTTCACCACTCACAATGATATATCCGTTTTGCCTAGGGACTCTCACTCAGTGGGCAGATTTCCATCTCTGGGTAGCCAGAGTGGATTGGCTGAAAATATTGGATATTTTACAAGAATAGTGCTTAAATTGCTCTCTCTGGCCTTGCTGCAACCAAGAATTTGAGCCTATATCAAGGAGTTAAGGAAATGGAACAAAATAAAAACAGGAAAAGACTGCATACTAAGCACTAACTATTTTCAATGGCATTAATTCTAGTGATATATAACATTTGAGGGACTGGGTTATTAAACATCAAGTACCAAGTGCTGTTAATAAAGTGCTTTGTAAATAACTTAATGTCCTCTAAGTAGATTTTGATGGTTCCCCTGATACCAATTTTATATATTTGGGGCCCATACATTGACTTTTTAAACACTCAATAACATTCTACTTTAAGATTTTTACGGGATTTTTTTTGCACCAGTAACCATTTTGTTTTATGATGTTTAGAAGTTTCAGAATCCTGAAGCCATTGTGAGAATGTCATGTCAATATCAAATGGCTGGTACTGGGTGGTCCTGGAAGCTTAAATTACTTAGAGGATAACTTTAATTCTATTGTTAGTTATCAGTAGGTACTTGAGAGATTACAGAAATTCAAAGTTAAAAAAAAAGCTGGTTATAACTAAGTTAAAATATAAAATGCATCATCTTTCAAGTCTCTGGTCAAATGTCACATCACTTTCATTTCCAGATGCATGTAAGGAGACCAGAATGTAACCTCCTGCTAGAAAACTAGACAGAATATACGATATCACTGTTTAAGGACACTGGACAAAAGTGTAGGACTTTTGATCACACAAAAGTGCAATCCATGAGAGAAATGAAACAAAGGCGGTGAGTTCTATGACCTTCTATCAGGAGGAAGTTTTCTGACCACAGATATTGAATGGAGAAGAACCGAACAGAAATTGGCAAGAAATCTATTTTAAATATGAAGACACGAATGGGACATAAGTAAAAGGATAAAAACAAGTTACAACGTGTATATACTAATCAAAAGGAAAGAAACAGCTATACTAACATGAGGCAAAGTCTCCTTCAGAACAAGGAACATGACCAGAGGTTAAACATCTTCCATAGGGTTTATCACCATCATAGACTTATTGCACCATGTGTCATGGTAATCGCTTTCCATAACTTACATCTCAGTCTTCACAGACACCGTACTAGAGAAATATCATCTTTATTTCCACTTGACAGATAAGAATAATAAAGCTCTAACTGGTTAAATAAGCAAATATGAGTAGAGGGATTTAGAGGAGAGACAAACTGAAATCCCAGTCTGTTTCTATTACCTGGCCTACTTCCGCCACCAAATTGCTTTTCTTCGCATCTGCTCCTGCTTTTTTCCTATGTGTTCTTTACCAAGTAGCTAGAAAGATCTTTTAAAATACAAGTCTGGTCTTTTTTCTTTCTTTGTTGAAACTTATCCGGGGCTTTCTTGTGCTCTCATGATTCTCCCCTGACCTCCTTCCCCAAACTCATTTTAGCCCACTCTTCCTTTCATGCCCTAACGGCTCTCATACTGCCCTGCTTTCAGGCCCTCCCAGGAAGCTTGCTCTCCTTGGCAGCAGCATCTTTGTACATGCTGTTCCCTCTGTCTTGAATGTTCTTCCATCTCCTCCACACATGCGAGCATCCTACCTGCCTACTTAACTCCACATACAGCCTTCCTGGTTCCCCAGTCTAGATTAGGTAGCCCAAATTATATTTTCACAATAAACTGTATTTTTTGGTTATAATTATGTATGTATATGTGTGTACATTTCATTCTTTGTTTAATATCTTTCTCTTCCCATCCAGACTATAAGCTCATGGGGACAGAGATTATTGATATGTTGCTCACTATTTTATTTCCAGTGCCCAGAAGAGTGTCATACATAAATATTTGCTAAATGAATAAATAAATAAAAGACGACAGGAAAAGATAATGGAGAGAGAAGGATAAGAAAGAAAGGGAAACATGTAAAGTATTTGAAAGGATGGACCATCAAACTCAAATAAGTATATAAAAACTAATTCAATAAGAGGCTTATCATTTGATTTATATGAACACTTTTATTTTTTTATCAGCAGTGCCTCTAGGACACTTTAAATATACCCTGATTTACATAGATCTTTTGAGATACAAATCTGATATACAAAATGATCTCAAGTGTGTATTTAAGGTCACCAAAATATAGCAATTGCATTGAGTTTTAAATCTCTGAATTCTGAAAGCAGCAAAATCTCACCAACTAATTCTTTTTATTTAAAGACTGTCTGGTTTGGGGATTGAAAAGTACAGCGGTGAGATAAGACTTTTTAAATGATTTATTTTATTTAATTTTGATGTGCCTTTGCTTTGCTAAACCCCACAGTTTCAGGATGTGACTGTTACAGAATCTTTTCAGCTTTCCGAGCTCTGAACTAGCTTTGCTTATTTTGATCTGCCAAGGTGATTTTTTTTTTTTTTTTTTTTTTTTGCCAAGGTGATTTTTACATAATGCCATCACTGGCATTAATGCATTGAGTTACAAATGATAGTTGGAAATTGGGAATGGTAGATACTTCTTCTTGCCTGCATTTCAGAATCTATTATCCAAAGAGTTTGTTAGGAAAGCTTCCAACATGCATTAGTGTGTCTTCCACCCAAGGTAACCTTAAATACATAAATACTATTATGTTCAACATAATAGTTCTGAGAATATATCTGTGTGACACAAACAGCATAAAAACTGCAAATAATTTCAGCCTAGTTATTTACTTGCCTGATTTTTGTGATAAAGTTGGCTGTTTCTAAGGCTCAAAGGGGCAGGAACACTGTAGGGAAGATGGGGCTTTACAGAGGATTGAGCACCTTGGAGAAGCTATTCAGTGTTCCTTCCTTTAGTAAACACCCCATCCATTATTCCATGTGGACCCAAAGAGTTGCAAATATTTGGACCAATATTCCCTTATAAGGGTAGACACAGAATCCAGGCAAGGCCCATGACACATTTATATATTTCAGGGAAGCGATGGAGAGTTGGCGGCAGAACTGAAAAGAAATCGACCATGTGATCGCACTCCTGAGGTCCCCTAATTTTGCTGATTCTTCTCTCTCATGAGGCCCGCTTCTTTAGCACTTCCATTTTGTGAACTATTTAGTAGCCTTCCCATAAATGCCTTTATGTAGTTCCTTTTGCAGGAAGACAAGGTTAAATTAGTCAGCTGGATTCTGCAGCTTGTAAAACAACTCCAACAGAAACAGGCACTGAAACCAGGCAGACTTGGATCAAATCTGATTTTGCATATAGCTATATATATAAACACATATTGTATATATGACTATAACTATATAATATATAATTATAAATGTATATGTATAATTATATATTGTATATAAAGATAATATATATTCTTCTTCAGGCTTCATTTCCCCTAAAATTTTCCTACCAACTGTTCTTTTCTTTTTTTCAATTTTCCATCTATATTCCATATCCAGGTATGACTTTGTAAATATTCAGCACATCCATGACTCCAGGTTTGGTCACAGATAAGCTCAAACTAGTTTAACCTTACATCCCATTCATCCACCCCAACTTTAGGCACAGTGACTGGTACAGGAATGTAGGCAAGGCCTAATTTGGACTAATATAAGAGAACAAACACCAAACAATATTTGGGGACTAGTAGAAGATTCTTTTTCCCTGGACTGTATGGCATAAGAATATGAGGTTTGGAATTGCTGTACTATTTGGTATCAAAAGGAAACTGTCTGGAAGTTGTGGGGTTATATCAAATGAAGTTAGACAATAAAGACTCCACCACGGAGCAAAAGAGATACAGGGAGACACTGGGTTCCGAAAAACATCTTTTGAATATCTCAGTCACTAATATGAATCCAATACTACTTTGAAACTTTCACTTAAATAAGCCTATGGATTCCTTTTACTATTAAACCCAGTGTAGGCTGAATTGATACAAACTGTACCAAGTCCTAATAACAGTACAGATTTGGTCACCTCAGCCATCTGGCTCTTAAATCCCAAATCTTATGAATGGGACTCACTGGCATGGGTCAAGTGTCATCCTTGAAACAATTGATTTTGAGCAAGATAATAGAGTCATGTAAGAACATGATAGCTTCCATGGGGACCATGTGGGTAGGGCCTGAAAAAAGGGACATTATCAGAAGGTAGGGCCAGAAATGTAATCTCATAGCCATCTACTGCCATCTTGGAGAGCTGTTAGCATAATGCCTTACATAGGACACATCAATAAAAAAAAAAATGACTGCATTATGTCTGTTGTAATTTCTCCATGGCTTCGTTGAACTTCTCTAAAACTTAATGACTGCCACACAGTTACAAGTTTCACAGTATTGCTGTCAAAGGCAACTAAGTTTATGCTCCAGATATAGCTATTTTTGTGATTGAGTAGCCTCCATCTCCCAGTGTGTAAAACAGGAGTTTTAAATGTACCTCATGGTGATTTGTTTTTCATTATTGTTTAAAATAATATTTGAGGTCAGATATTGCAAGTATTTGCCATATAATATGCAATCAGTAATTATTAGCTTCTGTTTTTATCATTCTATTATTTTATCTAATTGCTCCATGACAGAGACATACAATGTATGGAATAGCCAGAGTGAAAGTTTTCTATAAATGTGCGTTTAGTTGAATAATGGAAATTTTATCCTATCAACGTTTTTGGGTTTCCCTCATTTTGTGGTAGGCCCATGGAGGGAAGGGGACCATTCATCTTTTGTATTCCTAATACTTAAATAGCTCCATAGTATATATGTCTATTGGATCAATAAATGGATGGAAGGATGAATGGATAAATAGGTCGTAATTCATATTTTTGAGTGCTTATCTATGCCAGGAACTGAGCTAGATTTTTAAAGAATATTATTTTATTTCATCTTAACAAACAAAAATTCCATTTCATAGAGGGGGGGACATAGAGCCTTCAGTGATCTTATTACTCGTCCAAGATCAAGCTACCCACCAGTGAATGGTAAAGCCAGGTCTCATCTTCCTCCACCCTTCCTACTGAATCCAAAGCCCAAGATTTACTATTGATTTACAATTGATTTATAAGCTTCTCAAAGGTGATGATCATATTTTAACCTCTTTGTTTCTTTACCCACAGCTTCTAGCCATACTAAGCACACAATATAAATCCATTTACTTATTTACTTATTTATTGGCTCAGCTTGCACTGACACGTACACAAATGGAAGAAAGTGTGACTTGAATGTACTGGAATTAGTTGTGTAATAAGGGTTAACCAAAACCAGTGGAAGAAAACTTTTGACTTCAGCATTAGAAATACTAATTTTTAAATAAACAAGCTATAAAAATAGCCTAGTTTGTTGCTATTATTCAACTTAAGGCCCAAGGAAAAAATGACTAACATTTCTCACTACGTTGAATACATTCACGCATGTTTTTACACCTAAATCCACTCTATTTTCTTCTAAATAATAAATGGCCAGTGACTTTTAAAAGCACCAATATGTCGGGATAATTATCTAAAATCTAACAAAAAATTGTATTCTTTGTAGACTAGAAGGGCATATTTTAAATGCAAATGGAATATTTTTAGAACCCGTACATCATCTTACTCTTTGAAAAAGTTCCCATATTTCTTATTCTTTACTGTTGAAAATCCCTAGCTTCTCTTTCCCTGTCACCATTGTGGGATAAAAGAATTCTGGCTGTGAACTGGTCTTTCCTGAAGAATCCATTAAAGTTTAAGCTTGTGCATTGCACCAAGCAAGTAACGTGTTCATTTCCCCAGAGCAGATCACAACTCTTTTGTGTCACTTAATACAAGGGGAAAAAGAGTAAAAGAAAGGAAGAAACAAAATGGTGTTGGTGGTGAGAAGCTGCACATAAAAGGTTTGGCCGTTAGATTTCACAGCAAAATGAGGATAAAGATAATAGGTATGTATTAAGTTCACTAATTGGAAAATAGTGCTTCAAAATTCCAAGAAATAATCCATAGTAAACAAAAGCATGGAAAAAATCAGAGAGAAATATTCATGACCTCTCTTATGAATACAACAGCTCTTTTTTGGAAATAAATTTTGGGGTTATCTTGGGACCAAGGCACATACTCTGTGCTTTCTTTCAATCACTTTCTTGCATGCGTTTGTTTTCTGGGGGAAAAAAAGCCCTTAGACTTCTTGATGGAAATATCCCAAAGGTTTACTTTGGGAATATGTATAAAGCGACTCTGGATTTGAATAATATATTCAAAGCATTGAGTGCCCAGCAGAACGGTTAGTGCCTCTGACTAGAGAAGGCTACTTGGCTGTCCAGAATGACGAATTCAACCCAGTCCAGGATTCGTCTCTCAGCCTTCCAAGCTCAGATACATGCTCATGTCATTGTCCTGGAGATGATCTTACTTGGGGATACTGAATCACACTAATAAAGCTCAAAGAGGCTGATGGGCTTTGCCAGAATGACAACTATTGAATTCAAATAAGAATAAAATTATCAAGTAAACAGGATACTAGCATCAGCTTGACTACACATTCTTTCCCTGTAGACAAGCTGTGCCGAAAGCAAAGTAATCAGAGGGTTATTTGGTTTTGCAGCATCAGATAAGGGTAGTTAATAATATCTATCTGCATGTTTAAATGGTTCACATAGCCTGATGACCTACGTACCTCTACAACAGAGACATAGCTTCTCTGAGAAGGACCCTCCCATCCCTTCCCTGGGAGACATCTGACATTTTCCTAGGTGAATGTCCTTATTTTGTTAATCTCATGTCCATTAATTTTCCATTGATCTTTTCTTTATACATATTACTGGTTTTAATCATGTTTTATTTGATCTAGATGCCATTTTATTTTTAATTATAGCAAAAATAGCTTGGATTAAAAATGCAGGTAGGACATTCATAACTGAATAACAACTGATTGATTTTGCCCAATATCTCAGTGATAGGAGCTTCTACACCCTCCATATTATCCTTTATATAACTCCATGTTGTTCAACATTCTTTCAGCAATTTTGGTAAACATACAGCAGGCAGTGTTCTCACATCTGTGGGCCCCCACACACATCGAATAGCAGTATGAAATCTTATCTAACAAGGAGTAATGTGTTGAAGAGGCACTCACTTTATTCAGCACTGTTTCCTGAATGCCTATGGTGAGCTAGGCACCATTCTAGGCACTGGACGTAGAGCAAGTCCCTGACCTCATGGAGTCCCCATTCTAATGAGGAAAACAATAATATACAAATAAACCAAAATAAATACAATAAAAAGGAAATGAGAAATACCATGATAAAAACTAGAACAAGGCGAGGGAATAGACAATGATGGGGAAATGTTCTACCAGATAGGATGATCCTTGATGTGACCCAAAGGTAGAATTAAGGCAGATTTTGCCTCAACAGAAGAAAGAACTCACTAAGAATCCCATCAGGCAGCAAGCTCCACTTGGTGAAGTATTCTGGAGGAGAGAACTTGCCAAAGGTAAGTTCTGTAGCAAAGAAGATCCTATGATTCTAAATAGATAGAATCTGACAAGTAGTCCTCATATCAGCCTGTTTCCAAATTATTCTTAATTATTAATAAAATTTTGGAAATAATAAACTTGCAGCTCCAACCAAAGCTAAAATTTTACTACAGCCAATACACAGGACTTCTAATTTTGATGAATGAAACATTTGGAACAGAAATTTATTGCATAATGCTTTTAACACACTTAACCATTTGATAAAGAAAACATTATGAAAGTTGCTAACTTCTCTCTGATTTGGAAATACATAGTATGCAAACAAGAACAGCCCCCTCTCCATCTTCTACAAAGATATTATTTCTTCTCATGCCAGGGCACCATTCTTTTTCTTCCTCACCCAGACCTACATATTATTTATCATCAGATAGGAACACTGATATTATATCAGATTTACATAGTGTGGTAATTAAATCAATACCTACCCATATTTAATATAGGGCCTGCCACATGGTAAGTTATGGTAGGATGATTGCATAAACGGCTGCAGTTCACCACCCTTCCCTGCATCTATACCCTTTGCCACGTGACTCCGTAGCTCCTTCCATCAAAAGGCAGAATCTGGGAATCCTGGGAATCTGACATAGCCAATTACCTTATTTTGACCAACAGAATGTGGCAAAAGTAAAGGTATACTAGTTCCAAGCCTACACCTCAAGAGGTCCCAAATCCTTTTGTTTTCTCTTGGAACTATGTCTCCAGTGTAAAAATAAACCCATTCTATCCTCGTAGATAATGAGACACCACATAAAAGAGAGATGAGTAGATCCCAGCCAAGGCTTTACTTAGCCTGCAGTTAACTCACCTTGAACTGACTATGACACACCTCTATGAACAAGCCAGCCAGCCTAGATTAGCCATGTCTCACCCAAAACTACACAACTTCCTAACCAACCTGTAGCTTCATGTCTTTCATCCCACTCTTGTACTTCTGTTAAACAGCAACAGTTTTTTGAACCACATGTGTTCAGTACATGTTCTCTCTCATCATAATCCTACTACAACTACACAAAGACACTGGACTTGGTACACTGCATCACAAAATACACTGTCTCCAGAAATGAAACATTTGAAATACAAAACATATGTGATGGAGGTTTTGTTTGTTAACATATCCTACTGGTTTATAGTGAGACCA
Organism: Hippopotamus amphibius kiboko; assembly: GCF_030028045.1. Classification (NCBI taxonomy): domain Eukaryota; kingdom Metazoa; phylum Chordata; class Mammalia; order Artiodactyla; family Hippopotamidae; genus Hippopotamus; species Hippopotamus amphibius. Next base: position 7,069,944 of record NC_080197.1, read on the forward strand.
GGAAAAGAATAACCCACAATTAAGATGTGAAGTGTGTATCTATAGGATTCTGGACTTGGTCAAACCACTATGCACGTAAACATTTTTCTGGGTTTTGAGAGTTCAGGTGCACCACAGGACAAAACCATCCTTTGTAGTGACCCACATGATCTGTTCCTTCTTTCTAAAAGCATTACGTGCTACTCGAACAATTTGCTTCTTGGACAAGACTGCAGCAAGTCTTATTCCCAAGCATGCATTGATTTAAAAAACAGAAGCAATCCTGTTCAGATTGGCAACTGCAATAGTCTTAGTTGTTAAATTTTGTAATAGAGCTCTCCTTCTTAAAGAAATAATTAGAAAGTTATATGTAGTCCATTAAAAACAGAATCAGGGAAAGAGAGCTTGAACCTTAATACTTTAAGGAGAGATGGTTTCTAGAAAGTCTAGAATGAAATAACCAAAAGTATCCTTTTAAATGTCTTCAGTAGGGTTCAATAAGATGTCTGTGATGAACAGGAAAAGAAATCCACAGTAATCCTAAAACGAGAAAAAGGAAGCCGGCCAAGGGATGAACTCAGGCAAGTAATGGGGCTGTGAAGAGGATGGCTATTTGAACACTAGCATCCACCTCTTCTTTCAGATCCCACTGAGATGCTCAAAGAGATACTGAGAAATTGGTACCAGCACTAGACACAGAAACTGGGAATAACACTGGCTATAAAGTGGTACACACAGAATAGGACTGAAAAAAACTCCATTTGTCCTGAATATGAACAAATATATTCCACCTGCGGAAGTAAGACAAAAACATCTCGAATTCACAGAGGAAAGTGTGAAAGGCCACTGGCATCGGGAGGGGACACCTGGATCACACCTAGTTCCCCTCAGTGTGCACCAGGACTCAGTGGCCACCGTGGAGGCAGAGCCGGTGTCACTTTCTCCCTTCTTACCTTCAGCAGGTATGGTTAGACTGGGGCTGCTTCTAAGACCGACTCCAGGCTACTGCAACAGATAAAAAGAAAAATGCTGTACTGAAAAAGCAAACTCAGCCTGACTGCCCACTGCTTGACTCCTTCCAAATTCTCCCAGGTACCTGAATTGAGAAAATTAACTCTAAATTCAATCTCCACTTTCCCTTATCTCTTCATCTGGGTGGAACCCCACACAACCCTTGAGAGATTTAGTACCTTGCTCAAGGTTACATAGCCTTGACATTCATTCAAAGAACAAAAGATTAATTCACTCACAACAAGATCATTTGTCCAATGGTCAATACCAACTTATTATTATTAAACTTAAACAGGAAACAATTATCAAATCAACAGCCAATATCACGTTTACTAAATACTAATGGCATTATAATTAAGGTGAGAAAAGCCAATTTTTAACTCTGTTTCAATTTTGCTCATAATGAAAGAAATATATACAAAGTTAATTATATTTTTTACCAGAAAATATTCAGTTATTTACAAATTTACAAATGGCCATGCACAGTTTTGATAAAGATATGGAAATGATAGGATACCCAGCTGATGAGGAGAGTATTAAGTGGTACAATCCTTTACGGTAGGAATCTGGGTGCATTTATAAAAAGCTCTAAAAATCATTCTCTCTATTGTTCTGGCAATTCTAATTCTAGATATTTACCTAAATGGAATAATTAGAAATGTGTGCAAAGGTGTGTGTGTGCCCAAGGGTATTTATAACAGTATTAATCATAACATTGAAAAATTGGAAACAAACTTTCTAATAATAAAGTTGGTAAATTTATATGTATACACACAACAATCAATTTTTATGCTACTGCCATTTGGGGCCAGGTAATTCTGCTGCGGGGCTGTCCTGTGCATTGCAGGATGTCTAGCAGCATCCCTGATTTCTCCTCACTGGTGTCAACAACACTCCCCAGTTGTGACAACCAAAAATGACTCCAGACACTGCCAAATGTCCCCAGAGGGCAAAAATCACCCCCAGTTGAGAACCATTGATACATATATATCTTTCCATATACAGCAATATATAATTTTTATCTCTTAATACTTCAATAAAGCTAGGGGGGAAAGATATTACACTTCAGTTGAAATCAGGACTTCCACCTCCTCCCACCCACGTTAAAAAAAAAGAAACAGAGCAATGTTGTCAGATAGTGTCTTTGAAATGGAAAAGTGTTGATTATATATTGAACAAAAAGCAGGCAGAAGACTAGTAAATATCTTATTTTCTGTATGAAAAATAATATGAGGATATATACCAAAATGTTAAAATCTGTTATCTCTGGATGGTGGGATTATAGTTAAACTTTTTTCTTCTCTTTTGGTAATATATTTTCTTGTATTTTACAAGGTTATTTTAATGATCAAAAAAAAGTAAATTTAAAGTGAATATCTACAAAGGCTTTATCAGTCAAGCTCTGCATGGGAAGCTATAGAAACCATGTCTTGGTTACTGCAGCAGAAAGCACGTATTGGTTGGCTACTGACTGGCTTACAAGAGTGATGGGAAGTCTGGGGAACAAGGCTTGAAAGGAGCAGGAAGCAAGTAGCAGCATCCACAGTCAAGGCCCAGCTGCAGATGGCTCATTGGTTCATCACTGCTGGTCCCACTGTCACCAGCGCAGAGACACCTTGGCCACTGAACCCACTTTGGCTGCTACCTCCTAAAAATTACTGCTCTGAATGAGTTCCAGAGGTCCTGTCACTTTTGCGTCACTTGTTCAAAATTCAGCATCTCAGGAGGGAGCCTCCCACTGCATGAGCCTAACTCACATCCCCCCTAGCTTAGCATCTTTACTTTATGCTTCTGAGGAAGGAGGTAGGGACTTCCTCCCACTACAGTCTCTGTAGGAAGAAGTTCTAAAAAGAGTTGGGGGTTTGTAACCTCCTCCCACAATACACACACACTAAAAAAGAGGCAGAAGTTGTTTTGTTTTTTTTTAAGTGATATTTTCATCTTTCTACATGTCTATATTTACTAGATTTTTTTTAATTGAGGTATAGTTGTTTTACAATGTTGTGTTAGTTTCTAATGTACAGCAAAGTGAAGGCAGAGTTCCCTGTGCTATAAAACAGGTTATATTTGCTAGATTTTATGTTTAGGAAAGAATGTTTCCTAAACAGGAAAAAAAAGTAACCAAAATGATTCTTCAATTCTATGATCAAGAGTAGCATCTATCTATGTATTCACACAAAATAATACATGCATCTAACATCACTCACTCATGTCTGTTTCTAAGAAAGAGTTAACTCTAAATACCAGAATTTGTTTTTACCATTAATTTAATTCAAATCCCAGTGATCACCCTGACATTTAAGGCAAGAGACCTGCTCTTCACTGTGGAGGAACAAAATGATGATGTAGTCTGGCACAGTGAGTATTATCAGCGAGGAAGGACAAAGGAATTATCTTTTGTTTCCCTCTTTCAGAAAGAGCCAAGTGAAACCATTCAGTAAATAATATAATGTGATCCCAATACAATATAGTCTTCCCCTCTCCTGAAGATATTTTAAATCTCCTGAAGCTCTGCCTCCCCAAGTCCATAATAGGACTTATTTCCAGATGAAAATATACACCATTAACTTAATCCAAAGAAAAGGAAGTTGTCAGTCTTTTTTCAAGTGGATTAGGTTCGTGTCGGCACTTCTCACTTTTCCAATCCTCATCTTTAGGGGTTTCATTTCTGTGAGATGTAATAGGTTTTGAAGTCCATGAAACAAATCAGTTGTTTAAGAGGGAATTAAAACAAGAGGGCAGACAGCAGTATCAAGCAGTATCAGCAGTATTTTGTCTTGTGGAACTGGAAACCACAGCCACAGAAAGATAGAGAAAATGAAAAAGCAGAGGACTTTGTACCAGATGAAGGGACAGGATAAAACCCCAGGAAAACAACTAAATGAAGAGGAGATAAGCACCCTTCCAGAAAAAGAATTCAGAATAATGATGCTGAAGATGATCCAGGACTTGGAAAAAAGACTGGATGCAAAGATCAAAAAGTTTACCAAAGACCTAGAAGAATTAAAGAGCAAAGAAACAGAGATATGCAACACAATAACTGAAATGAAAAATACACCAGAAGGAACCAATAGCAGATTAACTGAGGCAGAAGGGCGAATAAGTGACCTGGAAGACAGAATGGTGATAATCACTGATGAGGAAAAGAATAAAGAAAAAAGAATGAAAAGAACTGAAGACAGTCTAAGAGACCTCTGGGACAATGTTAAACGTGCCAACATTCGCATTATAGGGGTCCCAGAAGGAGACAAGAGAGAGAAAGGACCCGAGAAAATATTGGAAGAGATTATAGTTGAAAACTTCCCTAACATGGGAGAGGAAATAGCTACCCAAGTCCAGGAAGCGCAGAGAGTCCCAGGCAGGATAAACACACCAAGATATATGGTAGTCAAATCGACAAAAATTAAAGACAGAGAAAAGCTATTAAAAGCAACAAGGGAAAAACAACAAATAACATACAAGGGAACTCCCATCAGGTTAACAACTGATTTCTCAGCAGAAACTCTGCAAGCCAGAAGGGAGTGGCAAGATATATTTAAAGTGATGAAAGGGAAGAACCTGCAATCAAGAATTCTCTACCCAGCAAGGATCTCATTCCGATTTGACGGAGAAATCAAAAGCTTTACAGACAAGCAACAGCTAAGAGAATTCAGCACCACCAAACCAGCCCTACAACAAATGCTAAAGGAACTTCTCTAAGCGGGAAACATAAGAAAAGAAAAGGACCTACAGAAACAAAAACAAAACAATTCAGAAAATGGTAATAGGAACATACATATCGAGAATTACCTTGAAGGTAAATGGACTAAATGCACCAACCAAAAGACACAGACTGGCTGAATGGATACAAAAACAAGACCCATATATATGCTGTCTCGAAGAGACCCACTTCAGACCTAGGGACACATACAGACGGAAAGTGAGGGGATGGAAAAAGATATTCCATGCAAATGAAAATCAAAAGAAAGCTGGAGTAGCAATAGTCATATCAGATAAAATAGACTGTAGAATAAAAAAATGTTATGAGAGACAAGAAAGGATGTTACATAAAGATCAAGGGATCCATCCAAGAAGAGGAGATAACAATTATAAATATCTATGCACCCAATATAGGAGCACCTCAATACACAAGGCAAATGCTAACAATTATGAAAGAGGAAATGCAAGGCAGAAACAGAGACACAGATGTAGAGAACAAACACATGGACACTAAGTGGGGAAAGCAGGGAGTGTTGGGGGGGAATGAATTGGGAGATTGGGATACCAAATTGTACACTCTAAATGTACGCTGTTTATTGTCTGCTAACTGCATCTCAATAAAAGTTATTTTTAAGAAAAAAAGGGAATTAAAGAGCCTTACGCAACCCCTTGACTTCTGGCTGCTAGAAAGAACACACTCTATTGAATGGAGTGACAAGAAACTGAAATGCACAGGTGATGCACAGACTGTATGCTGTTAGTTGTATCCTGTACCACCCCTGCTCTCTTTATCCATTGCCTGCTGATTGTTGTACCATCTAAAAGTGGCCTTGAAATAGAGAAAACTTTACTGGTTTAAGCTTGATCAACTTTTCTGGACACTTTTCATCCCATCTAAAAATGACAGCTAGGAAGTAGCAAAGAGAATGAAACTCTAGGATCTGGAGTAGGAAGTACAGGAGGGCTGGGGCTTGGAGCCATATACTGTGGGGTGAGGGCTGTGGGCTTGAGAGTCAAAAGGCTTTCAGTTTTCTTACCTGAAAATGGAAAATGCTGAGTATAGCTAGTGGAACGTAAGAGACTTGATAAATTTTAAGTATTATTGTTTTTGCTACATCTCTTTCTACTTCTACCAGCGACGGGTAGAGAAAGGACAGAAGGACTGACAGGTACAAATGGGCTTTCCTCATTCACCACTAAATAAGCATCAGCAATTCCAAAATTTGGGCCCAGGGAGGAAATGTGTGTAAGTCACCATTAACCCCCTTTCTAATGACTTTAGAGATGGCAATGTTTCCCATAGTGGAAAGTAAGTTCAAGCATCAAGCTGGTTAAGACTGATGATATGTGTTCAAAATTGCATGCTACAGATAATGGTAAACGCTGCTATTACATTAGTAGCATGGAAAATTCCGAAAGCAACTGGGATTCTGGTAGCAGCTGCAAGGGCCATTAGCTGTCTTCATTGATTTGTGCAGTGTATTTGGCAGTGGTGATCCTTATACTGTACTGAGAAGCCATTTTTGCGCTAAATGTGACTTTAATATCAAATGATATTTCAATATAAACACATTGAATATTGGAACATACTAGTGGAAATCTACATAAACTAATGCTAAGTACGGAAGGCACGATGGGAATGATAATCCATGGACCACAAACAAACTGGGCTGAGGCTTCAATGTGGGTCAACATCTACATCCAGCTGCTCACTCACGCTCTCCTTTTGGGTAAGTTAAAGGGATCTCAAAACTCAAGTCAAACTACCCTCCCCAACTTGTTAGTTGCTGACTCCACACTGAAGCCAGCTTTGAAGTCATCCTCTTTCTTTTACGCTCACATCCAACTGATCAGCAAATCCCATCAGCTTGACTTTTAAATGTGTATCCAGCACCTCACCACTTATTTCCAGTGTAGTCGAAACTGTCATCACCTTTTGTCTGTATTATTCCAATAATATTAACAAATAGGGGAACATGTAATATGTGCCAGGCATGGTTCTATGTATTTTACATATAATACTTCAATTCATTCTCATACCAACCCTATGAAATAGGTGCTATTGTCCTTAATTTGTAGATGAGGGGACTGAGGCCCCGTTTCTTGAAAATGGCAGAACTGATGTCCTGGCTCCACTATTGTCTGCTTCCACCATCAGGGCCTATTCTCAGCAGAGCAGCTGTCACTTCAGTCCCATCAAGTCAGTCCTACTCCCCAAACCTTCCAGTGGCTTCCTACGTCACTCAGGAAAAAGCCAAGCCCCAAGGAAGGCCCACAGCATCCTAAATGACCTCATCTCCCACTGCTCCTCATCCCCTTCACTTGATCTCACCAGCCACAGCACTGACCCCTCACTGTTCTGGAACATTCCAGGTATCTCTGCTTCAGACCCACACACAGAAGTCTGCATCGCCCCCTCCCCCTCGTCTTCCAGCTCTTGACTCAAAGGTCACCTTCTCACTGAACTCGGCCCTGATCACTGTGTAAATTTGCACCTCTCCTCATCCCCAAATTTCCAATCTACTCTTCCAGATTTGTTTTTCTGCTTAGCAATCAGCAGTTTCTAATACACTATGTATTTTACTTTTCTGTTTTATTATTTTTCTCCCCCTACCAACTACCGAAGGCCACTGATTTTTGTCTTCATTGCTGTGTCCACACTGCCTAGAATAGGGTCTGGCACATAGTACATGCTTAATACATACTTGTTGAATCAATGAATAAATATATGTATCTTACAGATAATAAAATAATTATCTAGCTTGAAAAATTATGTATATAAGTGTTTAACTTTATAGGTGAAGTTTGTAAAGAATCTGTGCATATTTGTGATGGTTATAAAATGGACCAGTGGCTTATATACATTTCATTTAGTCAGGATACAGCCTAATCCTTTGTCTGCTAACCACATTGATCATTAAGCATTTATACTCCATCTTATTCCTTCTTCTCTCCAAGACCATAGACTTTTTTGTCCTCTTTCTTTCTTCAGAGTTTCTTTTATTTCAATATTAATCTAATTTTTCTGTATAAAAAGACTGTGAGTTGGGTTTAACCCAAAGCAATTTACTAGAAATCCTTCACACCCTAGGTCTGGCCCATGTAATCTATAAACTGGATGCTCATCTCTTAAATCATCAGGAAACAGCTATAGCATTCTGAAAATCTGATATATTTAATCCCAATTTTCCACTGCTATCATCTTTTTTTCTCTCATATTCCATATCTTGGGCATTTTAGCTGCATTGTAATTACTTCAATATCCTGTTTCCTAGCCAGGAAGTGGTTTCCACTAGCATGATTTTCTTTATAATACACTCAAGTTAAAATTGTACAGATATTTGAATGTTGGTTTTCATTTTCAAAGGCTAATGCACAAATCTGCTTTATTTTATAAGCTTGCAACATTGTTGTGTGATAGAAATACCCCACACATTTGAATTTAAAGCTTGTTATAATTCTAAGATATTCTACATTCAGATGACATGAGAGATCAACAAAACCAATCACAGTAAGATTTCTCTTGCTTTTGCTTAAATATGTCCTCTTAAAGGTTAGACTTTCAGCTTCAATCTTTACTCATTTATCTACATCTTATTCATAAAACAACTCATAAAGATCAACTTTCTATACTACACCTAACAGTCTTTTGAAGTAAAATTAAACTAAGCTGCAACACAATGCCCTCAAGTCTGCAAATGTTTTAATTTACTGGAGTTACTGTAAGAGACTCTTCTCACATATCAATGTATCTTAAGGGCAGACAGCTTTGTATTAAATCCACTTCCATTTGCATTTTAACACCATATTAAGTGAATAAATTTGATTGTTACTACTCCCTTTTTTCCTATTGTCTGCAATATAAAATCCAAAAATATAAACCGCTAAATACAGCATTCAGAAGTTGTATCTAATTCTTTATGTTAACTAATGCTATCCATCAAAATTTTGGCTTATATAACAGTAGAAAATCCTATATAACATGATGATTAAGGTGTTACCTGAGGAAAAAAATTTAAAAAGTGATTCTATTTTTATTAAAAATTTAACCCCTGACTTCTTTTTTAAAAATACTATTCTTACTATATGCAGTATACTATATGCATACTATATTTAGAAATTATTTACCTAAGTACAACCCAACAAATGAAAAGAAACTGAGACCAAACTGGGATGTTTAAGATATATTAACACCATTCAGTTGATTTAACTGTTTTTTTTTCCTTATTAAAAACCACCCAGGTCTAGTTAGAGATAAATAAAACAAAGAATAGTGTTAAATTTATGTGAGAGAATGTCATACACAGGAATATAGGCTTAGGTTTTAGTTATAACTTTAGTTGATAAACAAACGACTTTCAATTTTTCTATTATACTTGTTACTTCCTATTTCAAAATTTTCACCATTCGATGTGATCAAAATATGGCAGTCTCCTTATGCCATACATGATGGATTTAGGCAATGTATATAGAGTGTTATGAATTTAATTGAAAACAGGAAAACAAAGTCAATGGAAAAATAAAAGCTGGTGCTTCAGGAAAAATACTGAAAATTCTCTAGCAAAACTGACAAAGATACAAAGTGAAAAGATACCAATATTTGAATGAATTACCAATTGAATATGAATTACCAATATCAAGAATGAAACATGGTAGTCACTACAGATTCTGTAACCGCTGAAAACACAGTAAGGGCATACAGTAGTATGATAAGGACAGTTCACAATTTAGTTGGAATGAACCAAATCATCAAAAAGCACAAACTATGATTTGTGCATACCCAATATGATATGGGTAATTTAAGTAGCACTATAACTATCAGTGAAATTTAATTCATAATTTTAAAACTCCAGTTTGATTTTCAAATGTGAACCAGCCTTGCATACTTGGAATAAATCTCACTTTGTCTTGGTATGTAATTCTTTTCATATATTGCTTAATTGTATTTGCTAAGATTTTGTTGGGAATTCTTTGTTTCTAAGTTAATGAGAGATTGGGCTATAGTTTCCCCTATTTGTCTGTCTGTATTTGTCGGTTTTGGTATCAGGGTACTGCTAACCTCATGAAATGAATTAGGAAATGTTTCCTCTTCTTCCATTTTTTGAAAGAGATTGAACAGAATTCCTCTTAGGACTTTAATGCTCGGTAGAATTCTCTCATCAAACCATCATAGCCTGGAGATTTCTTTTACTGCATATTTGTACTACTTCCATTCATTCATTATTAAAACTTAATCCAATATTTTATTCATATCAGTATGGGCACCAGTTGATTTTCTCATTCATGCTATTATTTTCTTGTTCTGAGTGATTTTCCATTGTATCTTTAGAACGTTTGATATTATAAGACTGGATCCTATTTAATCTTCTATTTTTAGCAGACAGTCCCCCCTGCTGAGGCGCAGTGCAAGGTACACATGGGTGTCTGTACAGCTTCTTGCTGGACCTTGCCAACCACCCCCTCGAAAGCGGGGCACTGACTACCTCTGACTCCCTGCAGATGGATAAGGTGGATGTTTAGCTCCCCCTCAGCCTGGCTGACACCGTCCCACATGCTTAATTACCTCTATGTGTGACTGTAAGGGCAGCTTCCCACTAGGCTCAGCTGCCATCAGGGTAGGAGAAGAACCAAATGGAGGACCACCTAGCACAGCACCTAACATCTCATTCTGCCTCAACGATGCTAGGAAAGATGGAGGCTCAGCTTCCCCTGGCATCCACTGGAAGACGGAGAAAGCAGATTATCATCTACATGAGGCGAAGGTGAAGGCTAGTAGTCACTAGCCCAACCTCCTACGGCTTCATTAAGTCTAGTTGCTAAGGGCGAGGGTGGAGGCTCAGCTCACTGCTGGATTGCTTCCCCCAGGAAAAGCATCTCCCCATTCAGTCCAGGAAGATGGTGAGAAATGTCAGGGATGGGGCAATCACTGTTTTATCTGAGGTTATTTGAGAAGGCCTTGCTGAGACGATGACATAAGAGCAGAGACCTGGCAGAATGAGGGATGAGGCCCCATGGGAAAACAGAGAACATGTTTTCTAGGATGAGCACAGAGTCAAATTCAAAGGTCCTAGTCAGGAGGGTGCCTGGAGGGCCTGACGTAGAAAACAGCTGACAGCGGGCAAGTGTAAGAAATAGTGTCAGAAGTGCTACGGAAAGCTCTAGGGATGCTGGCTTCTACCCTAAATGAGATGGGGGACCCTTGGAGTTTGGAACAGAGAAGTGATGTGACCGCCATATGTTTTAAGATATTCTAGCATAAACTAGAAGTAGGGCAAAGGCAAAAACAGAACAATTAATAATCAGTAAGAAAGCTACATAATCCAAAATAGAGAGGATGGTGGTGTGAATAAGGACGGCACTAGTGAAGACGGTGAAAAAGGCCATATTCTGGACATATTTTGAAGGCAGAACTGGGATGGAACGTAAGGAGAGAAATGATGGATAACTAAGGCTTTTAGTCTGGAGAACTGAGAGGATGGTGCACTGGATGCGCTGATACACTGCATAGGCCCCTCTGCTGGACTGATTGATTTTATTTCTTCAGCCGTGGGATGTGTTGTCAGCAGACGGCCCTCAACCCCCAGGCTCCTCTGGAAACTGACTTCACAAAAACATGGAAAAGCCAAAAGTGTAGAACTGAGCTGTCTAATATGATGGCTACTAGCCACATATAGCTATATAAAATAAAATAAAATAAAATTAAATTAAATTAAATTAAAATTCCTTAATTGCATCACCTACATTTCAGTTGCTCAGTATCAACATGTGGTTAGTGGCTACTGCATTGGACAGTGCAGACTGTATAGAACATTTCCATCATTGCAGAAAGTTCTATGAGATGGTGCTGGAATAGAGCCATAGGTACCCACCACAGTATTGCTGGTTAAAAAGAATCATTTGTTGTTTAATGGATCATTTAGGACTCTTTTAGTTGCAGGTAACAGAAACCAATTTTAGCTAACAAATGAAAATGCAGGGTTTTATTTTAAAGATATAGTGATAATTCTGTTCAAGGGAGAAATGGGGCCACGTCTGGGGAAGGCGTTGCAATCTGGAAGTGCTCTCTTGTGTTTTAATCTCTGCCTTGCTTCCTTACTTCATTCTTCCATTTCTCATGTAATTAATCCCACAGCTCCGTAACTGACCTTTTTGAGTTTCCAGGAAAAGACCTGACTGACCCTTATCAGGTCATGTGACTACCCTTGGTCATATTAGTTAAGTTTGTATACAGGAGAAGTAGACTGTAGGAGGTTTAGACATAGCTGTCTAAAACACATCCCGGTGAACTGGTGCCTCTAGAAGGAAGGTCAGTGTGAATTGGAAAGATACCTTTAACAATGACTATAACTGGAATTAGCTTCTGTCCATCAACATCCTTCTAATGCACTTTGTCTCTATAGCTGCTTGTTTTTAATTCCTGATTTGAGGTACCAGAGTGATGTGGCTGTGATATGTGTTGCCCCATGTGGGCCAGGGACCCCTAGAGAACTAATGTACTTTCATAAAAGGGCTACACACAAAGCAGTGGGTGGAGTGTAGGGAAATTGCAAGGGATAGTGGGGCACTTTGGGGCTGGTAATGGAGGGGGCGTTCTATAGGCTTCAAAAGGCAAAAAAGGCAAAAAAAAAAAAAAAAAAAAGAAAGCAGATTTCCAGCTCTGGAGACAAGGAGCCATGGGAGGAGTGCTGACCTGTGACAAAAGCATCACCCACAGAAACCCAGAGGCCAGGAAAATGGAATACCTCAACTTTACTCCGTTCTCTACTTCTGATCTGGTAGGCACTTCTCATTAGCTGACTTCAACTCTAAGCCAGAAGGCAAAGGAGCTTCTTGATGATTTCCACACTAATTAGCCTCCTGAGGGAACTAAGGTTAAAAAAAAAAGCTAAAGGGAACTCTACAGGGGCAAATGGACACTAGTGCACATCCTAAAAGCTGCTCTGCAAGGAAGAATATGGCTGAACTGGCCAATCGGACAAGACTGTTTTTCCTCCATTGACCTAGTATTTCGATTTTTAAGGTTAAGCCTCTGTTAAGAAGACAATTTCAGGTTACTTTTTGTTTATTGAAAACATAAAAAAATAAAAAAGCACCATATTCCTGAGCTTAGCTGGAAGACAGCAAATATGCAATAGATTTAATCTGCTGAGTATTATTTTCAGTGAATTGCAACTTCGCCACTTTGTTTGCAGTAAGCCAAGTGAACAGTGAGAAAGGAAGCTGGCCAGTCTGTTGATAAGGTGAGACACAGGCAAGGTTGCACAAGGACAGCTGTAGCTTATACCTAGAAAAGGTGACAGATTAATCCCAATCACCAAGCTGAGCTAGACATGCTCTTGCTTTTTTGTTGCTTTTGGACTTTTTCTCCTTTGCAGCCTCAAGCTACTGTGTATTTCAAATGACATGTTTGCTCAGATGCATGCCTGCTCTCAGTCAAAGAGAATTTAGTCAGCTCACTCTCTGTATTTTTTGGCTCTAATAGGTAACATAGAAGTCATACTTTATTTAGAGCTTTCACTTGCATTCTTCAGAGGTGTCTTGGGATTCTTGGAAAATGATTGGTCAGAAATGGATCACCATTAGACAAAGAGTGTCTGATCGTGTGGTTGATGAGCTGGTGATGGTGCTTGGTGAGAAATCTGTGTTTAAGCAAGAGCATGGAAAAGGGAAGTTTTAAAAGGGAACAAAAAGAACATGAATGATTTTGTCTTCTGTTAAAAATGTTCACTTGGCTTTACGAGTGAAACAAATTCTCTCTCTCACTTCAGAGAGCTCCTTTTCCAAACAAGAAGTTAAAGGAAAGGAACCTGTATCTGACAATTTTTCCAGATGTTTATCCTGCCCGACTACAAACTAAGAATATCATTTACTCAACTTATTAATGAGTTCTTTATCCCACACGTAATACTCTACTGAGGCTTATCCATCAAGTCACCAAATATTGGAGTACGCAAGGCTATTTCTGTGTCCTCTTATTTCACTTTATATACTTTTAGGTAAACGTCATCCACACTCATAGCTTTAATGACCATCTCTGGTCATCTATTTTAGACTTCTTATTCTACTGCCTGCGTGTCCGATTTTGTGTTATTTTTTCAAGAGTACCTCCAACTCATGTTTAGAACCAGACTCACGATCTTCCCAGCAAACTCAGTCTTCATCCTATATTTCTTCTCTCATACTCTTCTTCTAATTACATAAGTAAGAAACCAGGAATAAACATCAGCATTTTTTTTGATAACTCTTCATCCGATCATTACCAATTCCTATCAATTTTCTGACAGAACTTTCCTTTATCTTCACCCACAGCACTCTAATCAAAGCCGCCATCCGCATTCACCCCGCTCTACCTGCAATGGCTCATAATTGGTATTTTTATTCTGTCCTCCTTACAATCCAATCCTCATTCTAAAACCAGAGGGCTCCTTTAAAAACCAAAACTAATCATATCAAGGCAAATACACGTTCTCACCCCCAATCTGGCTTAAAATATGAATAGTTTTCCATTACTTCAGTGAGTTTTCATTGCTTATTACATTAAAGCAAATCCCCTCGATACAGGCGACAAAGTCCTGCCTATTCTGGCCCCTGCCTACCTTTTCAGCCGTGTCTTCTCCAGGCAGGCCCTGAGTCTCCAACCAGCAACATGGACCGTGCTCTCCTTGGCCACAGGGTTTTTGCCTCTGCTATCCACCTGTCTAGGTTATTCTTTTTCCTCCTTTTTATTTTAAGGAAGTCTTCTCAGATCCACATGACTTAATCACACACTTCCATATGCTGGAGTTCACATTCATTATCTTACCTTCATTTCAGAGTTGGCTGTACAAGGGCAGAGACTGGGTGCAAAGCATCTTTTGCAATTTTCACTTGATAGGAACTCCTTGTGCTTCAGTTGCTTCACCTATAAATCAAGAACAATAACACGTATTTTACAGGGTTTCTTTAACTATTAAATGAGACACGCAAACTTCTTAGGACAGTGCCTGAATCATACAAGAAACAGTTGTTGAATGGTAGCTACTGTTATTGTGTCTGTGGTTTTCTATCCTCCAGGGCTCTGCAGTTCACAGACAGTGGTTGCTCTACTTGTATAAAGAAGATCGGAAGATTGAGTAGCTTTCTAAATTAGATGCCAGATGAGGCATCCTCAAATTAGCCTTTCACAGCTGAACTGCAAGTTTGAGGCTACATATCACATCTAATTGTACACCCTTCCAAGCTCTTGCCATTGATTTGCTTTCTAAGTACTATTCAGTAGAATGTAGTACTATTTTCCCTAGAGGCTGGCAGGGAGGGATTCAATTGAAGCATAAACTCTAAATCAACATTTTGCTTCTTAATGGGAAATTCTCCACTGCTGTTTAAAGGTCCTCTTAACTGACAAACACAACATGCCATTTCAGGGTATCATGACCAACCCTGCAGATAATAAATCATCAATGACATTTTCAACCTCAGTAATTACGCCTTTTGTTTGGAGCTTCTTGGTGTTTCAAACTCAAGCTGAGCCATTTGAGGAGTGAATTAAAATGAATCAGTTACACATTGGTAACTTTACTCGGAAGGAAAAATTGCTTTGGAAACATGGCAGGCCTCACAGCCCAGGATGGCTGATGGTAGGAAACATAAAACAACAACAACAGCAACGTGTTGAGTTGTGCAGAAGGTACTGTTGATCCCCTGCTTGGACCCCCTTTGCCAGTGGGATGTACCCATCTCTAAGCTGCTAGGATGGTTGGAAGCTCACAGCTCACCGCTACACCCTTCTTGGGAGAACTTCCCAGGTCCCAACAGGACCCACCTCACCTAGAAATGCCTGACAGACAGGAACCCTCTTCCCTCAGGGAGGGCCCACAGCCAATGACTGGCTGTTAGAGTGGCGTGAATACACAGTCCTCTTCTCAAGCTGGGACAATGTTGTGGTGCTACTTAGAGTTCCCTATAGGACCAGGTTGCGTTGAGTCAGCACCTAAAGCCACATCTTTACTTAACTTTTCCCTCTGCCCTATCCTGCTTCCTTCACATCCTTATAGGTTTCTCCTGAGAGCGCCCCCTTAATAAATCAGAATCTGTCTCAGATACTACATCAAGAACACCTGAGGTAGGTCCACTGTGACCATTTCAATCCACCACTCAGGCATAGCTAAGTACAGACTAGAAGACCTGAGGTCCGCATTGCAGAGTTTTGGAAGGAGCCTTGACAAACAGTAGCAAAAAAGCAGAAGGTAGAGTTTTAGTCTGCGTAAAGCAACAATCTACTGATAGTGTGTCTGCATGATCTGGCCTCTGGTGATATGAACCAGAAAATCTCTTTGAACTCTAAGATCTAAAAATCCATACTGTCTAGCAGCGGACTGACGGAAGGAAAATCCAGCTAAAGCTATTTTTGGTCGTTCAGATCCTCTGTGCTTAGACTGGAGAAATAGCAAGTCCCCTTGGGGAATAAAACAAGCAAGAAGACTATAAAGGTGGCCATTAGGGACTGTCTCAGCAAAAGGGATTTTCCCAGATTGAATCAGCAGAAAATGGTCCTTCATAAAATCTGGCAGATAGGAAGAAGCCCTTGTTAAAAGAGTACCAATAGCTTTCAGAATACAGAGAATACAGCAGGTGGGAAAAATCAATGAAGAGTTATTTTTCGGGTCTTTGTGTTGGTAGATGTTTAAAGATTCTGTCACTATGATGATGCCTCTGAGCAACTTTTAATAAAAACAAACACCTTTCCCCAGCTGTGCTGTGAAGCACATTTTTCATGTGTTTGCGCATGGTACGATGCACTTAGCACAGCTTTCAATTTTTTTTGAAATGATGATTGTCAATTGCTGAATATTTTTCGGTTGTTTATTTGTCATTCCAGTCATTCTTGGTATCGTGAACCTAGAGAAATTGAAAACTAACTTTGCAAAAAGTAGTACCACTTGCTCTAAAGGCAGAAGTTAAAAAAAAAAATCAAGACTAATCCCCAGAACACTGTCAACAAGTACCCTGAATTAGGAGGCGAAAAAACTATCAACAATTGCTAACCACATGGGAAGCATTTTCTGTGTAGAGGAAAAAGTGGTAGAGGGTTTTTTTGCTTATGTGTTTTCAGAACCCAGAAATTTAGAAAGAATAGATGAAAATAATGTGAATTCAAAGAGAGAGAAACGCAGGTTATAAAAATCAGCATGGCACTTAGGATAGTGGTAATTAAACAACTATATTGAATTACGTGTTGAATATTTAACCAGCCTGGAATCCTCCACGCCCAGGGCTTTCGGTGGCAATTCACTGTCGTCATGCAGATCTCTCAGCTTAAAAGTTATCTCTTCCGGGAGGCCTCTCCTGAGTCCCAGTCTGCAAGGCCACTCAGTCATGCTCTGCAACACCATGTTGTAGTTCCCCACACAGTTCCACTCCAGAAACCACCCACCTGGTTACCTCCCTAATCACCAGCTTGGTTACTTTCCATCCCTTTCTTGTAGTTAGTTCCACCTCCTGTCTAGAACAGAGTTGGCTCCTGGTAGGTATTCACCAAGTGCTCATTGGTCGAATAAATGAAGAAATATCCCCACTAGACTCATAGTTCATAGTTCCAATAAAAGAAGAGAGTAGGTCTCTTTTGCTCAATGCCTTGATGGTATCCTCAGTGCCTGGCATGAAGTAGGTGCTCAACAAACATTTGTTGAATAAATAAATTATCCTGGATGCTGAGGATAGAGTGGAAAGCGAATAAGAAAAGTTCCCTGGCGTTGCAAATGTTGTTAAATCAATAAACGATACTTGGAGTGGCACATTAACTCTTGACTTAATGGAAGCAAAAAAAAGAAAAAAAGAAAAGAAAACGATGTTTAGAATGAATGGGCCTCCACTCTGGAATGAGACTTAAACCTGCTTAGCTGTAATGTTTAGCTGTAAATGGCTTAAAGACTGAGTGTGCACATTGTAAATACTATTTAGGGATGTCAGATGTCAATTTCTATTTTCTTCTCACAAGAATCTGGGATAAGAAAATGTTCTCTGTTCTCATGCGATCAGGTCAAGTCTAGTCTCTTCCAAAAGTCTACTTTGTAGACCATGCCTGACCTCTCTTCCATGTCACCTGCACTGGGGCTGGTTGATTCCATTTTTCAGGAATATATTACCACAGGCTGCTTTTTATAGAACCCATTACTTCACTTGCTCAAGAGTTCACTTTAGCTTCAATTTTATATCAGTTGACGTCTATGAAAGTTTTGCTTCTTCCAACACATGCTGTGAAATACCAGAGTAATTGCTAAACCAGGGGGGTGCCCTTGGTCCCTTTGTTGGGCTCTACAGACACTGCTTTCACCAGAGTAATCAGTTGTCTTCAATGGTTGTTTTCTTTTTGCTCAGAGAATGGAGAACAATTCAACTCACTTTTACTAGTAAATTCAATTTTCTATAAGCATCCTTGTTGAAAGTAGATTTTCCCATTATTTAGCTCCATGACACTTCTCGTAGACCACCATTAAGTGTCCCCTGGACAGGAGACATCTAACCTGTTCAGGCATTCCATGCTTGATAGCATGCCAGCTTCTCAGGCCCACCATGTGTGCTGCCCTGAAGGCTTCCCTCACTCTCACCCCAGCTGTACTGCCCTGACTTCTGGCTACTCCAGATCTCCTGGTTCTTGTATAGAAGCTCAAATACCTAATGACCCTCTTACCACATTCCTTAATGTTTGTGATTTCATGTCTGCTAAGTCACTTACATTTATATAACATTCTTGAAATAACAACTTTAGTGTTGGAGGGTATTAGTATTGGAAGGCATATTAGTGGTTTCTAGGGGTTTGGGAACTGGGGCAGGAGAAAGATGCCTGTGGTTAAAAAAGGAAAACATGAGGGATTTTGGTGATGTTGGACCTGTTCAGTATTTTGACTGTGGTGATGGATACACAAACTACACACATGATAAAATTGTACAGAACTAAATGCAAGGAGATACACACACAAGTAAGTAAGTAAAATTGAGAATATCTAAATAAGACCAGTGGATTGGATCAATGTCAATATTCTGGTTGTGATATTATAGAATAATTTTACAAAATATTACTATTGAGGCAACTGGATAAAGTGTACATGCAGGCTCCTTATAGTATTTCTTAGAGTCACCCATGAATCTGCAATTATCTGAGTAAAACTTTCAATTAAAAATGAATTGGAAATGAAATATACAGATTATGGAGGAAGAAGAACAAAGGAAGGAAAGAGGAAGGGGAAAGGAAGGAGGGAGGAGGAGGAGGAAGGGGAAGAAGTTAGCGGAGGTGAGAATAGAGAAGAGCAGATGAAAGAAGACAGGAAAATAGGAAGGAAGGAAGGATGCAGGGTTGGAGAAGGAGAGGAGGAGGAGGAGGAGGAAGAATAGGTGAAAGAAGAGAGGGAAAGAAAAGGAAAGGAGAATAGGGGAAGGGGAGAGGGGAGGGGGAGGAGGGAGAGAGAAATAAGAGGAAAGAGAGGTGGGAAATGAGGTGGGCTGAGAAGAGAAGGAGGAAGGAGTGGGAAACAAGGAGGCCTGGAAGAGTAGGAGAAGGAACCAGCCTTGAGTATCTCTGCTGACTGTGGATGGCAACGGGGAGACCTCCTGACTCAGCAGAGACCCTGACTGCCTAATGCCTTCATCATTCAGTAAACACCAGTTGAAGGATGTGGAGTATCCCCCAAGACACTCTTGAGGAAAGGGAACTCCTTTCCCACAGCTGAACATGTTCTAAAGACATAGTACCTTAGTAGAAGATTGGGCATGTCCCACTCAGGTAGAGTCATTTTTTGAATTAGTCCTCTTTATGGCTTTAGACCCTGACAAGTATTGCTCTGCTAGCTTTAAAATGAAGTTCAACAAAATAAATCCAAAACACAATCAACATACTCACATTGCTCCCAAGTCTTTGGATGGCCCCTTGCCTGTCTGCCAAAGGACACGCTAACTAAACTCCAATTAGCTCTTCAGCCATAACTGACTAATCTGACAGTTTTGCTGGCTGATGAGAGTACTGTATTCTAATGTAGACTCTGCTGTAATTAGCTGAATGCCTATAGACAAAATATCTGACCATTTGTAATCTGGTCCCCACTTGCTTCATCATGAAGGCAGCATGATATATTGATACTTTATGAAAGCATGTTTTCAGAGCCAGACAGACCCGGGTTTAAATCCCAGCAGTGTCACTCTGGGTAAGCCACCCAACCTCTCTGAGCTGTAGGTATTTCATTAGTGAGGGATAATAGTCTCCTCATCACAGGGCCACTATAGAAATGAGAATCGTATTGTATATGGAGCCCATGACACACGGGAGCTCCTAACAAAAGTATTTTGCCCAATTTCTATCCTAAAAGGAGTTGTATCAATAAGAGTTAAATATTTTGAGCAATTAATGTGGTGTTAGGGAATGAATTAGGTATCAGAAACGCTAAATCATTTCATCTTCAATGCAGTTTTGCAATGCAGGTATTCCCAACTTGATTTTACCACTGATGAAACTGAGGCTTAGGAAAATTAAGTAAATGGCCTATGAGGACATGGAGTGTAGTTATCAGAGCTCAATCAACACCCAGGTCGGTCTATCTAAAGTTCTAGAGAATCTCTAGTCAGGCTCTGTCTGCGCTTTCATTCAAATATTTGATATTGAGTTCTTTGATTTGCATGAAGTGGGAAGGGGGTGGAAGATAATGGAAGGAAATGGGTGGTGGTGGTGGGGAGACAAAGGGAGGAGAGGGGACCGTGGAAGAGAAGGAAGTGTGCTCTGTTGCTCTGTGCCGTGGTGCTAGGCTTGGTTCCTTCGGTCCTCCTTTTATCAGGAAAGCCATGGCTCATGGAGGAGAAGCAAGCAGGAGGAAGCAAGCCAACCATGCTGATGACGTGCAGACACCATCATCACCTTCCATCATCCAGCCCACCAGAAAGTATAACAGCTGGTTCTCCTCTTCCTGCAGCACGTTCCTGTTTCCACTTTCCTACCCGATACTGGGTATGAGACCGGACAGATCAGAGTGGATGCTACAAAACCTCTATACTTTGCAGTCTCTCCATTCTTTAATGCTCATCTTGCCAGGTCTTTCATTGCCCTTTCCTGACAATGCAGATGCTCACTGCTCTGTTCTTTTCTAGATTCACCCTTTACCACTTTTGCTTGTATCACCTTTTCTAGTGCACCAATATTTTTAATTTAGTAATTTTTTTTTGGTTGTTCCAAGCAGTCAGGTTTCACCCTCCTCCTCAATACTCTTGTAAGGTGATCAGACTGAAGGACTATACTTTCCTTATTTTCTATTCTCAGTGGTTAGAGAGTGATGGGACATACTGGGTATGCAGTTGCATTTTCAGCGAGTTAAATTATAAAATTACAAAGCCAGATCTAACACTAGAAAAATAAAATAAGTTAACATGCAGAGCAATGGCTAGAAGACAGTGACATATTTTGAAATCTTAGGCACATTATTAATGACTAATAGGATCATATTTGCTATTATTTTGGTGTAAATACTGGAGACTGCTCCTTTCAGTGTTGGTGATTGGCATCTAGCACATTTTAGGAAGTCAATTAAAATGTAGTCATTATTGATATAATCATCTCATGGACTGTAGGGTGAACATATTTAATCTACTGCATTTATTCACATATTTTTTCAATAAAAACATTAGGCATCTATATGCCAAGTTATATACAGATGAAGGCAATCGAGTCCCTGTCCTCAATTACTTATAGTAGATGGCATGAAGACGGACACACAACTGAAAATAAACAAGGATGTTTTGCTCTCTGAATACTCTGAATGATGGAAAATTTACTGTTTCAGAACTTTGACTTATCCATAATGCATATGATTTTCAGGTATATTCACTTAAGAGAATGCATCTTTTCTCATGCTGTTTGACTCCAAATCAGTTCCATTTCGGCAGTAATGCCAGGGAAAAAGAAAGCATTATTGTCAATGTTTTATTAAAGGCACCAACATGGCTGTTTTTCATTACACAGAGCACTTGGGGGTACCTGGAGGAGGAATGGCCACAAAGAGAAGCCAATTCTATTCTCTGTTCTATTGATCTACAAAGGAGATAATTCCAAAGATATGCTGGTTGGGAAGAGAAATTGAACTTCCTGGGTTAGCTTCTTAATAGTATTTCTAAACAGAGCCATGTACATAAGCACCATTCTCCAAGATGGATGGGCTCTCGTTTCCATGAGGAAGCACAGTTTCTCTGAGAGTGAGAATATGGTCTGAAAATCAACTCAGAGAGCAGCACAGTCTTTAGAGGTTGTAACCTGATTGTCAGACTTTCTTGTCTCCTTGAACAAAAATCATTTTTCATCCACCACAGACTGCTATTATTGCTCCTATTTCTATTGAAACTGCACTTTGTACCTGGAAGTTTTGTATAAATTGGCACACAATTAGAAAATGTTTCTATGATTTTTTAAAACTATATACACCAACAAAGACATTAACACCATTTGGATTCCGTGAATGTATATACACATATCTCATGGATATAAAGTTCAATGTATTCTTTTTTACAATTTTGAATAAAAGTATTTTAAAATAAATCAATAGAATATTCTAGTAGTTTCATAAAACAGTATCTAGCAAGTACTATGATAGTCTATTAGGAGACTTATTTTTGAAAATGATGTTTGTACATAATACCTTAGGACATAGCTATGGGAGATTTTACTTATCTTGTGCCTCTAACCCCACACTCAAGCAGAGAGGTACACAAGGCAAAGTTTGATAAGGGAAGTAGAGAGAACAGATAAATGGCTTTTACTGTTACCCTGGCTCTGCTGGGTAACCATTTTGGCACAACCATTTTGGAAAACCACGTGGCATCGTCTGATAAAACGGAAGAGGCACATAACTTACAGTCAGATGTAAACTTGTAGACCAAACCACTGGCCCAAGAGTGTGTATACTATAGCATTTACAATAGAAAACAAATAGGAACAATCAAGCGGCCTTCAACTTGAGACTAGATATTTTACCAAAAAACAAAAAATCCTCTTATGATGAAATTAATGACCTAAAGGCCTAGAGCATGGGTCAGCAGACTTTTTCTTAAAAAGCCAAAAAAGTAAACGTGTGAGACTTCACTGCCTAAGAAGCAAAATTGAGGATACTATGTAGGGACTTGCATAGCTATTATGTTTATGTAACTACTTAAAATATAACCATTTACAAATGTGAGGAGAAAAACCATTTTTAATTAGCTGCCTGTAAAAAATAAATAACATACAATAAAATATAAAACAAAATAATGAAACAAAATATAAGTAGTGAGCTAGATTTGGCTCCTGGGCGGTTGTTTGCTGACCCCCGGCACAGACGTCACATCAATACAGATGAATCTGAAATACGCAATGATGAGTAGTGGGAAAAAGCTGTTGAAGAATACCTTACGTGTAATTCCACTCATAGAAATTCCAAACGACTGCAAAACTAAGTCATATGTTGCTCAGGACTATACACACGCAGTGTAACTACAGAGGGGAAAAGAGGATGAGGAATCACAATTTTCATAGCAGCCAAGGCTTGTCTGTGGGGAGGAAGATGAATGGGATTGTAAGGATCACAGGGATGTGGCGGGGGGGGGGGGGGTATTGGCAAAACTTTTATTTCTTAAGCTAGAGGATGAGCATGGGGTGCTTATATTTTTCCTCATATCTTACATGTGATATAAATATACTTTTGTACATATTAAACAATAACAACTTTGATGATTAAATATTTTACAAATATTATA
This sequence comes from Hippopotamus amphibius kiboko, assembly GCF_030028045.1. NCBI lineage: Eukaryota > Metazoa > Chordata > Mammalia > Artiodactyla > Hippopotamidae > Hippopotamus > Hippopotamus amphibius. The sequence goes on from NC_080197.1 coordinate 7,093,374, forward strand.
CTAATTTTAAGTAACAAAGAAAATACTGTAAAATGCAACTGGGTCAAAAATTAGAGACATTGCATCCAACAACGTATATAAAGAAGACTTTACAATAACACTGGGTGGCAGGGAAAAACATCTGCTTCACTTCATGTTTGAAACTTTGGCCCTAAAATTTCCAAATGAGGAAAATAAATCCCTTCCCCATGACCACACCCATGTGGCTGAATCAGCAGTGCAAGTGAGCTGTATAAAGCTCTTGGTCTGTTTTTGTGCTTCTCTGTTCTAAAGTGAACTTTGAAATTGTCTGAATATTATGTTCTGGAAACATTTCCACAGGTGAAAAAATAACATAAACAGAAGAGAGTGCCTCCCTTGGTCTACAGAATGGCATCTGTGATGATTTCAATCAGGGCTCACATTAACTTAAAGAGGGCACTGCACCTGTATCAACCCTTTATCTCTGCTCTCTGACATTTGTTCATAAATAGTGACGCCAACAATCAGGAGAGGCTCCCTGGTTCAGGGGAAGCAGGGCAACAGCCTGAGACAGTGCACTTGATCAATGTCACTACTGGTGTCAAGAGATGGTCATTACTGCCCGGCAGATTTATTGCCTGGGTCAAAGCAAATTACTTTCTCTTCCTCTAGCCCTGGCTCCCGAGGCTTTTAATCTTTCTCCTATGTTTTGTCTTCTTTCTTGCCTGGGATCAGGCTATGGGCAACACCAATACTTTTTTCCTTTAATGGAAGGGGTCAATTAGCATGATATTTGACATATTAGAAATTGTGAGTTTATGAAGGATGAATACAATTATTGAATTGAATGATTAAAATTCATAAAACAAAAGCCACCCTCTTCTATGCGATCACCTCTCCATAATTTGCAGCACCTTCCTTACTGGGTATTTATCTGCAATGACCATGTCTGTTTCCATCACCTCCATTCAAATCATGATCATTCATACTAATTACATGTATTTTTCCATCATGTTTTTTTTTTAATTGATTTGTTTTAAACCCATCTACTTCAATAGCACATAGCTATGAAGCCAGGCGCTGGTACTGGTGCTGTGTGGCAGAGAGCAGATCAAAGCCCACGAGCTCATGAAGCTCACATTCAAGGAATGGAGAGAAAAAAATCAAGAAAGTAGCAAAATAAAAGAGAAGACAGGACTCCTAACCTAGCTCATAGTAACCGGAAATTGTCTTTAAAGTTTTTCATTTTTTGTACACATGGGCGATGTTCAGAAAGAGGATCTGTCTGTAATCATGCTCTCAAAGGGATCCATGACCTCAAATAAATAGAAACAAACTCCTAACAGCGATATTGTTCTACACAAACAGTAAGATGCCTGTTCCCTCACTTCACTTCAATCTTCTTTCACATCAAGCAGTCCTTATAACCAGCTACTTCTTAGTAGTAAGAACTTGAACTTATATAACAACTTATTTGCAGTTTTCAAAGCACATGACTTATTCTTGCCCCTGTAAAAATACTGTGAAAGAGTTATTACCATCGCAGGGCTTTGCGGATGGGAAATGGAGGTTCAGCGGCGTTAAGTGGCTTACTCAACCTCACGTGGCTTGTATGGCACTAAACCAGTCCCTAACTCCTGACCCAGCATCTCACCACACCATTGCATGACCTCAAATTGCCTTCATGACAAACTCAAACCACTTCCCACCCCATGTGTGTCTCCTCATATGGAGTCGTTGCTGATGAAAGACAATCTCAGTATGATAAATTTCTCTACTCATTATTAATCAACCCTGATTCGTTTCCTCCAGTGTCTAATTCTTATTCACTATATTTTCCCCCCATAAGCTCAATTATCTGAACTATTATTTACTTTTTTTTAACCTCAAAAGTAACTTTTAAAAAATATTAGAAGGATGCACTGTAGATAACCCAGAAAGCTTCTAAAAAACTGTATAGTTTTCAGAACACAATCCAGATCTATTAAATTGTGGTGACCAGCAGACGGTTCCTGAGAATTGGTATTTTAAGTAGTCTTTCAAAATGGTGGTAATGCTGCCATCTCAAGGACTGGCCTTTGAGAAATAGTGCTTCAATCACTTATTCAAATGCTCCATCCTTTTCCCAAATTCCAGGTGCTGCAAACTGAGAACCCTACTGCAATGAGGTTCTGTAAATTTGTGATTGAAATACTTACCTTAAAAAAATTAAGCATTCTGTATATAATATACATAAGTATATATGTATATGGAATGCATATATATGAAATATATACATCAGTGAGACATTTTATTTTAGTGAGACAAAGGTGGTTCTAGATATTATGATACTTGATGCAAAATAACTGACACAGAAAGTGAATTTTGAGGGTGAATGACAGGAAAGAACAGTTGGCTAAGTAACATTTTTTCTGTTTAGGAGGTAAAGGAGTGGTGAAATCTCATCAGATAGTGGAACAGGAGAAAAGTGTCTCCTCCCCTTTCCTGGTTCCTCCACCAGGGAGAAAGCAGTAGATGTGAGAGGCCGGGGGGAGGGAAGATAGTTCTTTCATTGTTCGGAGGGACAGTGATGTTGGACAGATGCCGAGATACAACTCTCACTACGATCATTAACTCATAAGCTAACTGCAAGATCATTTCTGTTAGGCGGAGGAGAAATAACCCTTGAACAACTCAGGTTTGAACTGTGTGGGTCCACCTATATGTGGATATTTTTTTCAACAGTGAATACTACAGTACTCCACGATCCGAGGTTGACTGAATCCACAGATGTAGAACCATTGATATAGAGGAAAGAGCGATGGGGGACCAACTATAAGTTACATGTGGATTTCTGACTTTGTAGAGGGTCGTTGCTCCTAACCCTGTGTTGCTGTTTTTTATGTGTGTGTGTGTGTATATATATATATATATATATATATATATATATATTTTATTTTTCTTTCCAATTTTCTTTTAGCTGTGCTTCTTTGAATCAATCTGCTCTGCTCTCTCCTAATGGAGGCTTTTTGGAAAGATGGCCATAATAACCCCAAACACACAGGCTTACACCTCATGACGCTTATACCTTATAGCTTATGATGCAAGACCTACAGAGATTTAACTCTCAAATTCCAGTTTGTAACATTCTGGATAAAGACAGATTGGCCTGGTCCAGGTTATTTTCCTAAAAAAGATGTGGTCCAATAGATATTGATAGAAATAGAAAGTTAATGCATACATGACTTAAATTGCCCTTGTATTTGTATCTTTTAAATTCATAGTATAGGGATCTCCCTGGTGGTGCAGTGGTTAAGAATCCACTTGCCAATGCAGGGAACATGGGTTTGATCCCTGGTTGGGGAAGATCCCGCATGCTGCAGAGCAACTAAGCCCATGCGCCACAGCTACTGAGCCTGTGTGCTGCAACTACTGAAGCCCATACACCTAGAGCTCGTGCTCCGCAATAAGAGAAGCCACTACAATGAGAAGCCCGCAATGAAGAGTAGCCCCCATGTGCCACAACTAGAGAAAGTCCACGCGCAGCACCAAAGACCCAATGCAACCAAAAGAAAATTAAAATTAAAAAAAAAAGTAAAATAAATAAATAAATTCATACTATAAACAACACCAAACAGTTGATGTATACATAGTGAACACTTCTGTATAATAATGACATTGTTTTAGGAAGAGCTAGATGCAACCAGCAGTGGGGAAGAGCCGGTGCACTGTTTGCAGTGCTTATAGAAAGATGCCCAGAGGAGGCGGAGGCTACTAGTATAATCAAATTCACCTGAAGGAGACAGTGCTCATGGATTTCTGAATGCCTTCCTTCATTGGATGCACATGACAGATGACATTAGCAACAGTGGCAGGACTTAATTTATTACTTTTTTGTGTATGAATCATTCACAAACTTGAGAACTTTAACCCGTGCGAACAATGTATTTATACTTCGAGTGGCAGCAAAAATCAGGCAAACGTTACAGGTCCACACGATGAAGAGAGGGCAGAGCTTCAAAGGCGATGGGCAATGACTTTTACCATAATGCCATTTTCACTATTTCAGGCAGTCATTTACTCTAGTTTGGCCTGCCTTTTACAACATCCTCCTACTGACTTATGTCTGGATCAGGGCTTACAATGTTCCAATTTGTTTTCTGGTTTTTCTTGGGAAAAAATAAAACGGCATTATAGAGTGACCCATTTTTATCAGCCTCTGTTTATCCCCATGTAGAATTATTCCTCCCAGAAAAGGTCTGAGGAAGATGGAATAATTCCCTAAATAATACAACCGTGCAGGCTTTTTCTCTGACAATACCCATAGTGCAGAAGTGCGGAGAAGTTACTGCCAGGCGAAGTCAAGAGATAAGGTCAGACACTGGCATTTATTCATGAAAATAGTAGCAAGATGGCTCGGATTTATTATTTTTTAAGGTCCCTTGGAAATGCGTGACAATGCTTTTAACAAGCATTCTGCATAAGGATGTCAGCACAACATTGCACAGGAAACCAGGGCTTCTGTCTCAGAAGGTGTTTGGGGAAGTCTATAAAGCTAATGGCTTAAGTGCAAATCATCATTGTATAAGAAGCTGCTGGTACTGCTTAAGGAAACTCAAGCCCAGGAGAGAAAAGTCTCCTGTTCAAAGAACACTTTCACTTCTCCTATTTTTATAAATATACACACAGGCTTTTGAGAGCAAGGAATAATCTATGGAGTTTTTCAATGCTATAAAAGAGTAGCTTTCCAACTGGAAATATTCTGTGAAAGGCACAGACATTATAATGTGAATTTGTTCTCATGCAAAAGAGTACTTGTCCTACATATTTCACTGTGTGTGTGTGTCTGTGTCTGTGTGCGCTCATGTAAAACTTTCTAAGTATTTTTTAAAACATGAACTTTGGGAATTTAACCATCATGAGATCTTGCATGTGTCCTTTAGGTCTTGTTCATGTTTAGGGAATGTACTGGGTAACGTATATCACATTTTTAAGAAACTCAGCTCCAAACTGCCCATAAATGTTGAGCCACAAAGAAAAAGATCCCGGAACCTGGGGCAAAGGACAAGAAGGACTCAATGTTGATTACCTGAAGAAAGAAAAGACTAAAACTCCTAACTTCTGGGTCACTGGAAGGCAATTTTCAGAAAACAGTCCCATTTTCATGAAGCCTAACAAAGTACAGATCAACTTAAAATAATTTCAGTATAAAGTATATTCAGGGATAACATGAAGCAGTGTTATCCTGCTGGGAACTTCAAAAATATCACCTGCCAAAAGTAAGGAATCATCCTGTACTTCCTGACATTATTATGCCACTTATTTGCTGGACTTTCCACTCAAAAAAGGAGAAAAAAAAAGGTAATTTTCTGAACTGATGAATGCTAACAATCAAAAGCTCTGAACAAGGCTCTGTTGGAATCTGAGGCGTTTTTAACAAAAGCAAAAATATGATGAAAGTCTAAATGGCACTGGCAGTTAGAGATAAGCAAATGCAATTGTTAAGTCCCAAGGTGAAGAAATGGATTTGGTTGGTCTCTTAAAAGGAGACACAAAGGTTTAGAGCAATGTTACTGAAGAGCAGGATCTGATGCAAAACAAAACCTAACAAAACCCTCTTAATCTTTCTCTTAGTGGGTATGCTTTTTTTTCTTTATCTCTTAGGTATATTAATTTATAAAGCACACTCCTTAAAAAGCAGGCATAACCACGGAGACAATGCATGGAAACCGTTTTTATCAGAGCCACCAAGACTTTGCTGTTCTGTCAATTGAGTATTCTGTTGTTTGCTGGCAGACACTTATGTGTGTATGTCCAAGTCGAGTCTTTTTTGATAGAGAGACATCCCCAGATTTTATTCCTGTTGACACGTCATCCAGACTCTAAAAGCCCACAGGCAGCCTTCACCACCAGGCTTGTCTGTTTTACAGAATTAGGGAGTTTGTCAAGGTGGATTAAAATCATGGTGTCTCCATTCGGCATGATTAAGTAGATCAATAACTGGCAAATTCGGGGTCTGAAGAACCCAGGTAGAGGGTACACATTAGCACTGTGAGTCTGGCGGGGACTGTCAGACCTCAACCCTATGTTCTGTAGACAGAAGGTGGTCTCTACTCGGTGCAGTAATCTGTGGCCTTGCTGTAATGTGTCTCCCAGGATCCTGAGAACTGATTCTTTAGGATAAGTGAAAACAATCAGAACATGTGTATGGAATTTTCTCAGTCTTCCTTGTTGATAATCAATGCAAACTTTTAAACAGTTGTCACAACCCCAGGATGGATTTTGGAATTTGAGTTGGTGTACAACCCCCAACCAATCAAGTTCCCATCTCCTCAAAGAAGCATGGAGAACATCACGCTTGGTCTATGGTAAACAAACCCCGCTCCACTGCTGGTTGGCAATTGGGTTAAAGACCTTATCAAAATAAAACAAAGAATCAGGAGCAACACAGATTGTCTTTTAAGCCAAATTCTAGTGAACATTTTCACAAACTCACAGTATTGGATTTTGTTCCATTCATTCATTCCCTAACTATTTATGGGGGGCCCAGACATTCCCGAGGAAATATTTGTTTGTTTGTAGTTAATGTGGGATCTCATTTCACGTTTGCAGGCGGATGGAAATGATGTAATGGGACTGAAGACACAACTATGACTTTGCTGAGCAGACACTGAAAGATCACTTAATAATTATGTGGTTTTTCAGTGTCTGCTGAGCAAAGTCATGGTTTTGCACACAGTGCCCGGCATACAGATCGCCTAGGGTAACCCACCCTCCAGGATGCTGTTTGGTTCCACGTCTGAGGTTTCTGGTGGTGAGGGGCCTAAGGCTTAGATCTCGAAGTATCTTTTCTTTCCTCTAGTCCTTCTCCTCAGTCTCCCTATTGTTCCATGGTTGGTTAAATCACTTTTGTCAAGATAACTGGAGTTTGTAGAGTTTAATGCACCAATTTTAGGTGAAAGGGACACATTTACTTTCCCACATAAAGCAGGCAGATCAATTTTCCCCAGCAGCAGTCTGCTAATAAAATATTTTCTCTCCTCACTAAATGCAGGTAAATACTCATACTTCCTCACCAGTAAAAGGTTTAACCCTTCATCCTATTTAAGTCTGGGAATTAGGGCTGTGGAAGTAGAGGGAGATGTAAAATTGATAGGAAAATTTCCGAAGAAGATGGCTTTCTTCAAAAATTAATTTAATGTAAGCCTGGCTTTTCCAAGCTCTCGTCCCTTCCTTCACTTTCCTTCTGTCCTCTTTTCATGCCTAAAGCATTTTTTATTAGAGGTGGCAGGAGGGAAGTGGAAGTTTTTACCCAGAAGAGAGATGAATAGCTATTGTACACAGAAGCAGGCATTTTGGTTTTGTGGAAACTGGGGTCTCTGACCCAGGCTGCACTGCCTTCACGGTATTGGTTTAGAGATGTCAGCTTCCCCCATATTTATGTAGAATACGTGGAATGAAGCTCACTGCCTACGAAGAACACACTCTGAAGAAAAAGACAGTAGGTAGCCATCATTCACTTGTCTTTACTCTTTAGTAAGTGGAAACTGTACGTTAACAGGGAGATAAAGAAGCATGAAACCAGACATATGCAGACGTTGTAAAATACCCAGATATTTCAGACCTAGAAGGTACATGGGAGACTGTCTAGTCACCCTCACTGTAAAGACAAGGAGATAAAGGTCCAAAAGACCAAGGGTCACATTGCAAGCTAATAAGAGAACTTGCAATGGGATCCAGATTTTCAAAATTCCCAATTTGTAAAGCCTGCACCTAAGTTACATACAGAACCGGAAGAAAACGATAATAACAATAGAAATGCTTGGCATGTGCTCCGCACGGGGTACCACACTAAAGGCCGTGTGCCTTCTCTCTCCTCGCCTTCGTGAGGTGCTCTTGTTGCCCCCGTCTCACAGCTGAGAAAACTGATCTTTGGTGGGTGAAATCAATTGCCAGGATGCTACATGGTTCCTTATTACTCCTGAGCTGAGAGTCTTCACTAGCTACTAGGACACACTGGCCTGGGTCCATTCCTTAGACACAGAGTATGTAAAAGATTGATGGCAGTTCGAATGCCTTTAAACTCATCCAATTCAGGATGAATTGGCGAATTTTTAAAATGCTATTACTTAATATTATATGGCAATGGTTGACAAGTCTAGCAAAATTACTTAAATATTTTTTAAAAATTATTTAACTTATTTTTCTTCTTAAATGAAATCAAATGATTTCTAAAGGTCATATTTATTTCAAAAAAAGTGAAATTAAAAGCTTTTTTGCGATATTGACACAGTCTAATTTTCCATGAAATGGGATGAGCCCCTCTCTTAAGTATGATGGGGAGTTTACACTATCCTCAAAATGTCAGTGTGGCACAGAATAGATGACATATTACAAAGGGTGTGTTTGTCCACACTCTCCTTATGCCACAGGAAATCTTTTACTTCTCCAATTACCACCCAAAGCCATGTCACTTGACCTTTCTCTTCCTACCGAAAATCTTCTCCTTTTACATTTTTCTCTCCAAGTTTTTGAGTTTCCAAATTCCTATCTCCCCTATCTGCTAAAGAGAATATTCAAAATTTCATCTACTTTAATATGCAGAGTTAGCATCTGCCAGTGACAAAACACCCAAATCAAATTAATCTAAGCCAAAAATGGAATAGATTGCAACAAGTTCCAGGACAGAGCTAGCTTCAAACAGAACTGAGTGCAAAGGTTCAGGCAGTGCCTAGGACAAGCTCTCCTTCTCCTGGCTTAGCCCTGGTTCCTCTGTGTTTGTTCCATATTTAGACTCCATGTGGTAGATGGCAGTGTCAGTCCCTATAGTTTTATGTTCAAGCACAGTGGGAAAGAAAGAATGCCTTTTCTAATAGCCCTATAAGAATCCCAAAGTTTTTTTTTTTTAATTGGACTGACCATGGCCAAATCAAACCACTATGCTGGCCGTGGCTTAAGCCAGGGTCAGTGCTGCAGCCGCAGGGAGCAGCAGCAAGGCCACAGAAACGAACAGTTAAGGGGAACCCCAAAGAAAACTTGAGGATACTGTCGCCGGAATGAGGGCTGGTTCTATGCAGGTAAACAGCAATGGACTACTATACGCTTTCCACATAAATTTCTCCCATATTAGATTCACGTCAGAATAGGGCTCATTTTCCTAACATGTCCACTGAGGTGTTTTTCCCTCAACAAAAAGTTCTCCCTATAGCAAGCGGATTTCTGTATTACTTTTGGCCTAACCTTCAACTCAAACTTCAGCTAGCTCTTAAAAAACAATTTCTTTCCTCCCATTATATTGAGAAACGTTCTAAAGTAATATAGATGGGTTTATTTCTATGATTCTTTAATGTTCAAGTACATGGACAAACTGAATGAAAGCAGGCCAAGCGTTGCCTGATGGAGCAACTGTTTTAATGGGTTGATAAAAGTGATTTGCAATTTAAGCACAGCTTCTTTGCAGAGATAAAAGAGGCTGGAACAGGCCGTTGTCATTATTTAAGGGTGCCCATAAATTAATATTCAAACGTGTTTGAGAATTAGGTCCTTGTTTTATGCTGTGTTTAAAAAGTGTGATGTTTATCAGCAAAACGGATGACTATTACAGGTGGAATTTGGAAAGTTTAATATGCTATAAATAGTGATTATGTATTTATAGCTTGCATATTGACAGGCTTTACTGTTATTTTCCTTTATGACTATGGTGAGAATATTTCGGGTGTGATACATAAGAAATGTATTTAATTAAATGATCAAATGAATATAAAATGCATTGCACAGTTCTTAACTCTTAAAAAGCTTTAGACCAATTCTTGCTATTATTAATAAAAATAATGATGATGATGACGGTGTAGCTTGGAGAGAGAGGTCCTATATAGAATCATTAAAGATTAGATAATATTACACATCAGTTAAGAGACCCAATGGGAACATGATAAGAGCATGGCTCCATCGCATTTTTTCTGGCATGTAATTTACAAACCTAAGAGTGTGTGTGTGTGTGTGTGTGTGTGTGTGTGTATACACAATACAATAAAATGTATACACACACACACACACACATCCGTGTTCAAATTACCGATGGAAGACCTAAGCCCAAAACATAAAATAATGATTTCTGATCTTATCCTTTTTAGGCAGAGCACAAGACTAAGCAGTAACTATAAGACAGTTACAGTGGTTTTCTTAACAAAAATGAGAAATCACAGGCAATACAGCCGATAAAAGGAAGAACTGCATTTTCCCAGAATGCTAACATTTTAGAACACAAATGTATTATTATGTTCCATCAGAGTTCCCTGCTACCAAATAATTCTTTTCTTGCTTTGTCATTGCATATTTTCCCAAGGGTGGCAGAATATTATTGCCAACATTTATCTCATGATTTCCTATCATATTCTAGCATATATAAAGTACCTTTAAATAATTCTAAAACATATACAATAAAAAGGATTTTAATATTATTTTTTCAAAGAAGGAGCGCTTTTCACTGTCCACATGTGTCTTACAGGCTAGCGGACATAGTGCTTAGCAGCTTCCAGTCTTAGTTTTGCCCTCTGTGAAATGGAGTGACTCTGACTGACTGACCTCGTATAAGGTGGTGGTGGGCTAATGTGTAGGGCTCTTGGTAGAGGCACAATGGACACTCTATGACACTTGCAGTATCCTTGAGCTTTCAGATCCTCCGAGTCTGCTCTATGTGTATCTACCCTTCCTCTTTAAGTCAACTGCCCGTCCTCACTCAGCACTCTCAAGTTATATTTCAACTAGCAACAAAATGACTTCAGGAGATGATTTTTGCCTCTTCTTTCTTCTGCCAGGCTCATTCTCCACATTACTAATGGGACATCTAGAGAGTTTATTTTTCCTGCATCGTTCTCCGTATGCTATGTGAGCGGGTGTCGGCTGACTCAGCACATCCTAAACTAGAGAAGTGTCACTCTATGAATACAAAGCTCGAACCTGAATCACTAAAGCAATGAATCGTGGGTACCCACTTTCATCAATCTCTTCTACTAGCTTTGCATAGGAGGATTTTTCATTGGTAGTGATTTTCCCTTGAAATTTCAAAGATCTGTGCATTTCTCTTGGGCAACAGTCTTATTCAAGCAATGACTGTTTTCTTTTTTTTACCTTTATTTGCCCTTCTTTCTTTGTGAAGCCTGGAACAAAAGCTCCTATGTCTAGACTCCATTTTATTCTGTTGCACAGGGATCAGAAGTGTGATAAATTTTATGGAGATTCTATCCATACTGCTTGCTTTCAAATCCAGGTCAACAGGAAGAAAGAATGAGAGTAGGAGGGAAGAAAGAGGAAAGAAGTGCGGGGGGGGGGGGGGGGCCTGGCAGAGGAAAGAGGAAATGTCACATGTAGAAGAACTAAGGCTCTGAATTCGGACAGAAATTGCTTTAAATCTTGGTCTACAACTTTGTGTGCAAATCCAATAAATATGTTCTCAAAGCCTCAATATCCTCATCTGCACAATGGATATATTATTATAATCTACTCCATGATGATATTAAAGAGATGAAATAATGTAAAACACATAGAACAACATGCTACCCGTTTCACAGAGTACACAGTCATTTTAATTTAGCTGCTACTAATGATTGTTATCATATTTATAAAACAGCCATTGGGTGTTATGCTGTTCATGGCTAATTCAAATACTATTTCCATCTCTATCAAACAGCTAAAGTTCAGAATAGAATATTCTATCATATTAAACATGGACACTAGAAATGGAGACATAATGGACACAAAATTGAGACTCACACAATTAAAAGTCTACCTGGAATCCAATTTATGATCAAAGGGGTCTTACTAGACCCTTCCTAGGATGTGAGAAAGAACTCAGTGCCTTCATGACCAAAGTACTGGCCATAGAAAAAGGTAAAGGAATATGATTTACCCACATGTCTCTCAGCAGCCTCTGAGATAAAGAATGGGTTTATATGAAAAGGAAGGCGGAAGAACAGAGGAAAGAGGAGTGATTTGGATTACATCATAAAGCTTGTGTCACACTGAAAGAAAATTCAAATGCACACAGGTAGTCTATGGTAAGCATGAAAGCTACATGGACACAAAGAAAGAAGATACTTGTACCAGCCAATAGAGGTGGCTGGGATGTCCCACAGAGGTGGCTGGGATGTCCCACAGAGGTGGATGAATACAAAGATGTACTTATTAGCTGCAATCTTAAATGCATCCAAAAATTAACTTTATGTCCATGGAGAATGTCTTGATTATTATGAGATGAAGATGAAGTGACTGTGATAAACATATTTCAAGAGAAGATTCTGAAATTTCATACTGATAGTAATTGAAATGCTTAAAGATAAAAATTTTGTGATTAAAGGGACAAAGACTAGAAATCTAGTCTTTGAAATCTAGAACACTTCTAGAAATCTAGAAGTGTTATCAATATTTTACATCATAGTATTTTATAGAAATAATAACTTTTTGTGTCCATGGACCTGGGCATCTTTCCAAAATTATTATCAATTAATGGCATTCAAAGGTAATTATTGTCTCTAATTTCAGATAAGCTGTTAAAAAAAAGTGTTTTCAAAATCACCAAATGCATAAAATAATTCCTGTATAACCTGAAATCTGACATTTATTGGCACGTATGATCATCATTATATTTAATGTCTAAGTCACAACAGCTGTGAGAATTTTATTTACCTGTTTAAGGAATCAGTTCCTCATCTATAAAATGGGGATAACAATAGTGCTTACTTCCTAGGATATTGTGGGGGTTAAATAAAATAATGCAGGTAAAACACCAAGCCCACCTCATGGCAGCCAGAAGTCCAGGATTTAACAGATACTTAATAGATGTATTGGCTGATGTTAGACTTTCTAATTTGAACCAGGGGTCATGCTTACTGATGCTGGCTCTTTAGCAAATAACCAAAACATAATAACCATGATTATTATGTGTACCCCTGTATCTCCAATGCCAAGCTCTTCCCTGTGATCTTGTTTTGGTTATATTTGCAATGGCATAAAAATCATAAATACAGAAAAAGGTTAGTCAGGTCCATCAAATATTAAAAATACACGTATTGTATCTTCAGATCAAAAAATCTTCTCGGGGTGTAGATTCACTCACCTCTGTTTAAAAAAGGACTTGTGCAAGGATGTATATTGAGCTATGGTTTACAGTCACAAAGTCCTGGGAATATTTTAAATATCCTCCAGTAGAAGAACGATAAGTTGTGGAACATTCATGAATCCTCTTTAAATAGTAAGAAGAATGAGGTGAATAAATGCAAGGATATGAAATGATAGTCAATTTCCTTAGACGTGAAAATGTCCTTAAATTATAACCTAGCAGCTTGCTCCCATTTGTGTTAAGAAGAGTGATAGACACATATATACCTTTACATATGTAATCTAGAGAATGAAGAGAAAATGGCAATAATAATGTTTGTCTTTGAGAGCAGGACTAAGGATTTGAGAGACTAGGGCAAAAAATAGGAAAAAGGAAGAAAAAAGAACTTTTCACTATATACTCTTTTGTGCTGATTAAAATTTTATAATGTTCATTTGATTACTAGTCTAATCAGCTGACTGCTATTTCCAATGGTCTTATTTATTTTCATTTAGATTTTGATTGATGCTAGTACAATATAGATAATCGATCGATATATACATAGTACACAGTAGAATCAACTGCTTTTTCCCCCCCAGTCCAGTAGTGTCAGTGCCATAGACACAGTCTTCGGATCACTGAAAGCTGATTGTCCAGATGCTAAAAGTCATGAGGAAGTCCCTCACTGATGTTGCCTTGCCATTTTAATTCCTTAGAGAAACTGAAGAATGAGGTGTTATATGGGGATTCACCAGCTTCGCTGACTTTCTGTGACAAATATTAATGTTGGGGATTTTCTTTTGAAGGGAAAGATTGCACACCCTTTTCTTCAAGTATCAATAATAATCAATGGCTGGAAGCACCATGGTGGCTAACAGAACAAACAGCCCTCAGCCACTAAAACACCAAATACACATGTAATCACTAGGCCAGAAAAAACTTTTATTCCTTTAAGGTATTTTAGATTCAATTAGATAAAACTAACAAACAAACAAACAACAAAACCTCGGATATTCATTTGATTCCTGATCTGAATCAAGAAGCTTTAATACAACTAATGGTGAGAACTGGACCCCATTGAAGATAGATACAATGCAGGTTAGCGTTTGATTATATATTACCTGGAGTGGGCAGCTGGTTATTTTATGTTACTCTCTGTAAAGAGATAAAGCTCTTTAACCAATTTCAAAGTGGGTATGCTACCCAGAACTCAATTCCTGGCATCGATGAACTTCATACCACTAAATTTAAAGAATATTCAATATCTTATGCTCCTTCCTGCCTGTACTGGAAACTTGTCACCATTCATGGCATCCTGACCCTCTATTAGATTGTATTACCTAGCTTTCTTGGTTCAACAGTCTTACTTTTTTCCAAGTACTCTGTTTACAGGAATGTCTTCTCTATCCTTCAATTTAATGGCTGTAGCCTCTTCTATTCTCACTCTCCATGCTCTCTGTGAACAGCCTCAGCTGCATTCAAGGTTACGACCATGTTTTATCACCTGCTGGCTTCCTGGGGCTGCACCATCTAACCAGATCACTCCCCTGAGCCCTGGCTCTTCCTATCTAACTGCCTGCAGGCCAGCTCTCTTTTGAAGTCCTACAGGCCTCTGAAACCCAATGTACACAAAAATCTATTTCATCATTTTATTCATTCCACATCCTATACCAGTTCCTCTCCCCTGGCATCCCTTATAATAGTGACTACCACAACCCAGTTGCTCAAGTGAAAAAATGTGGACGTTATCCCGTATTCCAGTTTTCCCATAATCAGGGTCACCTATGCTGTGTATTTAACACAAATTCCTAGGCTCCTTCCCTGAAATTCTGATTTAGGAAACCTGGGGTTGGGCTGAGACTCTGCGTATTAAATACTCATAGCAAGTAATTCTTATACTGTACTCTTTTCTCTCTCTCCCCAATTAATAAATAAAATCCTATATCTTCTGATTTACGAATAGGTCTTGAACCCATTCACTTTCCATCCCCTTGAAATGAACCGAGATGAGGCCCCCGTCCTCGTCCTCTCTATCATCACAATTTCCACCTAACTTGTCTCTTGCCATCTGCTCCTGCCAGCCACTCCTAACTGCTGTCCTTCCTCACCTGCCACCTCCTTCATGTTCCTTACCTGACTAACTTCCACTCACCAGTCAGATGTCAGCTTGTATATTAATTCTTCTAAAAAGCCTATACTAACTTCCCAGTTCTGGAATAAACATTCACACAAGATGAGTGTTTCCATGGGAACACTGATGAGACTATCTTTTGCATATTGTTGATGTCCATCATCTGATTTGAAACTCTATGAGGTGAAGCCACAGCATCCCTGATACACAGCCCAGTGGTTTGCCACACATATTAACTGAATAAATCAATGAGTTTATGAACTAGGATGATGAACACACAAAGCTATGATTGAAGGAATCAGTTCATTGGCTGACTAATGACTAAAGGCTAGAGCTGCAAATTTAAAAGACAAATCAGTAAAAAATGGAAGAGTTTGGATTGGATACACAGAATTCACAATTTCCTTAGGACTGACATATATGGCTACGGCTTCAAAAAGATAAAACATTAACCCCCAAAGAGTACAAAACCTGCTTTAAATCTATATGTAAAGAGCCTTTGGTAACCTCCTGGAAGGACATTTATCACAGATTCATAAAATTGTTTAAATTATAATAACTGCAATTAAAATAAAATTAATCAAACATGCCATGTAAATTCTCCTTAAACATATTTAGATTCTGAAAATTGCTATTAAACAGATGAGAACATAATAGAAGTGCACTTTCAGCATAATTGTCATTAACTTGCTAATCATTTGTATTCATTTAAATCCTAAGTGTGTAACTATTCACGTGTGGCACAGTCATTCCAACTCAGACCAGAGAAGGTCTTGGTAAAACAGAATAAAGAAACAGGTAAATTAAAGAAATGTAATGTTATGAATGTGGGGATAATAAAAACTGAATTAGAAAAGACTTCTCCAGCTTAAGATGGTGGCATCCAAGTGTCTAGTGGTTCATTCTGTCACCTTCCCATGTGTCTTCCCAACAACTTAGTTAAATATATGAAGAGATGCAAAGTTGTAGCAGTGTTTGGAGCAGCAGATAAAATTACTGAAATGCAAGTACCCTGGCCACTGTTTTCATTTTGGGAAAGAGGGGTTGAAAGAACCACGGGTAACACACACACATCACTTTCTCCACACTTTCATCTCTGCATCAGGCAGAACTTCTCTCACCAGGATGCCAGTAGACACTGTTACATGAAATCTCCTAGAGAGGGTTTAAAAACAACTTTACTCCTTCATTTTTCTCCCCAACCCATCACACAAATGCATGCCTGCAGTCCTATGTCTAAATATTTTACTGTTATAAATACAGCTAACACTGTATTAAATAACATACATCCTATCTTCATATTTGGGCCAGTATATTGTCACATTGACAATTTTTTTAAATATGTAAATTTAAAGCTTTTACATGACTGAAAATTCACAAACTACCAAAAGTACCGAATTTAATTACTATTGTAGATGTCTGTGTTTTCTATTCAGACAAGTAATAAAATACATTACTCATAAAATGCTTTCTATCTACAATATGGAATATATTTTCTGTGTTCATTTCAGCAAAATCACAGATGACTATGTTATAATCAATATTTCCACAAAACGTGTGCTCTATGGACAGCAAAGGACTAAAGGAGTTTAGAAAATAAAATGCAACTACAAAGTAGATTAAGTAAATCACACAAATGAAATAAATTTTTTTTTATGTTTTAAAAGTTCTTTGTTTTAAATTGTTAGAATGACCTCAAAGACGCAATACAAACTGAAACAATATCAACATTTTAATCCAAATTATTTACATAAAACTGAACAAGTATGACAACTGCACTATTACTCTTATCACTGCTACTAGTGACTTTTTTTCTAAGTGTGACAGGAAGCTATTCAGGAAGCCAATAAGCAAAATTCATGAAAAGAGATGCTCATTAAGACAAATCTGGGTAAAATTCTTCAATTTTAACATTAATAACAATAAGAACATTGGGAAAGAATAGCAAACCAGTAAGAGCGCTACTTTTTGGAGTGTTGGAATGAAAAGTTATTTGTATTGTTTGTACTTCTCCATCTTTTCCAAATTCCCACAAAGTGCACACACTGCATTTTAGGCAGAGTAAAAAACATACATGCTATGTTTTGTAAAATTACACCAGCTCATAACTATTAGCCACTTGCCCCCAAATTTTCCCTTAACTGTTATGCTATTATATTAGAGCTATTTGTTAACAACATTTCGTTGTGAAAAGAACACATGAATAGGCATTTAATTGCATAAGGGATTTGTACTGAAAGTATTTTAATAAATCAAGCTTGGAACATCTGCAAACATTTGTACCTACACTACATATTTGAAAGAACAACAACCAGAAGGCACAAAAGCTCTGAATCAAAATGAAGATGAACTATTTCAACACAAACCTGCTGCCAAAACCACAGTACAAAATCACTGTTGTTTTACACACAATTCTGATTTGTTTAATGAAGGATCGGTTGTCTTGATGCAAAATAGCGAAGCTTTCCAAATAGAAAAACAAAGGAATTAAGTACTGACACATGAAGGAACCTTGAAAGTGTTACAAAAAGTAAAAGAAGCCAAACACTAAAGACCACGTATTAGATGGTTCCATTTACATGAATTGTCAAGAAGAGGCAATTTCAGAGAGACAGAAATAGATTAGTGGTTTCCAGAGGCTGATGGGGATGGGAGGGTGGGCAGGAGTGGACTATAACTGCTCTTGGATATGGAGTTTCTTTTGGGGTGATGAAAATATTCTGGAACCAGAAAGCAGTGATAATTTTACAACTTTGTTAACATACTAAGAACCATAGAATTTTACACTTTAAAATAACCTTGATGATATGTGAATTACATTGCAATTTAAGAAAGGGAAAAGGAATTAATGCCTTGTCAGAAAACTCCACATACCATTGGAAACCATATGCAGTATTATGTGATATTGTTGCAATATGTATTATGTTACAAAGTCAAAAGACTCACTGTCAAGAAAGTTTGAGGAATACTAAATTAAGTAGATTTAATTTCTGAAAGACTTTACAGAGTTGTTAGTTTACTAATGTGCTTTGCGAGTCTCCACATTTCCTAAATATGCTTCCTATCTTCTGCTTGTGGAAACTCTCGGAGGACATGTGTTCTGTGAACACACTTTGAGAACTGCAGCCTGGAAGAATAGTGTTGGAATTCTCTGATAAAAATAGCTTAAATTTTCCTTTGATCAAAATGCAATTCATTATTTATTCAGATGCTATATATTGCTAAGAAAGCTGCTATTCACACATTGCTTCATTACTGTAAGTTTTTTTCTTTAAACCTAACAGTCACAGCGTTTTAGAGTCTTCAATACTTCATAGCAAGTATGACAAAATATATTGGGTAAAATAACCCAATAAAGTTAAGAGACTAGAAATTTAAGCAACACTACTCATTATGAAGTGAATAAGCTGGACCCTATGAGAACATCTTGGCATGTCCAACAAAATTACAAACGCACATACCATCTGATGCAGCAATAACACATCTAGGAGCATATCCTTATATACGAGCCAAAATATTTACATAGCTGGATACGTAGATAGATATAAAACAGATACAGCAATAGAGAGCTATAGAAGTAGAAAAAGATAAATGAATATTATTTTAGCCAGCTTCAGACGTCTCACTTCATGTATGTATTCCCCGTGTAGCTCCTCCCACACGGAATGAGGGTGACCCATTTAACCAGCGGCACATTGTAGAAATGATGAAGTGTGAGTTCCAAGCACAGTTCATAAAAGGCATGTGGGTTTCACTTTACTCTCTGCCTGGAGTCACTCACTTTGAGGAAAGCCAATTGCCATGTCACAGAGACACAAAAGCAGCCCTAAGAAAAGATCAATGTAGCATGGAATGGAGAACCCCACGACACTTAGTAGTTCCCTAGGAAATGATCATGGCTATCGCTATGTAAACAAGCCACCTTGGTAGAGCAGGTTCTCCAACCCTAGCTGAGCTTTCCGTGGACTTCAGCCCCTTGACAGCTGGCTCTAGAGATTCTGAGCCAGAACCACCCAAATTGCTCCCAAATTTCTGATTCACACAAACTGTTTTAAGCTGCTAAATTTGGATACATTGTTACACAGGAATATATAAGAATTATAGTTATGTACTATTTTATTAATTGCAGCATTTTTATGATAACAAAAGGTTTAAAAAACTAAATGTCTGGGGAAGTCCCTGGTGGCGCAGTGGTTAAGAATCTGCCTGCCAATGCGGGGTACACAGGTTCAATCCCTGCTCCAGGAAGATTCCACATGCCACGGAGCAACTAAGCCCAGGTGCCACAACTATTGAGCCTGTGCTTTAGAGCCCGTGAGCCACAACTACTGAAGCCCACGCGCCTAGAGCCCTTGCTCCACAACAAGAGAAGCCACCGCAGTGAGAAGCCCGCGCACCACAACAAAGCCCCCACTCGCCATAACTAGACAAAGCCCATGTGCAGCAAAAAAAGACCCAACACAGCCAATAAACAGATAAATAAAATTTATTAAAAAATTAAAAAAAAAATCTAAATGTTTGTAAGTACTGAATATACAAAATATTATATATGTACATATCTTAGGTGAAATAGATAGGCATAAAATTAAGAAATATCTTTAAATGTGAACACTAAACATTCTAATAAGAAAAAAAGATGTGGAGAAATTTGTGAAAAAAAGAAAATTACCTGCTAGTATATCCATAAAACATCTCTAGAAGAATACACAATAATTTACTGACATTCATTGATTCCCTTCCAAGATGGCTGGGGGAGGCAGATTTGAAAAGGAGACTTTTCACTGTAATCTACATTTTATTGTATTTTCAACCATGTGAAGGTATTAATTTTTTGTTTTCGAGTATTCATTTCTGCCACTGGTATGGCTGCATAAGAAGTTGAGGTAATTCTCCTCCACAGAAAACAGGCTTAAACTGCACAAAACTATTTTTAAAAATACCTGGAAATCGACCAAACACAAGCACCAACTTGAGAAGTGTTTACTCATGGGGGACAGAATTGTATCAAGTAAGAGTGGTGAATTTGTTGACTTCTTGCTTGAAGGTGTGTCCATTCCGCCCAGCCTAAGCAATGAAAACCCAAAGTTTTACTAGCAAAGATGGTGGACTCAGTTTGGGGCAGGTAGCAGCACAGTCAGAAATTTAAATAGGAGAGAATGAGAATGGGAGAGCCATATATTCTTACATGTTTCTAGTGGACTTGCAAACCATGAGTGCAGGGGAGGGGAGGAATCTGGCAAAAATGGAAAACCTGGGAAACAAGTGAGCCAACTACACATCTAAATGACTTCCTAAACCCACACAAAACTCAAGCAGCAGATGGTAAAAGACTTAAGTGCCTTGAGGTTGCTGAGTGTAACCTTTGCCCCAGTCCTTGGTTGACTGCTAATTACACAAACAAAAGGGAAGCAACTAGGAAGCTCGAAAACAAACAAATGACTTACTATAAAGCTAAGGTAATTAAAATTGTTTGATGCCAAGTGAAAAGATAGAATTGCAGGTCAATGGAACAGAAAAGAGAGGCATATATATGATTTGCACATTTATGATTAGTTTATTTTGACAAAGGTGCCAAATCAATTTAATTGAAGAAGAACTTGTTCTTTTTTTTAAAAACAAATGGTGCTGGGTCACCTAGATACTCCAAGAGAAAAACACTGAATGTTGACCTTTCCCTCACATCATACACAAAAATTAATTCAAAATGTAAAAACTAAAGCTGGGGAACTTCTACATGAACATATAGGAGAAAATCTTTGCAACCTTGCGGTAGACAAAAGTTTTTAGAAGATAGAATGTATAAACATAAAAGAATAAATGGGGCATCACCATGTCTGACATAAGAAGGTGAGCTATGATGATGACATGAGTTGGTTATAGTTCTTTGCTCTGAAACTGTGTAACGTG
This sequence comes from Hippopotamus amphibius kiboko, assembly GCF_030028045.1. Classification (NCBI taxonomy): domain Eukaryota; kingdom Metazoa; phylum Chordata; class Mammalia; order Artiodactyla; family Hippopotamidae; genus Hippopotamus; species Hippopotamus amphibius. The sequence continues at coordinate 7,114,448 of NC_080197.1, forward strand.
GAGGCATAACTGTGGTGTGTTAAGGAGCATGTCAGGTACAGGCATCCCTTGATTTACTACACTTTCTTTACCGTGCTTCACACATTTGTGGAGTTTTTAACAAACTGAAGGTTTGTAGCACCCGTGTGTTGTCAGATGATGGTTAGCATTTTTAGCAATAAGTATTTTTAAAGTAAGAAATGCAATTTTTAGACATACTACAACTGCATCCTTAGTATACTACAATATAGTGTAATTATAACTCTTACACGCACTAGGAAACCAAAAAATTCATGTGACTTGCTTTATTGTAATATTTGCTTAACTGTGGCAGTCTGGAACTGAACTTGCAATATCTCCTAAGTATGCCTGTATTTACAGAATATATTAGAGGACACTAGTTGATAGAATGGAATAATCCTGAAATCTCAATGGCTTAACAGTCGTTTTTTTGTTTGTGTTTTTGTTTTAATTTCTCAATCACATAAAATCCTATTGGGTGTGTTTGGGGAGGAGAGTTGTGAGGTCTGTTTCACTCAGGAATCCAGTGCAAATTCAGTGTCATCTTCAACCTGCAGCTTCTAAGATGAATCTGGTATTTAACATCCAGATGGCACACAGGGAAGTGGTGTGAGTGTCTCCAACAAGAGGCTTATACGAACCATGTTTAAAAGTTGTGACCTCACTTCTGTCCACATTCCACTGGCTACAACACAATCACATGGCCATACCTAACTGCAAAGTAGGCTGGGAAATGTAGTCTAGTTATTTGGCTAGGAAGAAAATGACATGGGTTTGGTGAACAGTTAGCCACTATCTGTTACAAAAGATAAAGTGACTGATTGTTTGCTTTGCCTGCCCAGAATCTATTTTACCTTTTTCTGGTTAGAGCAATCTGATTTTATTTGAGGTGCCATAGTAAAAGTCTACACTTTGGATGAGGTCTCAAGGTGTTACATTATTTACTCAAGCCAATTAGAGCCAGTGATCTTTTAGCCTGGGATTTTGTTGGAGCTATTGGGAATCACTAAGCTAGTGGTAAATACCCATGGAGCTGATGGTGGCCATCTCCACCTGATTTAAAAGGGGGCCAGTAGATATAAAAGAAGAACAAAGAGAGAGGGGGTTCTGAGTCCTGATGACATTGCTCCAGCAGTTGGATTGAGCTGTGCCTGCAGCAAACACTATATTTGAACTTTTAAGTTATGTAAAGCAATAAATTTCCACTTTTTGATGAAAACTACTTGAAATAGTTTACTGTCATTGGCAACTCAAGTTCTTACTGATACAAGGCATTACTGGAGCAAGAATCCAGATGAGGTGAGCAAAAGTCCAATCCACTGATTGGACCAGGGAAGCTAGTGGCCAGACTGTGTTCAAGATCACGCTCTTTCTCCAAGGGGTCAATGGCATGAGCACTTGGAACTGCATAACAGGGCAGATGGCCAGTCTGAGCGATAGACAGAACCAGCTGGAACTAAGCTTTTACTTATGTGAACAACCTGGTGAGAAACTCACTCCACACTCATGGAATCAGAACATTCCGATTCCTTTCACTAAAAGGATACATCTCTAAGGCCTAATCTCCTTTTGTCCCATGGTGAAGCAGGGCTGGAACTACAGCTTTCTACACAAGCAAAGTCCCTTTCCCTCTAGAGCAACTCATGGGAAATTGCATAACATGGATGAAATCCCACAACTTTTAAACAAATTATTCTTATAGGAAGGCACCTTCTGGGGAATTTGAAATTAGTCTGTGCTTATCTTGAGAGAAGTTAATTTATAAACCACCATAATTTACCACTCTTGATCTAATAATACCTGGTCAAAATGATTTAAATCTGAAATTATGCTCTGACTGACAATACCTATTCCAGATGCCAAGGAAAAGGAATTTAAAAGAACCAAGTGTTCAGTCTCCTTGTACAACAAGGAAAGAACGCCCATTCATAATTGAAATGGCAACTCACCGTGTTAGGTATCACTTTTTTGCTGTTTTTAATGACACAATGAACAACTAATTAGTCAGTGTTTTAACCTCAACATAACATTATTTGGGCTGTTCATCCATTGGTATCATTTTGATGACACTTAATCAACTTTATTTTGTATACCTCAAGCTTCATTTGCAGCAACAGTGCTATAATTATGCCTTCGCGTAGATCATTTATCCGCTGGAATCTCCACTGCCTGAAAATATTAATATCATGCGGTCACTGTGTTAAGGTCTGTTTTGCTTTTTCTTACTGCCTCTTGTTCATTTCATATTACAAATTCATACTGGGGTCAAATTCAATTAGTTTCTGAAACAGGGATAGTCACTACGATTCATAAATTAAATGTTACCTCTTACTACTCAATGGGAAATATGCTTTACTATTTTGGGGACTGAGGCTTATTTTAGTTGATTTCTTTTTTTAAAAATCACGTCAACATGCTTCAAAGAATAAATTGTGCTTTTTTTCAAGAGATTCATATCCTATTCAAGTTCCTGTCAAAATAATTTCCACTCATAGAAAATATAGAGGCTTTTTCTATCCCATACGTGGTTTCTCAAGTCTCTGAAACCAATCAAGGTATGAAATTAAATATAACGATGCGTTTGCACTTGTTAATTCATTCAACAAATATTTATTAAGCAAGTGATGTGTGCTAGGCATTGTATTACCTGCTGAGAAGAGGAATTAGAAAAAACAAAGCAAACGCTGTCTGTATTGGGATAATTGTGAAAGGTCCATAGGAACTTTTTCCAAGGACTATCACTATATTCTTGAGCATAACAAAATTGAACCTACTTTATGAAATAAGAAAGGCCTAATGAAATAGTTGTACCTTTCATACTGGTAATGGGAGACACTTTTCCCCTTTCAATATCAATTTTACATCATTTTGTATGTGCAACAAATACACTATCAAATTTGAAATTTTTGCATGGAGTGTCACTTGTTGAAGTCTATTTTGTTGAGTTAATTATTCCAATGCACACAAAGTATACACATATTGTTTGCTAAGGGAGCCACAAAGGAAATGAAAAGCACAGATTTTATTGTTGAAAAGGGATCGTTCTAGTTAAAAAAAAAACAAAAAACAAAAAACCACAGAGTCAGCATGTTCATTAAATAGAACTGTCTTTTCAAATTATCAACCCCTCATTTGACTACTTTTTTTCTCTTGTGGAGGCATTCCAGAGATTGTCTTGAGAACTCATCTGAGAGAATGCTGGATATTCCTGAAAAATTCATGTCAAGGGAAAGATGACATTAATAATTTCTGGAAATAATGGAAGGAAGCTGAAAGTTGACATTCTGCCCATGTGTGTGAAGTGGAGTAGCACTTCTTGCCAAGGGAGAATGCCAGTTTCCTGGGATTGTTTTACAAGGCATTAAAAGATTAAAGTTATTTAAAGGAAACACTATTGGAAGAATCAGTGGGTTTCCTTCAATATTACTGCCTTTACAAATAATATTGTCTCCTTTTGTGCAGCTCCATTTCTGAGACAATATCAAAGCTAGAGCATGAAGGGCAAAGAAAGAGGAGATTTCTATAAAATAATCTTTTTCTTATATCAACCAGAGCTACAACCTGTCAACAGACAGGTGCCTCAATGCAACGTCAATCAGCTTAGCTGAAAAATACTACATAGAGAATAGGATGCTTCAAATCACAGAATCTCTTCTTTCACTGCATTCATTCCTAAGTCTGACAGTGACAGCTGTTGAGTCTCAATTTTGGAAAGTGAAAACATCGGTAGTGGGTGAATGCTATATTCTGTTCACCCAAGCATCTACCCATCCTCCCAGCACCATGATTTTCTTCTCCGAACCCACACCTGACATTGTTTCCACCCTTGTGATTCAGTGAGACATTCCCTTCTACAGCTTGGGGTTGAGCAGACATCCCAGGCTTGAGGACAGAGTACGCAGTACCCATTGGTCACTGGGACCCTGCGCAGATGGCCTAAACCAGCAGTGGAGAGCTTCCAACTTATGACTTCAATTGGAACTTCTAGGAAGTAGGATGTGTCTTTGCACTGGGGTTTCTGAGACTGTAAGGCTCGGCATTTAGCTGTCACCGCATCACCACATAGGTTGTGCTTGCCTTAGAACAAAGCTAATACAGTGGAAAGCAGAGTTTAAAGGTGGATAGAGAAGCCTTGATTTGAAGCCTGATATAATACACATCTAGACTTTTCATTTACCTTAACTAATAATAATGTTAATTAATTATTTTTTATTTATTTACTTTTTAAGCTAGATTGAAATGACCTTCTATCTTCTAGCCGATTGAAACTGAGTCTTGAAAAACAGTATCTATTTAGATCCATATCTATATCTAAATATATTTATATCTACAGATATGTAGATACCACAGTCAAATGAAAAAACCTTGAAGTATGATTAAAGGTGCACTGCTTATGGAGTCTGGTTCCCTAATGCTCAAATTCCAAGGCTGCCACTTACCATAGAACCCTGAACAATGGAGATAATCACCCTGAATTTTCCATCCTTCACACAGAAAGCATAGACCTCAAAATCTTACCTTGCAGATTCTATGCGTATTTAATTAGGACAAAGAGAGAGGCTGAGCTGCACACTTTAGTCCACGTGAATGGCTCCCCCAGAGAGTGCTCCAGAAGACACCATTTATACAGAACACACTGTCAGGAGTGTTGACACCAGGAACTGCATAATGGGGCAGCCTTAAAGATGGACAGAAGGTCACCTAGATCGGTGCACAAACATTTTCCTTTATGTGACTTCCAGAGCGTCAGACCTAGAAACAATCCGAAAGACCTCTTAACTATTTCATTATACAAAAGAGAACCCTGAGGTCAGGAACAAGAAAGGGAGAAGTTACAGTCAGATAGCCAGTTACCGGCAGAGATAAACCTAGATTTCAAGTTTTCTGTCTCCTTCTGGAGTGTTCTTTCTGTTATATCCCTTTAGTTGCCACATTGGGAAGACAGTAGTGCTGTATTTATAACCCAGATTGGAACAGCTCTGCTTAGAATGCTACCAGCTGGCTTGCTTATTTCTAGAGTCAAAAAAATAAAAAAATTAGGATTAAAAAAAAGATGTTGGACTAACCTTTTGTAGGTGAGATTGAGTGGCAGTTGCTATGCAACCCAACAGAGAGCATTTGCAGTCTGCGGGAGTTGAGTGGGAAGCAACTGAATCTGACTGAAGGTGAGGTCTGAGTGAATAGCAGAAGCAGGGGGAGGGTGACCAAGGCCACCTTCATGTGTGCGTGTGTCACGGAACATGAATGGTAGAGAAAATGCAGAGTTAGAGTTTCCGGGTTCGGAGGTTCCACCTGTTTAGTTAAAATATTTAGATAAATGCTCTTATTTCCCTTTTTCTTAAATTGAATATATTGACATGGCCCCTTACAGATAAAAAATACTACCTTTATGAGAGTCCCACTTTTCCACTTTTAAATTCAATCCTATATTTAGATTGAAAATATGGTCTACATATTTCCAAAGCAGTGGTTTGTATGTTCTCTTCTGAAAACAAACAGATCAAAATTACACAGCTAATAAAAAAATATGAGTCAAATCAATTTTTGTGATCCAAACAATGAAGAGACAGAATTTTACAATTTTAAATAATTATCTTTTACACACAAGTAAATTTAGGTATTATTGAAAAACAGTACATTTTAAAATGCTTAATCCAGACACTTGAACAGTTGCCATCTATTAAATCGAGAAATATGCAATTGACATCATTTCCCATTATCTCCTTTTCATGTTTCCCCTACTCTCTCATAATTTCTCTTCCTTGAAAAGTACCAGGAGTTCTTTACGACTTTGTTAGTTTTCCAAAGCCCCAGTGTCCTTCTCCTACTGTTTCACTTCTCAAACTGAAGAGCCTCATTAATTGAACTTTGTTTTTCTCTAGCATTACATCAAAACCTATCTGTAGAAAATCTAACTCCCACGAGGATGTGGGATCTTAGAATCTCACTGAAAAACAGGCAAACAGCTAAGAGGCAAAAATCCAGCTCTTGAGACTATGATAGGTAGTTCTCTGTCCCTTGGTTCTTCATTTACACTGTGAGGTCATTTCTTAGTACAGTTGACGATAAATTAGCTTCAAAATTTAATGTTAGGTTCTAATATAAGTGGGACTTGACCCTCATTTCTAAAAACATAGTAGACCAGATATTCTAAAATCTCTGTGCTACAAAATGTCTGAAACACTGAATAAAATGTGTGTGAAAATAGCCCTTTAAACACATAGCTGTGATATGAAGTAGGGCACACATCCAAAAGGGCTTTGAGATGGGAAGCTGCCCTAAGAGCACCCGCCAATCTCGTGAGCGCTTAGCTGTGAGTCCCCAAGGAAGATAGGAGACTATCCTTAGTCCCTTGGGAGACAAAGAGTTCGAGCAGAGATCCCTGTGTTATCTAGACTCTCCAATGGTTGGTTATAGCTTCAGTGATTCTTCAGTTAAAATTAAGAATAACCCATCCCATTGCACAAAAGGAGCAGTCAAAGACACTTGTCTGAATAAGTTTTGACTCTACCCACAGGGGAAGATTTGTTTCTCTTGAAATGTGTAATCTACAACTGGCCGTTATATGGATTTAGGGTTTGAATTCACTTAATCTGTGTGATATAGAGCACTTCAATCCCAGGAGTTTCAACAAAGTGGTCTTGGTGTAGTAGAGTCTCCAGATGTATGCAGTAACAAAGGCAAATCCTGACTGGGCAGTACGTTCTTAAACCAGGTCTCAGAGAAGCCCAGAGGTAAAGTTTCAGCAAGTATGGGATCATACTGAACATCACAGAGCAGGGAGAAACAAGGTAAAATGAAGGAGAATTAGCAGAAGTAACAAGTAATGGTATCAAGTCCACAATGTATTAGCTACTGAAAATACTGAATATACAATATAAGATAAATGTACTGCATATGTTTAAAGAAATAAAAGTGAAAATATTAACCAGAAATAAGAAATTTGACTGATATATATTTTTAAAAAGAAACAAAAGAATACATCTCCAATGAGAAATTTCATTTTAATTTAAAATTTAAAAATGTATGGGTTATTAGCAAGTATGACCGATGACAGTGTGACAAATGAAGAGAGAATTAGGGAGTTGAAAGACAGAAATAAATACACTATTGACGCCCAGAAAGCAATAGAAAAATATGATGAAAAAGTTAAAAACAAGAAGGATAGACAGTTTTACATGTTTAACCAGAGTTCCCAAAGGAGAAAATGGAGAGAATTAGGGAAGAAATATATGAACAGAAAATTGGCTGAGAATTTTTCAGATGTTATGACAGACATAAGTCATTGCCCCATTGTAGTAAAACTGCAGAACACCAAACAGTAAAAGACAATTATAAGAACAGTCAGAATGAATAGAAAAATTACCTACAAAATAAGGTTGAGCAGATCTTCAAATCTTCACATCTTCAAATGATGACCAAAAAAACCCACTACCAATTCAGAATTTATATGCAGTGAAATGAGGATAAAATAAAAGCATTCTCATATAAAAACTGAAAGAATTACTAACACACACTATCACTTTCAGAGGATATCCTTTACAGAGAAAGAGTACCATCTGAGTAGAAAGATCTGAGGTGCAAATGGATAGAGTGGAAAAAAGATACTGGCAAACCTGTAGGTAAATCCACAGCAAAGTTAACATGTCTGCATATGACAACAGTAATAATGTATAATTTGTAGGAAAAAAATACAGAACTAAAATACTACACAGCAGCTTATGCTCTGAGAAAGGAGTGATCGGAATTACTAAATTCCAGGCTACTTCAAGAATACAGGAAGGGAGTTAATCTTAAAATTATATGTGTATGTTAAAATTTTAAGAAATTTTAGAGTGGTTAACTTCTAAACCAAGAGAATAAAAAGTGTTAGAATAAGCAAGAAAAATAAAATAATCCAATATAATGCAAGGAAGAAACAACAAAAAATTTAAAACAGGGAAAATTTAATAATAGAATAAGATTGAGAAATAGATCCATATATCAGTAGTTACAATATTCATAAACATTATCTGATTAAAAGACAATGATTGTGAAATTGAAATAAAAACATGCAATTATATAAAGTTAATATAAGCTAGATTAAAACATAAGTGTGCATTTGAAAGGAAATTGAGAACAGCTGTAACCATAAATAATATCCAAAGAATTTGGTGGCAATCTATTGAATGAAGCAGACTTTCAGGCAAAAATATTAAGGTAAATTACACCAATATACTATGATAAACTTTCCGATTTGCCAAGAACTTATTCGATAGATAAGATAGATATGATAGCTCGATGACAGAACAGAGAAAAGTGTTAAACTACATCGCAGGAATGTAATCAACAAAATCCACACTGTCGGAAATACTACAGGAGAAATGATTTTGTTTCTTCAACAAATAGTGTAAGGTAAGAATTGGCAGATTTGAAGGAGATCTAGAGATTAAAAGGATAAGTGATAAAGTTTGTCTCGACACAGGTAGCAATTACAAGGGTATTCACCTCATATTTGTTTCCTGTATTTGTTTTCCATATAAAAATTTAAAATATTTTTTGAGAATAATAATAATATCCTAAGTAACAACAAAAGAATATTTCAATAAATTCTCAGAACACAGTGCAATAAATTTGTAAATGAAATGCAAAATGAAAATAAATCAAACCAATTAAAAACTTTAAAAGACGTAAACTCCATGGTGAGAAAGAAAACTAAAATAGCTGTACCCACCTATTGAGAAAATAATTTTGATGACACTATCAGTGCATATTAATCTCTAAAGTTTATTGGCAAAGCTGTGTTCAAAGAAAATATGATTTCAATGTACAACCAGTTGTTAACATAAGCTATATATAGTGAAAACTTAAAATCTCCTAAAAATGGGGAACTTTCTAGAAAAAAAAATATAAACTTGCTATTTGACTCAAAAAGGGGAAGGAAACAAATCAACCACCATAAAAGATGCTAAAGTGATATACATCAAAGCCCATAAAAGATACTGCGTTTGCCTCTTTTTTTGCTGTGAGATATATATATCATACAAGGGTACATATATGTGAAAATTTTAAAGAAAAATAAAAATAACACCCATTTGTCCACCAATAAGCTTATTATATATAAAAATGTCAGTGTGTTTGAAACCCTCAGTGTGTTCTTCCATAAATGTTATTTCTCAGAGGAAATGACTGTCCTGATTCTTGTTTTATCATTTTAATTGAAAATCTTTCCTTGCCTTTTAAAAAACAGTTTTAACACATTCACACATATCTTTAACAATGTATTTTATGAGTTTGCCACGTGTGTCTTTTGTATAAATGGAATTACATTCCAAGAATTCAATAAATTTCTCTCTCTCTCTTTCTCCCTCTGGGTAAACATGAAACTTTGACTTGTATCTCACTTTCATTAATTCTCAATCTTCCATAGTGTTCCATCATCTAAATATCAAAAGTCTACCATTCTATTTATCCATTCTACTGCTGATGGATATTTGGGTTGTTTCCAGATTTTTAGCTCTTATAAAAAGTTCTATTTTAAATGTACTTTCATTTGTCTCCTTATGAATATACACAAGAGGTTCTCTAAGTATATTCACAGGAGTTGAAATTTTGAAATGTTCATATACACATCTTTAACTTCACTAAACAATGCCAACTTGTGTCTCAAAGCAGCAGTGGCAATCTGCACTCCCAAGGAAAGAAATCACCTCTTGGTTTCATCCAACTCTTTCATTTTTGCCAACATAATGTGAGTCACATGGTGTCTCACTGTGGTTTTGATTTGCATGTGCAACTACCAATGCTTTTGAGGTTATATTCCTGTGTTTACTCACCATTCCTATTTCCTTTTCTAATGCCTTCAATGGGATAGGTTGCTTTTCTTTTTGTTATTGATCTGTAGATGCTGTTTATATTTTCTGGATGCTAATTCTTATTGTTTATGTATCTTGAAAATATCTTCTTGCATTATGCAGTTTGTCTTTTCAGCTTTATAACAATTTTTGATAAAACTTAGTCCTTAATGTAATCCAACACATTAAAATTTTATTTATGATTTCTCATTTTTTCATATTTATAATTTAAAATTCCCTATTTCAATGATGTAAGGTGTTCTTCTAAAATTCCTTTTAAAAATTAAAGTATGATCTTTCATATTTAAAATATAAATCCATCTGGAATTGATTTTTCTATCTAGCATGAGTCTGAGATTCAATTTTATATGTTCCTATGCAGAATAGACCCAGCATAATTTATTAACAGCACATTCTTCCTCCAAGGGTCTGCAATGGAGACTGTGTAATATATAAAGTTTCACATATGTGTGGTTATGTTTTGTGGCTTTCTATTCTGTTTTATTAGTTTATTTTATTGTGTCAAGTATAGATATACTTATAAGTTATTTAAAAGTGAAGGAACAGATAATCCTGATTTTTTTCCATGTTATCCCAGAAAAAGGGAAAAAAACCCCACTATAGAGAGAATGATCTATTTTATATTTCAAAAATTAGTACAATTTTTAGGGCAAAACCTAAAAAAAAAAATCACATACATGCAAACACAAACAAGCACACACACATACACCAAAGTAATATCTATCTCTTTTATAACTACAGAAGAAATACTTCTAGGTAAATACTAGTCTACAGAATATTAGCACAACAGAACAGAAGGGAGGGAGGGAAGAAGGCGGAAAAAAGGAAGGAAATAAGGAAGAAAAACGATCTAGATATATTGACCAAGAAAAAATAAGTTAAATGAATTTAGAAAACAGATTTTAAAGCATACTGAAATGCCTTGAAGATATCTGTACCAACATAAAAAGAAGACAAGTCTCATTCTTTTTCATACTGTTATGTATTTTCTACTGAATCTACAATAAATAAAATTTTCATAATAAAAATATTACACTAAATTTTTAATCAGAAACAAGGAAAATCAAATGCCCCTAAGCAGTAAAAATATCAAGTAATGGTGTTATATGATGGTTAACATTTTTATATTTTCTATCTGATAACAAAGTTTACATAAGAAAAAGAATCAGAAGCTGATGAAACTAGCAAATAACACAGGATCTGTTTCCATGAAATAAAAGTAGTGTCTGATGTCGACATATAAGGTTTTAAACTAATAATAAGCAAACTGGAAGTCATCATTTCCAATTGGGGCCAGTGAAACAGGTGCTGAAATTTTCAAATTTACCTCTAAACAGAATGAAAAATTCCCAAATGCTGAGGACTATACTTGTGAAATCAGGAAAATCTTAAGGCCTAGGCTAGACTTTCCCCAACTGGAAATTTAAAGGGATTGATAAAAATCAGGGATCTTAAAGTCAGAAACATAAATTTTTTTTTTTTAATTCTGAAAAAATCTTTCTGACAATCATACGGTATCATAGTGCATCATTCATTGAGCTACCAAATATTTATTACTCAGAGAGTTGAGGTAAGAGAATGAGGTGGGGGTTACTGATACAAAATAAATCAATGTGTCCCTCTCCTCAATGAGTTTATGATTTAATGGGGAGAAGCAAGTAACATTTATACAGTACATTATGTTTACACATGAATTCATGGATATATTAAGGCTATATGTATAATAATTCCCCAATCTCTTGATCCTGTAGAAGTCTTCCAAGCTATTAGATTTGTTCGTCCATTTTAGTCCTTATTTTGCTTGATCCCATTGATCACTTTTTACCTTCCACCCCCTTAAAATACTCTTTTCCTCTTTGCTTCTGTGACATTGCATACTCTTGGTTTTTCTTCTAGTTACCTCTCTGATTTTGCTGGGTTTTCTTCCTCTGCCCATCATCAGAGTTCTGTCCTGGATGCTGTATCCTATTGATTCCATACTTCTTTGCTTATCCCAGTTACCCCCATGTCTGGTGATTTCCAAGTCTACATCTTCAGACCAAACCTCTTCAGGTCTGGATATCAACTACTTACTTGATATTCCCATTAATTTTTCCATAGACACCTATATAAGCATAAAATTACCATCTTCTTCCTAAAATCTGCCTAATTTTTAACATTTCAGATCTCAGCAAACAATCTCATCATCTGTCAAGTTGCTACAGTCAGAAATCTGAGTCATTCTTGACAATACTCTTTGCTCCTGACTTAATTTACAATCAGCTATCAATTCCTGTCAAGTAAAAGTCCTATATATCTCTCAAGCATATCTCTTCTCCCTATTTCCATTGTAATTGCCTTGACCCAAGCTACCACGATCTTTTAGCTAGAATTACTGGCAGAACCATACAACTGTCTCAACTGATTTCCTGCAATCCACACTTCATACCACATAGCATACTCTGTACCACACCAATTCAGAACTCACATCCAGCTATTGAGAAGGTGAGAAAAGCAAGTCTGCACCATATCTGTATGCCCACAGGGGAGAAAGGATTGAGAATGGATGTCTGATTAATAAATTAACAGGGTCTCCAAAGTCATAATGAACTTATTATTACACTAATTCTTTCCTTACCAAAAATTTTTATCTAGTCTAAAACACTGGTTCCCAAATTTGGGTCCATTTGGAACCACCTAGAAAGTTTTACAAATGCCAGTGTCTGAATCCCACTTTCAACTATTCTGATTTTATTGATAAAAGAGCACATGAGAATGAATTTCCAAGGCCCTAATTTGGGATTTGTCAGTGAGAGAATGAAGTTTTCATTACATGGTAAACTTGCAACCTCAGATCTCCAAACCAACTTCAGCCAATGTTAAAAAAACAAAAACAAAAACAAAAATCAGGGAAAACTTTGATTAATATCAATCACTAATATTGATTACTACATTTTAAATAATGCTACATTTGCCTATCAAATTTTTATTTTCTTTTCATATTTGTTTAAGGGATATGACATTTTAGTTATATAAATAAAACTAAAAAATGCTGTTGGTTCAGTATAATATAAAACAATGTTCATTTATTTACAAATCATTGACTATTTGGGAGGAAAATGTTTCAAAAATTATGTTTAAGACACAGCCTCTCTCTGAACTCTAACAGAAGCATAAGATTACATTCATGGCACTCCACTAAGATTTTAACAACATAACTTATTCATGCCTGCTCTTAGCCATTTCCTATACTACTCTTCCCCAAAGATGAAGAAAAATGTGAAGAAAGCTCTTAAAGAAGATCAGGTCATATTAAACAAAATGTCTTATGCTGCTGATGGATAATCTTTAAAGCTAAAACAGAGCAATAAAAGAATTGTAATGGCGACAGCAGACATACAGGGGAGAATTTGACAAGATCCCAAAGTAGTCGGTTATATTCAAATAGAAACGTGAATATAAATGGATAGTATTAAAATTCACAAAAGAACAAATGAATATGATGACAGAGGGTGGATAGCTCAGAGTCACAAGCTCACTGGTGAATGACAGAAGAAACAAAATGTAACCTATCTGTAAATAATCTGCAAAAACATTTGCTCTAGGACCAGCCAGTAACAGAACATCCCATCCGTCCAAAATGTGATACATTCTACCCATAGGTAGTGCAATTTTATGAAGAACAACATCTTCTTAGATTCCCAGAACACATAAAAGCACCCTTTATTGAAATAATAAATGAGATTCAGCTATGCTCATACAATTCAACATGAATAGGACACAGACACCTTTCCAAGTAACGTAAGTCAGCAGAATAATTTAAATCCAATAGATCTACTTTGGTAGAATGAACCATTTCACTAAAAGTGGCAGAAACGTTGTTCAGAGAAACTGAGCTACTGGGAAATTCTCTTCCTTTTGATCCAGAGGCCCCATCTTCAGCAGAGTTTGAGAAGATCCTCTGCCCACCCTTGGTCGGTGCTAATATAAGACATAACGCCAACACAAGGGCAGCCCTTGTGCGCATTCCACTCTGATCTTTTTTGGAAATGTGAACTAAATCCCTTAAGCTAGTTCTTCTTTGACCAAGGAGAGTAGGTAGGCTTCAACCTCTGAGCTAACATGTGTAGCTGTCTGAGGATGGGATAGAGAAGTATGCCTTTTCTAGGTCATTGGTAAAGAGTATCCAATTGATTAGCAATGCCTGCCATGGGCAAAGGAAGCATAAAGTGTGGTTTTCTAGACTGGCTGCCTTTTAACCATTTGGATGGTGGATATCTTGGACCCTGAATTTCCTTTTGAACCTTTATTAATACACCTGACCCTTGAACAATTCAGGGATTAGGGACACTGACCCCCGCACAGTCAACAAACCAAGTATAACTTTTATCTTGCCCAAAACTTAAGTAGTAATAGCCTACTGTTGACCAGAAGCCTTACTGATAACATAAATAGTCAACACATATTTTGTATGTTATATATAATATATACTGTATTCTTACAATAAAGTAAGCTAGAAAAAAGAAAATGTTATTAAGAAAATCACAAGGAAGGGAAAATATGTTTATAAGTACTGTACTGTGAGTTTATGTGATCTGTTTACAAGATGAATAGTTTGTCAGTACCTACATCAATATTATCTTATGATTCAAAACACTGTACCTGTATACGTATTACTAACACTAGACATCAAAAATGAAAAGACAGCATGAAAAAGAAATTCACACTTGTTTACAGGTATAACCATTCACAGCCTGAACAATAATGAATGAATGTTATAAATTTTTATTGCATACAATATCCCAGTCATAATCAAAATACAGTGTTGGAAACACTGTTACATTAAAAAAAAAAAAAAAACCTGTGATAATAGGCTTATACACAGTTTCTCCAATTACAAGAGAATTGTAATTGAAGAAATTACAATTTCTGTGGTACATCTGCGAGCTTTTTCAAATTGTTGAAAATCTGTCCCCAATTTTCCAATGTATTAATTGAAAAAATTCCGCCTATAAGCGGACCTGCACAGTTCAAACCCATGCTGTTTGAGAGTCTATGGTACTGCTATTCAGGCTTTTAGCAATATATCAATGACTCAAGCATCAATTAGCTCTCTGCTTCAGCATCCTAGTTATCCATGGAATAATTATCTTTGTTGTTTTTAAAATGTGTATCATTTCTCAGAAGGAAAAACAAGGAAAAGGTGTCTCAAAGATGAATACTAGCTGTCAATCACTGTGGATAATTTCTAGATAATTCACATTACCCCCTTCATGCCACTAGTTAGCTTTCACCTGCACAGATGATCTTGGGCTCTTTTCTGACTTACGCTGTATGAAGCGCAGGCGTTTTGAGCAGCTGTTGGCATTTTTACATCCAGCTGTCCTAGATTACACCCTGAGTCTCTGGGAATTTTTCCTGTATGAATCACTGAACAGATTTGTGACTTAAATTCTAGATAAATAGTCTCAATTTACCAACACCAATTGTGCCAACCCAGGCAAATAATAGACTCCAAAAACTAAAGGGATAGGATGTCACAACATCTGTTTTCAGTCTTAGTCCCAAAGGTAACTTATCTCAGCCAAGCCTGGCATCACTCAGAACAATAATTCAAGAAAGAAGGTGCCTGGAATCCCACAGTAGAATGTTCAAATTCAAGCTCATGCCACTATCACCAGACCAGACTGCTTCCTGGATTAGACAGATGTTGGCGTGAATGCTGTGAGCTTTTCATGTCTGAATCGCCTTAATAGAGACGCCAAGTCACTATATTTTGAAATGTTCACGTACTTCTTATAAAAGCCTATAATGAGTAGTAAATTACACTATTTCTGCACCCTAAAAAGAAAATAATACCAGAATGAGTCTCAAATTGTCTCATAAATGCAATAATTGTTACACAAGTGACAACACGAATTAGTTTCCTCTGGCATGGAACTGGTCGGGCAAAAGGATGATCAGGTATCATGCTCAATAGTAGTTTAAAAATCACAAATACAGTCTTCATGTGTATATGCTGACTAATCCAGTAATAACTACAAATAAATTGTGGTTGGTGAGAAATTATTATTGAATAACACTGAATTTTATTTTTTCATTTTAAAGAAATGTAGTTTTAATAAATTGGCCAACATTAAATGGGGATTCCCTTATTTCCACATTCCTTGATATATAACTCTTTTGACTAATTGGCCCTAGATAGTCTTTTATTTCATTCCGTATTCTTACTTAAAATGACTTGGAAAGCTAGGATTTGAGTACTGGTTTTAGCACTGACCACTGGACGATGACATCGCGACTTTCGACTTTTTCCTGTCTCTGTTTCCTCGTGGGCAACATTCTCAAAATTGTCATCACTCTTTGCTGAGATGGCTTGTGGACATTCCTACTTGCCCATTCAAGCTGCTTGATAAGTAGGAACCTTCTATCTTTAGGAACCAGCATTTTTCATTCAAGACATATTGTCCCTCTGCTGCTCTGTGCTAGGCATTGTTCTGGAGGTAGAGCAAAGAATAAATTTGCCCTCATGGGACTTACAGTCTAGCACTAGGAGACTTGATTACATGAGTCGTATTGATCTATTTTTGGTGTCTCAACAGCAAAACATGTGTTGGTGATTTTAATTCTTATATTAATTACCACTTCTATAACGTGAGTTGCATGTTTACAAAGACTATTCAATATCCCTATTGGTATCTGTTAGACTTCTCATAGCATCTGGGTTCACAACGTGGACTCAATAATGTTTACTAAATAAATTAATAAGTGATGTTACTTACGGTGACTAACTTACAGAATTTACTGTAAAATAAATTACCAATCAGGGACAAAACATATCTCACCACTAGCCAAGTTGTTAATGCTTTATTATTTGATTAAGCATCAGTTAAGGAAAACATTGAAGATTGTTTTTCTCTAGTTTAGGATAAAACACTGACAGGGATTCTGTTTTCAGGACATCTATGGTCTTATGGCAGAGATGAAATATGAAGCAGAGGGTTTAATACTATGTTTCTTTTAGCAGAGGTATTCAAGGCCTGTGCAAATGTTTTCTTTGAATTTTATTAAAATATTATTAAATTATTTTAAAACTATAATAAATTATTCTGCCCCATCAAGTATTATATACTAAGTGATAACAAATTGCAGCCCCAAAATGTGCTAACTCATATTGTCAGATTAATTCATTTTCATGCAGTGCTGGGAATAAAACTACTTTTGCTGTATATCTGTGAATATATATCATGGTTGCAGTTTAGCAGAAACTGAATCATGCAATTATACAAAAACTCTGACCTTATGGAAAACTGGAAATAATTCTAATCTCTCTAAACCACCTTTTATTCAGAATTACACAAAATCAAAGATTGTTTTGAATTGTGGGAATTTTGAATCAGGTTTGATCGTCAAGACAAATCTCTTATATAAAAGGTGTCCTCCCGGACTTCCCAGGTGGCACAGTTGTTAAGAATCCGCCTGCCAATGCAGGGGACATGGTTTTGATCCCTGGTCCGGGAAGATCCCACATGCCATGAAGCAACTAAACCTGTGCGCCACAACTACTGAAGCCCATGTTCCACAACAAGAGAAGCCACCTCAGTGAAAAGCCTGCTCACCGCAACGAAGAGTAGCCCCCACTTGCCGCAACTAGAGAAAGCCCGCTTGCAGGAACAAAGACCCAAGGCAGCCAATAAATAAATTTATAAATATTTATAAAATTAATTTTTAAAAAAGGGTGTCCTCCCGACAGTAGGCATAATGAGGATTGTTGTAATACTAAACTCTCCTTTAATTTAATAGCCAAGCTTATGCCAGACCACATAAAGTGTGTGAGCCAATTCACCACAGATAAGACAAAGTAGTATAAGAAAGTAAACAATACGTGGTTGCCATGTTCACTTAAAAACACATCAAGTAGAAGTTTGGCAATAATGGAGTGGCATATATTAGACCAACCAATCTTCAAAAATAACTCCAAGCTCTGAATGATTTATAGTTAAAATAAACTTGTGATAGAATGTGTAAAAGGCTACTGATTCTTCCCTTTTGCACCCATGCTCCTGCAATGTGATACTGTAACTCTTCCCATCAAGAAGTAGAGCCTATTTCTCAAGCCCTTGAACCTGGATTGGCCATGTAATTTGCTTTGGCCAATGAAATATTAACATTATGGCACAAGTAGATGCTTAGAAAGCACTTGTTCTTTGAGACTTACCCCTCTGTTATTCTGAATGCCCATGACCACCATAGGAAGAGACCCAAGTTTTAGCCTATTAGATGAGAGACATATAGCCTGTTTGCCCCTTTTGACATTTTGCCATCAGTCAGATAAATGAGTGAGGCCATCCTAGACCACTGAACATGGTTAGCCCACCAGCTGATCACAGGTGCAGGAGTGAGCCTAGCAGAAATAAATGAAGTCATCTCAGATAAAAACTTCATGACCAATACACAGAATGGAGAGCCAAATGAAGTTTGTTAGAAGCCACAAAGTTCTGGGGTGTATTTGGACACAGCAGTAGATTATTGGTACAACACAGGAGATTTTTTTAAAGGCAGATAGAAAGAGAAGAAGAGAAACACTTGAAAGAAGGGATTCTACAGGGTGAGATCTACATTTATATGGCTTTTACCCTGATGAAACTGTCGAGTCCATTCTGTGAATGGGGGATGAAACTCAATCAGAAAATGACTGAGCAGTTAGTGATAAGAGTTTGAGGATGCTGGTGTGGCTGAAAATCGTGGGAGGAGAAGCCCCCAAAGCACTGAGGCACAGGAAGAAACACCCAACTACATAACATTACCCTTAAATCAAAATTTGTTAACTCCTAAAATGTCCATGTGTGGAATGAAAACCCAAGGAACCCAGAAGAAAATAGCTGTGAAGTTAAAAGAATTCAGCAGACTTTGGCTGCTACCCAGTGTTGGGGAGACAGTTTTGCATTCAAATCTCACCAAATTAGAGGCACTTAGTAAACATCCTGGCTTTCTATTCAAAATGACCATGCCTTAAGAGCAATGACCACGTCCCAGGACTGAGGGATGCGTCCTACAACTAAGTGCAAAAATAAAACAGTCCTACAGGAACCCAGCTTCAAACTTAGACTCCACAGCATCAAGGAGATCTTCTAGTAATTTAACTACCTGATAGAACAAAAGTCTTCATTCTTCAGAAGATTAGAGAATCTAGAATCTCTACAAAGTATTATCCACAATATCTATTATGCAAAAAAAAACACTAGATATTTGAAGAAATATAAAACTGTGACTTATAGTCAAAAGAAAAAATCAAGAGAAAAATATTGATTGACATGTTGGAATCAGCAGACAGGGTGTTAGTAATAAAAAAAAAAAAAAGTGACGCATCAGGATCCAATAAGCAGACATAAACCACCCAGAAGTTTGAATATGGAAAGCTTAATATAAAGGAATTATTAAACTTTACCAGGGAACCATAGTAGCAGGGGTTTGGTAGTAAAGGGTAAAGAGAATTCTCAGTACGATGCCAGCACAGAGATGATGTTCAGTAAATACTGCTTAATTTTTAATTTTTTGACTAAAATAGTAATTGATTTGGTTGTTTAAATTGTTTAAAGAAATTTAAAATTGATTTTCTAATGTTTCTCTTATATTTTCATTGTTTGTTTTAAAAATATTTAATGAGGAAATGAAAGTAAAAAATCTGTTTTAGTGAAGGCCTTTGGTTCCAAGTAACAGACGGTAACTGACTGATTTATTTAAAGAATAAGATGAGTGTTACATGTTGGGAGAAAAGGCCATCAGACTAGATTTGGAACAGACAGAAATCACATATCAATAACAGAAATCACTCAGTAGTCTTGCCTAGGGAAATACTAATGGAATGACTAAACTCAACTATTTATTCAATCATTGCATTTTTTCTAATCAAGATTCAGAGTCTAGCAAAGAACCTAATTGGCTAAGTTAAATCACTGAACCTTCCCAAGGACCAAATAAAAAAATGAGACTACAGATCTGGCTTAAAGAATCTTTAAGGATTTCTCCAGCTTTGTAATGGGAAACTAGGCACATGAATTTATCTTGATGACCAGAGGCAATTCCTCAAAAAGAAATTCAGGTTTGGTTGTCCAAGCATCTTCCAATGTCCTCTACAACCATGTTTCTCAACCAGGGGCAATTTTGCCCGCAGGGGACACTTGGCAAGCCCTAGAGACAAATTTGGTGGTCCTGGCATGAGGGTAGGATGCCACTGGTATCTAGTGGGTAGAGACTAGGTATGCTGCTAAGCATTTTTCAACTCACAGGATACCCTTCCCCCCACTCTGTGAGCCTAAGAATTAACCACCCCAAAATGTCATTATTGTGAGAATGAAAAACTGTCTGTACTAGTATACAGAGTACAAAATTCTCTTGATTAGAAGACACTTAATGGATTTAGGCAATACTAGTATGGTGAACACAGTCATTTTCTTGAACACCAGGAAATTCAGTCCTCCCAGCACAGAACACAGAAGCTGGTCATTTGGCATTTCTCTGCTTTAACTGATTCTTCATTTTACCTCTGTTTACATTTGCCTCTGGATTCTTCTACAGTGAGGGAGGAAGTATATTATCAAATCATGCACAAGCTCATCTTTTGAGATGAAGTTTGCTTTAGGATAAGATCTCCAAATCCCATAATATATCCTGCTAGAGCTCCGGTTAACACTATCCATGGCAAAGTATTTGATTGATAAATATTGGAATAAGATAATTTTAAACTTTTTAAGATTTCTCCCAACACTTTTTCCAAGAGAAGGAAAAAACTGGAAACAGAAAAGAGATGTCAAAGACCCTCTGGATGGCTATTTCTACATGCAGATAAAAGTCATGATATTCAGATTCTAATGTGGATAATTATATTTTTGCCTGAATTATACAGGTAACTCAGGCAAAGTTGCAGACAGGTTTGGACATGTAACTATCCTGCACATGCACTTCTTTTGCTTGTGTAGAAACAGCCTTTGTTCTTGAGCTGTCTCAACTATGGCATTTTAAAACTGTGCAGGAATGGTAGAGAGGTTGAAGGGGGTTCACATTTACCAAAGCTTTGTTTTCTTTGTTCCTTGAACTCATTTCATGCACAAGTTGGTCTAAAGGGATATTTTTAAAACTCCAACAGTCTATGAAGCCATTTTTGTGACCCAGGGAACTTTTTTGTTTCTAATCTCACATGGAGATAAAATAGCCCTTCTGCTATAGCTGGCCTATTCCATGTCATGGGTAAAGTTGGGCTAAACATGTATCTGAGAAAGAAAGAAGTTGGGAAAAAAATGCCTATAAGAAATACATCCAGAACCCAAACACAGGAGACAGAAATTCATTCCATGCAAACATACATTTACATTATATAATATAATATGCATATTATAACATATGCATAACGTTATACATACATAACAGGCATGAGATCTCATTTCTAACATGTTCATGGTCACCACCCTAGGCTAAGCTGGATCTCAGCTGGATCCACTTTGCCCCTCTTTCAATCCACAGAATGAGCTTTGAAAAGCTTAAATCAGATCTTATTAGTAATTTCTTTAAGACCCATCAATGATTTCCTGATGCACTTAATGGAATGTTCGAGTTCTTCTCCATGTGAGAAGGTTAGTATTTCCTACGTGATGGAGCTGCTTTCAACTTCCCCAACCTCATCCAACCTCTCTCGCTTTCTCTCCTAACCAACTCCTCCTCCACCTCCTCCTCCTCCACCTCTTCTTCTTCCCCTTTGGGACACTTCTCAGTACCTTGAATTTGCTAAACTCTTCCTTGCCTTAAGCCCTCCTCTGACATTTCCTTTGTCTGACAAGGACTCACTCTTCCCCACACACATCCTGATTTTCACCTGGCTAGCTCTCCGGTGATGAGCACGAGTCTTATTTCCTGCTCTCAACCTGAAGGTGGAATCCCCCCAGTATCTATGGGGTTCTGGGCACCAGAGCTAACTCAGTTTGCTCAGTCATTGAGTGGGTTATTTTTGTTGAAGTGTAGTGGGTACATCAACTACACTTCAACCAAAATAACTAACTACATAAATAAATAAGTAATAAAGACTGGAGGATAAAAAATGTACCAGCCAACAGCAGTCAAACCAGTCAGCAGGAGTCAAATCACCATTTTGATGAGTGTATTAGTCAGGGTTCTTCAGAGAAACAGAACCAATAGGAGATAGATAGATGATGATAGATAGATAGATAGATGATAGATAGATAGATAGATAGATAGATAGATGATAGATAGATAGATAGATAGATGATAGATAATAGATAGATATTATGAGGGATTGGCTAACATGACGATGGAGGCTGAGAAGCCCCACGATCTGCTGTTTCTCAGCTGGAGGGCTAGGAAAGTGGGTGCTATAACTCAAGCCCAAATCTGAAAGCCTGAGAACCAGGGGAGCCAGCAGTACAAGTCCCAGTCCAAGGCTGAAGACCCGAGAACCAGGAGTGCCAATGTCCAAGAGCAGAAGATGGAGCCCCAGCTCAAGCAGAGAGTAAATTCGCTCTTCCTCTGCCTTTCTGTTCTCTTCAGGACCTCAGTAGATCAGGTGGTGAGGAGATCTGCTTTACTTCAGACCACCAATGCAAGTGCTCATCTCCTCCAGAGACACGATCACGGACACACCCCAGAAACGATGTTTTACCAGCTCTCTGCACATCCTTTAGCCCAGTCACATTGAGCCATAAAATTAAGCACCTCAATGAGAAACGGAAGTTCTGAGCCCTTTTAGATTTTCATCTGGGAAGAAATTACGGGCCAATGGTAAAATCTAATCACAACTCTCTTATCTCATTGAGAACAGTGAAAGAATTTTTTCCCATGTAATCTTTAATAGATTAATATAAAGGTAAGCAATCATGATATCTTAGCAATGAGGAGCAATGAGGGAATTTGTAGATAGTATTGTCCTTTTTTCCATATTTCTCAATCTCTTTTCTGAGAAAGACCACAAAGATCTTTACAGCAAATAAAAATCAGGTTGATTTCCCATAAAAAGAGAAACAACAATATGCTTTGGCTCCTTAAAGGGGATTTCCCTGAGGTTCCCTGTAACACTTTCTCAGAGAGGTGACCCTCTATATAGGGGACCTCCCACATCAAGTGATCCTCTACCTTAGTAGCATCTTAGAGATGTTCCACCTAGGGACACCCTGCATGCTGGAAACCATGCACTTTAGAAAACAAGCATCTTAGGACCTATGAGCTCAGGTCCTCTGTCTGTACAGACTGTAGCACCTTAGGGGCCCTACCTCATGCAAAATATGTTTTTCTTCTCAACTTTATAGAAACGTTTTACAAAAAGTTTGGTAAGTGTTGTTAATTTAGGAGAGGAAAATTAGAGTCCCTGTCCTGGGACAACAAGAAAGATGGGAACCTGAAGCGGGTTTTTTGGAAGACTGGACTCTGCAGACACCTGTGCCCTTCTGCCCTGTCTGTGATCCAGGCCTGCTATTCTAGAATAGTCTGGAAGTTCTAAGTCAGCTAAGAAGGAAGGAAGTCCTCCTGCATTGGCCCCTCCTCCTGGCCTCTCTCTCGGTGACTGAGCCTGGGTGAATCACCTGGGTGGGTGACAGCTCCCAGGAGTCTGTTCGCAATCAGGCTTGCAGGTGGCAGGGCTGGAAGGTCAGGAAAGAGAAGTTCAGCCCCTTTGACCTCTAGGTCCTGAAGGGAAGACTGTCGAAATGACTGATGGTCCCTGAGCACAGATGCCAGCTGGGCTATTGGCACAGCTTTGTTAATAAAGTTCCAATCTTTAGACATATGCTATGTGTGCTGCATTTGTCCTCTCGCCTTGGGCCCTGCAAGTGCTGGGGGAGGCCCACTCTGCGTGCTGACCTCCTTCTCTTCAGATGAAATAGGTGTCTTCATGTGGCTGAAGGAATGGCTGCTGGCACTTCTAGGTTCACACCTTCTCAGGCTGTCTAGTGAGGCAGGTGCCCAGGGCACATGAGTAAGGAGGCACTAACTTTCAAGCATCAACTCTGCACTTGCATGACCTTGAGAGTGAGTGCTTCCTTCTGTCCTAGTTCCCCACCTTACATATTATCAACTGCACACCCAGGAAAAGGGAAAAGGGCCCCATCTCACCTGTAAACCATTCCAAACACTTCTATTCCTAGAAGGGCTTCCGTTGACTTTGCTTGGGTCACATGCCCACTGCTGGTTCCTTCACTATGGCAGTAAGAATGAGGCAATATTATAGGACTAATCTGCATCACATGCCCGCCACCATGGCCAGGAGTGAGAAGGAAGGGAATACAGGTGACATTTCCAGAATAAAGGGGAAGGAAGGCATGCAGGACCAAGGCGGAAAATAGCCTCCACAGTGGTTAACATCAGGCTGGACATCTGATGAGCTTTTATTGAGAATCTACTATCCGTAAGCTGACATCGTGGGTCCATATATGAGAGGCTGCATGCAGCATGGACTATTATGAAGGTTATAGGAGAGATGAGTGTAAAAAGACTAAACAAGTTCCAGATATAAAGCACATGTCCATAAGTGCCAATTTTGATTTTGGGACATAATTTGGGGTGGTCAACAATATGATCGTTTTTGACCTCTGGGTGGAATTTGATGGGGAAAAAAAAGCAAAACAAAATGAAACAAAAAAAACCTACCAGTGCAGGAAGATGCCTCTTATTCCTGAGCAAGGCTCAGCAGACCAGCATTTCAGAGCATACTGCCAGTTTACAAGGGCAATCACGAGCTCAGCCTTCTGCTAATGAATGGGAGGCAGAGATTAGTTCTCTGGCTTTGCTTTTGAGCCAAAACATAACTCCATGGCACATTAATTTGACACAGAGCACAGCTTTTCATTAATAATCACCGTAAGGTCCACACTGTAGAACGGCAGCAGTATATTAACCGGAATTGCCATGCCTCGGGTATGTCAGGGACCACATAATTGAGCGTGGCACCGGCATTTCTGATGAAGAGGTGGAATCCACGTGAGGGCTACTTGCTTGCAAATTAGCTGCATGTCCAAAAAAGTGTGAGTCAAAGGTTATTAAATCTAGAATGGCAGTGGCCAAATGCATTGTTGTATAGCAACTACAAAGTACAAATACACTTTTTCCCCCCATACACTTAATACAAACAGCATATCTGTTACTTTAGCAGAGGCCTGTAGAATTCCTCTTCTAAAACCATAAGGAGGCTTCTTTGTTTTCAAAACAGGGTATCTTCCTGGCAGACATTCAACAACTTGAAAAAAGCTTATTTTAACAAGCTCCATTTCATTCTCCTGGACACAGAGAAGGTTGATTTTCAAAAGCCTTTCAGACTAAATTACAGCCATGTCCAGGCTATCACTATATGGAGAGTTTTTGCCTGCTTTCCTATTTGCCTACCTGTGCCCAAATTAGACAGAGTAAGGCTTAAATATTCTGGCATTACCTGGATTTTAAAAACTGAAAATTCATCTTTGGGCATTTGTGCTAAATTTGCTTATCCTTACAAACTCCACCTGATGGGTATGAGCAAGAAAGAACAAAGTGAAGAGAGAAGACTGGGACTGAAAGTCAAATGCCCCAGGAGCCAGGGGTAAGGTGATGGCTGATGACCAACATGTGGTCTCCAGGTTGAGAACACAACAGAAAAAACTGCAGGGACTGCAGAAACCGTACAGCCCACAACCTGTGCAGAAGCGGCAGCCGCCGTGACCTATGCTTACTCTGCAGACATCATCGTTTCACATTGTGAAGAGAAGTTAGAAATGAAGACTTTCATTGAAAACTACTGAGTCAAATGTTGGCAACTAACTCAAGTTTTTCAAAATGTATGGGCTTAAAAGAATACTCTGAGCTCTAAAAGTCAAGATGGCAATAATTTTCAATGTTTGACATTTAGCATTGGAAGATGGGAGAGCTGGGTGTTGTGACAGGCATAATCGAGGCTCCCCCAAAATGTCTACATCCTCATCCCTGAAACCTATGAGTATGTTGTCACCTTACATGGCAAAAGGGACTCTGCAGATGTGACTAAATTAAAGATCTTGAGATGAGAGGATTAACATATATTATCTAAGTGGGTCCAATGCGATCACAAGGGTTCTTGTAAGAAGGAGACAGGAGGGTCAAAGTCAGACAGAGAAACAGAGACAGAGACAGAGAGATATGGAGAGACAGAGAGACACACACAGAGACAGAGAGGGGGAGAAAAAATGGAAGTTGCTATCCTGCTGTCTTTAAAGTTGGAGGAAGAGACCATGAACTGAAGAATGTAGGTGGCCTCTAGAAGCTAAAAAGACAAGGAAACGGATTCTCTCCTCTGCTTCCAGAAGAAATGCAGCTCTGCCAACGCCTTGATTTTAGCCCAGTAAAATAATAAATTTGTGCTGCCTCAAGCCACTAAGTTTGCAGTAGTTTGTTATAGCAGCAATGGGAAATTAATACAGGTATGAACTCTGCACCTGACACTTATTAGTTGTTCCTTGGTGAAAATATGACTTCAGCCTCTCCAGTTGAGGTTTCCTGATGGGCTTACTAATAGCTTGTCCATTTGATCCTACCATGAGGATTAGAAGAGAAATGAATAAAGCATGCTTAGTGGAGAGCTCAGTACTAGTTATCGCCATTAGTAGGGCAATGTGCCCGTTATCTTGTCATTCTAACACCAAATGTGTGTTGTGGTTTTTTTCCAACACCAATCAATTCTCTAACACTAACTGGATGTCCAACAATTCTATTCAATTCTGACATGAACTATCCAGACTTAGTGCCGAAGCCGTAGATTAAGGGCTCAGTCTCACAAGACTGCCTTCAGTTCAGACACCGGCTGCAAATGGGGTGCCCAGGAGTTTCTGCCCGGCCAACTGCCAAATTATGGGTTTTCTTGACCCAACCCCACAGGTTCAATAACGACTCATGGAACTTGGGTAAACACTTTGATTATATTTACTTGCTTATTATAAAGACTATGTCTCAGAAACAGCCAAGTGGAAAAGATGCATGGGGCAAGGTATGAGGGAAGGGGCAGGGCGTGAAGGCTTCGTGTCCTCTCTGGACGTGCCACCCTCCAACACCTCCATTTGTTCACTAACTCGGAAGCTCTTTAAATCCAATTGTTTAGGGGAGTTTACGGAGATTCCGTTCTGTAGGCATGATTGATCAAATCATTGGCCATTGATGAGTAACTCATTCTCTGGCTCCTCTCTCCTGCCTGGATGCTGGGGCAGGTGGGGTTGAAAGTTACAACTCTCCAATCTTGCCTCGGTCTTTCCGGTGATCAGCCCCCATCCTGAAGCTATCTAGGGGCCCCTGCCAGGAGCATACACAAGGCATTCTTATTACTATGGGGATTCCAAGGGTTTTAGGAGCTCTATGCCAGGAACTGAGGGAAAAGACCAAATACTTATTTTTTAGTATACCATAGTTATTCCCAAATTGCCCCCAGCCCAGATACTTCCTATGCTCTTCTCTGACTCCCTGGGCTACATCCCCCAGGCTCTCCAGCTGACTGGCTTCCAGTTAGGTTTGCCAAGGAAAGGCACTGGAAGGAGATCGGAGGGTGGAAAGGGAAAGAGGTCAGGATATGTCTTTCCCAGTTTTTCACTGCTCGGTATAAATAGGTCATTTATTAAAGTCTCTTTAACTCTTTGAGTTTCTCACTGGCAGCATGAGCTACATAATTTGCAGATCCCTGTACAAAATAAAATGCAGGGTCCCTTATTCCTAAAGCCAGGAAATAAGTGCTGCTAAAGGTACTGAAATACAAAGTTTTTCACTTTCTTTTATGGTCTCTCTTGACTGATAGTGTTTTTTTGTTTTTGCTGCTTAATGTCATTATAAGTAAAACTAAAATAATAAAATAAAATTTTTAATTATTAGCATGAATTTAGCATTCCCTTTTATGCTATACAATGCCAATTTTAGATGCAAGTAAAGAAGGATTTAGCTTATGCAGAGAATTACCAAAGTTACACAATAGACATTTTGTAGTTCATACATGCGTATGTGTTTTGTTCTTACCAGGCCAGTGAAAACACTGCATAAAACTACCTCTTCTCTCTGTATTTCACACACACTCCACCAGCACCCTGTATTTTCAGCTCTCTGATGAGCAAGAACGTGAGGACGAATCTCTTACTCATCAGTCTACCAAGTCAGATGCTAATTTCTTCCAGAAACACCCTCACAGACACACCCAGAAATAACATTTTGCCTGCTGTCTAAGCATCCTTCAGGTCAATCAAGTTGACACATAAAATTAACCATCACATTCCCACACAGAGAAAACCACCGGGGGTGGATAATCTCTGTTGAGCGAATATGTGAATAGGGGCAAGTTGGCACTGCTGATTGCGGTAAGCTTTCTCTTCATCACTCTGTTTTGGGAAGACTCACAATTGATAGTTTTTGTTACGTTTAAGTTGATCTTTAAAAGAAACTGAAGACGAAGGGCATAAAAACCCAAAAGTCTAACGTAAAGCAAATAAAGTAGTCTATGGAGAGATTCAAATAAAGTAAAAATTGAGGGTGATATTTTGGAAGTAATATGATTCTCGTCAACAGATTTACAAAGACCTTTTTGCCTTTTTGTAATTTGTGAGTGGCCTGAAGAATAACCCATATGTCACCAGAGTGAGAATGATCTAGTCAATTACATCAGTCCTCATGGTTCTCCAAAGAAAAGAAATATTCAAGAAGGCCATATACCCATTGGATATCCTATTTCCAACTTAGAAGCTGAAGAGTTAGTGTGACTGTGTTTGTTGGTTGAGAACTTCTGAATTATTTACTATAGCACAGGCTTGCTAATGGGAATAAATTGATATGCTAATTAAATATGCAATTGCAAGTTGGACGATAGCCAGTTGGTAAAAACTCAGGCATCAGCAGGCAGCAGATAATTATTGCTGATTAGAACCCATAAACATTTTTAAACTTTGGCTTTCATAGGTAAAATACCAAATTATTTCCACTGTCCTGTACTCTCCTCTTGTGCCTGTAAACACCTACAGATATAGGACAATAGGTATATTGGACTGTATCAGTTAAATCATAAGCTAATATTTACATCATGTTTTATCATTAACAATCTAAGAAATGAGATAAAATATTTATTTTCAAATTTAGTGTTACTCTCTCTTAGTTTTAACAGATTTTCTCTTTTTTATTACAACAAGAATGTATGCTCATACAAATACGGCAAAATAGAAACCAACAGAAAGAAAATAATAATCTATAACATCACTACTCAAAGATAATTACTTTAAAACTGGTGTGTATCCTTTCAGTCTTCATTCTACTTGCATTTTTTTTTAAAGTATCATAATTCACAACATGCTTTATAACCTGTTTTTCTCAACAACTAATATAGTATAAACAGATCTCATTTCATCATATATTATTCTATGGGCTTTTAATGGCAACCTATTATTACATGCAACAGACATAACTTGTTTTTTTTTTTAAGTCAGTTCTTTATGACTAGATATTTTGCATGTTTTATAATTTTCTGTTGTAAATAATTCTACAAGTAAAATGTAGGAAGTGTACATTTCATAATCTTGAGGTAAGCAAAGATTTCTGAAAGTAGGCAATAGTCGTGAATAGCCTGCTTTGCCTGTTTAACCTGTTCAGTGCAATTTTTCTTTGACAGGTCTCTCAGTGGAAGCTGGTGTTTCAATATGTGGATTATGTGGAAAGGAAAGTCATGTTGGAGTGTGTGTCAGGGAAGGGTCAGGGTGGGAGGATTCACAAGAAGAAATGCAAATGATTTATTTAGAATGGATGGGGTGCTGACTCCCAGGAATTTTAGTAAGAAGAGGTCCTCATTGTCTCAGACTCTGGCAAGGAGGAGGTCAGGATAGAGGTAAAGATACAGGAATATGAATGTAAGAGACAAAGACTGAAAAAAGGGAAAAAGTAGGGCAAAGAGCAAAAGGACATAGGGGAAGAGGCGATGTGTCTTTCTTATCTGAGCCTTGCTACTCATTGTTAATCTTGCCTGGGGGAGCTGACTCAGCAGTGGGACAGGTGAGCACCAGATCCAGGAAGAGAAGAGGAGGCAGGGCCCGCCATCCTCTTTAAGAGGTAAACACTCATTAATCGTGACTCTTCAACAACCAGAGTTTGACACCAAGTAAACAGTGGTAACCCAACCCAGAGAAGAGCCATGTTAATCTCTGTTCCTCTTTACTGCACATACATTTCTCATCAAGGTAAAGCCCATTAGTGTTCTATGCTATTTAAAGTGGCTGAGCACACCCCCAAGCACAATGATGAAGTGTTCTGACTGGGCCTTAGGTTTCCTCTTTGAGGATAATGCTTTTTTCTCAATACTCATTATTTTTAATTGCTTCTTTCAGGATTCTGAAACCCTTTCCATGGACTCCTCATTATTCATCTCAAAGTACAACCTGATTTGCTATATGTTCAAGTTGTTTTTTTTTTTTAGGAGCTGCGACTCCATAATTTGAAAGATCAGGTTCTCTACCAAAGGCTGCTACGTTTACAAAGCCCAGCAGGCTGCAGTTTGGAACACAGAGGGGGTTGCAAAGGGGTTTCACAAAGGTAAGCAGACCACCCACAAGCTAGCCCTGAGAAAGAAGGCAGGTATTCTCACTCATGGGGACTGCAGGGCTATGTGGATTTAAACACCAGAGTCAGGCATTCCCTAAGGGGCCAGATCTTTGCAGTTTCTGACTTCCTGCCCATAGGTACTCCTGACCTAGTGAACTTCAAGATGGAGAAGGACATGCAGAGACAAGACTGGATGGAGAAAGCCAGAGACGATTGTGGGGAAATTCAGTATGTGTAGCTTGGGAGTCTGTGGGGGTGAGAGAGAGAGACAGTCCCAGAGATAACCACAGAGCAGTGGTATCAACTAAGCGGCATATTGCTTCCTTCCTCCACAAAGGGTTTTTGGCAATGCCTGGAGATATTTTGGCTGTCATTACGGCATTTGAGGGAGGGTGGGCAGAAGGACTACTGGAGTCTAAGGAGCAGAGGGCAGGGATGCTGCTAAATATGCTACAATGTACAGGACAGTCCCCTCCCCACTATTATCATCCAACGCAAAATGTCAATGTTACTGACGTTTTGCAACTTTGATATAGATTAAGCTGGCACTTAATTTGCCCAAATTTAAGAAGTTGCACAAATATGTGCACCCCCTAATTGACTGGGACACCTGGTGGAAATAAGAACCAATAACATAATAGTAATAGTAGTTAACATTTATGAAGCACTTGTTGTGTGCCAAGCGTTTTACATTCGATAGTTTATTGCCTGCTTGTGCAATAAATGATAGGTACTATTTAATATTTTTGAGGTACAGAGAGATCATTTTTTTAAAGTGCTGAGAGATTATGTAATTTCCTCCAGGTATCAGACTGCAATCACACTTCAGAGTGAGGATTCCTGCTTCCTCCTGCACCGTCCCTTTCTTTTCCCAAAGTTAAT
Organism: Hippopotamus amphibius kiboko; assembly: GCF_030028045.1. Lineage (NCBI taxonomy): Eukaryota > Metazoa > Chordata > Mammalia > Artiodactyla > Hippopotamidae > Hippopotamus > Hippopotamus amphibius. The sequence continues at coordinate 7,145,719 of NC_080197.1, forward strand.
GCTTCCCACCATGCTGCTGTGAATAAAGCGCGGGGAAAGGCAGGGAGCATAGATGTACTTTATAATATACAAAGACATATGAGTTTGGCAAGACTGCTGCATGTGAGATCTCTGTAAAAACTATTATATGCCAGCAATGACCAAAGATAAAATTTAAAAAGGTAACATTTAAAATAGCAAACTAAATTATAAACATCCAAGAAAAATTCTAATGAGCCCAAGATTTTTAGGTAAAATTATAAATTATTATTGACAAATTTGGTAGAAAGCCAAAATAAATGGAGAGATATACCTTCTCCATTGGATAGAAGCATAAAATGCTCACCAGCATAAAATGTTAGATGTCTCCAAATTAATCAAAATTTAATGCACCTTCAAGACAAATCCCATCAGGGTTTTTGTTGTAATTTGGCAGACTGATTATAGGATTTACATAGGATAAATTACCAAAGTAGACAAGACAATACAGAAGAAGACCAAGAAAGTCAAGTAATTTTTTTCCTGAACATCTATCCAGCTATAGGAGTTAAGAATGTACAGTACCGACCTGGGGAGAGATCCATGGAATAGAAAAGGGAGCCCCAAACAAGCATATTTTGAAGTTCAATATCTGGGACTTAATTGTAATTGCAGCAAATAGTACTTAGGCCATTAGTTATCCTTTAAAGAAAATAAATAAACTTTTAAAAATAAAAAAATAATAATAATAAAAATAAATGAATAAACCACAGGAAAATTGAAGATCAAGGTGTGAAAAACAAAATTTTAAATACTGTAGCAAGAAATATTAAAATATATATTTATGATTTGGGCTCAAAAAAGAGTTTTTAAAATGAAATGTAATAAAACACAAATCATAATATATTTTTATTATTTGACTATGCTAAAATATAATTGTCATCAAAAGGCATTTTAAAAGTCTAAAAACAGACTGTCAATTGGAGGAAAATATATTTGCATGCAATAACAAAGGGTTAGATAAATTAGCATGCAGAATGTAAAAACCTTCTAAAGCTCAATAAGAAAAATAAATACAATCCAAAAATGGATAAAAGAAATTTACAAATAAGGAACTATTAATGAATAATGAACATATAAAAGATGGTTTAAACTCAATGTAATCAGAGAAACGCAAAGTAAAATTGAAATGAGATACTATTTTATATCCAACACCTGCACAAAACTCTTAAGAAGCCTGAATACCATCTTTAAGTAAGGATGTGGCACAAGGGGAATCCTTATACACTGCTGGTGGGACTGTAAATGTGTACAACTACCTTAGAGGTCAGTCGAGCAATAACTAATAAAGCCAATGATGTGAATATCCACAACTCAGCATTTGTCCTTGGAGTTGTAACCCTGCATAAAGAGACATGTTCGAAAATGTTTGCAGCAACATTTGCATAATAGGAAAGAGGAGGAGAAATGAAAAGTTTATCAATAGGAGAACAGATAAATAAGTTAGAAATAGTTATACAATGGAATATTACATGGAAATTAAAAATAAATGAGCCAGAGCTACGTGTGTCAACAGCACACCTTTCATAATGCCAATGGAAAAAAAAAAAAAGCAAGTTGCTAAAGAATATGTACAAATTATGCCACAGATATATTTTAAAATATGCAAACCTATCTTACTTATTACTGAGGAAGCCTACTCATCATAAGCGGAAGTCTAACAGCAAATAAAAATCCAAGACAACGGTTAACTCGATGTGGTTGGAGAGAGAAGTGATCAGTGAAAAGAGAAGCTTCAATTATGGGTAATAAGTTACTTTTTAAGTCAGGAAGACATATAGGTATTATTATTTATGTGTAGTTAAAGCATTTAAAATATAAACAATCACAACTTTTAGTGTGTAAACAACTACCCTTCCCCTTGTCCAGTGAAGCACTGAGTATGTAGGGTCGTTGATATATATTGTGCAGTGTTGCTGGAGAGAGCTGCATCGAGAAGAAAACTCTGAACACAATTCCCTTTGCTTTTAGGAAAACTGGCTGCTACAGGCAGTAGACTCTGCTTGACTTTATAACCTCATCAGTGAATGAAATTTGCCAAGCAGGTGACTTCCTTGTGCCCTCTCACTCCTAGCCTGGATCTTGTCCTTGGAACAAACCCTGGGACATGAAATTCAAGCAAACCAGCTGTCTTTTGCTTCTCATGACATGATATCTAGTGGATATTTCCAAGGACAGTGTCCTGCCAAACAAATATTGGACCTCTATATATACTTTTTTTTTTGGCAGGGGTTGGGGGGAGGGTGGTGGTTTAAACAACAGAAATGTATTGTCTCACAGTTCTGGAGGCTAGAAGTCTGAAATCAGGGTGTCGGCAGGGTTGGTCCCTTCTGAGTGCTGTGCGGGAAGGATCTGCCCCATTTTGGCTTGTAGATGGTCCTCTTCATGTTCACATGGCATTCTCCCTGTACGTCGTTTGTGTCCAAATTTCCTCTTTTCATGAGGACACCAGTCATATTGGATTAGGGCCCCACTCTATTCCAGTATATGACCTCATGTTAACTAATTATACCCTATTCCCAAATAAGGTCACATTCTCATATCCTGGGGGCTATGACTTCAACAGATGAATTTTGCAGGGGACACAATTTAACTCATAACAGCCAGCAAGACCAGCAGAACTCTCTCCATGTGGAAGGAAACATCAGTAGTGGACCAGAAGCATTTTCCTTCAAAAGGAGATTTAATGTAATGCGCATGGGTGCGTGGAAATGGGCATCCCCTGAGAGGTGGCAAAAAGGAGAGGGATTGTGGGTAGGGGGATGGAGGAGGACTTGATCTGTTTTGGGGGTAAGTGACGGGAGTTAGGGTTAGGCTTGAGACTGCTAAGAGGTTGTTGGGTGTTGTCAGTGGCCAGTAGCCAGGAAGATGGAAGATGTAGGGGAACCGAACTTACCCAAGGAGACCAAACTACCTCACGCGAACTATTTGTTTGGCATTTGGAGAGCTGAAGTTGGGTGGAAGAGCCACCTTAACTCTTCCTTACTGTGGCAAGTGGGCTTTATACTGAAGGCTGTTTACATATTGCTGATACATTGGTCAGCAGAAGGATTCCTGGTCACCCTCAAAGCTTAGCCATGTCTCATCTGAACTACTCTTTGCGAGAGTTTCAGCTTCTTAATATCCCCCCCAAAAGAAAATGAGAAGTCCTCACAAAAGGGGGTGCAATATATGGAAGTGACAGGCCCAATTCCAATTCCAGGCACCCATTAATATGTATACATATACATCTGTATGTACTTTAAAAATATCTTCTCATATTTCAAACCAAATGAAAATAAGTAAATAAAAACTCTACAGTTAGAATAGTATGATTACGTACAAAGCACTGCATTGCCTAATCTGTTCACGTATCCTTGTCAACGTTCATAACCCCACCCAGTGGGGGAGACGATGGCCGTGTGGGCCCAGGAACAACTGCAGGCTGATTTGAAGTGATCATTCCCATTGCACAACAGTGCAGGGCTATGAAACAATAGCAGCTCGCCTTTACTTAACAGTTTAATAGTTTGTTCATTATGGACTTTTTCATCAGTTTTGATTTTTTAAAATTATTGCATTACATATTATTTATGTTGATTACTGAATATTTGGTGTCCCTTAAGTTTTGTGCTCCAGAGTGAGTGACTCACTGGCCTCCAACCTAATCCTGGCCTTATCCAAGCCTCCCAGTTTGGTTGTTTGTTTTCACAAGAGACAGTCTCTAACAGCAACCGAAAAGTCAAGTACAGTTTACCCTGTTCTGGCCTAAAATACATTCTGTCTGAGCCCAGTGGCTAAGTCACCTTTATTGTCAGTGATTCAGGTTAAATTTGCAAAGGGCATATCAAGGCATGTAATTGGGTAGATGTAAAATTCAAACAAATCCAATTCAATTAAAGTAGCATTTATAGAGTGTCTTCCATGTATAAGGCACAGGAGTAGGATCTTTGGGCAGTGAGGACATTCAAGGTTATACTAGGACATTATGGCACTGTCACAAAGATCCCTCCCTTTGCAAGACACACAAATACTCATATTACATTGGAGGAAAAAAGTCTATAAATACATAGGAAAACAAATCCTATATCTTTATGATCTCTTACTCTCTGCCTTCCTGTTAGCCTAGTCTTTGTTTGAAAGTCTATTCACTCCAGAGATCATATACAATATATAGGATGTAATAAGAGAGCAAAGTAACACAAAACAACTTACTCAACAAATATTTGTGGAGCACCCAATATTTTCCAGGAATAGTCTGGACATAGGATTCAGTAATGAAGACCATACAGCTCCTAGTCAAGTGAGGGATACAGATCAATCAGCATGAAATGTAATATAGTCTGACAAGTGTTTTGATGGAGGAGAAAGCAGACTCAATGCCTAGAGTGGCACTTAACTCAGACTTGTGTGTGGGTGTCAGGAAAAGCTTCCTACAGGAGATGATGTCCAAAACCTGAAAAATAAGTAGGAGTTAATCACTGGAATGAATGCTGGGCAGGAAACTGCATGAAAAAGGACAGTCAATAAATGCCAATGCCAAGATGACAGAAAATTGGAATTATTTCTCAAAGATATTAAAGAAGTCATCATAAAAATGCTTCAGTGAGCAATTACTAGCACATTAGAAACATTTTTTAATAGAAAGCCTTGGCAAAGAAATAGATAGAAGCAGAGAAATAGAACATATAAAGAGGGAGAAAATGAACATTTTTGAACTGAAAAGTTCAATAACCAAAAACTTTAAAAATTCAGTGAATGACCTCAGCATCAGAAAGGAGAGGGAAGAGGAAAGAAACACTGAACTTGAAAGAAGAACAATAGAAATCACTTGATCTGAAGAACAGAAAGAGAGTAGACTGTCGGGGGGAGGGGGGGGTGGGCAGAGGGGAGAAGCTTGGGGATCTGCGGAACCAAATAAAATATTCAACATTCATGCCCTTAGAGTTTTGGAAAGAGAGAAAAAAAAGGCGGGGATCAAGAAATGATGGCTAAAATTTTTCCAAGGTTGGCAAAAAAACAAAAACTTACAATTGCAAACAGCTGAGTTAACTCCAAATAGGACAAACCCAAAGAAATCCATACCAGGACATATTATAGCAAAATTTCTGAAAACTAGAGGCAAAGAAAAAAATCTTAAAAGCAGTGAGAGAAATAACACTTTACATATAAGTGGAAACAACTCGAATGACTGTGAATTCCTCATGAGAAATCATGGAGGCCAAAAGGAAACTGAAAGAAAATAACTGACAACACAGAATCCTTTATTCAACACAACTATCCTTCGGGAATGGAGGAGAAATCAACATTCCTAGATGAAGGATAACTAAGAGAATTTGCCACCAGCACAATTACCCTAAAAGAACAGATAAAGGACGTTATCTAATCAGAAAGGAAATGCCAAAAGGAACATGAGATATGAGGAAGGAAGAGAGAATACTGTAAGCAAAAATATGGATGAATGGAATATACTTTACTTCTCTTCTAGAGTTTTCTCAATTATGTTGATGGTGGGAGCAAAAAAAAAAATCATATGTACTTGTCTAATGTGGTTCCAAATGTACATAGAGAAAATATTCGAGATGATTATATTACAAACAGGGGAGGTAAAAGGGACTTGCTGGGAGATAAGGTTTTTATACTTCACTTGGACTGGTTAAATGATAAGCAGCAGGCTGTGGAGCTACAGGCGAGTTTTCCTTTTTAAGCTAAGTGGAAAGTATTCCCCCTCTGGTCTTCAATTACTTCTGCCTATTTTCACCATTATGTTTACTTCATTGATTAAAGAGCTTTCCCTTCTCCATCTCTTCTTTATCTCACATAATTAATAAATCATCACTGACTAGTGTAGAAATTTTCTCCTCTGGTAGTATTCTGTGTCTTTTCCTATGTAAGATCCTCGGGTTACCCACCTCTCTCTCCTCTCCAAGGAAAGCAAAAGCTATTATCTTTGCCATTGATCTTCTGGTATGAAATAGAGCTTGGGAGTTTATACTCTTCTCATTTGTGAGAAAGACACCTCTTTCCCAGCAAGCCATAGAGTCCTAAACGCTGGAATTACAGTTTAGATGGGCCAAGGTGGTACTTGACTCCTTCCTCCATCTCCCACTGAGAGAACAATTGGTTCCAAAAGGAAATCACGAAAATGTTTTCTCTCTCCTGAATTCCCCAGGTTAACTTAACAGAAACCATCCCTCATGTCAGAATACCAGCTGTTCCAAGGAACTTCATTGCTTTAACTGTGAACGTTGTTTTAGGTCAATTACATTAGTAAGGTTAATAAGTTCCAGGCTGGAAGTTCTGAGTTGCCAAATCTATACTACTCATAATTCATAAAAAGTTCAAAGATCACGCAGGAGGGTACACACTGCATGTCAGCTCCTCCACAGAAGGTTACAACACACCGATAATAACGATGGTGGTGATTGTGATGAGAATAGTAAGAATCCCTTGTATTTATTCTGTTCTTTCTATTTTTTCAAATACCTTCAAGTGCATTGTCTCATTGATACTGCACCACCCATCACCTATAACACTATGCTTCATTTCAGAAGAGACATAGTCAACAAGCTGTGAAAAATTACAAATCTCCAAATCCACCTAATACTTAGTTCCTGAGCCCATCTGGGATAAAGAAATTGATTTTAGTCCACGGGCAAAAGATGAGTCACTTATGATGAACCAAATATTTAAAGAACATATTTACTGAATACATGGCTTACTGAAACATGACGCTCATTAGGTCAGATGTTTAAAAATCATCAGTGCCCCCCATTACTTGCTCAATGTCAACTGCTTATTTTAGTATTTGAATATTTTCACATTCATTTACTCCCAACTTTTCTAGGTGAATCTCCCATTCTTCCCTTCTATTCATTCTTACAGTCAGCTCTAGCCAGAGTGTTAGTTTTTTGAGCTGTTCCTCCTTCCATTTAAATCAATTTCCCATGCCAGGAATGCCAAACTGCACATGATTATTGTCTTACTTAGTCACTCTTTTTTATGAATTCGTTGCCCAACCCAGAACGACTCTGCCCTGTGGGAATGCCGTAAGTACACTTGAAGGTCAGCTCTTTTAGAAGATTCAAAATACCTTTCAGGCAGTCTCAAATCTTTAGTATCAGTTTTTTCTGTAAGTGCTAGCAGATGCTGTGGACTTCATAGTCTATGGGCCAAAGATCTTCATAGTTTTCAAATAGAAACTCTTACACACACACACACACACACACACACACACAAAACCTTACACACACACACGAATACCTTTAAATCACTTGCCTTTTACATCAAACTTTTCTAATTATGTTTTGTCTCTGGTCTCCAGGCCTTCAGATGGCCTAGCTGATTTATGTATTCTTCCCTTTGACTAAAGCTCCTTTGGGTTTGCATACAAAGCCAAAAGCAAAAAACGGGAAAGCCAAAAGCAAATTTGCTGTAAACTGCCAGGTAGGAAATAGGTTAGACTTTGAGGACCACACAACTACTACAGCACAGCTACTCAACTCAACTCTGCCTTCTACCATGGGAGCAGCCACAGACAACATGTAAATCAATAAATGTGGCTATGTTCCAATAAAACTTTATTGATGGAGAGTAAAATTTGAATTGCATATAATTTTCATGTGTCAAAAATATTTTTCTCAACTCTTTATAAATTGTAAAAATCATTCATGTGAAAAGCTCATAGCTCTTCAAACATAGGCAGCAGGATGACTTGGCTCACCAGTTATATTTTGCTGATCCCTGCTATAACCACACATCTGACTCTTTTTACATGCAGAAGCATTCATTACTTAGGAAAGTGCAGTATTATGGACTGACTATGTTTGTGCTCTCCCAAAATTCACCTATCGAAACTCTCCCCTCCCAATGTGATGGAATTTACAGGCAGGTCCTTTAGGAGGTGATTATATCATCCACCTACAATAAGTATCAAATTGTGATCGTTCTTATATTACCTATACTCCCAATGAGTTAACCTCACAACTAGTTTATTTTAAAGCAAATCTCAGACATCATATAATTTTATCCATAAATATTTCAGTACATATCTCTGAAAGATAAGGACTCTTGCTAAAGACAGCCACAATACCATTTTTACACAAAAAAATAACAGTAATTCCTTAATATCATAAAATATCCAGGCAGTGATTAAATTTTCCTGACAGTCAAATATACATATTTACAATTATTTTTTTCTAATCAAAATTGAAACAGGGCCCACATATTATATTCTGATATGTCCTTTAATTCTCTTTAGATCAACAACTTCTCCATTTTCCCCCCTGAAATTAATTTCTTGATAAAATTAGGTTGTTTATACAGTTGAATCCCCACACTCAATTTGCCTCTCCATCATGTCACTGAATATATACCACTGTTCAGAGGTTTAATTTGCTTTGGCAAAAAAATCTGCAGATGCTGTAGCATACTTCTACTGGGAGGCACCTAATTAATAGTGTTATCTCTCTCTTTAATATATTATATTTAATATATCTTTTTAATATATCAATGGCCATTAATGTCATTGCTTATATTTACTATTTTAAGGGCATGTAAAATGTTAATATTATAATTCTATAGTTGCTCCTTCCTTTATTAGATGGATATGTCTACAGAGAGAAGCATTTATGAATGCTTGGGTTACTCTAAGATGCTATTTGAACAGAAAAGGCAGGTTAAATGTTTGATTTTTCCCTTTTTTATCCATTTTTAGAATAGTAAAGTGCTCCCTAATATTTTCTAAAACAAATGAATGAGCTTTAAAGTATCATTATGAATTCATGGGCTTTTAATATATGTACTGTATTTCAATTTATTGCATTTATTATTCATATTGGCACTCAAGTGATTACACCTGTGGCCTCTTAAGTTGGCTTGCAAATATCTTCTTTTTAAGATTTTTTTTGGTAATTTGACTTAAAATTTTTTTAAACAACTTTGTTGAGATATAATTCATATACCATACATCTCACCCACATAAAGTGTACAGTTAAATGGATTTCAGCATATTTACAGACTTGTGCAACCATCATCACTATCTAATTTTGGAATATTTTTGTCACTCCAAAAAGAAACGCCATGCCCATTAGCCGTCTCTCTTCATTCTGCCTTCCCCCACAGTCCTGTGCATATATTATTCTACTTTCTGTCTCTAAAAGATTGCTTATTCTAGAAATTGCATATACATGAAGTCATACAATATGTGGTCTTCTGTGACTGGCTTCCTTCACTTAACATAATATTATCAAAGTTCATCTATGCTTAGCACATATCAATACTTCCTTCTTTTTATTGCCAGATGAAGTTCTGTTATAAGAATATACCACACTTTATTCATCCATTGCCTGGTTGATGGAGATTTGGGCTATTTCTGGTTTGGGCTATTATGAATAATGCTGCTATGAACTTTTGTGTAGCTGTTTTTATGTTACCATATGTCTCTACTTCTCTTGGATATATACCTGGGAATGGAATTGCTAAGTAATGCCAGACTGTTTTCCAAAGTGACTGTACCATTTTACCTCCCTACCAGCTGCATATGAAGGTTCCAATTTCTCAGCATTTTCACCAACACTTGTGATTATCTCTCTTTTCAATTACAGCCATCCTACTGGGTATAAAGCGGTGTTTGTGATTTGGTGGTTTTTGAAGATCATATTTCTTTGTTTATATATTTCAGTTAATGAATATTTACTGGTTAAATTTCATATATCAGATACTTCCCTAGGACTACACATTCTTTGCAAGCTAGAAATATGAGACCCTTCTACTATTTCTGCTACACAGTCAAAGCTCTTGGTATTTTTAGATTTTAATAAAAAAGAAATAAAATTGTCTTTGTTTTAATCTGGGTTTTGATTACTTTGCAATCTTGGAAATTTTTTATACTTCAATATATATGTAGCTATTTAATAAGGCATTAACTATGCAATTGTTATAATTTAAAAGACACATATCAGGTAGTAAAGATCCAGTATTAAAAAGTTCATTTAGGTCTGAGGTTTTATAAACCATGAATTAATGACATCAGGGGCGCCACAAAGCTAATTAATTTGCTTAAGGTAGTTAAATAAGAATATGGCCAAGTCAGAACTACCTTTAAAATGATTAAAGATGCCAGTATGACAGGCCAATATGATTATACAACCAACATGCCCAGAATGCAATGTCAGGGTGAAGTCTTGGTCTTGCCTTGCACTCACAGATTTGGGAATGGGAACTAGGCAGATGAGAAACAAGTGTATCCAGCTGAAGGTCAACAACAGAGGCACAACTGGCACTTCTACTTATGAATTTTTATGTAAAAGGCATTCGTATTATTGGTTAACTTTGTCAATTATTTTGATCCAGATCTTATGCTATGCAGGTTGCATATGTCGCTTCATGTCACTTTCACCACAACTGTACCGTGTAGGCACTACTCTCATTTCACAGATTTGAAGACTATTGAGACTTAGAGAAGTTACATGATTTTCCAAAGATCACACAACCAATAAGTGGAAGAACCAGGACTAAAGTCTAGATCTAGCCTTCCTTGAGCTTGATCTTCACTCTCTGTGGCCATGTACCAGAACCCAGATGGGTGTCTAGGGACCCCTCTCCCACGAGCAGGTAGACACAGTAATGTGGCAAAGTTCTTGTTCATCCCCAAACGATCTCACTTATATAAGGAAGAGTATGGGCTCGGGAGTGTGGAGTGTGGAAAACAGTCTGTGCGTTGTCTAGAGCTGGTCTTTTTCCTTCATGTTTTCCACTACGAATGTGCACAGTGTTAAGAACTCTATGTAAGAGAATGTCAATAAATCTTTGCCATTAGAGAGGTGCTATTAGTATTTCCATTTGAGAGATGAGTAAGTGGAAGCTCAGAGGTAGAGTGAATCCCACAAATTCCCACAGGTACTACCTTAAGCAGTAACACCATTACTTGGATGGATACTGAGTTCTGTCTGACTTCAACTTGCCTAACACAGATATAAATTCAACCCCAACTGAACTGTAAACCAGTATGATGACACAGTTTTTTGCCGGTTCCAAGTTTCTCCCCTGTAAAGGAGGGTTAGTAACTTTCTAGCTGTCAGAAATCTTAGGAAGGTTAAATGATACAATGTAAGCAACTAACATATCATCCAACCAGCTTCCCTGATTTTGAAATAAATGTCCTCTATGAATGCAACCACTGCAACTATTTATTCATACACCAACATATATTCACTGAGTGCCTACAGCTCAGCAGACTGCAATTCATGGGGTTGGTGAATGAAACCAGCGTGGATAAGTGAAACATTGTCCTCCAGCTCTCTTCTCCCTTACCTGGGCAGAGAAGGTTGGACTGAAAAAAGCATTCTTAGGTTTTATCAAATAAAAGAATGAATGAGACTCTAAAAACTACAACTTGGGAGGCAATGCAGTATAAAGAGTGCTGACAAGGAACCAGGAGATTTTAGGCAAATTACTGATTTTTCTGCCTCAAATTTCTCAACTCTAAAATGGAAATTAAAACATAATTGGGTTGTAGTGTGGATTATCTGAATTAATGTTGAAAGTACTGTTCTGAGGAACAGCGAGCAGCACAAAAGTAGTTTCCTCTATCAGGGTTACCTATTAAAGCTACTGCCTGGCTTCCAGACCCGCCTCCGCCATTCGTATAATGTGTGATCTTAAGCAAGTGCCTTCTGTTTTTGGAACTACAGGATCTCGAGCTAAAAACAAAGCAAAATAAGACAAAACACTGATTAACTTGAAAGCATACTTACTAAGCAACTACTCTTTGCCAGAAAGTCTTCTAAGCCATGAAGATAAAGAAGTAAATGAGATGTATTAGACCCCCGCCCTCATAACCTTGCACCTTAGCGGAAATAAGAAAGCCTAAGAAGCACAAGCACACAAACAGCAAACTACTTTCTTGCTATGGAACGCTCACAAACACAACAAACCCAAGATGACGCACTAGAGCGTGACTGGGCGGGGGCAGGGCAGGCAGCTTTCCACAGGGACGATCCCGCCACAACCATGAGGAGTTTGTATTGAGTGAATGATGAGCTGATGCCAGTCACGCAAAATCTGGGCAAAGACCATTCCAACCAGCGGAAACGACAGACGCAAAGCACAAGGCAGCAGATATCTGGAAAAGAGCCAAAGCAAGCTTAAATTTTCTTCATTTTCCTTTCCGATTTTATTGTTATCATTTTAACGTGGACAATTATAACCCTCTTACAGTATTTTTGAAGATAAAGTGATAAAACATAAGAAAACAATCCAGTGTGATGTTTTGGATACAGTAAGCACTCTGTATCTGTTTGTTCCCTTCCCCTAACATGGGCCAGTGTTAAGGACTCATCATCTAACCCTGAAATGGCGCCTAATACACATACATCTTGCAGGGAACAGGCTTTTGATTTTGTGAGTACCACTTATTAACATGCTAGGAGGGATGCTAAATGACTGAAATCTCTTTGTGATTTGTCTTTCCAATCCCATTCTGATTTAAAGATTTAATTCCCAACCCTGTCATCATCCAGATTTTAAAGCTTCATGCTTAAACTGGCACAAAGTCAAGAGATGCTTCTAAAAAATGAATAGGTACCAGAGATAATAAAATTAGATGTCAGTGCATTAAACCTTTTTCTCCCCATGGCTGGTCATCACAAAATATCATAAAATCTGTCATAATAAAGGGCAATACCTTATAAATGAGCTGATGGGGCATAAAAGGATGTAGATGATTTATATTCTATCAGCCAATATGATGGCAAGTTGTTTCTCTGACGACACCCAACTTCTAACGTTTATGGACAGGTGAGTATAACACAGATTAAAAACAACATGGGGAGGGGGGAGCCAAATAAGAGTTAATTAACTGTTGAGAGTAACTAGATGACTAAACAATTATTCTAAATTGTCCCACGATCTAGGAAGAATTAATGCTTTATCTGTCAGGGTTCAAACTTCTTTCTCTATTATTTCCATTAATCTCCACACATTTCAACACCTCCTAAAAAGTTATATTGAGTATTCCAAATTATAGCACCAGTTTCGAAGTGCCCCAAAATAGGTGATAAAAGCCTGCTAGGGCTTTGATTACAATTAGGCTGATAATGGTAACAGCAACTATTAATGGAGTGGTAACCACATACCAGGCATCTTATGAAATACCCTCACATTTGTGGCAGAGGAAGTAGCATCTTATTTTTTCTGAATTTTCCAGCTTCCCTTTACTTAGGCAAAGTCATGTGACCACTTCTGACCAATGGCTGGGGCATAGATCACAATAGGTAACTCTCCAGCTGTCTCCTTTTCCACTACAGGGCAGATGATTCTTCAGTTGTTAGATCTTCCATTAACCTGAATCCATGAATTACCATGTGGAGCAGAAGTCCTACAGATTGAATTGGGCATGAGGCATAGTGAAAAAACCAAACAAAAAAATCTTTGTAGTCTTAAGCCACTGAGGTTTGGAAGTTAAGTTGTTACTAAATCATAACCCAGACTGTCCTGACAATATCATCTCATTAAATTCCTCCAAACAGTCTTAAGGAAAGAAGTGTAATATCTCTCTTTTACAGATGAAGAAAGTGAGGCACAGCCAGTAACCTACTCAGGGCTAAACAGCTACTAAGCGGAGAACCTCAGGAATGGTAATCAAATCTAAGACGACAGAAACTCAGCTCCTTGAAAAGTAATAAGTGCATAATATTTGGTTCTAGACTGCCAAGGTTTAACTGCAGGCTTCATGCCAGAACGAAATAACTTCAAGCCAGTTACTTAACTTTTCTGTGTCTCACATTTTCCCAGCTGGAAAATAAAGGCAATACTAGCATATGTCTAATCAGGTTTGTTGGGAGGATAAAGGGAGTTGATATAAGTTAAATGCTTAGAACTGTGCCTGGAACATAAGCTTAATTTATTAATATTATTGGTAACCTTGTCTATCAAAGAACTAGAAAAACAATCCGTTTACAAAGGAGAACATTCTTGTATGCTAGGAACCCAAACTTGCCTCAGTTTACAAATCAAGAAACTGAGGCCCAAGAAGTTTACTAACTTGCCCAAGGTCTCAAAACAGAAGGAAACCCAGACCTTTCTTCACAGTCCAGTGAGTTTCCACTCACTTTGCTGATTCCAGTTCTAATGAGGTCAACACAGGGGGAGAAAGCAGAGAAGAAGATTCTTTGTCACTTTCAAACCAATCTGCATATGCTTGGCTTCCTCCTCCTCCAAAAGTGCTGATGAAAGCCTTGCTCATCATTTAAATAATGCAGTTCTTATGACAGATTGCAGGTAAGTGGAAAGCTACACGCAGTCTAATAAAAGAATTAATCGCTGCTGGTCTGATGACAATACTCTCCCCTCTGTCTTCAACGTGGCATTTCTGACATCTGGTGATTTTGTTGGGTGTGTTAAGATGGTAATAAGGTAGAGGCAATGGTAGCTCACAACCCAAACAAATAATTCAGTCTTCCTAATGAAAAGAGAAGAGAAGAGAAGCAGGGAAAGAAGCAAGAAGAAAAAGAAAGAGAAAGAAACCAAGGAAGGAAGAAAGAAAAGTGAGAGAATGGAAGCTTCGCTGTTGTTCTTCCAGTCAAATGTTGGAGACATGTCTAACTGCAGTTGTTGTATTGCTTTGTGGGCATTTGAACACTTCAAAAATACCTTAAACCTTTGCTACACCTGTAGTTATAAAAGTGACATAAATTAGAGACAAACTTCTGTTGCAAATACTGTGATGCTTGGGAGTTGCCTGCTTTTATTTTTTTCCTTTCCTGGGATTAGCTGCTCAACAGATTGCAAAGAATTTACTTAGTAATACGGTGTTTTATCTTTTTTTTTTTTTTCAAAATTAGTCTACCACCTGTTCTGTCACTTTGATATCCTGTTTCTCCATGTCTGGGAGTCTTCCCTAAAATTCTCATCACATACTTGCTGTTTAGATTCCTGTAAATGAAGAGACAGCTATTTGACACCTGGAATGATGGAGACTTTGAGGTGAACCCCATCAGAACTTCATTTTTCTCCCAGCTGTTCTCCCAAATGACACACACCACTTGTGAAGTTGACATTTTGGGGGAGAATAAACTTGATTCCAAAATTATGGTAACATCTCCACTGGGAGGTCTGGTATATACTAGGACCTATTCTGGGAAGATACTTGAAAAATGATGAAGTGTTCAAAATAAATTCACACAAGACTTGAGCCTCACAAAATAGTCAAAATTACAGCGAATCAGTTGTTTGACTTAACTTTTAACATTTCTCCTAAGTTCCCTGTTATAGTATAAATGGAAAGAATTCCTTGATTCAAATATGTTGATCCATTCGTTCACCAAGGATTCATGGATCCTCTACTGGTTTAGGCACTGAAATCGTTTCTGCAGATATAAAAGGAAGGCAGAACTGATCTGATCGAGTGAAGTTTTCATTCTAAAGGAAGAGAGAGACAAAAAAGAAATCATCACGATAATTTAGAAGTGGTAAATGTGATGGGGGTAACACATAAAGAATCACAAGGGTTGTTGGGAAAGGGCTAAAGGGAGGCTCTATAGAAGGCACGTTTGTGTGGAAACAGTGAAAAGGACAAATCCAGCGAGGGGTTCATGAGTAAGTATTTTAGCTTCAAGGAACAGTCTAGGCTAAGCCCCCTTAGGAAGGGAGAGGGGTAGAATGAATAGCAGTCAGTGATGTGGTTGATCACTATACTTACTCTTCTATACTTATTATACCACCGTACTTATATTTATTATACTATACTTATTAGACTACTATATTTAGTATATTTATTATACTGTGCTTATTATACTATACTTATAACTCTTATACCATACTTCATATACTCTACTTACTTTACCTGCAGAGAGCTTCCCATTTCTATTTATCAGGGAGCAGCAGAGGAGCTCAAGTCAGAATTCAGTTTCTGGTTGTTTATAGAATTGTGGCTTATTTGCTAGAAATTACAGGTGGATAATTTGTTTATTCATTTATTCCTTGAGCAAATATCTCTGAGATCTTTTCATAGCTGTGTGTATGGACTCTTAGGGGATGTTGTAAAATGAAGATTCTGGACCTGCAGAGCACTAACTAAGGAACAAAAGTCTGTTCAGGTGGAATTTGGGGAATGGAATTGTTGAGAAAGACCCCCATTTCAGGTGATTCTTCTTCACATGGAAGTCCAGGAACTTCTTCACCATAACACATGGTCTTTGTTCATTTGAGAAGAAGGAAATGTGGAGGCATTTTGAGATTGCGTTGTTCAAAAAGAGTGGAGATTGCATACCTGAAGTGGAGATGAAGCTATATTTGGGTCCAATCACGTCTCAACCACCAACTCATCTGTAACATGGGGAAGTTGCTTCTGAAACTCAAGTTTCCTCAACTTTTAAACAGGGTAATAATGTGATCTGTGCACCTGAACTGTAGGGCTCAAAGGAGATGAGTCACCTTAACATCAGTAAATGTTTGCTTTTGCTCTTCCAATTTTCTGGCCTTCTTCCCTTTTGGGTTCATTAACAAAGAGTATGAAAGAGGGCTGTTGGCGGAAATATAATACATATGTTATATAAGGGGATTAGGCTCCAAAACTTAGGATATAAATAAGGAAAACAATTACTGATAATAAAACTAACTCAAATTCTCTAAGGAAATCACTAAATTAAAGACATGCCTGAGTACATGACTCTATTAAATAGGAATTCGAGGTCATGAGATTCAGAATTTAGCCATGTCAGTAACACAGGTATAGAATGAGTCTTTATCATTTGTCAAAGTAGTTCAAAACTCTACCCAAAAGGAATAAAGATAATTTAACTTTAGTATTCAAGAAAAAAAAAGTCAGCTTTAACTTAGTGTTCAGGAGTTTTCCAGGAACTCAGCACCTTTTCCATTGCCATCTTGATTGATTCTCTGATTATTTCATAAGCTTAAATTATTTATATTTCACAGTAAGTAAATGAAGTTGAATTCATAGAAACAAAAGAAAAGTGGTCAGAGAGGCCTTCAGGTCACATAGGAAACCTAAAATACACAAATTAGCTTCTTAACCTCTCCTTGTGACCATCTAGTAAGGAGATGTCCAACAACATCCAAAACCATAGCATTCCCTGGTGCAGGCAGATTAGACGGGTGGATAAGAAAAGGGGCACATCCAGACAAGCACCATTTTTTCATCATCCCACCCACATCAGGACCATCTCCATATCAAAGCTAACACCTTTCAATTCTGTTCTTTACTAAACCACCAAAGGATTATTTACAATTCATACGTGACCGTGTCATTGCCCGGCTCAATTCCATTCAACGACAACACATAATTGACGGGGGTGGGCAGAGACTCAACAGGGCTGGTGGAGACGTCCTATGACTCTCCAAACCTCACAGTGGCTCTGTTACTTCCACCAACATTCTTTTGGCCAAAGAAAGTCATGTGGCTAAACCCAGTATTAACTGTGAAGGAAAAAGAACTCTCCTGCTGCCTAAATGAGTCTGATTAGAAGCTACCCTAGAAGACGCTCTATACCAATCTAGGTGCTGCCACTTTAAAAGTACCTTGACCAGGCATAGCAATACCCTAAAGACGAATTTCCCAAGCTGACTTCAGTCCTCCTATAGTGGGATTACTGAATGGCAGAACAAGGTAACCCCAGCAAAGAGGCTGAAGTGGAATATGGCCTCAGCTGTCAAGCTGGAGAATAGGCAGGAGGCTGGGGGGTCTGCAGCCAGTAGGGAACCAAGTAAGTCAAGACATCCATAAAGTCCCATTGTGAACATTGTCCAAGCCAAGGAAGTCATTTGCATGTGTATTCAGCATCAGATTCCAGGGGAATGTACAATAGTCAGACGCTGTCAGCTTAAAGATTATCAGATAACCAGCTGCAGTGCAAGAAGAGTCAGACCAGGTACTTCTTCCCACAATGTGTCAAATATATACAAGTTCCCATCCTCTAAACCTGTGTAGCATCTTAGGGAGGGAAACTTAAAGAGGTTAAATGAAGAGATAGAGTGATTTAAGCCAAACAAAAAAAGTCTATTTCCTAAATGGCCATTTCAACATTCATATGAGATTATACATTTAGAGTTTGGAATTTGGAAGAAATGTCAAATCAGTTATAAATAAAATAAATCAGTTACATTTCTGCCTGCACATCCAAGCTGCAGTGTAAGAGAATTTGGTAACCTTGCAATTAATGAATTATTTTGTTCATTTTGTAAATTATTCCTGTGATAAATACTCTTATAATTCCCAACTTATATATAAGGAAACTGGAGTGCCAGGTTAAATGACTGCATCGGTCAGGGTTGTTTGCTGCAAGCAGCAGAATTCATTCAAGATAGGAAGGAAGAAATGTAATACATGGAATTAGGTAACACTGAAACTTTTGAAGACCTTGAGGAACAAGCTCAAGTTAAACTTGCAAAGACAATTTTCAAAATCATACAGCACACTACCATGCTGTCATTAAGAAGCTGCTTCTCCCACAACTAACCACCAGACCCCACTGCCTCTGCCACCTCCCAGGTCAGCTAAGTGCAAGCTGCACGCCTTGTCCGTTTTCTCATGAAATTAATGCCCTAGATCAAACCTCTTAGGGTTGAGTCTGATTGGCAGAGTCCTAGCCACAAGAAAGGATATGTGTATATTCTTATTGTATAGGCAAGAATCACACTGTGGGGAAGTATTAAAATATCAATTGTTCAAAGATTACAGGTACCCACAAATCACGGGTGCCCTTGCCTGTATTGTGCCTGGCACCACAATGCTTACGCCTGGGGAATGCAGCAACAGAGTCTGTAATGAAAGCAACATGTTGCCTGTTAGATGCCATATCGCCTGCACTTGCCCCCGCCCAGCACTGAGGGAGACAGAGAGCTCTCGAGTGGTAGGCGAGGTTCACCAAGAACTAATCCTAGCAGCATTGGCAGCATTTGCTGTTTCTTACCTTTTTCCCTTTAGTTATAGTAGGATGGCCTCCCTATCCACTCCCACACCTAACATGTACACTTATTTTTGCCTAAAGTTTATGCATCCTTTAGGGTTCGTATCTTCCGGGGAGGATCCCAACCTTCAGAAAGGGTTAGGTGTTCTCCCTTCCTGTGTTGTCATAGAAACAAAGAAAGATACGCTTCCATAAGCATGTTTCTGCCACCTCCCTCCTAGGTTATTTTCAAATAATACGTGTGTGTGTGTGTGTGTGTGTGTGTCCCAAAGGTCACTGAGAACAGGGGCTATGTATTTTTATTTATTTTTCTTAACATATAGTGTCACCAAATAAATATTACCAAATGAACTATTTCAGACTTTAATATTGCTTCTGAACATAGTTTTATAACATCAGGCTTGGAAGAATAACATAGGTAACACAGTCTAAGCTCCTCTTTCTGTAGGTGAACGATGCGTGGCCAGAGGAGTAACTTAACCAAGGTCACACAAATAAATAGGATTGAACTCTGGGATGGTGACAACTGAATAGCTACAAACTTCTTATTAAATATTTGCCATGTATCTCCAATTAGCTAGAGATGTGCAAATTTCTGCTTAATCTGAATTATAGTTCAACAACAAAGATATTATTATCCCTATTTGACTGTCAAGGAAACTGATGCTCAGATAAGTTAAATGACTTCCTCAATGGTACATGACTGAAGCCAGGGTTCAAAACCAGTTCTATGGAATCTGGTATACTTTTCCCTTCTCTTTACTCTCTCCTAGCACCTATTTTAAAATTACCTTCCTCCCTCCTTTGTAAGAAGCGAAAATAATAATAATCAATAACATTTAATGAATGTCTACTATGCTTAAGCAATGTGCTAATCACTTCATATGCACGATCTCATTGAATCCTGTGAGGTAGTAGATACTCCAATTATCCTCCTATAACCTGTGTGTAAACCTATAGAGATAGGTTAAATAATTTGTATAATACCTCACATCTACACTAAAAACACTACATTTACATAGGATACACTGTGTCCTCTTAACCCGGTATTAGCCTGAAGTTCTGCCACTTCCCAAGAACTTTTATTTGCTCTTTTATTATTGATCCCTTGGCAACATCCCTTGGTTATGACAGCATCCTACCTATTTTCCTAAAAAAAAATGCTACAAGGACATTTGAATTATAGTGCATGAGGCTCAGATGCCATCCTACCCAATGATATATAAACTACATCCCTAGAAACTTCTAATGAGTAAAATGACTAGATTGTCAGAAACCACCTCCACTGTGTCAGAGGTGATCAAAATACTGAGGGTGCCCAGTGACATGGTGTCTTCCTTCCCTGAACTCAATAGGACTGTAGCATTTCGTTGAGAAGGAGAAGGCTAATTGCTTACTTTGCGGAGAACACAGGAGGAGGCGAGACACACCTACCACACCTGTTGAAAAGGAAGCTTCACAGCAGTAACCACAGCTACCTTCAAATTTTCCTACAGAAAAAAAGTCATGTAGAGAGACAGCAGCTGGATCAAGTGACAAAGACTGGGGATGAAAGGGATGTGTTCTAGGAGCAAAGTCCACGTGTCCTGCAGCCCCAGCAGGTTCTTCTTAATGAGAGTTCGATCCTGAATGATGCCATCCTACTCAATGATGAAATTGAGCCCACAGTGGCTGGAAAATAACTTACTAGGCCTGCTGGGCTGCCTCCTGTCCACCACAGCTGAATCAGCTGCTAAGGAAGTGAAGGGGGAAATCGTGGACAGCAAATGTCATACTCTTCTTTGATAAGATTGTTATTGATAATAAACCATCTTTTTTTTAAATCTTACAATGTGTCAGGGACATACATGATTCATTTAAAGCTTGTAATGCACCATGAGGCAGGGTTGATTATCTTCTTTCATTTCACGAGTTAGTAATTAAAAATGATTCTAGCTAATTTCAGTCTAAAAAGAGACACTTATGGAAATATGACATTAACTCACAGAACTGAAGGTAAAGTGAGGTGACCGGGTCTTTGGGAGGCTAGTTCATCAATCAAGGATTCATTGACAGTCTCTTCTGCATCCTTCCTGTCACTGAAATGACTCAATTCAATCACTTTCCTTGTCTGTTTCTGTGCTTAAGGCTCAGATTCCCAGAGTATGAGTCTTAGTGGTTTAGTCTGGATTCCCTGCCCACCTTGGAATAAGCAGAGTTGTGAGTAGCCTTCCCAAGGCCTTCTTCTGTAATAGTGAGAGGTAGTTACCCCTCAAAAGCAGGGATACAATTACCCAAACAATAGAGAGGAAATGAGGGAAGGGAAACACAAGAAGACATGTCCATTATGCCAAAATAAGACTTGTCTCAGGTAAAGAAACTGAAACATAGGCATTGTTTCATCTGGTTAATGTCACACAGGTTGTAGGCAAATGGGATAGGAATTAAACTCACCTCTATCTGATTTTTAAAATAATTGTGCTTAATTTGTAAACTTACAGCTTTTCCCATATAGTGGCTGCATCCATGTTATTACTTTGCAGCAGCTGGTATTCTCTAAAGACGGCTGTGTGTGGTGCATGTATTTCACCCCACGTGTTCTTCCTACAGTGTGATCGACACTCCTCCAACAAAGGAGTTAGGGTATATGTTCCCTGCCCTTGAATTTTCTCAGGGGCTTGGTACTGCTCTGACCAATAGACTGTGATAGAAATGACGCTACGTGACTATTGACAGTAGGTCACATTGCAGAGACAGCCTCTTTGTGACCCCTCTCTGTTTCTCTGTCTCTGTCTCTATTTTCTTTCTCTCTCTCTTTCCATTTTTCCCTCTCCTTCCCCCCTTCTTTCTCTCTCTCTCTTTGCCTGTCTCTGTTTCTATCTCTTTCTCGCTTCCTTTGTCTCTTTCTTTTTCTCTCTCGTTCTCCACACTTCCCTTTTCTCGGCGTGCTTGCCCTTACAATCCAGCCAGCACAATATCATGAGGAATCCAGGATACATGGAGAAGTCACATGTGAGCGTTTCAGTTGAGTTCATCATGGACCACCAGATGTGTGAGGGAGCGAGTCCTCAGAGGACACTGAGTGGAGCAGAGATGAGTCACGTCCACTGAGCCTGGCCCAAAGCAAGGATTCTTCAGCAAAACACACGCTGTCATTGTTTTAAGCCCCTGAGTTTTGAGGTAACGTTATTCAGCCATGGGAACTGGAACAGGTTTGGCAGCTAGAAGTGGGGTACTGCCATCGCCAGTGAACACCTGCGGAGATGGCTTCATGGCAGGACAGCAGGAGGAAGTCTGAGGAGTTGTGAAGAGGCTGTTAGCAGGAACCAGGCCATGTTTAAGTTGGCTGTCAGTGAGGAGTTTAGGAGTGAGATGCTCAAATCAAATGAAGAAAATGATATTGGAAGACAGAGAAAAGGGGACCCTTGTTGGTCACAGAAGAATTCTGCATTGCCTGTGTTGATGTAGAAAATGGAAAATGCACTAATAAGCTGGGTAGTTCAGCAAAGGAGATTTCCAGGCAGACTGCTGCAGGGCCACCTGCTTCTACCCACTGTCTACAGTAAAATGTGAAAGAGCAGAGATAAGCTTAAGAAAAGAATGTTAAATATAAATAAACTGGAAATTTTTGAGTCCACAAATAGCAAACTATTTCTCATTTTCAGCCTGCTTAGATAAGAAATAGCTTCTGGGCAAAGATAAATCCAAGATACAGGCAGAAAAACAAGGTCTAAAGATGAAGCTAATAATGCAATTATGAACCCTTTATTAAGACCTCAGAAGGATTTAATAAGGTGCCTAAAATAAACAGGGACCTTGAAAACATGCCTTTCAGATTGTCTCCATTAAATAAAGGACTTCTAAGGATCAGAAAGGTGTGTTCCCACAGAAGTCTTACAGGTGGCTCAAGTTAGAATAGGGCTTATCTTGATGAGATTTGTAAGGTTGGTTGGTTGGTTTGTTTGTTACTAATAGAATGTACAGAATGCAATTCACAGGAGGTTCAGAGACTTTTAACGAGAATGACATTTGCAAAAACACTACCAGGTAGGACTAGAAGTGACAGAAACAGTACAAAACAAAACAAAAAGATAATTAGGAGCAATCAAACTACTCTAGGCAGAAAGCGGTCCAAGTAAACTATTAATTCACAAGTGCCAGACATTTCTTATGTAAAGGGAGGGACACTCATTGTGAGGAATCAAGAGCCTTCAAAGAGAACCCAAGAGCCATGTAAAATTGTTTCTAGGTGATAGGATTATATATTAATCATAAAATTACTAATACATCCTAGTTAGATTTCCAAATTACTATGGACCACTCCGGTCTTCCTTCTGTTTTTCCCTTTTTTGAATGGGGGGACCTATAGCTGTTATCCTTTGCAGATTCCACCATTTTATACTTGGCTTATAGGGGGTGGATGGTAAATTCTCTCTTTCGTTCACAGATATAAAGAACAAGAGGAACTATCCTCAAATAGTTATGAGGAATCACACCTAAGGTACCTCTTCTACAGCTGAGCTGATTTAGATAGCACTATCTTGGACTTTGAGCTTGAGCCTGCTGCCAAAAGGGAAGAGGCTTTGGAGTCCTGGCAGAAATGAGAAATGCATTTTGCATGAGCGAGGGATATTGAAGCTTTGTGGCCAGAAGGCAGAATGTGGCAGGTTGTAGTTTCCAAAGATCCAAAGATGGTTGTATTGCCTTCCATATGCTCTTTCTACACGATGACTGGAAGTTCTCCCATTGAAAGGTGGGGTCAGATTTTCCTCTCCTTGAATCAGGTTCTTGTGAGGGCTTATATGATCAATAGAGTATGTTGCATGTGACAGCATGTGACTTCTGAGACTAGGTCATAAAGATAGAGACTCTTTTTCTTTCACCCTAACCCCCTCCTTTGGAACTCAGCCATTCTGCTAA
Source organism: Hippopotamus amphibius kiboko (assembly GCF_030028045.1). Taxonomy (NCBI): domain Eukaryota; kingdom Metazoa; phylum Chordata; class Mammalia; order Artiodactyla; family Hippopotamidae; genus Hippopotamus; species Hippopotamus amphibius. Next base: position 7,169,541 of record NC_080197.1, read on the forward strand.
ATGGAAGCCCTGGACCTACTTATTGACAATCCCAGCCAAAGTTTCAGCCAAGAGCCAGCATCACCACCAGATGTGTGAATGAGCTTGCCTTCACATGATTCCAGCCCCCAGCCTTTGATTCACCCAAGTTCATGTCTAGTGGAGAAGACACACACTCTCAGGGCTGGGTCCTTCCAAGACTGCAGACCCATGAGCAAAATAAATTTTGTAATTTATTTTGTAGCTATAGAAAAACATGAATTCTGCTTATTACCTTATTTTACCCAAAGTGAATATTCATCACAACACAGAAAGTAGCTATGCCATAGTTAAAGACATCATCTTATTAATGCCCTAAAATTACTTGATTCCAGACTTTGTTACCTCAGTCCTACATAGATTTAATTGCTCCTCCCTTTCCCATAAACTTTTATATACTGCTATTATATCACCAATCACCTTGTACCTTACTTTTTATTTACAGTTCTCTTATTCCCACTTGAATGTACTCTTCAAGGATAACAGCTTTTAGTTCTATGCCCACCATCAAACATAACACTTAGCACATATTAACTGCACAAATTGTTGAGTCACTTACTGAATGCTGGTAGGCCTGAAACTGAAATCTCTTAACCAGAGCAGAAGGTCTAAAAAGCAAAGTGCTGAAAAGAATATGCTAAAGAGTGAGACATATGTAGGTCAAATCTCAGTTTTGCATCATGGCAGCTGTGTGGCCTCAAAGAAGTAAGTTCAGCCCTCTAAGCCTCAGTTTACTTGTCTGTTAAGTGGGGTTATTGCTAATATTTACATCTGGTAAATTGAGTATGAGAATAATATGAGGCAAGGCATTTACAGCTCTGTGTAACTTGATTGATTCCTATCAAAGAAATAATATAAGTAGTGCATCAATATTCATATGAAAGTAATTTGTGAGTCCCATAGATTCTGTGGGTTTAATAATAGAGTTATTGAGAAAATTACAAAATCTGGTATACATAAATCTGCATAGCACAATATAGTAAGAACTCCATTAGTATTAGTTATGAACATCCTTATTTCTATGTGTGGCATATACTGATACTTGCCTATCTAATCTTCATTCTTGCCTTCTTTCTCAATAATAGAATCCTAATTTTTATTGGTGGACACAATGTGCTCAGATGAAAAGGATATATTCCAGCCTCCCTACTGTTAACGGTGGCCGTTGTGATTCAGTTCTCTGCAGTGCAGATGACTCCTGGGCATTTTTTTGAAAGTAAGATAATCTGATATTGATATTTTGTTTGGGAAAGCAATGTACCCAGCCAAAAGTGTATACTATCAGTCTTTCTTACAGCTAAGTGTGTCCATGAAATATAATTCTGTCAATTAGAACATGTCACATTTCTCCTGGGTATTTGAGAGAAATTTGGCTTTTGTAACATGGGCACCCCCTTTTTCCTATTATATCAAGATTATCTCTACTCAAACTGTATCAAAGCTTAGGCTACTCAGGCAGCAGACTCTGAAACACAGATTAACATGCAGAAATATTGTTAAGAGTTCTCAAAGGATCCGACTGTGTAGAAGGAAGGGAAAGAAGCCCGATTGGGTAGAGGAGGAAAAGTAGCTGCAAGGGGGGTGTCAACAGAAGAATCAGACAAAGCTACAAGGAGCTCTAAAGACTAGATGACCCTTCAGAATCATTCCATGTTGGAGAATTCCCTGGCGGACCAGTGGTTAGGACTCTTCGCTTTCGCTGCCAAGTGCCTGGGTTCAATCCCTGGTCAGAGAACTAGGACCCCACAGACCACAGGAACTAAGATCCCACAAGCCATGGCCAAAAAAAGAGAGAGAGAGAGAGAATCATTCCATGTTGCACGAAAGGACTGAGCTCTGTGTCAATGGTTACTGGATGAGTACCACCTCAGAAAGTAGGCATGACTTTGAGCTGAGACAGCTCCTGAAAGGGACTGTCAGCAGTCAGCTGTAGGTCTGCTGCACTCCAGTCCTCCCATCCTGAAGGGGGAGCTAAGCAGAGCTCACAACATACACAATTGACACAAGAGGCTGGCGCTGTAGCAGCCATCTTGAGGGGATGATCAAAGAAGAGGATGAAAACCACATGTTAAACTGAAAGACAGGAGGGTCTTGGGACACTGATAATATTGTGGAATTATTTCACCAATCCTAGACTGACTTTCTCTAGACTTATTATTATGTCCTAAAAATAACTTCCTGTTTGCTTAAACCACTATATACATAACTTTGATATATTGTTATCATTTGCCAAAAATGCAGGTATAATAATCCAAATAAAAATTATAGATGTATTTTCCATTATTCTAATTTACTGTCTAAAACCCATCCTATATCTTTCCCCTTGTAGACAATAGTTTATTGTTATTATTATTATTATTATTATTCCTCAAGGAAGTCTACCCTAATTTATAGCCCTCAAAGATCTCTTCCCATTTTGGCTGTCAGGTAGCCCTCATTGTGTGCTTCATGCATTAAAAAAAATAGTGCAGGTTTCTTTTCATCTTTTCTATACTCAGTTTTGTGCTACCTGGTTGTTTCATGTGTGTCACCAAGTCTTCCCCCAATTCTTCCATGTGAGCCATTTGAGAGTAGGTTTTATATCACAGATTACATTTGTATCCTCCTCGGTTTGAATGTATAGCAATTTGGGGCAGATAAAAGTGATTGATCAATACTTGCTGAAATGAACAAGAGCTCTAACACAATTTTAAATATATGTCAGATCTCCGATAATATGATAAACTAATAAGGCACTCTCTTAAGAGAAATAGAATGAAAGGGCTATAAAACAAGATTGCTTAATTCCCTAGTAGTGAACTTTCATTTCATAAAAAGCAGGCTGTATTTGAGCACACTGCTCTCCTCTCCCAAAGCAACAACTTTCAGCCTGAATATTGAGCTTTGTTTTAAATGCCCTCTGAGAGCAAAAGGGAATCAAAAGCAATGACCTGATATGCTTCATAAAGGAAAAGTGCAGAGTTCTCATCAATAGTAAATAATGCACAGACAACAACAAGGAGTGGTGGGGAACCATTCGCCTCCTACATATGTATGGAGAGCAACTACTCTGTGAGGGTCCAAGGACAGAGTGCTCCAAGGACCTTGAGGTCGTGTCCTGAGCCTACCTTTCTTCACTGCTCCTTATAAAGAACTCATTACATTACTCTGAGCACCAAAGAGTCTTAAGTGAGAAGGCGTAAGAAGGTGAAGAGAAGGGCACACGTCAATTCAGGGGCAGTCTGATGCCAAATAGCATATAGCTTTTGATTATATCCTTATCAACTGCAGCAAAACAATATTCTTCATCAGAAACCCACTTTCCCATTTTATTAGCCCAGTTCTGTAGAAAAATAGGTGAATCAATGCTTACAGGTAAAGGATTTATTGAGAGGTATGATCTCAGAGAAACAAGGGAGGTTGGAAGGAAGCAATGCAGGGAGGGAGAGAAAGCAAATACAAATTGGCAATTGGGTTTTCAAGAGCAAAATGCATCAAAAATCAAGCAAAAGGGATCAGATGAGGAAATTAAGGTGTACTGAACCTTTTTAGAATATCTAGTCATAGTTTAAAATTTTTAATCTTCCCACTCCTCAAGAGTTATAAATAGAATATTTAGCAAGTAGTGCCTAGTTTAGGCTTAAGGAAGCCTTTCCTGGGAAATATAAGTTGTGCATTAGGAGAAGAAATTAGTGATAAATCTAGGAGGGGAGAAATAAGCCAGGAAGAATGTCACTTTTCAGAATTCTGGCACTTAATACAAAAACCCTGAACTCCTTTTGCAAAAACATTACAGATTTTATATATATATATAATATATATATATAATGCATACATACTGATATATATATATATAAAATATATACAGATATACGAGGGTGAGTTAAAAATTATCTGCACTCTTGCTGTAGAATTTATTTTAATTAACTTTTAGAAAAGACTAATACATCATTTTTCAGCATAATCTCCTTGCTTTTCAATACACTTTGTCCATCCGTCAACAAGCTTTCGTATTTCCTCATTAAAAATGTTTCAGGCTGAGCTGTGAGCCACGAATGCACCACCGTCTTCACTTCTTCATCAGAAGTGAAACTTCATCCTCTCAGGACTGCTTTCAGGGGACCAGACAGGTAAAAGTCCAATGGGGCAAGATCAAGACTATAGGGAGGATGCTTTAACACCTCAAAACGAAGTCTTTGCAGAGTGTTGACTGTGTAGGCAGAAGTGTGCAGACGTGAATTGTCTTGCAAGATCACAGCGCCCTTGGATAGCAGCCCTCTGTGTTTAATCCAAAGTTTAGGCTTCAGCTCTTTAATAAGCATCTCACTGTAATGAGCACTGTTGATTGTTGAACCTTTTTCCTGATCCAATACTGGCCCTTGAAAATCCCAGAAAACTGTAAACATCAATTTTCCAGCTGATGGTTGACTTTTGAACTTTTTCTTGGTCAGCAGTTGAGGGTGTTTCCATTCCGTACTCTGCCATTTACTCTCAGGCTCATAGTGATGAATCCATGTCTCGTCACAGTAATGATTCTATTTAAGAAACTTTCACCTTCCTTAGAGTATTGGTCCAAATTTTTTTTTGCAGATACCCAAATGCTTCTGTTTATGCTCTTCTGTGAGTTGTTTCAGCACCCATCTTACACAAACTTTTCGAAACCTAAGTCTGTTGTGGATTACTTCATTTTGAGGTGTGAAAGCATCCTCCCTATAGTCCTGATCGTGCTCTATTGGACTTTCACCTGTCTGGTCCCCTGAAAGCAGTCCTACGAGGATGAAGATTCACTTCTGATAAAGAAGTGAAGACAGTGGTGCATTCATGGCTTGCAGCTCAGCCTGAAACATTTTTAAAAAGGGAATACAAAAGCTTGTTGACGGATGGACAAAGTGTATTGAAAAGCAAGGAGATTATGTCAAAAAATGATGTATTAGTCTTTTCTAAAAGTTAATTAAAATAAATTCCACAGCCAGAGTGTGGATAATTTTTGACTCACCCCGTATATATGATGAAGATATAGGTTTGCTGCAGTTAGTAACTGCAATTTAAAGCTTTACACTATTCGGCATAATATCTTTAAAGTGTGGGAAGAAAATAACTATCAACCAGATATTCCACAAGCAAGACACCCCTAAAAGAGATAGAGGCATACTTTTATTTCCACCAATTGCATATTCACTAATTCAGACCAGATTTTCTACTGAGGATGATAAAAAATACAACAAAGTTCTTGTATCCAGAATATAAGGTCTAAATCAAAAGTAGGAAAGCAAACAATCCAATTAGAAAATAGGCACAAGACTGGAACAGACGCTTCATCAGGAGAATACATGGATGGCAAATAAGCACAGGAAAATTTCTTTTCAACATTATTAGCCATTAGGGAACTATAAATTAAAGCCACATTAAGATACTTTTATATACCTACAAGAATAGCTAAAGTAAAAAAATATACAGCAATATTAAGTCCTATTGAGAAGGTGGAAAATTTTAATTTAACTACTTCCAAATTCATATTTATGGAATACTATTTCAAATTCAAAGTTTTCCTTTTCATCTCCATTCTACTGTTAAGCCAATCCAATTAATTTTTTATTTCATATATTGCATTTTTCAGTTTTAGAATTTCCACATGGTTTTTTTTTATAGCTTTGTTTCTCTGCTAATATTTTCTATTTTTTCATTTGTCGCTGGTATGTTTTACTTTCTTCTGTTAAGCAAAGCTATAATTACTTTAATTCTCCTCTCCAAAAAAATCACCTCTGGGTCAGCTTAGGGGTGATCTCAGTAGAATGTCTCTACTTTATTTCCCTGGTTCTCTGTATATCAAGCAATCTCGAATTGCATACAGCACACTGTCAGACTCTGGACTTTGCAATTTTTCTTGAGAGGGTGTTGATGTTTTGTTTTAACAGAGAATTAAACTAGTAGAAGTCAAACTGCAAACTCTGAGGAAGCAGCTTATATTTCACTTTACTTCTTTTATCTTTATGTATTCTTCTTGTGCATGTGTGTTTCAAGGATTAGCTAGAGATTTGGGGAGAATTTATACACAGAGTTTGAGGTCTGTCCTCTCTGGATCTTTTCCTCCTGAGATTCCCTCCTAACCTTCCAGACTGTTCTTTCTTCAACTGACTGTAAAACTAAGCAAGTTGTCTATATATCCATTATGGGATATACCCTATAGAAAACATACTACTAAAAAATCAGATCTTGATTGTTTTCAGTAGTTGTATAATTGGAGAAAATAGTACTATTTTTTCTATTTCATGACTTTGGGTATACTTATGAGTGTTTGTCTTTCAATAATTCGTTGAGCTGTATATTACTCTCATATACTATGTGCTTGTGTGATATTGTTCACAATATAAAACTTGATGATCAGGGCTGAGCAAGTATACCCACTTGTTACTGTCAGGCTGAAATGACTAGTGCCCATTGTTTCAGTGGGAGTAAGCTTTGAGATAACAAAGATTTTGTGGAATAAAAATTATGTGCTAATTTAATCTCTAAAAATTATGTGCTAATTTAATCTCTCAAAATAGTTATATAGTTGATTATAATTATTTGCTTATATGTTTTATTGCACTGTGAGTTATAGTGAGGGAAAATAATTACGTTTTTCTTCTTCACCATCTAGTAACCTACTTATTCATTATTTGGTAATAATCAGGTACGTATTGAGTGCTTATTTATTGAGCTGGTACCATTCTTAGCATGGGAGGTGTACAGGTAAATAATGCAGACAGGGATCATGACTACATAAAGCTTACATGGACATGGGACACCAGAATTTTTTTAAAAAATCAACATATTATATATTGAAAATGTCAACAATGTCAGGTGATGGTTGTGCAATTAATATATCAGGCTAAAATGATAGCTGAAGGGCATAATTTATATTAAACAGTAACAGGAAGTCTTTCTCATAGTTGATGTTTGAGATGAGATCAAAATGAAATGAGGCACTAAGTCATAAAACTATGAGAAAGGATGCTTCAATTCAGGGAACAAGAAATGCAAAGGTGCTGAGGCAGAGGTGTACTTTACATGTCTGGAGAAGAGTATGGGTCAGTGTGCTTGTAACATGGTGAATAACGGAAAAAGTGGCATAAAATGCAGCCATATTCTATAAGTCCTTGTACATCACTGAAAGGACTTAGCATTTTATTCTTAGTTTCATGAGAATCCATTGGAAGATTATGAAGTGGAAGTAACATGATCAGATTTATATTTTAAAGAAATGGTTAGTTGAATTAGTTGCTGTGTGCAAACGGGGTAGACTTGAACAGGGAGGCTATCTAGGAGGTAACTTTGGAATCCAGTTATGAGATGATGGTGGCTTAGACTGGGTGGTAGTGCTGGAGTTAATGAGAAGTACATGGAAATTGGGTATATTTTTGAAAACAGACTCAGTACTATGTGCTGATAGAGTGATTGGATAATTGAGTAGTAGATGGTAGTACAGTCATCAAATGGAGATTATTGGGGATAAGCAAGCTGGGGAGCATGTAATCAAGAATTTGTTTGGGGCTAAGTTAACTTGTGACACTATTAGCATTCAAAGGAATAGAGGCTGGTTATGTGTTCTGGGAGTACAAGGGAAAAGTCTAGGTATATAGATTGTACTCAAAATCATTGGCATAGATGAGATGACACAAGAAGTAAGTGTACGTAGAAAAGAGGGGAGGTCTCTGGTCTAACAGACAACAGCTATAGAAGAGGCCAGTTTATATCCTGGTAATAAATGCCTACAAAACTTCAGTGTCTGAAAAGGACAGATTTCTTTCTTGGTCTCACTACACGCCTTTGCTAACAAGCTGGAAGTTATCTCAGAATCCCTGTTACTCTAGGACCCAAGCCAAGAGAGCATCCCCCATCTTGAGATTTCCAGACATCATGGCAGAGAGAGAAAACATTAATGCAGAAGATTATGCACTGGCTCTAACAACTTCCACCCACAAATGACAGGGTCACATTTCACTGACCAAAGCAAGTCAGGTGGCCATGATAGACTTCAAAGGGTCAAATGAGTGCAATATCATCATGCATCCAGAAGACAGAGATTCAGAAATATTGGGAGAACAGTACCAATGATATATAGAGGTCAGAAAGAGGTAAAGCAACTGAATGATTTTCTTGACTTTTCCACTGTTTTAAGTAATTCTTCAACCTCAAGGACAACATGGACCACCAAATGACCAATTACTTGTAAGATTTCTGAATAAAGCTTTTATATTTTCAGGCACAGTCAAGGTATTTTCAAAAGAGAAAGAAGGACACAGAGTGAAGGAAAGAAAATATTGGGTTGGCCAAAAAGTTCATTTCGGTTTCATCATCCATATATAACAAGATACTGACAGGCATTTTTCTTACTCTTTTAGAACCATGGCTAAAAATGAGAGCACACAGAAGTATGTACTGTGTAATCTAAGTTCAAAAAGCTTCCAGAGGTTTGTGTCAGACACTTCACAGATGGCTCCGTGACTCATGCAAGAGCAAATCTGGCCCTGCCACCAACCTCAATCCTTCAGTCTCAAGTCACTACTAGAGGGCTGATGAATGCAAGGAGGTTTACACCTCTCTGAAGATGGCATCCTCTTAAGTAAAGGCTATCCTCACACCCTTCTGAGCAGGAAGAACGAACCACTGACCCTTCCCATGGCGAGATGGTTCCAAATGGTCACTTTCAAAGATCAAGAACGGCTGTAAGAATGGAGCATTGGCATTTTATCTTCTGCTTCAATATATGCTTACCAGTAGAATAACATATATTTTCAGCATCTTTCATGGTACGAATTTCCCAAGGCATGAGTAAACACTGACTGAGGAAAGGTACTTTGGTTTCGGCCTCCTTTCCGGTACCCTACCAATAGGGCCATTGCCTAGACAAAAGATCCCAGAAGATAGGAGCTGTCCTGTGAGGGGATTATGAAATGACGGAAGAGGTCAAACTCAGTCCCAGATAGCTTATGTTACAGAACAAGCAGGATGAAAATATTTGCAGGGCTTTCCAAAGACCTACTCTGCAAGAGAACAAGTATTTGGAAGGTGTATTCGTTTTCTGGGGTTGTTACACACATTGTGCGGCTTAAACAACAGAAATTTATTATCACACAGTTCTGGAGGCTTCTGGCCTCCAGAACTGTGTCTAAAGGGTTGGTTCCCTCTGCAGGCTGTGAGAAAGAATCTGTTCCATGGCTCTCTTCTAACTTCCAGTGATTTGCTAGCCAATGTTTTTCACCTCTTAGCTTGTAGATGCATCATTCCAATGTCTGCCTTCCCTGGCACACAGCATGCTCCCTGTGTCTTCACATCATCTTCCCTCTGTGCCTGTCTGTCTCTCCGTGTTCAAGTGTTTATAAGGTCACCTACCATGTTGGACTACGGACTACCTTAATGATTTTATTTTAACTTGATTACCTCCCTAAAGATCCTATTTCTAAATAAGTTCACAGTCTGAGTTAATAAAGGTTAGAACTTCAACATACATCTTGGGGGGACACAATTCATCCTATAACAGATAGACAAAGCACAAAGAACTGTGTGGTCTGGTCCTTGAAGCTAGTGCAACCAACCCAGAGAAGAGATGGAGGAAGCTTTTGTTATTTTCTCGTCCTTCCTCTTTACCGCAACAGAATAGCATCTAAAAGCAGTAGTAGAGGAAGATGAGAAAAGAGTAGATTATGCCCCTGTCCCTTCTTCAAGATGAATCTGGTCTGCTCTTTTGGGGGGGAGGGGGGGTATAATGATAAAAAACACTGCAGTTCTATCTTCAGGATGGTTTCCCTAAAGTAAAATTTTTTATTGTTTATATTAAAATAGTATAGTTTTTAGGTTAGGAATCTGCTTTGAACACAAAGAATTCAATTCCTTGATGCAATAATTTATTTTAACACTAATATTTTGAATTTGATTTTTCACTTTGCCTATAATTAGCCTAATGTCCTAAAATGGTTACCAAAAAAGTATTTAAGCCAATATGGCCAGGATTTTTATTCAAATGCAGCATCAAGTAATTAACTTCCCAAGTTAATTCTCCCTTTGTTTTTAGCCCGACTATACAGGGACAAAAGGAAATGTAATTCTCTTTGATACTTGAAACAAATTTACTTGGCTTGGGTCCTGACAAAGTCTTCATTGAGATCTGCAATTTTAAAGATGCTTCAAGTTTCTTGACAAGTGTTAGTTGAATTTACAGCATCCTATCTGATTATACTGAAATTTAAGGTACATTGTTATTATTGTAGAGGATATACTGAGCTCCTCAGATACAATTGATAGTTATTTCCTTGGGAATCATCTATAATTAAAATTCTCATAGGTAACTCTCCACATGTAATGCTGCTGCTTTGAGATTTCCAAGACAAAAAGACAATATATTGAAAAGCCTGGTCTACAAGGTCCTTTTTGGCAACATAAACCCTAGAGTCAGAGGTTCAGTTATTCAACACCAGCTAGTAAGAAAGAAACTTGAGATAAATTCAGAAACTGCAATGTGGCATCTGTAAACAATGATGTTCTGCATTTCCCTGATGCCAAGAAATTTTGATCCTTTTTTTTTTTAATAATGCATAGATTCAACAATACGAGTATAAATATATTCCCTTTTGGACACTGTCTGCACAAAAACATAAATGAAGTCAAAAGTGTTTAACTAGAAATACATTTTAAATAACAATATATACTAATGAGACATTTTCTCTGTGATGCATTCAAGGGTAGCTATTTTCACTGAATGAACTGACGGAGGCTTCTATTGTTTGGGTGCTACCCATAATCAACTCTATAGTCAGGAACTTCTTCAAACTGTTCCAACTGCAATATTCTCAATGCAATTTAGGCCTCTCACTCATCACTCATGTAAATGGGAAAATAAATGTATTCTCATGTATATCACATACTTAAATCAATAACCTCTTGGAGAATATATTTGGATTCTGTAAAATAGCAAGAAAATACAACAATTTCCTAGGAATAACTACAACAAGTAATTACCATATTGCTTTGAAGAAATCATAAAACTTTACTGAGGGTCATAAAAGAAAATTTGAATAAATGGAAAAATATATCATAGTCCTGAATGTAAAGACTAAATGTTGCAAAAATAATGATTCTTTCTAAATCAATGTGTTGGTTTAATGTTATCGAATAAAAAAATCAGTGGAATATTCTTTTAACTTGTTGAGGTAACTCATAAGTTTATTTATCAGAGTAAATGAGCAAGAATATTCAAGGAAATTGTGAAAAAGAATGATATAAGCTAACTTCGCTGTGCTAACAACGTGTTACAAAGTACAGTAATGAAGACAGTGTGGCATAAAGAAAATATTAACAGCTCACAGAAACTTAAGCTCAGAAACAGACACAAGAATTTGAGAAACAATAAATTTAGCCTCACAAATTAGTTGGAAGTAAATACTTATTCCATATATTACAGATAAGTTAAATAAATTTTGGAAAAAAGACTCAAATAGAGTTTCATGTCAGTTCTTAACCAAATAAAGACAAAATGGATGTTTGAAACATAGATATATTAAACATCAAAATAAGTGTAGTCTTGATATTTTAGAAGCTCTAAAGCAATATTAGTCTGGTTTTCATAAAGACAACATAAAGAATCACAAGGAAAAGTCAGGATAATGCATTGCACCAAAAATGAAATATTCTCTAATCAAAAAAATAAATAAATAAAAGACATCATGTGACATTTGAAAGGCAAAGAGGAGCTTTATGACTCCTGATAGTCTTTGGCCAGCAGTCTATCGCTCAGGTTTTCCCAATTTTGTCCTGCAAAACCTTCTCAGCCACAGAAAATGACGACACCAACACCTATGATTGATGGTCAACATATTACCAGAATCCTGGAGGGATTTTTCCTCGTTTATTTAACTTATGGAGCTGAAAGACAAAATGACTTGCAACCGACCCTGAAACACATTTTGTTCTTTGAAAAAGAACGGATTTGCCAATGGACTGGAGAACTCGAGGTATGGGAGGGGGCGGGGGGTGAAGGGGAAACTGAGACGAAGCGAGAGAGTAGCACAGACATATATATATTACCAACTGTAAAATAGTCAGTGGGAAGTTGTTGTATAACAAAGGGAGTCCAACTCGAGGATGGAAGATGCCTTTGAGGACTGGGGCGGGGAGGGTGGGGGGGACTTGGGGGGGGGAGTCAAGGAAGGGAGGGAATACGGGGATATGTGTATAAAAACGGATGATTGAACCTGGTGTACCCCCCCAAAAAAATAAATAAATAAAAAATAAAAAAATAAAAAACAAAGAGAAACGCTCCACCACAGAAATGCTCCTCCTGTGGACTCTGTCTGCCTTACTAGTCCCTGTGACCCGGGGACAATGGCAAGAAATCTCAAAAAAAAAAAAAAGAACGGATTTGCCAAGCCCGAATGGTGGTAGGCAGATGCTGTGCACCTTCCCAGTGCCTGCTGTTTACTTTGAAATCCAAAGTTGGCACCAAGTAGGACACCAGGCATCGCCCTCCACCCTAGTCCCCTGGGCCGCCCACCTCCCCCACTCCGATGGCACCATCTTCCAGAGAACCACAAGAGATTAAAGAAACACAACTGTCTGCCGCCTTTGCATTCTAGGAAATTCTGAAGTAGTGCTACGGAGGACTTATTACATGTCTATGTAAGGAGGTTTTCATTATTCTATGATAATTATTATCAGGAAAAAGTCACCATTTAAAATAAGTTAATGAATAATAGGAACCATATTTTTACAGTGTATAATAATAGAATAATTTGATAGGGAGTTTACTTTGTGAAATACGACTAACATTTATCAAGATATAGCATACATAATTATTATAATAGAAAAATAGGATGTTTTGGTTCCTAATATTATACAGTAATTACAGCCTTAAGTTTACATTTGACATTCACAGCAATATCTTATGGTAGTCAGATAGTTATAAAAGTGTCTAGATGCTTGTTCTCAATTTCTATCCTTTTCTCATCTCTGGCTGATGAGAAATATTTCACAGACTAGTATGGACTTACGTGAATCTTTGAGAAGCACTACTTTAAGAAACATTTTAATTCTATGATGACTTACTTTTCCTCTACACCTTCTATAGTGACTGGAATTTTGAACTCTTGTATTAGAGGGACCCATTTGTACCACTTTAAAATGTTAAAGAGTTGATGGAATTTGGTGAAAATGTTACTCCAAAACAACAGATCTAGACGCATCTCTGGCAGATGTTGACAATTATTTCCAAAGGGGGCACATCACCATGACTGTAGAGATAAAGAAATTCCACACCACTTTTTGAACACTGTTTGTTCAGCTGCTTCTCAGATACCCTACTATTTGAGATTTCTGTTAAGAAGGAGGAGACCTGAAGCAGGAACACTGTTACTCATGCTAGATGCTACTCTGCTCATTTGTTGCTTGGCTACTGCAGCAGAAATTACAATGCCCCAAATTCCTTTGAACTCTTTTGTAATCTTGCACAGTAGACAGTGAATTGAATCAAGGATAATCCAGTCACTTTATTCACAAACAAGTCTGGACAAAAGTTTTCTTTGTCTATAGGTGAGCAAAGAAAAGGAAAAAGTAAAACAAAGTAAATAAATAACACCCCAATCACTCTGGGAGGAAAATGCTTAATATATTAACGGAAGCAAATAAAATCCAAGATTTTCAGAAATATTTAAGAACAAGTTCTCTAATGATAAAAGCAGTTTAGGACATGATTAGGCCAATGACAGAAAACACAACAGAAAAGGTTTTTGAAAGTTGAAAACAGGTCAAATCTCATCTGTAATCAAAGAAATGAATGTAAACACATTATATTTTATCTATCTAACTATCAAAGGATTATTAGAATTAAATGTAGCATTTGTAGTAATATATATAAGTGTTTTAATTGTTAATGCTGAGCATTGAAAAAAAATCCCTGTTAGTGGGAAATTATCCAACATACAAGAGTGTTATTTATGATTGTACCTTTGGCCAATGATATCTATTGTTGAACTCTGTCCTAAGACAGTAACCAAAGAAATATACAAAGAGTCACATACAGTATTGTCCATATTTAACTTATTTATATTATTAATAAATTATAAACACTATACATTATAAAAATTTGATGTCAATTTTGCACATTCATTTATGAAACATTATGTGGTCATTAAATGATAATTTTTAAATTATGTTTTATGAATTGTTATAATGTATATAATATAATGAATTCAAGTAACAATCAAGATAATAAACTTTAGTATGATCTCAATTTCAAAATGAATTTAGCTATAAAGAAACTTTATGTACAATTATAATTGCTGATTGCAATGATAAAAAGTGAAGGAAAAAAAAAACGCTAAATTTCCAATGAAAGCATTGTACTATAACATAGCCATAGTATGTAACATTAGGTATCCACTAAAAATTATGTTAAAAGAAAATCTAATGAGTTGACAAATCTTGCTGATAATACACTATGTGAAAAAAAGGATAATAAATTGTATGTAGAGAATGCTGCTTATGATACAAAATAAATATACAGATGCACATATTGCAGAAATAGGTGCATAGAATAAATACTAAGGAACATAACACACGGCCAAAAACAGTTTTGCCCAATAGTTAGATTAGTATCATGTGCCACTTGCTATTGTGTACTGTATTCTTTTGCCTTTTTAAAATTTTGACAATGGGCATGTATTAGCATAATGATCAAGAGGATAAACTGTTTAGAAGTACATGCTTATAAGGTGTGTGTGTTCTCCAGAATATTTATTTGTATACACACATATATAGTCCTTCCTTCCTCTCTGTCTTTCTCTCTTTCTCTCTTTCTTTCTCTCTCTCTTCCTCCCTTTCTCTTTCTTTCTATCAGTTCAGAAGATAAACACACACACACACATTACGTTTGCTGTCTTAGAGACTATATCCATGGCTATTTTTCTTGGTTATAAAATTGGCATGTATTTCTCTTATGACCATCTCTAAGTAAAATCTCTTGAGTTTTTTCGTTTTGTTTTTTTTTTTTTCATGTTCTTTGAAAAGAAACTGCTTTGTGTTCCAAGAATGTTCTTAAAAAAATTCAATTAGTTCTAAAACACAAACAGTTGTGGAAGTACTACTGGGTAATTAATAACAACATGAACATAGGCAAGCACTTTATTTATTCCATAATGTGACTTGATTTTAGCTCATTTAAACTACATTAGATGCACTTTGTGTTGAAATTTCTTTCTGTATGTGCAATTGTAACCAGAGAACCTTGTTAGGAGGCACTGCATTTTCATTAATTCAAGACTTTCCCTTTGCCTTCTGTAAAAGAATTAATAAACAGAAACCTCAATTGAATAGAGTTGGAAGACCAAAAGGGGGAGCTCTCATGCTCTGTGACAATAACAGAGTCCAAGGGGAAAATAAAAGACTTCCCCTCTTCTTTCCTGGCAAAGACTCAGCCAATGAAAAGCTGTAGACTCTTGTTCACTATACCCTCCCAACTGCCTGTTCCTCTCTATAAAAGTGTTCTCCTTCCCTTGCCTAGGGGGACCTAGCATGTGGCTCTTCATGGTTGCAGACCCTGGAAATTGCAATTATCTGCTGATTCCAAATAAATCCATCCATGTTTGCTGGAGAAATATCTGGCAGTCTTTTTTTTCTTTTTTGGCTGTGCCATGAGGTATGTGGGATCTTAGTTCTGTGACCAGGGATCAAACACCTGCCCCCTGCAGTGGAAACACGGAGTCTTAATCACTTAATCATTTCAAGTCAACACTATCTACCATCTGACATGAGTTACTAAAAACACTATACTTTTGCCTTTATTTCCTTTGTACAACACAGGGACTAGAGCCAATATTTTATAATAACTATAAATGGTGTATAATCTTTACGAATTGTGAATCATTGTATTGTACACCTGTAACTTTTATAATACTGTACATCAACAATACTATGATAAAAATGCTAAATTTAGGGGTATTATTATAACTAGGATCTGTTTTCACCTCTATTTAAATAGAAGTTCTTAGGGAAACCCAAGAATAGGATAGAAACAAAGCTGGAAACTAGAAGACATTATTATCTATGAGGAAAATCCTGAAAAATCCACAAAAACAATTTATGGAACAAATAAGCCATTATAGAAAGGTTACAGGATACAAGGTTAATACACAAAAGTCAATTCTTTTCCTATATAACAGCAATGAACAATTGGAATTTGGAATTAATATATAACACAATACCATTTATATTAACACCAAAACAGAGAACTACTTAGATATAAATCTAATAAAACATGCATAGGATCTACTTGAGGAAAACTATACCATGCTGATGAAAGAAATCAAAGATCTAAATAAATGGAAAGATAGTCCATGTTAATGGATAAGAAATTTCAATATTGTCACAATGTCAATTCTTCCCAATTTGATAAATAATTCAACACAAACCCAAGCAAAATACCAGCTACTTATTTTGTGTATAGCAACAAATTGATTATAAAGTTTGTAAGAAGATGCAAAAAACTCAGGAGAGCCAACATAAAACTGAAGAACGCTTCTCAATTTCAAGACATTAAAATAAGTTACAGTAATTAAGACAATATGGCACTTGCAAAAGAATAGACAATAGATCAAAGGAATGGAATAGAAAGCTCCAAAATATACCCATACAAATATGGTCAACTGATTTTTGACAAAGAAACAGAAGCAATTCCATGGAAAAAGACATTCTTGTCGAAAAATAACTTTGGAACAGTTAGGACACTCACATTAAAAAGAAAAGAATCTAGACACAGATCTTTCACCAAAACAAAAACAAACAAAAACCCTCAAAACAGACAGATAGCAGATCTAAATATAAGACACAAAACTAAAATTTCTACCAGATAACACAGGAGAAAGTCTAGGTGACCTTGGGTTTGGTAATAAACACTACTTTATTACTAGCTTTTAGATTTAACACTAAAGGCATGATCTCTGAAAGAAAAAGTTAATAAGCTGGACATCATTAAAATTAAAAATGTCTGCTTTGCAAAAGACACTGCAAAGAGAATGAAAAGATAAGGCACATACTGATAGAAAATATTTTCAAAACACATATCTGATAAAGGACTTACTTCTAAAATATATGAAGAACACTTAAAACTCAACAATAAGAAAACAATTAAACAATGAGGAAAGGACCTGACAGGCACCCCCCCCCCCCCCCACCAAAGAGATATACAAGTGGCCAATACACATATGAAAAGATGCTCAACAAATTAAAACAACAATGAGATACGACCCAAGTCTAAAAATGATTAAAATCCAAAAGCAAAAACCCCTATCTCAAATTCTGATAAAATTCCGACCAACAAGAACTCTCATTCATTTCCGGCTGGAGTGCAAAATGGTACCGCCATATCTGAAGTCAATTTTGCAGGGTTTTTTTTTAAACAAAGCTAAACACGGTCTCACCATATCATCTAGCAAGTGCATCCCTAGGCATTTGTTCAATCTAGTTGAAAACTTATGTTCACATAAACACCTATACACAAATGTTTACTGGAACTTTATTCACAATTGCCTAAAACAGTGCAACCAAGACGTTCTTCAACAGGCAAATGAATAAAATGCATATAATGGAATGTCATTCAGTGATTAAAAAGCAATAAGCTATTAAGTCATGAATAGACATGAAGGAATCATAAATGCATACTGGTAAATGAAAGAAGCCAATCTGAAAAGGCTTCGTACTGTATGACTTCAGCTAAATGACGTTCTGGGAAAGACAAAACTAGAGACACAGGTGGAGCACAAGAGATGTCTATTCTAAGTCAGTGAAACTTTCTGTCTGATTCTGTAACAGTGGATACCTAACATAGCAGATGTCAAGCCCACACAACTGCACAGCACAAAGAGTGAATTCTAATATAAATTACAGACCCAAGTTAAAAATAATGTTAACAAAATTGGCTCATTCATTACAACAACTGTACCACAAGTATACAGTATATTAATAATGGGGAAACAGTGTGGGGGAAAGACAGTTTTACAGGAATTCTCTGTATTATCTACTCAATTTTTCTGTGAACCTAAAACTGTTCTAAAATTTAAAACCTGTTAATTAAAAAAGAGGAAATCCACAGAGTGGGAAAGAATATTTGCAAGACACATAACTGACAAAAATTTCACACATAGGATATGTGTGTGTACATGTATATACAAACAACCTTGAACATAAGCAAAGGTCTTAAGTAGGGAGTTCACAAAAGAGGGAAAAGATTAGCAAATGGACAATAAACAGATGATAAACTGTATAACACATCAGGGGAATGCAAATTAAAATAACAATGAGAATCAAATACACCCATCAACATAGTTAAATTCTTCAAAAGATTTTAAAAAGCCAAGTAATGGCAATGACATGGATTAACTGAAATCCTTATATACTGCCAATGAAAACATAAATTAGCACAAACTTTGGTGATATTGATGGGCAGTATCCACTTTGAACACACGGGAACCTGTGATTGTGTTCAGTGACCCTCACATCCTGAAATTCAAACCCTTGTATAATTGTGTAAAACGCCCCCTTCAGTGTGAGCTGTAAGTTGTGACTTGATTCTAAGTAACAGAATAAAGCAAAAGTGATAAAATGTCACTTCCAATATTAAGCTGCAAAACAACTGTGGGATTTCTACTTCTGGGAAGATGGAGTAGACATACTTTCCCTATATGTCCTACTAAGTACAATTAAAAACCCAAGGTACTATCTATAAAATACACGTAAAAAGAATCTGAAAGGTAGAGAAAAGAAAGCAGACCAGCTAGGAACCCCAGCACCCACGGAACAACATGGTCATGAGTTCTCCGGGTCTTCTTTTTGCCTCATATTTCCCAGACGTGGAGTAAGAGCCAGCAGCCCAGGAATTCCATAGGCACAGACAAAGAAGCCTGATCTCTCCAGCCAAAAGGCAAGAATAAGGGCAGCCTAGCAAGACAGAAAACTTTGAGATAACAACAGCTTTACTGTAGTCAAATAGCATAGAAAAAATAGTGGCCTCATCCTTACCCCTACCAGCAAATACTTTCATTCCCACCAGGCGGCATCAAGGCCCCACCCTGAAATGTCCATGGAGACCATGTGGAGAGTGTGGACTTCCAGTTCCACTGGTGACAATCTGGACTTCTACCCCAATATGGCAGCAATACATCACCACTCCCTCCCCTGGTAGAGTGGGGTCAGATGTAGCCACATAAAACAGACAGTTTAAGATTCAGAGTCTCATAGCACAATACATAAAGTGTCCAGCTTTCCATCAAAAATCCCTCATCATACAAAGAGCCAGGAAGATCTCAAGTTGAATGAAAAAAAAGAAAAAAGAAAAAAGGCAATCAATCAATGCCAGCACCAAGATGACAGTGATGTTCGAATTAAATTGTCTGACAAAGATTTTAAAGCAGTCATGATAAAAATGCTTCAAAAAGCAACTACAAACATGAGTGAAACAAATAAAAGTTAGAACGTTCCAGGAAAGAAAGAGAAGATATAAAGAAAAGCCAATGAAAATTTTGAAATGGAAAAATACAATAACCAATTTAACAAACTCAATAGATAGAACAACAGAAATTACCCAGCCTGAACAAAAGAGAGAACACATATTGAAAAGAAATAGAGCACCAGGGACAGCTGGGTCTGTAAAAAAAAGATGGTAAACTTGTGTAATCAGAGTTACAGAAGAAGTGATAGAGGGCAGGGCTGAAAAAGGACTCAAAGAAATAAGCATTTTCATTCTGAAAATTCCCCAAGTTTCGCAAAAGACATTAGCCTAGAGATTCAAGAAGCTGAACAAACCCAAATGAAAAGAAATCCATATGAAGACACATTATAACCAAACTGGAGAAAACTTAAGAGAAAAAAAATCCTTACCTCTAGGGAAAAACAATTGCAATGGCTATATAAAAAGAACTCTGAAAACACAAAGAAAGAGAGAGAGAGAGAGAGAGAGAGAGAAAGAGAGAAAGAAAGAAAGAAAGAAAGAAAGAAAGAAAGAAAGAAAGAAAGAAAGAAAGAAAGAAAGAAAGAAAGAGAAAGAAAGAAAGAAAAAGAGAAAGGGAAAGAAAGGAAGGAAGGAGGAAAGAAAGGAAGAAAGAAGGAAAACAAAAACACTCAAAAGTTCAAAAAATATTAAATAAAGGAACGATACAAAAAAAGAAATATCACTATGGATGCTATACAGATAACAAACACTTGAAAAGATGTTCAACATCATTACCTGTCAGAGAAATGCAGATTAAAACCACAATGGTATATCATGACATTTCTATTCAGAATGGCTAAAATAAAAACAGTAACCACCAAGTACTGGAAAGGATGCAGAGAAATTGGATCACTCACACACTGC
Source organism: Hippopotamus amphibius kiboko (assembly GCF_030028045.1). Taxonomy (NCBI): domain Eukaryota; kingdom Metazoa; phylum Chordata; class Mammalia; order Artiodactyla; family Hippopotamidae; genus Hippopotamus; species Hippopotamus amphibius. The sequence goes on from NC_080197.1 coordinate 7,189,915, forward strand.
TGGTGGACACAAAATGATATAGCCACTCTGGAAAAGAGTCAAGTGGTTTCTTAAAAAGACTAAACATGCAACTACCATATAAAATAGCAAATGCACCTCTGGGCATTTATCCCAGAGAAATAAAAAATCACGTTCACACAAAACCTGAATGTAAATGTTTATAGCAGCTTTATTCACAATAGCCAGAAACTGGACACAAACTGCATGGGTTCCCTATTGCTGCTGTTAACTAATTAGGACACAGTGGCTTATAACAACACAAATTTATCATCTCACAGTTCTGGAGGTCAGAAATTCTAAAATCAGATGATTAGCAGGTCTGTGTTCCTTCTGGAAACTTTAGGGCAGAATCTGTGTCCTAGCCTTTTTCCAGTTTCTGACCCTGCCTGTACTTCTTGGCCACATAGCTCCAACCTCTCTTTCCACCATCACATCTCCTTCTCACTCTGCTTCCATTGTTGCAATTCCCCCCCCCCGCCACCTTTTTTTTTTTTTTTTTTTTTTTTTGCTTCCCTCTGATTCAACCTTCCTCCCTCTCTCTTACAAAGCTCCTGGCGATTACACTTGTCCTAAGCCCCAAATCCAGGATAATCTCTGCATCTCAGGACTCTTAGTTATCTCTGCGAAGTCCCTTTTGCCATGTAAGGTAATGTTTACCAGGGTTTAGGACACAAATATCATTGAGTGATCATTATTCAGCCCTCCCAAAGCCAGATGTCCTTCAATGGATGAACAGTAGAATAGAGTGTGGTGTATCCATACCGCAGAATGCTACTCAGCAACAAAAAGAAACAAACTGTTCAGACATGCAACCTCCCCGAAAAAATATCTGAAGAATTATGCTGAATGAAAAAAAAATTCAATACCAAAACATTGTATACCATATAATTCCACTTATATAATGTTCTTGAAATGGAAAAGATCTACAGAGATAGAAAAGAGGGGCAGTTGCCAGACCTTAAGGAGGGGATGTGGCTGGGTGGGAAATGGATGTTACTATATCAAGGGCAACATGAATGATCTTTGTGTTGATGGAAATGTTCTATATCTTGACTGTGTTAATGTCAAATCCTGGTTTGAAATTGTGTTACAGTTTTGCAAGATGTTGCCATTAAGGGGGAAGTGAATAAAGGTTGTGGGAGATCTTACAACTGCATATGAATCTACAATGATTTCAAAATTAAAAGCTTAATTACATATTTTTAAAGACTCTGGCTTTCATCTTCCTCATTCTCTCTGCTCTTTCTCCCTTGCTCACTCTGATGGAAGCCAGTTGCCATATTGTGAGCTGCCTCATAAGGAGGCCAATAGAGAGCGATCTCAATCCAACATCCAGGGAGTAACTAAGGGTCTCAATCCAAAACCCTATCAACAACCATGTGAGTGAGCTTGGAAGCAGAGTCTTCTACTGTCCAGGTTTCACATGAGACCACATCTCCAGCCAAAACCTTGATTGCAGCCTCGTGAGAAATCCTGGGACAGAACCACCCAGCTAAATTTATACAAAGATTCCTGACCCAAAGGATCTGCTACAATAAACGTTTATTGTTTTAAGCCACTAAATTCTGGGCTTATTATAATGCAGGAATGAAAAACTAACCTAAAGCCCTATGACCAAGCAATTATACTCACAGGTATGTATCTAGTCTACATTAAGTGGACCATCACTTAGTACACATATTTGTGTTGGCATTGTTTGTAATTTAATGCTCATGTTAGCAGTATCTGTAATAGCCGAGAGTTAGAAAAGTACATATTCACGAAGGGAAGAGTAGAATGGATAACCTTACTCTTTTCTGTGACAAGGCAACATAAAAACATTGAACTTTTCAATGGGTGCTATTAGCTCACTTAATTAGTAAGTCCTTATTTTACTAGAACCAAGTTCACACCAAGGCTTCATTTGCCTCCCTGTTGGTTTACACCCCAAAGTTCAGCCCTTGCACCTCAGGATACAACTACTGCTTTATAGTTAGATTTTTTTCAGAATTAGCCACACGCTGTGATGAAGCCAGTCATCCTCTCAAAACTTTACATTCTTACATTCAGCCCACTCCACTGGCACAGACCTCTCCCATTCCTCAAGACCAGTTTATCTGAGCAATACCGTTATCTTTCACCATCACTGGAGCTTGGTCCAAACTACCCTGGCCCAACCTCGTTGGGGGAAACATCACTTAGGTACTAACTTCTTTCCTTCCAGAAGGTTTGTAGGACCCTTATGCCACAACTCCAATGGGAAAGATAATTTCTGAAAGACCAAAAGACATAAAACATGTTCCTAGGCAAAAAGTTTTATTTGTATTAGGTAAGTATAATTAAAAGAAACTGCATGGGATTCATCTCTCCAGTGTAACCACTGACATATAACTATATAGAATGAAGTTAGCATGTTTTCTCACCAAAAGCAAGGTAGGTAGGTAGATTGATAAGTAGGTAGACAAAAATTAACACTCCCTAGTAGGCCATTACATCATCATTCAATGACAATCAAATAAAAAAAGGGTAGCTGTTTTGATTGTTACTGTATTTGTAATGAAAGCGGTTACTTAATATTGCCTAGTCTCATAAATTCAGATGTAACAAGGTAGGAAAAGGAAACATGCTTTTCATTTTTGTAATATATGTATTGCATGGTATACACTCTCTCGCGTGCTCTCTCTCTATATATATGTGTGTGTGTGTATATATGCACAGTGTGTGTGTTTTCAAATACAAAACAGAAACAAACTGCTAATGTAAAAACTATTCATTTAATTTAATGAAAGATTTGAAATCCCAGGATCATACTGAGTTGAAACTTTCAGGAACCCCAACCTTGAACTCTGCTTCTATTTGCAGTTAGTAATTCAAGCAAAACACAGAATGCTCTTGACGAAACAGCCATCAAATGAAGCGAGCTATTTCTGCAACTGGCTCCCTTAAAGCACTAATTCATTCTCTTTTGCACCTCTGCTTCCAGTCATATGCTAGTATCCCTTTCTCAGACCTCTGCTCATGCCTTGGCACTTGAAATAGCCCTAAGGGAGCACCACTTGCCAAAGTGCTTTCCTTTCCCTTGTCGTTACTGGTTTCTCTAAAGTTTCTTCCTGAGACATAGCTGTTATCATTTCTTGTGGTAGCCCTCTACTTTTCCCTTGAATTTAAAATGTAAGTAGTGAAATTACATTGAATATACTTAAACCTAGGGGAAAATGGCCACGTAAGACACATTTCACGAAGATACCCAGAGAAGGTGATGACCACCTAAAACTGGCCGAGCTTTTCATGCACAAGAGTCAGCAGGCTGCAGCGGATTGGAATATAATGCAGACAGTAACCTCAGTTGTCCAGCTGCTCTTTGGGCAGCTTGCTTAACTTCTCTAAGCCTCAGTTTCCTCACTGGAAACATGGAGCCAATAACAGGATCTACCATCAAAGGCTGTGGCGAGTAATAGTGAACGACTACCCATGAAAACACATCAGCACAGTGCCTGGTATACAGAAATCACTCAATAATTGTCAGCTGCCATATTAATTATTTTATATTCTCATTGCTATTATTATTCTTATCTTGCAGACCTATCCATCTAGCCGATTCAGATAGCACATGTGACGCTCCTTTTGTTCAATTACTCATTGAATTTTTAAATACATGTTTTTTTGAGCAGTTTCTTATTCCCGGCCCTGAGCTTGGTTCTAAAAGCATAGTGGCGAATGAAGACAGGTATGGTCTCTATCCTGACCAGAGATTTGTGCCATTTTTGGTCTGTTTACAACGAGACAGCACAACCACGTAGAGTGATCAGCACACTGCTGTTTGTTTCCCTTTACCAGAGAGACTAAATGAGTATTGAGAAGATACTAGAAAAAGGAAATGGATTTTGTATCACATGCTAACTATGCTCAATCCCTTCTGCGTGGAGCCCGGTGTTGAGAAGGATGTGGTGTTCTGGGCCAGACTCACCTGAGAGAGGGCAGCACGCATGGTGCCCATCACAGGTGCAGGGGGAGAAAGCTTCCATATCTTTGATTCATATTTGCCATGTATTCAGTGACTGAACACATGAATTCAAAAATCAGCACAAGAACCGGTAATTGTATAATTCCAGGTAAGCTCCTAGTGGAATCTGTCATTCCATAAAGTTTACTTTTAAGAAAACAAAATTAGTAGCATGAACCCCAGCTGTTGACATTTTCCCCCGCTTCTTGGAGCCCTATTATCTCAGCTGGTCTAGGCATATCTCAGCAATTACCATAGTTCTGCAGGCGGCTCTCGGGCCACTTAAGCTGACACTTTGAAATATTAGTGGGGAAATGCTGCAGGTGCGGTGGGCTGGCAGCGGCCCAACAGCAAGTTTGCATCAGCCCAGAATTTTAAAAAGTTTCGTGCGCTAGCCCTTAGATTATTAAGCTGTTTCAATTAGAGGCAAAAATCCTGTTTTCTTTGGCAGGCACCATGTTTCATCCATAAAGCACCATCACTCTCCCAATGAAAAAGAAACCATCATTTTCTAGGATTCTGTTGTGGATGTGATCATTGCTGCTCCCGCTATCAGGGAGCACAGCAAGAGCTGAGTGTGACAGGTTGACAGAACAGAGGATCCTTCTGTACCCACCAAGACAGCCCACTCAGATTTCTCACTTCCCTGAAGGTTTCAAATGCTTCCCGACTCTACCACACAGCCTAACATGCACCTCTGTCTGGTCACATGTTCTTCTCTAGTGCTTTCATCCACGCTACCCTGACTTTCCTCACTAGATTTTGATCATCTCAAGCACACTTGGGTGTTAGGTAAGATGATTAGCTAAGATGAGATAAAAAATCATGTCTAATCAAAATCACTTTTTAAACCCTCTTAATATTAGATGATATTAAGGATTTATTATAAATGTTAGATGTGATGAGGGAATCGAAGCTATGCAGGGAAGAAAAAAGTCCCTTTATCAGTTAGAGATGCATTCTGGAGGGCTTATGCACAAAATGACACAATGTCTGGGATTTGATTTAAAGTAGTATAGCAGAAATTAAAAGTGTGGTAAGTAGAAAAACCGAGATTGAAAAAATATTGATAATGATTGAAGTTGGATAATGGATAGGAAAAGATTTATTATACTATTCTCTCTACCTTTATATGTATTTGAAATTTTATAGATTCCAAATGTTATATTCAGCCTATATATATATATATATATATATATATATATATATATACTGTCCTTAATGCACTACTTAAAGTATGAAACACATATATATGCACACATGTACACATACACATTTAATCTTATTCAGTATTTTGATGCTCACTAACATTTGAGAAGAATAAACAACAATAAAACTTTATGCAGATGTTTCGATGTTCAAACCATTCAGACTTTTAGAAACTCTTAAAGTCCATAGTGATGAATCCAGTATAGTGGTTGATTCTAATGGTTTCCTGTCTGCCATCACATTTGGTCAAACATTATCCTGGCTGTGCCTGTGAGGGTGTTTCTGGATGAGGTGAGCATATTTGGATGAGTAGACTGAGTGAAGCATATTACTCAATCCACCAACAACAGACTGCAATCACAGGAGAGTTTCCAAGCCCACCTGAGCTTAGTCAACCCCTAGAATTGTGAGCAAAATAAATGATTATTATTGTTTTAAAGCCCACTGTTGGGTGGTGGTTTGTCAGGCAGAAATAGATATCCAGCACACCGGAAAAGACTAAGAACACATTCAAGGTCACATTCGTGAGTCAGAGGCCAAGCTAGAAAAAGAAGATGCACTTAATACACCTGATCATTTTTGGTTGGGGATTACAGTTGAGCGTAATATGGCTGCTAGTTGGTTTTCCCAAATGTTTTTAAGTCTTTTAAGAACATCTCTGCTTAAGATTCCATAAGTTGAGTTTCTTGGTAATAATTAAAATAGATGAACTCATTAATGTTCTTTGGTCTCTCTCACTGTTTCGTCTTTCCCTTTATTCTTCATGAGAAATAGAAAGAGCCCTGGTCCAGGATCAGACACCCTGTTATCCAGGTAGCTCTAATACAGTCAGGAATTTTTTTTTTTTTATTTACAAATGAAGAAATTTAATTCAACATAGCTTGAATTAAAAAAAAAAAGTACTGTGCAGGCCATTGAAAATTCCAAAAGGTAAGTGATCTAGGATCTCAAAAATATCATCAGAAATGAGTTTTTCTTCATTTCTCATCTCTGTTGACTGCTGTGTTGGGTTCATTACTAGATGAGTTCTTTCTTTCTGTTAGCAAAGTCTCTGGCAGTTCCAGGACTGTACCCTACCGTCTCAGCCACCCATTAGGAAAGAGATCTTCCATTTTCTAACAGCTGTAAGTCAACTCCACAAACTGCTGGGGTCAGAGTACATAGCTTATCGAATCACTAAAGGGCCAAATCTGCGTTCTGTGATAACCATTGGACCTTGGCAGGGCCAGGGATGTTCTGGTCAGCCTTACCTGAAACACGTGTGCCAAGAATTGGAAAGACTATTTCCTAAAAGGAAAACTGAGGTGCTATTATTACATTGGGAAGGAGACAGAAACAGTATTTGTCAACAGGGCTCTGTGGCTTTACAAACCTCCCCTAATTTTCCTGGAGTTTTTTTTCTTCATCAGTAAGATGAGAGGATAGCCTATTCGACTGCTAAGTCCCCATCCATCCTGAAAGTTTAATGGTGCACAATGATGCAGGTGAGACAGTATTGCCATAGCAGAAAGAAAACCACTTTTGATACTGTTATTGTGATGAATGCTGCTACTGAAGGCTGTCATCAACAGGGACAGGGGTGGTTTAAATCTATAAAATAAATACAAAAAAAGAAAAATCTGAAGCTCTTTTTCTCCCCTCTTCCTTTTTCCCTCACTCCCCCAACAGTTATACAAAATAAACCACTTTCCAGGATTGTAAGTCATGCAAACCGTTCAAGGACGTGTGGGATCCTAGTCGTCCGTCATCCGATTCTGAGAGTAAAGTCGGGAAGGATTCTTTTGTTTTCCTTACTGTTTAACCTCCCATTTGCTAAGGAAGCCTGTTTTGATGGGCAGCCCCAAGCATTCTGGAGTCTCGGTAGATCTACCATGATTCAAAGTATCCAAACTCTGCTAGGCTGACTGAATGAGGCACTGTGTTGGGAAAGATTACCGGGCTGCTACAAGTGCCACATGACACTGGGTCACTCAGAGTTCCGCTTGCCACCAGGAGCCTTTGGGCGCATGGGAAGCAGCTGGAAGCTGTCAGTGTGGACAAGCAGAAGGAAGGTGGTCAGAGGCATCTCCTCTGGACATGCAATTAGCCTTTCGTGGCTCCTGCCACCACTGAATTCATCAGTTCCTTGTTTCATTCACACTTCTGCTCACCCCCAGGAGCCTGCACCTAGCTGTGGAACAAGTTCACACCCTGTGCTTTCCAGGTGCTGAGCAAACCATTTGCACTTGTCACTGGCACTTCTCCTTGTGACTCACTGAAGCACAGGATGGCACGTTACTGCTCTCATTTCTCTAACAGGCACAGATACGACTTCTCCTCTTGCCTCTGACACTGGAGAATCCTTGACCCTCTCATCCATTCCTCTGCATTGTAATTATCCACTAGAAAGCACACTATTTTGCCAAGCTCTACCAGAACGCTCGCGTTACTTCTTATTTTCCTTTTGCCTCATACTACCTCCATGTGACGGCAATGATAGCAACCTCAACAACAGTGAAATCATGAGTTTCGGGTGCTCAAAAGTTGCTAGGCACCGTTCTGAGAGCTTTCCATGTCTGGTCTAATTTAACTCTCACAATTCTTTCCCCCATTTTACCGATAAGGAAAGTAAGAATTAGATGGTTAGGAAATGTGCCCAAGATCATGCCAAGGACTCAACTTGCAAGTCTCTTTGATGCCAGAATACACAGTGTACTCAGCATGCCGTATCTGTTCCCACTGCCTGGCAGAGCGCAGAGGAGGAAAGTATCCTGGCTGGTGGGGACAAATGGAAGTCAGGAGACTCAGCATCCGTAGCTCTAAGCTCAGCAGCCAGATGGCCAGTGAGATTGGCTTCAGAGGGCTTCTGTGTCCTTGGGAAGCTGGGCTGGACAATTCTGAGCTCGACCCTGAGAGCCCAGAGAGACAGTGTCTGGGAGACCTGGGAGGTTGTATGCCCATCCCATGCCAAGAATGGAGCTGAGTATAACTGGAGCAGTCCCTGGACTCCCCAGTGTTTACGCTGCTGCCTGCCTCTCCCTCTGGGAGCACCAAGAACCAGAAGGGAGGTCAAGAGACAGAGGTTGTGGCCTTGAGAGAGCAATCAGTTCTGTGAGGCAGGAAGGGGTACCGCAGGGATTCTCTCAGAATCTCTGTGGTGTTAACGAGCCCCCAGCGTATTTCCGGGGCCTTGCGTCTTACTCAAGCTTCACCTTCCCACTCTCAGGCCATTTCAGGGCTTTAAAACATTAATACAATTCTGGTGAAAACTAGGCCCAATTCAGTGCTTTTGCTAAGTCTGGGAGAAACTTATTTGGTATATATTTTATCATTTATAGATAGCATACAAAAGCTTTTTTCCCCCACTTCCTCTGCCTTTACAAAGGCTGCCCATCTTTAAATCATGGCTTGAGTTCAAGGGCTGCTACAAAATCATCCCTGTTACTCCAGGACATAGCTCCATCTCAGTTCTCAAGTTCCTCTGTCCCTTACTGTCTGTGTCACGGCCCAGCGCTATTGCACCCTGCCCTGATCTGTATTCTCTGCCTGCTTCCTTTCTGAGTCATCACCTCCTAGGTACATCTGTGAGGCTCTACAGTATGTAATGTAGCTTTTCTCCAGAGGCCTCAAGCTGAACTGAGTGCAGGCTCTGAGCTGGTGAAGCAGGGGAGCACTGACGACCACCCCCTGCACTTGACTGAGTGCTACTCAGCACCAGGTAGGTTTTTTCTAGACAAAAATATGAGATCGGGGTGGTCATTTCTTTTATCCCCCCCCCCCAAATTCTTAAATTCACATTGTGTGTGTATGTGTTATGAATTCTCCCAATTTAAAATGATGTCCCCTAGTTTATATTAAAAGCAAGTTTGTGAAGGCCAAATAAAATGTCCACGGAACAATTCTGGCTAAAGGGCTACCATTTTGTCTAGAAGGCCAGTAATAAAGTATAAGCTTTAAAGTTCAGTCAATTGGCAAATATTTATTGAGCATCTTGAATGTTTCAGGGACTGAACTCCTTGCCTTAATCACCTGGGCAAAATATTCAACTTTTTTCTGCTAGAATTTTCTCATCTAGAAAGTTGAGATGTCCATATAAGCAAAGTCACAGAGTAAAAGTGAAGATTAAATAGGAAAATGCATATAGAATTCTGGTACAATGGATGGCATACAGAAAATATTAAATAAGCAGTAACAATAATTAGTAAAAAAAAAAAAAAAAAAAAATAGGCGTTTCTGTCATTACTGTCATGGCCACAGTAGAAATAATGATTGTTACTCTTCACTGAACACTCACGAATCCTTACAAACACTACACGAGACAGGTCCTGTGGGTAACTGTGGTGGTGATGATGGTGGTAGAGATTGAGGAAGCCACAGCTTTGGTGGTAGTGGCAGCAGCAATGAGAGAAGGAGACAACCAGAAACCCATTCAGTGATATTAGAAATAGTATTAATAGTCAAGAAAACAGGCAGCTCATTTCTTGTATTTTTCATGTATTTCTCTCACCACTGTGAAGAGTCCATATGGCATTTCTGGGCACATAGCATGTTAATAAATACTTGCTCAATTGGTTGTTCATCCCTAGAAACCCATTGGCACCTAGTTCTCTTCTCTTCTATGTATTTATATCCAGGAAAGATTTACAATATGTGGCTTTTTTTATATGTGCTCTGATACTCCATCCGGCTACACCATTGAAATCTTCACCTAGGAAGCAATTCTCTCGCCTCCGAAGAACAGAGAGGTGAAGTATCTCCTCACCTTTACAGCAGGGGAATGGCGTCCTGTTGGGGGAAAATAAGAATGCCAACTGAATTTTTTTTTTTTTTTTTGAAAAAACAGCTGAAAGAGCAAACTGTGTCTTCTAATGCCAGGAGCTGTCAGAGAGATGCACCCGTGAAATCTTTCACACATTCTGTCCACGCAGCAAGATCATTTGCTTGCCTGTCTTGCTGTCCCAGCTGAGAAATCCCTCATTTCCACCCTGCTGAGCTACAGCCAGATGGTGGGGGCAACTCACCATACTCCCATGACCTCCCTGGCACAGAAAAAAGTCACCAACCATGTCCTACCCTTCTTCACACCTCATGGTGGGATTGTTGACCTTGTCCTGATGGTCGCAGGGTGTGAGGCAAGTCAAGCTTCTTTTAACACAGGCACCCTTGGGGAGTCACCCCTAACTTAAGGGTTAAATGGATGCGCCACCTTCCTGGAACCAGAAACCATGAAAAGAGCAGACATCCAAAGGCTTTCCAAAACCAGTGAAGAAAGCATTCACATCTCAGCTTTGCAAAGACTTTGGTGTCATTGGCAAATTCAGTTTTATTAGTTAAGCTTGGAGGGTGTTGTTGGTAAGGAAACTGTTAAAGAGATGTATTTGTAAACCTGATTGATTATGTCAACAAAATACCTTCTCATTTGAACCCCTCTCCATTTCTCCTCAAACTTGATGGTTTCTAAGCTAAAATATTCATCTTCTCTTTTCACACCAGTCTTCATTCACAACTCTTTTATGTCCCCAACTGCCAAACAAGAATTCTGAGAACCATTATCATCCTTCAATTTATGCCCCACACCCAATGAATCCTGGAGTCTGTTGAATCTACCACCTACATTTCTCCCAATACTTTCCATTTCTCTCCATTCCAAACCATCCGAATTGCCCGTAGTTTCCAGTCCATTCTTTATATAGCAGTCAGAGTGGAAATCTAAAACCTTTAGAGAAAGCAAATCTGACCTCCAGCTTCCAGCTGGTTTCTCATCGCCCTTGGGCTAAGGGTCTAAAGTTCTTTACACAGCTCGCAAGATTCACAGGGCTCTGACTCACGTCTATCTCTCCATCCCCATCTCTCCTCTCATTCTATGTTGTAATTAAACTGGATTGATTATCTTTAGGACTTAGAAAAATATATCTATGTGTATCAATCTATCCAGATAGACAGATACTATCCAGATAGACAGATATATCTATATGTAGATACATATAATTACCAACTCTTTTAGGGTAGCCAGTCTCCAAGACGCACCCCCTGCAAATATCCTTGCCTCCTAGTATCATGTCCCTATGTAGTCCCCTATCACATTGTACTAGGTTTGGTGTGTCTGACCTATAAAATATGGTGGCAGTAATGGTGTGATTCTAAGCATAGGTCATAAATGGCATTTGTCACTTCTTTCTTGCATCCTTTCATTCTGAAGGAAACCAGCTGCCCTTATGTGAAGACACTTAAGCACCCTGTGGAGAGAGCCACCTAAGGGGGCACTGAGGACACCTGACAATAGCCAGCACCAACTTGCCGGCCCTGTGTGTGAGCCCCCAGCCCTGCGTGTGACCCCAGCCCTGCGTGTGACCCCAGCCCTGCGTGTGACCCCAGCCCTGTGTGTGACCCCAGCCCTGCGTGTGAGCCTCCAGCCCTGCGTGTGACCCCAGCCCTGCGTGTGACCCCAGCCCTGTGTGTGACCCCAGCCCTGTGTGTGACCCCAGCCCTGTGTGACCCCCAGCCCTGTGTGTGACCCCAGCCCTGTGTATGAGCTCCCACCCTATGTGTGAGCCATACTGAAAGTGGGTCCTTCTGCCCCCGTCAAGCCACCAGATGACTGCAGCCCCAGTTGGCATCTTGACCACAACTTCTTGAGAGATCCTGAGCCCAAACCACCCGCCTGAGCCCCACTCAGATTCTTGCCCTTCAGGCGCTGTGAGTTTAAAATATGTTGTTTTTTTTTTTTTTTCAAGACACTGAACTTTTTTTTTTTTAAGACACTGAATTTTGAGGGAATTTTTAAATTAGCAATAGACAACTAATTCAACTTCTATAACACTGGCACATGATATGCTACTCTAAGTAATCTACAAACAAAAAGTTAAAAATTAAAAATAAATAAAAAACACATAAATTCCCAGTAATTAAAACTTTAATAGACAACCAGACCAATGAAACAAAATAAAACCTCCAGAAATAGAATCAACAGACATGTGAATTCAGAATTTAGTACAGGTGGTACATGAATAGATAGACCGCTGAAATAGGAAAAATGGGAATTTAACATATGATAAAGGTGGCCTCCCAGATCCATGGAGAAAAGACACATCATTCAATAGATGATGCTGGAACAACTAGTTAGAACAAATGGGAAAATCTGAGTTGGACCCATACTAGGAAAAACCCCAAATAGACCAATGATTTAAATGTGAAAAAAAATCAGTATAGAAGTATTAGACAAAAATATGAGAGAATTCCTTTATAATCTGGGAGACATTAAAAGTGATATGTAAGTTACGTGATTATCTTCTATCACCTCATTACAAAGGCTCTTTTGAGCAGAATCCAGACCCCTTCAATGTCTGCTACTTAAAGACCAATCCTACCCCCTTTACTAGACAATGATGCAAGACTGTTAGACTCCAGAGAAGACCAAAGGAAGGTTCAGGGATCTTTGAAAGTTGCTCTCTGATAACAGAGAGGCACAGGAGCTATTCTAAAGGACAGAAAAGAGTGGCTTCTCATGCGTTCTGCCTTAACAAGGGCCTCCAAATGGGGGCGGGAGGCGGGAAATCACTGAGCTGGAAAGGGTGAGGGATCCTGGCCCCTTCCAAGCTCCTCTTCCAGAAAGGCTGGCACTTGTGCAATCAAAAGTGTACCAAGTAGAGTACATTCGAGGGCAGGCAGTTCCCTCCTTTATGTACTGATAGCCAATTAATAAAGTCAAAACTCAGAAACCTGGGCTGACACAACTGTAATACCTCCGACAAAATTTTATGAGTGGAAACGGGATGAAATGGTAGGAGCTGAGAATTTTCTTAAAAAAGGATCTTTACCAGTAGAAATAGTGTTGGCTACTCCAAGATGTCAAGATGAGCATATTTTGTAGGTGTGATTGGATACAGGGAGAAGGGCTTCTAAGGGAGCAGGATTATGACCAAGTGGGTGAAAGGTCCAGACTCCGGTAGAAAAAAACTCAGGCATTAAGAAACTAGGAAAGAACTGAGTTGCGTGCTTTCCATGTTTGTTGGCCATTTGTAATTTCTCTCCCATAAATGTGTTTATATCCTTTGCCTGAATTTTCTTTTCTTCTTATTATATGAAGGTGATGACATATTCTAAAAGAAAAAAAAAAAAGAAAAAGAAAAAGAACTAGGGAAAAATGGTCTTGTTTTCTAAATGTTATTGATCTCCCCCAAAATATCAAAGTAGGGAAGAAGTCCCCTTATCTATGCAGAGACTTTAAAACAAGGGTTTCAGACTATGCTGCACAGTTTGAAAGCTGATAAACCTCGCATAATATACATTTTAATTCAGATTTACATTGTCTATTTTCAGACAGAGTAATTATTGTGAAGGAAATGAAAGTCACAAAAAATAAATTAAATAAACATTTTACATACAGTCACTTATTTAATCCTCCTATCAACTCTCCAAAACAGATACTATTATTGTTCCCATTTTACAGATGAAGAAATGGAGACATTGAAAAGTTATAAGTAATTTTTCCAATGTCATAAGGTTAGGACTAAATTTTTGAGTTAGAATTTGAAACAGAGTCATACAAAAATTTTTGAAATCTGCCTTTCTCATCTGTGACGATTCAAATTGGGTCTTTCCAAATATAATTTTGCAGACCTATTTCATTAGAGGAACTGACCGCCCATCATGTTTATACTGTTGCTGTTTAGAAAAAAAAAATCTGTTTTCTCTGTCTCCCTTTCCATGAGTTGCTTGGAAGAGGTTACAAGGAACTCCATCATTCCAGCAGATGACTGACAAACTTATACCCAGCCTTAGCACACCACAGAACTACAGCATGGGTTCTAACGAAGGGCATACTTGCACATATCCCACCACCCCACTCATGCCTGTCAATTAAAAACTACCTGTGAAACTGCAACTTGAGACATTAACAAGCCAATCTGCAGTTAAGGTCAAAACCAAACAGGGAAGGAAGAAAAAAAAAAGGAAACACTCCCTGTGTCATCTGGTGGATCCACTAATGGCTTATACTATTCACAGTCCTTCTGGATAATTCCCAATTAACAAAATCACCTAGTATAATGACCCAATAAGCTCCTAGAACTTTGAAAAAGACCTAAAGAGTCATTAAGAGACCATTATCAACCTTGGAACAAGGTCATCTATGGTCAAACTTCCATAAACAATCTGGAGCAAAGCTGTTTGCCTGGATAGCGAAGCGAATAGCAACAAATGAATTGCTTAAATGCCTAAGAAATCTGCAGAGGTATAGGGCGGTTCGTTCCCGTGCTAATATTGCCAATATCTGAGTAGTTCTCATTGAAAGCTTTTTTATTTCCTTGGAAGGTACAACAGAGTTGTTTGTTTGTTTTTAATTGAAATTCTGCTTTATTCTTTTCAAAAAGCCACATTTGACTGATTTATGGACGTGATTTTCAGCTTCCAAGTTACTGAATATATTTTTATTCTTCTATCTGGAAAAAACAGAAATGTATTTCTATATGAATAGCCTCACACTTAAACAGTATAATGTAGGAGCATTCATACACAATACATGATCTGTAATTAGGTCAGATAGTTTGGAAAGACTTAGAAACCCCAGTAGGAACTGAGAGCAATGGTAGGTGCCTGGTATGATTTATTTTCCTTCTACTCAAGAGTCATGGCCCACTGAAAAAATCTTAGTCATTCATTCACTCATCAAATACTTTATTCACTTAACAAATTGAGTTAGATTCCTATTTTCTATTAAGTCCTGTTTTGGTTGATTGGGGGTAATGTAATAAAAAGACAAGTCCTTGCCTTCATGGAACACATTGACTTGTACTAAGGGAGACACAAACCACAACAACAAAAGTAAGGAAAAGTCAATTAATATATAAATTGGGATACAAATAAGTTCTCCCAGAGAAAATGTATAATAGAGTGAATTATGGAACATTAACAAAATCTGCAAGTCCTGCCTTCAGTATATTTACACACATATATACACATTTTATATCCATGTTTACATACTTATATGCTTAATATATACTAATATATTATTTAACAATTCCTCCATGAATTTTTAAGCAAATCACATGTTTCTAAGAACCCCTTTGTGCTATGCCATAGCACCCCCAGCTAATTTCCATAACTGAACAACTAACTTTGTTAAATATACGCCAGGCCCCCTGCTAAGATGATGTTAGGCCTGACAATGCGACTGTTCTCAGCCTCTCGCTGGGGGTCTTGCGAAGACACAGAGTGCTGGGCCCCACCCCCAGAGTTGCAGATTTATTAAGTCTGGATTGGGACCTGGGAATGTGCTTCTAACAAGTTCCCAGGTAAGGCTGGTGGTCCAGGGATCACACTTTGAGAACCATTACTGTAAGGAAAAGTTTAAGAAGCGCTAGATTTCTAGGTAATTAACACATGTTTGTGTCACTTTATAGATGTAAAAACTAAATCACAGAGAGGACAAATAATTTACCTACATTGCACAGCTAGTTAATGACCAAGAGTTATTATTTTGATCACATGCATCTTGCTTTGCTTTAAGATTCTCAGAACACCAGACCGAGACTAGATTATTTATAGTAAGGGAATTTATAGACCACAAATTTTCTTCTATCTTTGTGGCAGCATTCTAGCTGCTGAATTTTCTTCTTCTATAAAACTTTTTTAAGCACCCTTTAGTTCAATAAAACCAAAGCTATGTTACACTGAAGGACAATCCTTTCTTGACCCTTTATTTTGGCGCCTCTCTGTAATAACTGTCAAGACCAGAAGCAGAACCTAAAGACACACTTGTCAGAAATGAGCAACTCATGGCTCCAACGAACAATGAAAGAGCAACAATTGAGAGACAAATGCAAAATGTAAAGCTTCTGTGTTGAATGAGCAAGATGTAAGACTGAATTTCAGAGGACGTGGGGATTTCACAAACAAGCAACACATTTAACGGTGGCCCTCCTCCTGCCAATCATTAACACCATTACAAAAACAGTTTCGAAAAGTGGACAGTTGATAGTAGGTTACCTAGGCAGTCACACCTAATAATTAGTGCGGAAAAGGAGAACTCACTCAAATACTCTTTAAAAAACAAAGCATCCGTTCCACTAAAAGAATAAACAGGACTGAAACATAGTAAAGATAAAAATTGTATCTAGGCAAGAGGATGTCTTAAAAAGCATATCTGACTTAGTTTTCTGTTGCTGTATAAAAAAAAATCACCACACATTTGGCCTCTTGAAACAATATCCACTTAATATCTCACATCTCTGCAGGTCAAAAGTCCAGGTGGCCTTGATGGGTTTCACTAGGCCAAAATCAAGGTATGGGCAAAATTGTGTTCTTTCCTACAGACTCCAGGGAAGACTCTGCTTCCAACACCATTCAGGTTGTTGTTGGCAGAATGCAGTTCCTTTTGGTTACAGGACCGAGAGCCCCGTTTTCTGCTGGTTGTTGGCAGGGACCACTCTCAGATCTCAGAGGCCACCCTCAGGTCCTTATTCCCTGGGCTCCTCCATCTCAGCAGTGAAGAACCATCCTCCCATGTTGAATCCCTCTCATACCTTGAATCTGTCTTTCTCTTCTGCTGCCAGTTGGAGAAAATACTCCACATTTACAGGATTTATGTGATAAAATTGAGCCAGCATTGA
Organism: Hippopotamus amphibius kiboko; assembly: GCF_030028045.1. NCBI lineage: Eukaryota > Metazoa > Chordata > Mammalia > Artiodactyla > Hippopotamidae > Hippopotamus > Hippopotamus amphibius. Next base: position 7,206,694 of record NC_080197.1, read on the forward strand.
TAATCTCCCTATCTTAGGCTCAACTGATTAGTTAATTACATTTACAAAATATCTTTCATCTATAAGATAATCATGGGAATAACATCAGGGAGCAAAGGTCATTGGGTCCATGTAGGATTCTGCCTACCACAATATCTAATATCTACAAGCTTAAGGGTGAGTGCACGTATACCCGTAACCACACACATTGGTGCGTCAAGATTTCCATTATAAAGAACAAGAAATATAAAAATGGGGAAAAACAAATCCTCAGTGGGAACCATGGAAGAGAAAAGTTAAAACAAAGACTTGCAGCCATGCCTGGATTGAGAAAAACCGAACGTGACTTAGAAAAGCAAGTCATGAGAATGAAGATCCCTAACTCAAGGCGTAAAACCTGGAGAAACAGGGGTCATGGGTACCGGTCCTATCATGGTCATCACCACATCTCTGGTGATACAGGCTAAATCAGGTGAAGTCAGCTCAACTGATTAGGACGCTTATGACAGTGCTGACTCTCAGAGTGTACTGACGGGGAAAATCCAATTAGACACAGTGAGGGAACTCAGCTGTGACTGTGTCCTTGTGAGGTAACCAGCTCCAAGCAAGCAGCTGTTCAATCAACAAATATTTACAGGGTCAAACACAGTTCTAGGCACTGAGAATGCAATCAAGAATGAGACATGAGGCCCTCCTTTCATAGAGATTCCAGTCTAAAGGATATGAATGACAGTAAATAAAAACTGGATAAACTAGGTGATTTATGACTGTGGTAAGTGCTACGGAGAAATTATAAAATGGAGATGCAGTTGACAGTGATGCGGACAAGCATGGCCAAAAGGAGACATTTGAGTTGAGAAGTGAACATTGAAAAGAGGTAAGCAAGAAAATTGGGGCGGGGGAGAAGGGTGTTTTAGGCAGAGGGCGTTTCCAGAGTAAGGAGGTAAGAGCAAGCAGAGAGAGCTACTCTGGCCTAAGTTAAGGAAGCAAAAGAGATTAATAGGTGATGAGACTTCCAAGATCATTTAGGGCCACATCACAAAGAGCCCCATGAGCAATGATGAGGACTTTGGATTGTATGTCAGGTACACTGGGAAGCCACTAGGCAATTTCAAGCTGGTGAGTAAAAATGATCTCATTTATGTTTTTAAGAGATCTCTTTATGTATTGTGTGAATAGGAGTGGGGAGCCAAGAAGGAGTGTATTGCAGTGGTCTAGACAAAAGATGATGTTGGCTTGGACTAGTATGACAGATGGAGAGAAGTGGTTAGATTCTGGTGTGTTTTGCAAATAGGGTTGAGAGGACAACCTACCATGTGAAATGTTAATGGAAACTTTTTTGGATTATAGCAAAAGCTTTAAAGATTTTTGTTAGCTGTGCCCTCACTTTTGCCCCACCCTCTTCTCAGGTTGTCTAAAATTCTAAACAGGCAAAAGTACAATAAATAAAAGCTTTCTCATTTTCCTTAACCTAAACTTCAAAAAAAAAAAAAAAAAAGATAAAGCCCACATAATTGCAGAGAGACTCTATCTCAATAGCAAATTGTGGAAACACACAAACTTCCACCATGCAAAAATGAAGAAACAGAAAGACGATCCCCCAAAACTTGCATGTGAATGTACCTTCCAGAATTATTCATTATATTCCCAACTTGAAAACAATTCAAATATCAACTGGTTAATGGATAAACAAAATGCAGTCTCTCCATATAACAGAATGCTGGTCAACAATAAAAGGGGACAAATTGCTGACAACCCATGCAGCAGAGATGGGCCTCAAAAACATTAACACAAGGAAAAGAAGCCGGAAGCAAAAGACCACATATTTTACGATTTCATTTCTATGAATGACCCAAAAAGGCAAATCTAGAGACACAATGGACATTCATGGCTGAATGGAGCTGGAGGCTGGCCTGAATGAGGGAATTATTGCAAACGAGTATGAAGGATCTTTCTGGAGTGATGGAAATCTTCTAAATTTCTATTGTGATGATAGCTGTACTAATCTATAAAGTACTACAAATTATTGAACTATATACTTAAAAATCATTAAGGAAATGAAAATTTACTGGTAGTTCTAAAGAAAATCCAAAGTAAAGGTTGTTTGAATACGAGGTACTTTATAAGCAAGAGAAATTTTAGATGATGATTAACTCATATTTGAAACCGATTTCAGGAATACACTGTCCTGATACTACTAAAGACAGAACTTACAAAATGGAAACAGGAGTCAGGAAACATTCCATGAAAGAAAGAAAAAATGTTTAAAAAAAATGGCAAAAGGCCTTCTCTAGGTGAGTGGATAAACACACTGTGGTATAGCCACATAATGCACTCTTATTCAGCAAAAAAAAAAAATCACACAAAGATATGCATTAATCTTAAACGCATACTGGTAAGTGGAAGAAGCCAGTCTTTTTTTTTATAGATTTTTTATTTTATTTTATTTTATTTTTGGCTACAGTGGGTCTTCGTTGCTGCTCATGGGCTTTCTCTAGTTGTGGCGAGCAGGGGCTACTCTCCGCTGTGGTGCGTGGGTTTCTCATTGCAGTGGCTTCTCTTGTTGCGGAGCATGGGCTCTAGGTGCATGGGCCTCAGTAGTTGTGGCTCACAGGCTCTAGAGCGCAGGCTCAGTAATTGTGGTGCACAGGTTTAGTTGCTCCACCTCATGTGGGATCTTCCTGGCCCAGGGATTGAATCCATGCCCCATGCATTAGCAGGTGGATTCTTAACCACTACACCACCAGGGAAGCCCAAAGAAGCCAGTCTTAAAAGGCCACATAACTGTATGACTCCATGTACACGACATTTTGTAAAAGGCAAACTCTAGTGACAGTAAGAAGGCTAAATGAGATCAGAAACAGGAGATTAAATGCTAAAAGTAATTCAATTCCATAACAGAGGAAGTAAGCTCAAAAAGGTATCCCATTATATATAGAAAAAGAAAGATACAGAGATTAGGAAAAAGATGATATTAAAGGTTAGAAGCAAGACTTTCAAACATAATATGAATTCAGGATGGAGAGAGTGGAGCACACACACAAAAAAGCAATAATTAAAGAAGTTTTAGAAGAAAACTATATAAATAAGTCTGTAATAGAGATCACAGATACAGTTTGAGCTGCACCTATTCTAATGATATAGACATTTTACATAACACGTCTTTTCAATCTTCTTCAAAATTCTGAAGATTTGGCAAATCTGAGGAGGTTTGTAATTCCTGGCATGTATTTATAAGATAGAAAGAAGCTAGAGGAGAAGAGAGAAGCAAGGGAAAAGGAGAAGAGTTAAAAGCAAAAGGAAACAAAGATAAGGCATTTATCAGGAGTATTGCTCTTTTTTAGGGGAAAGAAAGAAATGATTTGAAATGTTTAACATTGTCTTATTGTGATAATTGCAGCAAAATCTCTTATTTCCCTGAGAAACATCAATAAAGACTGCATTGCTAGGAACAACTCCTTAGGTTCCCTGCAAAGGCCCTCTGAAAACCCCCGTGAACCGCTGGCTGAGGAAACATTGTTCCACCTTTCTAACTGGCTGCTTAAATTCCCAACGTCCCAGATGTCATTTCATTCATGGTTATAGGAGGGGATTGGGTGGGGTAAAAGGGGAAATGGAAACATTTGCATGATAATAAACCTGAAACTTAATAATCATGCTTTAAAAAAAAAAAAAAAGACTGCATCGCTGTTTAATGTATTTCAAAGCAGGTGTATTTGTGTGTGTGCATCTGTGTGTGTGTGCATGTGTGCAGTTGTGTGGGAGAGGCAATGCATAATGCTTAGTTTAAAGACATGCACTAGATGGCTCATCTATGTTTAGATTACATAGGAAAGTGAGTAAAGCACTTTTTAAAGTAGTAGTTAAATCACAAGCCTGATATATTAATAATGATAACAGCCAAAAAAAGGCAATAGAAGGATATACATTTTATGGTTAAGAATTTGTCAGAGATGGAAATACAGAGGATATTTGCTTTTTCTGTTTTAAATTTGATTCAGAAAATATTTATTCATTTACAATCAAAAAATGCTAGTAGAAGTAGTTGAGCTCAGAATGTTTCCTCCATGCCAGGACTACAGGAGAATTCCATCAAATCATTTCAAGCAGAAAGAAAACAAACCTCCAGAAAAGCTGGTGAGAGCCAGGACGATACAACCCACACTTTTAGAACAGCTGATGGTCTCTTTATCTGGCGCGGTGATATACACCCCTTGGAAAATCGGGGTCCTGTGAAACCATTCCTCCACAGGGCAGGGTATTCTGTATGAAATCCTGCTTCCTGTGACCCTGAAAGCTTCATGACCTCTGTGCTTCTTGGTGTCCCTTTATGACAATCATGCATTTCCCACTGCACTGAGAGTCAAAGGCAGTATTTTCCACCTTTTTATAGGATCTAGAGTCTCCTCTACAACCCTCTCCATCACTCTCCAAGGTCCTGCCACACTTGGTTGTCCCTCTGTTCTCTGCTCTTCAAACAGAGGCTCTTTGAACACTTCAAACACTGATTCTTTCCTTCCTCCAAAAGGTTTTCCTCCACCTGAATCACCCTTAGCCTTGTTGACTCCCTTTCTTCTCTCAACTCTCAGCTTAAATGTCACTTTCTAAAACATTCCTTCTCCAGGTACCCTAAAGTGTATACCTTGCCCTGGTATTCTTTATCTCACACCCATTTTTTCATTCCATCACAAATGAGGGCAAAGGCACAAGTCTCTAGTTCACTATTCTCTACACAACCCTTGCAAAGTGCCGGGCACTTACTAGGACTCAAAAAAAAAAAAAAAAAAAAAAAGCACTTCTTTAACATGTGGACTAAAACAAACTGGGCCACAGAGAGACAACCTGTGACACTAACCTCGTTTACAGAGTGGTGTTGTTAATTAACAAATCAAGTTTAAAAATTACCTCCTGAAGAAGGCTGAATTTTCAAGCATGTATCAATATTATCATCTGATAAAAAAAAAATCTGGTAAAATCCTGCCAACAAAGGACAATAACTGTTAGCATTAATGTATTTTCTTCTGGCTCTCAGGCAAGATAGCTATATGGACAGATGGCTAATTATCTTTCTGTCTGTCTATCTACCCATCCATTCATCTATCCAGCTATTCATGCTCCCTAAGCAGAAAGCACAAACACACTCACACATGCACATTTATATTTGTATTGATGATAGCATACTAGTCATACAGTTTTATAGACTTTTTAAACCTTTAAGAACATACTTTTTTTTTACTTATTTATTTATTCAACAAATATTTTAGTGAAGAGTATCATGCATTATTCCAGATACTGAAAAGTAATAGACAGGACAACTTCTTGTCCTCAAGGTGATTATATTCTGATAAGGGAAGAAAGATTACAAGACATAAATAAAGAAGTTCAACATGCAACAAAACAGGGCTATGGGATAGAGAGTGACTGGGGTGAAGTTTGTGGCTTAGGTGATAAGGGGCAGTATTTCAGAAGAGGTGACATTTGAATTGAAAGCTGAATAATAAGAAGGAGCCAGTCATTGAAAGATCAGAGGGGAAAGAATGCCAGCTAGCAAGGGAGTATTGTGGCATGAATCTTTCAATAACGTCAATCAATTTTCATCAATAAACAATATATTATTAACTACATACTATTCCATTAGATGGAGGTCATAATACATACTGGTCAACATTTATGTTGCTCTAATTATCTTTTTCACAATTATTTATATAAAAGATGTTTATGCTTTATAGCTAAAGAATATTTATATCCTTATGCAAATATTAAAATGACACAAAATGTTTACCGATATGGAAAGATGTTTACAATGGGATGTTAAATGAAAAAAATTATCAAGTAGCATGTAAACCTGACTGTATATTTGTGAAAACAGATATGTAAAAATGTTCATTTATAATACAAAGGTAACTTATGGATGGGATAAACAACAAAATAATGTTAACACTTTAATAATGCTTATCTCTGACTGGTGGCCATGCAATATATTATATCTTCTTTTTTATATTCTAAGTTTTCTAGAAAGGAAATGTATAACTTGTAACACCATATAACTATTTTTAAGATAAAAAGCAGATTATAAACAGTACCTGAGTTGTCATTCTATTTCTTAAAGAAAATATGTGTATTTGTTTATTCCTTTCTAGGAACTAGATGTGTATATTTGTGTACATATTGAAATTGTTACCTCTAAGTTGTGAGACTGTGAAAGACTTCCTTTTTCTTACTTTACCATCTGTATTTTCGACATTGAATAATATATCAATTTTACAATAGAAAAAGTTTGTCTAATTTTTTCTCAGTAGAAAAAGAAAATACTATATTTGTAGAAATGTTTTAAAATGCAGAAACTATAAACAAGAAATTAAAATTATCTCTATCTCTAATAATAATCAAAACTAATATTAAAATATATACAAATATACACAGCTATTTACATATGAAACTGCAACTAGTTGCAAAAATGCTTTACAATGTATTATACAAAGGTGCTTAGATGATGGAAACAGCATAAATATCAGATTTGTAAATATATCAGAGTTCAACATTTTCTGTAAAGGGTCAGATGGTGAATATTTTATGATTTGCAGGCCATGTGGTTTCTCTTGCAATTGCTCAACTCTGCTGCAAAACAAATGTAGCCATAGACTGTCACACTATGGTAAATCTTTATTTGCGGACACTGAAATTTGAATATCATATAATTTTCACATCATTAATATTATTTCTAATTCAATCTTTATAAGTGGAAAATACTATTCACAGATTATGAGCTGTACAAAAACAGACGGTAAGCTGGATTTGGGCCCCAGGTCATAGTTTGAGTTCATCTATTTGCTTTTTCCAACTTCTTTTAAATACGGTGTGACTCGTGCATAGTTAAACATTCAGACTCCGTTAACTTCAGGTGATGACACCATGCTACTTTTCTTGCTGATCTGAAAATAAACTGCAGGTTCTGTTAGAAACTTGTCCATTGAATTTTCCACAGGCATTAAACTGAAATGTCCTTTTCAGTATCAAACCAGATTTCGATTTCATCCTGAAGAAATATTGCTCTGGCAGAGAACAGAGTCCCTAAATTTTCCAAGCAGTACCTAAGGGGCAGGTTTTAAACTAACATTAATGTCAATGAGAACTGCCCAGCACAATCTGTGTTCTCGAGTGAAAAACTGTTGGCATCAGGTTGACTGAAACAACTCAAGGTTTTAAAAAAGATACAAACTATATGGAAGACTTCCACCAAATCTAAAGATCGTGAATAAACCTGGCGATTTTTCAAACTTTCCTCTTTGGGAACTAGTTTTGATGAGCTAATTCAAATAAATGGTATGTGATGGTAACATCCAGTAATGCACAAAAAGAGCATCTGACATTTTTTAGACTGCTTTTAAATGCTCAGTTTCACATATATCTGTATACTTAATATAGTGTAGGCAATGTCCAATAACCGAAGTTTAGCAAATGCCATATAAATAATTATGGCCCTGATTTACAAAAATGTGCATTCGAATTTACAAGGTAAAATATGGCAGAGAGATAGCCACAGATCTCAGGGAAAAATACTTTTATTGCCAGTGAAGACAGTTATAATTCAGGACATTTAATTAAGTTCCAAGGCTCTAACAGATAGTTATTCACTGCAATGAAAATGCTTTATACACCATGAACATTTTAAGAGTCAGTACCAATTTTGTCCCAAGGAAGTTTTGTCCAAAAGAAGTTAGTAATTGATAAGATTACAGTAGTTTGCCCTTTCCCATTTAATAAAAGACCTTTAACATCTCTAAGTATGCTAGAGCCCTAGGAATAAAAAATTTCAATATACATTCCCATTATTGCTTTCAGAATTTTTCTGAAGTTATTTGGTAGATGAAATGCTCAGTTCTAGAGTGATTAAAAATTGAGTATTTTTTTCTAATTCTATTCAGTACACATTAGGAAGCAGAGACTACACTATTTTCTATTTCAATTATCCACAACTGATCGGAATGAGCATGCCCCAGAACCATGCGATTTTACGAAGACACCAAGTTGTGTCGTGATGAAGATGAGCCTGGTGGGAAGGATCCTATTACGTTAAGTAGAAGCACCCACTTCATCTCCCAGTGTCAGTATCATGTTTGAGCTGTTTTATTTCCTACATCATATACATACCAACTTTTAAAGCAATGATCATATTAATCTTAAATTTGTTTCCTTTGAAACATGATCACTTGAAAAATGACCTTCAAGTGAGATAGATAACTATAATAAAAAAATTTTTAAATGGTTACCTGTAAACAGTCAGCAAAAGGACTTTTTAATTTTACCTCGTTTATGTGTGAATGAAAATAAGGATTTTAGTAAACTAGTCATTAAAGGTTAAAAAAAATCGTTGCCTTGTACAATGGTGACATATTATGGAAGAACGTGATGGTTGATGCACAGAAAATTTTGGAACAAACGCAAGAAACTCTACAGTCATTTCAGGATTTGTGGACTTGAGAGGTGAGAGATGACCATGGGGAGTATTACTGGTGAATCTCAATGATCTGATGTTTATAGAGAATGTGATGTTGGATGGATGGACATTTGGATTCAGTCTCATATACAGTAGACTTTAATGATGATGGTGATGATGGCGATGGTGATACTGTGACTACATCAAAAGTGATACATGCCATCATGTTAGTCAGACTGACGAACACTGACAGAAGATATTCCCTGCAGAGGGTAGGGCAGGAAACAAGGTTTTGAAGTTATCCATTCCCAACTCCAAAGTTGTACTGTTATTTTTTGTAAATAAAAGTCAGATGTTCACATACTTTTAAGGTTTTATATATATATATACACACACACGTATGTATTTTAAAATATATATTATACATATTTATATAAGCACATATAAAATATATACCAAACTATGATGGGTTTAAGGATGTAATTCTAGTTTAATATTCAAAAGTTAACCAATGTAATTTGTCATATTAACAGGCTAAAAAAGGAAAAACCACATGATCATATCAATCAGCGCAGAGAAAGAATCTGACAAAATTAAACATCCATTTCTGATAAAAGCTCTCAAAGGAATAGAAATAGATGGGAACTTCCTCAGCCTTATAACAAGCATCTTAAAAACCTACAGATACCATTATACTTAATGATGAAAAACTTAAAACATTCCTCCTAAGATACAGAGCAAGGCAAGGATGTCCACTCTCACCACTATCATTCAACATAATCTTGAAAGTTTCTGCCATTACAGTGAGACAAGAAAATGAAGTAAAATGCATACAGGTCAGAAAGAAAAAGGTAAAATTGTCCCTTAATGCAAATAGCATGTTATCTACATGGAAAATCTTAAGGAATCTACAAAAAAAATTAGAATTAATACATGAGTTCAGCTAGGTTGCAGATAAAAGATAAAATACACAAAAATTATTTCTGCATGTCAGAAATGAACTCATGTACATCAAAATTAATACTAATTACAATTACTTAAATACATAAAATATTTAGGTATAAATCTAACAAAACATACAAAATTTGTATGCTGAAAACTGTAACACTGGTGAAAGAAATCAAAGAATATCTAACTACATGGAGAGACCCACCAGGTTTATGGACTGGAAGACTCAACAGAGTAAAGATGCCGATTCTCAAATTCACATGCAAGTTTAATACAATTCCTACCAAAATTCCAGCAAGAATTTTTTGTAGATATGTAAAATATTAATCCAAAATTTATACAGAAAGGCAAAGGAACGAGAATAGTTAAAGTCATCTTGGAAATGAAGAGAACATGGAAAGAATGAGTTCATACAATTCCACAACTTTTTATATAGTTACAAGAATCGAGACTGGCAGAGAAACAAAATAGAGAACTGAGAAACAGACCCACAGAAACAGGCCCAAGTGATTTTTCACAAAGGTGTAAAAGCAATTCAATGATGGAAAGGTTCTGTTTCCAACAAAGGATGCTAGGGGCAATTGGACATCATTGACAAAAAATGAACTTCCTGTGTATGATTCCTAAATTCCTGCTGCAAACACTTGCCATTTTCCTTCCCGAAGTTGTTTTATGTGTGAAGGTTCTTTCCACACATAAAAACAAACTTAACAAACTTTCAAAATATGCCAACCACTTAGTTTTAGTGATCTTGTGACTCTTTTTTTGTGTGTGATCAAGGGAAAAAGGAATATTTAAATGAAATTTTATAAGATGAATTATATGTAAATTGAGGAATTAACATAACGGAGAGAAATGTAACTTTGTTTTTTTTAATTTATTAAATTTTTTATTTTTTTCTTTTAAAAATAGCTTTTCCAATCCATTGTGTATTTTCATTAGAAAAAGTTGTTAAATTCACATTTAAATTTTGCTTTAAAGGTTTAAGGAGAGAGAGAATGTTTGGGGCTTAAGATAATATCAATTGAAAAGAATACTATCATTAAGTTTGTTGGAGTGTTTTCATAATAGCAAAACATTGAAAAAGTAAACAATTCTAATAAAATAAACATTGATTCAGCTATCAACCAGAATACTACCACTATTGACAAGGGGAAATGTCACAAAATGTTCATGGAAAATGTCATTTCTAATGCAGTTTATAAAGTGTATGCACAATATAACATGTATTATGCAAATTTGAGAAAAACTTTGTATACATATTCATAAACACATACACAGAGAAAAAAGCTAGACAGATCTACATTAAATGTTACAACAGCTGACTGAAGAAAATTTTATGCACTCGTTTATATTTTTCTAATTTTTCCATTTTATCTCCAAATCAACAAATATAGAGTACTATTATATGGTGGGGAAAAGTTACTTGAAAATATTACTAAGGCATGGAATGCATGAAAATCCACACAACCAGAAACAGCATGAGCTCTGTTCCCTACTAATCAAGTACCACTGATAATTCATGATGAAGTATAACCATACATTTTAGGCGTGAGAGAAAACAGAAATAAAATTCCTCTTGAACTTTACACCACCTGGTTGAACAGAGAGGACTGAAAGGGCTTTAAAATGACAGCTATCAGGAGTGGGGCACACAGTGAGGGCACTGCCCTGCTGAAACATTCACATCAAAGGACTTAACTTTCCTGGTTCAGAGGAAGAGATCCATTTTTGACAAGCAAATCCATTTCAACAATATCATTAGCACAACAATGCTTTTGATGAGCAATTTTCAGCTGATGAATGTTCTAGGTTTTTACATTGGTATTGCTTTCATTTTCTCTTAAAACTGCTAAACAGGAGAGCGGCAAAGTGTACCAATCAATCCCAACTACCGATCATCAGGGTATATTTTGACATGATTGAAGAATCTTGGAACGATGGACCAGCAATTTGTTTCCTGTGGGAAGTCTCCAAAATGAATTATATGTGCCCCTAATTGTATTAAACCCACTTTCTTTTTTGATTGTAGTGTATCACCATTTCTTCTGGTCCTTTTAGTTCATCCTTCCCTGTTCCATTAGTAAATAAGAATACATTTTTAACTCAAACTCAAAATTTCAGAAAAAACTGATGTACACGATGTCTCCAACATGATACTACTATGGTCGGAAAAAATACAACCATAGGACTGAAATATAGATCAAAGACAGCTTCATCACTGGAAAATAGAAGACATTTTCTCTTGAAATGTCTAGAATTTATTTAACATTTCACTTCAGGGAAATCCCAAGGAAGAGACATGCATGGGCCCTGTCCTGAGTCAGCACACCTGACACACTGGGAGCGCTCCTGGATCCAGGGTTAGCTTTTGTTACTGTTGTCCTCCTTATGATCTTATTCACTTGAATGTGATTTTCCATTCTTGTTATGCAACCCAAAGAAATAGTGGAGTCTGAAGCCAAGAGGGAGGACCTGCTCCAAGGAAGATATATGGGGGAAATAACTGAAGCCAGAGAGGGGATGTCTTTTGTTAACACCAAGCCACACCGTGGAGAGACAGCTTTCAACTTGACCCACTACTGAAATGTTGAAGATAATTTAAAAAAAAAAAAAAACAAAAGAATGTCTCTTAAAATCATGGCATTCTTAAGCAAAAACCTAGATCCTTCTTGATGGAGGCCAATTCTACACTGACATGATGCCCCTCCAGCCTTCAAGTACCCTGCTGGTGCTCCAAGGTCAGCTCCTGTCTCTCCCTCTCCATCTCTGTGCCTGGGGGCAGGGGGATTCTGCCTTCCACATGTTTTTGTAAATAAAGTTTTATTATAATGCAGCCATACCCATTTGTTTACACACTGCCCAAGCTCACTTTTCAGCTACAACAGTAGAGTTGAGTAGCAGAGACCATCTGGTCTACAAGGCCATGAATGTTTAGAAAATTGGTTAACTCCTTCCCTAAGCACTAATGCAACTTTTGTTTCTTGAAAATCTAGGCTCAGTCCTTCTGAGAATCTTTTCTCCTGTAATACTCTTGCTCCTGGCTTTCTCGCTAGTTTCTTTTCATCCTTCAGGCTAAGCTTTAATATCTCTTTTTTTCCTTACACTGGGCCTTACCTGTTATTTGCCAAAAAAGCACTCATTACAACTATAATTATTTTATTAATTGTCTTTCTTCCCCTCTAGAATATGCAATCTGTAATTTTATTTCCAGTGTTCAATAGCATACTTGGAATATAAACTGTTTACCAAATACATGTTGAATCAAGGCAAGCATAGAACAAATTTTCAATAAAGAGGTAGAAGATGGCTTGGATTATATTAGGTCTCTAATGAATATGTATTGAAGGAAATGAGACTAGAAAGACAAAGAAAGGGAAAAGATTCACTTCAAGATAAAATATAATAGCTATGTCTCTATCTACAAATTTACACATTATCTCTAGACAATATGGTAAAAATATGAAGTCCTGGATTCCTTTCTTGGCCTGATAATTCACTGTGAAATTCTGGATAAGCCTCTGAAGTCCTTTCTGTTTTAGAATTCACATCTGTGAAAAGAGAAATTTGATATAGAAGATCCAAAGTCCCTATGATTCTTAATATTTGATGACAATAAAAACTCAAGATGATTTTTACAAGCTAATTTTTAAGCACAATGCAGTAGAGTTCTTGTTTTTGGTTGGCCTGTTGGTGTTGGAATTTAACTTTGATTTTTCCTGTGGGGTATCATGCAATTCCTATGGGTTAATCTTACGCCATAGCTCTAGTTGTAGGTACATGAACCACATCTGGTTATTCAGAGGGTTCCATCTTCCAGGCATATTAGTTTGGTTCCATCTTCCAGCCATATTAGTAGGCTTCTACAAGACAAGCCAACAAGACTTAATTCTAAGATTTCAGAGAAAACAATCAGAAAGAGCCCACCTTTCACTAGGATTATGAGCTACAAGAGAATATATGTCTACAGCTGCTAGGGAGCCCTAAGTAGACAGAGAGACTGCTCATAGAGGAGCCAACAGTTAAAGAGGCAAACCCAAGAGAGAGGAAGAGAGATACTCTCGAAATCCTTAGATCCCCTAGAATCAGCCACACCTACAGCTTGGGCCGCATTAGACATTTAGGTCATGTGAGTTAATAGATTCCTTCTTTGCTTAAGTCACTATGGATTCAGTTTCTTTGACTTTCAACCAAAAGTCTTGGACAGTACATTTATATTATCTCTGCTTTTATGTACAAATTTCTTTTTAAAAGGATTATTTTTTTCTGTTTGATCTTTGTCTTTACTCCCTGTTTGTCTATTCTTTTCCCATTTTCCTTGACATTTCTCAGTCTCTGATATCTGATCATTGGCAAAAGCTTCAATCAATGGAAGACAAAACTAGACGCAGAAGTGAATCTGGACATCTGTCAACAGTAATTATCTTGTGTAAATCATTAAAAATAATTGAGTCGCTAGGAAAAAACTTATTATCACTGTGCCACCAATCTCATACAAAAATGAGATGGCACTGGCCTTATTAGGTTTAAGCTGAGACAAAAGCATAGCCCAGAATGTTTACCTTTCCAACTGTAAAGAGACCCAGTGGGAAGAAATCAAATCATACTGTGCTTATTGAACATTTTAGACACTCCAAACCACAGGCTTGCTGGGCTCTGAATGTTCTGAATTGGAAACTTATCAGCATTTAAGTAGTAGAAGTAGAGACTGACATATAATTAAAGTTAGATGGCCTGGTCATGATATAGAAAAGCAGAAATACTGTGAGATCTTTTCTTTGTGTAAATTGTACACATTTTTTTTCATATTTCCATCTCATCATTTCCTCACAATCCTCTGAGTTAAAGAATAATAATCCCATCACACAGATACAGAAACTGAGACACATATAGGTCAAGTAGCTTATTCAAGATCCCACTGTTACTTATGAGCAGAGACTACAGCATACTCCTTAATCTGTTCTGTTTGTTTAATATTAAGAAAGTCATCTAAAGCTTAAAAGTTAGATAAAGATTACTGAAAATCTGATAAAATCTATGGATCCTCTCCCCAGACAACACATGTACTGTACCTACACCTAAAACTTGAACACAAAATCAGATGAAATGGATCCCTAAAGCCTATTCATTAAACTCCTTGGAGATCCTAGACAGAGACTAAGAATGGCTGATCATAAAGAAATCACAACTATTGGCTCCCCTTCCTATAGTATCTTCATCACACAAATAACCTGAATACATTTTCTCATTGAAATAAAAAGTTGCATACCAATATTAGCCAAATGCAAAGTTTATCATCATCTGTAAAAGATGCAGCTCATGTTTCATTACTGTTCTTTTTAAAATGAAAACTGCAATTGTTCATTAGCCCAGTATCTAGACATGAATTATCTCTGTGCCTCACAAAGGTTTTAACTTTCCGGTACCTAGATGTTAAAGAAAGGAAGAAAGCGAGGAATGAAGAAATGAGAGAGCTAGGGAGGGAGAAAAAAGAAAGGGAAGAAGGAAGAATGGATGGAAGAAAGGGAGGGAGGGAGGAAGGAAGGGAGGGAGGAAAGAAGGAAGGGAGGGAGGGAGGAAGGAAGGGAGGGAGGGAGGGAGGAAGGGAGGGAGGGAGGGGGGAGGAAGGAAGGAACTCTTTAGCTGCTGTTAATAGTATTACTATTTACCTTTCTTATAACATCATCAACTTTTTTTTTCATCTTTTTTAACTTTTTATTTTTTTATTTTTTACAATAAACTGCATATATTTAGAGTGTACAATTTGGTATCCCAGTCTCCCAATTCATTCCCCCCCAACCCTCCCCATTTTCCCCACTTGGTGTCCCTATGTTTGTTCTCTACATCTGTGTCTCTATTTCTGCCGTGCAAACCGGTTGATTTGTACCATTTTTCTATAGTCCACATATATGTGTTAATATACAATATTTGTTTTTCTCTTTCTGACTCACTTCACTCTGTATAACAGTCTCTAGAAATGTCCCAGTTTCATTGCTTTTTACAACTGAGTAACATTCCATTGTATGTATGTACCACATCTTCTTTATCCATTCATCTGTTGATGGACATTTAGGTTGCTTCCATGTCCTGGCTACTGTAAATAGTGCTGCAATGAACATTGGAGTGCATGTGTCTTTTTGAATTACGGTGTTCTCTGGGTATATGCCCAGTAGTGGGATTGCTGGGTCATGTGGTAGTTATGTTTTTAGTTTTTCAAGGAACCTCCATACTGTTCTCCATGGTGGCTGTATCAATTTACATTCCCACCAGCAATGCAAGAGCATTCCTTTTTCTCCACACCCTCTCCAGCATTTACTGTGTGTAGATTTTCTGATGATGCCCATTCTAACTGGTGTGAGGTGATACCTCATTGTCGTTTTGATTTGCATTTCTCTAATAATTAGTGATGTTGAGCAGCTTTTCATGTGCCTCTTGACCATCCATATGTTGTCTTTGGAGGAATGCCTATTTAGGTCTTCTGCCCGTTTTTTGATTGGGTTGTTTGTTTTTTTGATATTGAGCTGGATAAACTGTTTACATATTTTGGAGATTAATCCTTTGTCTGTTGATTCATTTGCAAATATTTTCTCCCACTCTAAGGGTTGTCTTTTCGTCTTGCTTATAGTTTCCTTTGCTGTGCAGAAGCTTTGAAGTTTCATTAGGTCCCACTTATTTATTTTTGTTTTTATTTCCATTATTCTAGGGGGTGGATCAAAAAAGATCTTGCTGTTATTTACATCGAAGAGTGTTCTTCCTATGTTTTCCTCCAGGAGTTTTATAGTGTCTGGTCTTACATGTAGGTCTTTAATCCATTTTGAGTTTATTTTTGTGTATGGTGTTAGGAAGTGTTCTAATTTCATTATTTTACATGTAGCTGTCCAGTTTTCCCAGCACCACTTATTGAAGAGGCTGCCTTTTCTCCAGTGTATATCCTTGCCTCCTTTGTCATAGATTAGTTGACTGTAGTTTATGTCTGGGCTTTCTATCCTGTTCCATTGATCTATATTTCTGTTTTTGTGCAAGTACCATACTGTCTTGGTCACTGTAGCCTTGTAGTATAGCCTGAAGTCGGGAAGCCTGATTCCACAAACTCCATCTTTCCTTCTCAAGATTGCTTTGGCTCTTCGGTGTCTTTTGCGTTTCCATACAAATCGTAAAATTTCTTGTTCTAGTTCTGTGAAAAATGCCATTGGTAATTTGATAAGGATTGCTTTGAATCTATAAATTGCTTTCAGTAATATAGTCATTTTCACAATGTTGATTCTTCCAATCCAAGAACATGGTATGTCCTTCCTTCTGTTTTTGTCTCCTTTGATTTCTTTCAGTAGTGTCTTATAGTTTTCTGAGTACAGGTCTTTTACCTCCTTGGTTAGCTTTATTCCTAGGTATTTTATTCTTTTTGTTGCAGTGGTGAATGGGATTGTCTCCTTAATTTCTCTTTCTGATCTTTCATTGTTGGTGTGTAGAAATGCAAGAGATTTCTGTGTGTTAATTTTGTATGCTGCAACTTTACCAAATTCATTGATTAGCTCAAGTAGTTTTCTGGTGGCATCTTTAGGATTTTCTATGTATAGCATCATGTCATCTTCAAACAGTGACAGCTTTACTTCTTTCCAATTTGGATGCCTTTTATTTCTTTTTCTTCTCTGATTGCTGTGGCAAGGACTTCCAAAGCTATGTTGAATAGTAGTGGCAAGTCTGGACATCCTTGCCTTGTTCCTAATCTTAAAGGGAATGCTTCCAGTTTTTCACCATTGAGAATGATGTTTGCTGTGGGTTTCTCATATATGACCTCTATTATGCTGAGGCAGGTTCCCTCTATGCCCACCTTCTGGAGAGTTTTTATCATAAATGGGTGTTGAATTTTGTCAAAAGCTTTTTCTGCATCTATTGAGATGATCATATGGTTTTTATCCTTCCGTTTGTTAATATGGTGTATCACATTGATTGATTTGCGTATATTGAAGAATCCTTGCATTCCAGGGATAAACCCCATTTGATCATGGTGTATGATCCTTTTAAGGTGTTGTTGGAGTCTGTTGGCTAGTATTTTGTTGAGGATTTTTGCATCTAAATTCATCAGTGATATTGGTCTGTAGTTTTCTTTTTTTGTAGTATCTTTGTCTGGTTTTGGTATCAGGGTGATGGTGGCTTCATAAAATGAGTTTGGGAGTGTTCCTTCCTCTGCAATTTTTTGGAAGAGTTTGAGAAGGATGGGTCTTAGCTCTTCTCTAAATGTTTGATAAAATTCACCTGTGAAGCCATCTGGTCCTGGACTTTTGTTTGTTGGGAGATTTTTAATCACAGTTTCAATTTCATTACTTGTGATTGGTCTGGTCATATTTTCTATGTCTTCCTGAAGGTTATGTCTTGGAAGATTATACCTTTCTAAGAATGTGTCCATTTCATCCAGCTTGTCCATTTTATTGGCATATAGTTGCTTGTAGTAATCTCTTATGGTGCTTTTTATTTCTGCGGTGTCCGTTGTAACTTATCCTGTTTCATTTCTAATTTTATTGATTTGAGTCCTCTCCCTCTTTTTCATGATGAGTCTTGCTAGAGGTTTATCAATTTTATTTATCTTCTCAAAGAACCAGCTTTTAGTTTTATTGATTTTTCCTATTGTTTTCTTTGTCTCTATTTCATTTATTTCTGCTCTGATCTTTATGATTTCTCTCAGTCTACTAACTTTGGGTTTTGTTTGCTCTTCTTTCTGTAGTTTCTTTAGGTGTAAGGTTAGATTGTTTATTTGGGATTTTTCTTGTTTCTTGAGGTAGGATTGTATTGCTATAAACTTCCCTCTTAGAACTGCCTTTGCTGCATCCCATAGGTTTTGGATCGTTGTGTTTGCATTGTCATTTGTCTCTAGGTATTTTTTGATTTCCTCTTTGATTTCTTCAGTGATCTGTTGATTATTTAGTAGCGTATTGTTTAGCCTCCATGTGTTTGTGTTTTTTACAGTTTTTTTCCTGTAATTGATTTATAGTCTCATAGCAATGTGGTCAGAAAAGATGCTTATATGATTTCAATTTTCTTGAATTTACCAAGGCTTGATTTATGCCCCAAAATGTGGTCTATCCTGGAGAATGTTCCATGTGCACTTGAAAAGAATGTGTAATCTGCTGTTTTTGGATGTAATGTCCTATAGATAGCTATTAAATCTGGCTGACTTATTGTGTCATTTAAAGCTTGTGTTTCCTTATTAATTTTCTGTGTGGATGATCTGTCCATTGGTGGAAGTGGGGTGTTAAAGTCCCCCACTATGATTGTGTTACTGTTGATTCCTCCTTCATAGTTGTTAGCATTTGCCTTATGTATTGAGGTGCTCCTATATTGAGTACATATATATTCATAATTGTTCTCTCTCCTTCTTGGATTGATCCCTCGATCTTTATGTAGTGTCCTTTCTTATCTCTTGTAACATTTTTTATTTTAAAGTCTATTTTATCTGATATGAGTATCGCTACTCCAGCTTTCTTTTGATTTTCATTTGCATGGAATATCTTTTTCCATCCTCTCACTTTCCCTCTGTATGTGTCCCTAGGTCTGAAGTGGGTCTCTTCGAGACAGCATATATATGGGTCTTGTTTTTGTATCCATTCAGCCAGTCTGTGTCTTTTGGTTGGTGTATTCAGTCCATTTACATTCAAGGTAATTCTCGATATGTATGTTCCTATTACCATTTTCTGAATTGTTTTGTTTTTGTTTCTGTAGGTCCTTTTCTTCTCTTATGTTTCCCACTTAGAGAAGTTCCTTTACATTTGTTGTAGGGCAGGTTTGGTGATGCTGAATTCTCTTAGCTGTTGCTTTTCTGTAAAGCTTTTGATTTCTCCGTCAAATCTGAATGAGATCCTTGCTGGGTAGAGTATTCTTGGTGTAGGTTCTTCCCCTTCATCACTTTAAATATATCGTGCCATGCCCTTCTGGCTTGTAGAGTTTCTGCTGAGAAATCAGCTGTTAACCTGATGGGAGTTCCCTTGCATGTTATTTGTCATTTTTCCCTTGTTGCTTTTAATAATTTTCCTCTGTCTTTAATTTTTGTCAGTTTGACTACTATATGTCTTGGTGTGTTTCTCCTTGGGTTTATCCTGCCTGGGACTCTCTGTGCTTCCTGGACTTGGGTAGCTATTTCCTTTCCCATGTTAGGGAAGTTTTCAACTAGAATCTCTTCCAGTATTTTCTCAGGTCCTTTCTCTCTCTCTTCTCCTTCTGGGACCCCTATAATGCAAATGTTGGTGCATTTAACATTGTCCCAGAGGTCTCTTAAGCTGTCTTCAGTTCTTTTCATTCTTTCTTCTTTATTCTTTTCTGCATCAGTGATTATCACCATTCTGTCTTCCAGGTCAATTATTCGTCCTTTTGCCTCAGTTAATCTGCTATTTGTTCCTTCTAGTGTATTTTTCATTTCAGTTATTGTGTTGCATGTCTCTGTTTGTTTGTTCTTTAATTCTTCAAGGTCTTTGGTAAACTTTTCTTGCAACTTTTTGATCTTTGCATCCAATCTTTTTCAAATTCTTGGATCATCTTCACCATCATTATTCTGAATTCTTTTTCTGGAAGGGTGCCTATCTCCTCTTCATTTAGTTGTTTTTCTAGTGTTTTATCTTGTCCCTTCATCTGGTACAAAGTCTTTTGCCTTTTCATTTTTTCTGTCTTTCTGTGGCTGTGATTTTCAATTCCACAAGATGAAATACTGCTGATACTGCTTGATTCTGCTTGATTCTGCTGTCTGCCCTCTTGTGAAGGAAGCTGTCTAGGAGGCTCATGGGTGCTTCCTGATGGGAGGGACTGATGGTGGGTTGCGCTGGTTGGGTGGAGCTCAGTAAAATTTTAATCCGATTTGGTGGGTGGAGCTCAGTGACACTTTAATCTGCTTGTCTGCCAATGGGTGGGGCTGTGTTCCCACCCTCGTGGTCATTTGGCCTGAGGTGACCCAGCACTGGAGCTTACAGGCTCTTTGGTGGAGCTAATGGTGGACTCTGGAAGGGCTCACGCCAATGAGCACTTCTCAGAACCCCTGCCGCCAGTGCCCCTGTCTCCTCGGTGAGCCACAGCTGCCCCCCACCTCTGCAGGCAACCCTCCAACACCAGCAGGTAGGTCTGGTTCAGTCTCCTATGGGGTCACTGCTCCTTCCCCCTGGGTCCTGGTGAGCACACTTTTTTGTGTGCCCTCCAAGAGTGGAGTCTCCATTTCCCCCAGTCCTGTGGAGATCCTGCAATCAAATCCCGCTGGCTTTCAAAGTCTGATTCTCTGGGGATTCCTCCTCCCGTTGCTGGACCCCCACGTTAGGAAGCCTGACGTGGGGCTCAGAACCCTCAGGACTTCTGCGGTATAACTGTTCCCTAGCTTGTGAGTCACCCACCCAGCATTTATGGGATTTGATTTTAACGCGATTGCACCCCTCCTACTGTCTCATTGCGGCTTCTCCTTTGTCTCTGGATGTGGGGTGGTTTTTTTTGGTGAGATCCAATGTCTTTCTGTCGATGGTTGTTCAGCAGTTAGTTGTAATTCCGGTGCTCTTGCAAGAGAGAGTGAGCGCACATCCTCCTATTCCGCCATCTTGATTCTTCTCCTTATACCTCCTTGCAGCGCTCAACAGCAGGGTGCACGAAGCTTTTACAGAGGGTCTCGGCAGGCAGGCAGTCCTGGGATACCTTTACAGACTGTTCTCAATGGATTTGCCTTCTTTGCTGAGCTTCAAAGCAATAAGAAAAGAGACTTTACAACAATTGGTCCTGGTCTGTGGCCTTCCGAGACCTTGGCAGCTGGGAAGTGAAAGGCAGAGGGAGGGAGCGCAGGGCAGGAGCAGTGCCTGGACGTGTGCCTATGGGGGTGGCTCTTTTTTTTTAACTTTTGATGTTTTTTCTTAAAATTATCTCTGGGATTCCACCAAGGATTTCTCAGAGGCACTTACAGAAATGTCCCATTAGCTAGCATGGTGCACCTTCCCTTCAGTTACTTTTGCATTCTGCTGCCTCTGCTCCCTGGGCCCACAGATGGGCTCCAAGCTCCTCACACCACCGTCTGCACATGCTGCCACCTTCTTTCAGTGGCACCACCACCACAGAGAAACTGAGTCCTCCACCAGGTGTCCTCTGCCACCCTCAGCAAGTCAGAGCCTCCTGGTGTTCCATCTGCTGATACGGAGGTCTATTTGTTCGCCCCATTTAACTTCAGTTTTCTCACCTAAGTATCAAAATATTTCCTCGCAATCATACAGGTGTCTTAAGAAACCACTTTTTTAACCTATTGAACTTCCCCCAAGAACTAAAACTATGACAATAGTCCACCGCAGGTGTGGGCCATAGGCCATCCACCACCATCTGCCAACATGACTATACCTGACAAGTCTGGCTGGATCTTTGATGATAAATTTCTCACAAAAATGTCTCCAATACTACACTTTTCCTTGTATCCATGTCCTCCTATAGTGAGACTTTGCAGCTCTTTCCATCAAAGATGTGTATTCCCCACTTCTTAAATCTGAGATGATTCTCTCTTGAATTAGGTCAATAGAATGTGGTGGAAATGACTGAATGCTAGTTCCAACCCTGCTTTTCTGGAAGTCTGGAATACTTCTGCTTTTATCTGGACCCCTGAGACTATCACATGAACATATCCAATACAGCCTTCTGGAAATGAGAGATGGTGTGAAACAAAGTCTGAGTCTGCTGAGGCATGCTAATTAAGGCTCTGGACCTGTGAAAGATCCCAGCCAAGCTGCCACTAACCAAAGGAAAAAGAGGGAAGCTACTGTAGACCAGTCACCCCCATTAAGCCAGGACATGAGAACTGAAAGCTTGTTGTTTCAGGTCACGGAGTTCTGGAGTGGTTTGTTATTCAGGAATAGTTAACTGGTATATCTTTCTTTACTTGGAATGTTTTTCCCTTAGAGGCCTCCATTGCTGAATCAAATACTGTTGAGACAGTCTAATCCATTAATTTGGCAAACAAGCCTAGAAGCCTCTGAATCTCATCAAGTTGGTTCAAGTTGTGACAATCCTGTTATACTTGAAATCTAAATTGACATGTTTTTTTCTTTTAATTGGGGTATGTCCAAGTCTCTAGTAATTGACTTACCCATATAATGCTTTATACTTATTTGTAAAATAGTGTATGCTGAATGATTTTGCTAATTGTTCACATTTTCTTTTTTCCATATTTTTTGAGGTTATCACATGGATGAAGCTTTTCCTTACTTAAAAACATTTTCTTTCAAATTCTCTAGGACCCAACCATCTGTCTGAGGTTGTTCCACCAATTATCTTATTTTTTCAAGTATTACTATTTTTAAAAAAATAAAACATCTGTGATATCTTTGGCACAGATTGATTTAATAAACAAAAGAATTAACAAATGTAACCATTTTTGTCTTATCAAGTGTCAGTACTTAACAGCTAACATTTATTGATCTCTTACCATGCATTAGACACTGGGCTACGAGCTTTAGGTGCTGTGTATTCTCATTTAATTTTCCTAACAAGTGAAGCAGGTACTAATATTCCCCACATGAGAGGGTTTAACAAATATGGCCAAGATTACAAAGCAAATGGCATATTATGATTCAACTGATATCTTACAAAAGATTTACAGAAGATGTCTCTCTGACCCGTACCTTCCAACACTGACTTCTCCAGAATCAGACTGTGTTGTTAAGTCACCAATTGATATGAATCATCGCTGGGGACAATTTTTATTTATGGCAAGGCCTCTGGACACTTCTGAGCTATGAACAGGGTAACAGGGTTTGTTGCCTGCAAAGCACGTGGCTTTTTTAGACCATGGAGATTATTCGTGGGAGTTTTTCTTCAGGGAGGGTAAATTTGTTTTTTCTGTAGTATTGTTACTCTATAAACAACCTCAAAATTTCAGTGGTTTACAAAAACAAGTATTTACCTTCCTCACTTACAGATTTGCAGGTCAGTGGGGGTTAGCTCACTTGACTGGGCTGACCTGGGCTCTAGGCTGTGGGTTGGGTCCAGGCCTTCTCTGTGTGTCTTCACTTTTCAAGGTCCAGCATGGACCCAGGGCATGGTTTTATTTTTGTTTTTTATGAAGACTTAATTTTTATTTTTAAAGTTTAATTTATTTCTTTTTAATATTTATTTCAAAGTATTTATTTCATTTTTTAAAATATTTTTATTTATTTATTTTTAGAGCAGTTAGGTTCACAGCAAAACAGAAAGGAAGGTACAAAGATTTCACATCTACCCCCTTCCTCCCTACGTGCATAGCTTCCCTCATTATCAACACCCCCCACCAGATGGAACATTTGTTGCAATCGATGACCCTCCAGTGACGCATCATAATCACCCAAAGTCTCTAGTTTACATTAGGGTTCCTCTTGGTGTTGTACATTTTATGGGTGCAGACAAATGTAGACCGACATGTACCCACCTTGAGAGTACCACACACAGTACCTTCAGTGCCTATCTGTCCTCCACCTGTTTAACCCAGCCCCCTTCCCAACTGCGGGCCACCACTGATATTTCTACTCTCACCATTGTTTTGCCTTTCCCAGAATGTCAAATAGCTGGGATCATGTACTAGGTAGCCTTTTCAGAACAGCTTATTTAACTTAGTTATCCACATTTAAGTTTCCTTCATGTCTTTCATGGCTAGATAGCTCATTTCTTTTTATCATTGAATAAAAGTCCATTATCTGGAAGTACTAGAATTTATTTATCCTTTCCCCTGCTGAGGGACAGCTTGATTGCTGCCAAGTCTTGGCCATCATAGATAAAGCTACTATAAACATCCAGGTGCAGGTTTTTGTGTGGACATAAGTATTCAACTTCTTTGGGTAAATACCAAGGAGCGTGATTGCTGGGTTGCACAGTAAGGGTATGTTTAGTTTTGTAGGGAAACTGCCAAACTGTCTTCTAAAGTTGTCGTACCATTTTGCATTCACACCAGTAATGAAGCCATGTTCCTTTCACGGTAAAGCATGGGGACACAAGACAAAAGACCATAATGTGCAAATGCATTTAAACTTTGGTTTGAATCATTAACCTTACCAACCCCATGGTCAAAGCAAGTTACTTGGCCACACCTAGTGATAAGGAACAGGAAATATACTCCATCCACCACAAAGCCATGGCAAGGGTAGGGAAATATAATTCTGTAACAGGAAAGGAGTGAAACCCTTAATAACAGGAAAGGAGTGACATCAAGATGTAATCTACAACAGAAACCTAGGAAGAATTTTTGAAGACTTCATGTCATTCCAGAACAATTTGACCAATTTAACTGGATCAAAATCTCTTGAAGGGCTGACTATTTAACAGACCTTCTGAATATTTCCAGAGCTTAACACTCTTACTTTTTCAATAATTACTCTCTGACAAATAATACAACTTCCAGCTTACTATAAAATCACGTGTGTGCTGAGGACAGCATTGGGAGTCAGGAGGGACGAATGTTTACATAACTTCCACCTACATTATGAATTATTCGCTTTTAGATGGTATGATACAGTGAAAAACTGGCTTCTGGGGACAGAACAGCATTCAGACCCTGGCTCTGCCACACACTAGCTGTAATCCCTCCGGCAGGGTATGTAACCACTCCATACAAATGCCTTCTCCTGCCAAATGGAGATAACAAAGTACCCACTTTGGGTGGGCAGAATAATTCCCCCTCCCCCTCATACCTCCACTCACTAATCCCTGGAACCTGGAATAGGCCACATGGCAAAATGGACTTTGCTGACATAATTAAAGTGACTGATCCATGACCTTAAGACAGTGACATTATCCTGGGTTATCTGGGTGGGCCCAACCCTGAGCCCTTAGGAGCCGAGAACTTCCTCCAGCTGGAGGCAGAGGGCTATGGCAGAAGAGGTCAGAGAGACTCTAAGTGGGAGAAGGATTTGGCACACAGTTGCTAACTCAGAGATGTTGAGGAGCCCCTGTGCAAGGGCGGGAGACAGGCTTTTGGGAAGTTGGGGCAGCCGCAGATGACAGCCAAGATGGAAACAAGGAACCTCCGTTCTGCAGCCACAAAGAATCGGATTCTGCCAACAACCTCCATGAGTGTGAAGTCAGATTTCTTCCCCAAGGTGTGCAATAAGGAACACGGCCCTGCACGCAGCTTGCTTTTAGCCCAATGAGGCCTGTGTTGGTCCTCAGACCTACAGACTGTGAGATAATAAATGAGTGTTGTTTCAAGCCACTAAATTTGTGCTAATTTGTTGTGGCAGCAACAGAAAACAGATACACCACCTCATAATGTTGTGGTAAGAATTCAATGATGTAGAGCTCTGATCTTCAATCCCTGTTCACTGTATTATTTATGTGTATAACTTCCAGTGATTCCTACTGTTTTAAAACTTCCAAACTAAAGTGCAATTTCTCAAACTCTCCTGGCATAAAAATATCATTAGTGGAAGTTTTTTGGATTCTAGCTAATTAGATATGGTACCTAACAAGCAGTGCACTTTCTGTGTTAGTGTACACAAAGCCTTCTGCTGTCTGGCTACCACAGAAAACAAGTTGTTACAAATCCAACCACTGTAACTTCTCATTAAGTTTCCCTGGTTACTGGACATCAGTAAAAGCCTTTGTCTACCTTGAAATGCAAATGTTACATTTCTCACCAACCAACCATGCAAGATGAAAAGATCCTAAAACATGGTTACAGAATTTAGGAAAGACAGAGACTATTTTCTACACATTCCTTCTCCCCTACCCAAAGCTCTCTTCCTCTTTCAGTGTGATTCCTTTATTTTATTTTACTTTATATTTTATTTTTGCTTTCTGCTTCAGGAATAGCTTTCAAACTAGAAGCTGATTCAAAGAATGACATATGAGAGGTGAAAAGATGGATTTGAGAAAATCTAGAGTCAGAGCAATATGATTATGACAAAGAAAAACCCATAATATTGAGTCAGGAAAGGCAAGTTTAAGAGCCAAGGATATTTGCAAACTAGGTTATTCCTGCCTTTCTACAAACAGGTGCCTTTCCTTTAAACGATGCAGTAAGCATCACTTCCCTCTCAAACAGATGGATAATTACGTGGCAGAAAGTGTATGGACAGCCACTTATAGGGAAGAAAGCTGCTGGTGTGCTGCTTCTTCAGATCCAACATTTTGCAACCCTGATCAAAAAAATCCCCCCGCTGTGTACTTTTAATAAAAGAAAGCCGCTTATTGTTCTGGGGAGTGGGGTATCAGAACAATGGTGCCAGGCCACATCGCTTCACCTCGAAATTGTTGGTGTGTTTAGCAAACACCGAGGATGTCGGAAACTACCTGCTGCTCCGAGTGGGATGAAGGCAAATCACCCTCTCCTTTGTTTAGCAAATTATAATTGTGTTGGGGCTTCCATGGGACCGGAAAGGGATATTTAGTCACACTAGCCAAGCCTGCAGCAGGAACAAAATCATAGTGGGGAAGGTCTACTAAAGGCCTTGTACTTTCAATTACTCTTACCTGAGTTACCACAGTTTGGGTTCTGGACAAACGATTTCCATGGAAACCATTATCTCCAGTAATTTGTATTCTTTGCTCATTTTTGTTACACTTTTGCAAAGCATTAGTGTTTTTGTGTTCAATTTATTTTTTACCTGTCAGTTCTACTCACACATGCAGCCATGCTTAACGTCCCCTATCGCATTGATACTGTTTTTTAATGGGCTGGTATTTGGCCATCCATAGCAGTTGGTTTCTTTTGTTAACTGTGAATTAAAATGTAGCTGCTCACAGATCTGCTTTTATCACTGAAGTTTCCTTCAAAATGATTGAAAAAGATGGGCTGTCTTGAGCTACCATCTCCCAACTCTTTGTAGTTGAGAACTGGTGAACAGGGCTGGCCTCATCTGTACAACTTTTAAGGATGAAATTGAAAGGGAAAAGGATGGATGCCTAACTAGATTCCAGTAGCCCTTCCTCTAATCAAAGTACCGGCCTTATGGATCTTTGCCTTTCCCAGCTCTATACCTGTCTCTTCATCACTTTCATACATAAAAGTGCCACGTGCTGAGATTTGTCCCTTTAAAGGTCTTTAATATCAGCTTTCCTGTACTTTTATGAGAAATAATTACGCATTCTTCTAATCCTTTACCTTACCAAAAAGTTACTTTGGTCTTTGGTGCTATGATTAGAGCATACTACAATAAACGTGTAGTTCTTTTTCTGCTGGATGAATTAAAGTTCCTCTGCATGTATTTCTCCCCCTGACATCACAATGGACTCATTTCTATTTGTTACCAAAGGCTGTGGCATAGATACGTGTTTGGGGTTTTTTTTTTGTTTGGTTTTCCTTTGCCAAAAAATATCAAGCACAATTACTAAGTGCTAATTGCAATGCTATGGCTTTATCTAATTTAATTTAATCCTTGCAATCTTCACTTTTAAATAGGAGGAAAAAGAATATTTAGAAAGATAAATAAGTACTACTGCAGTTGTTTTCAAATTGTAGCCTCTTTCAGAATCACCCAGATGACTTGTTGAAACTCAGGTTCAGCACCTCTTGGGTGGAGCCTGAGAATCTGCATTTCTAGTAAGTTCCCAGGAGATGCTGCTGCAGCTGGTCAAGGTGAGACATGTTTAGAAAAACTGCACCATAGTATATACTGAATGAAAATATTTAATTTGGTTCAAGTGTAGTAAGGGTCATAGAATCTTTTCAAGATTCAAATATATTAAGGAGTAAGGAGCCTGCAGACCCACCCGGGGGAAACTGATCCCAACAGAAATAAAAATGGCATGATCAAAGGGTTCCAGAATGAACAATTTACAAAAGAAGGATAAACTTGAGAAAGGAGTGGTACCTCTCAGGTTTGTCTTCTGGCCCAGCCCCCAGTGGACTAATGCCTATATCCTATGGAAAGTAGGAAACTCCAAGGCAAGTCTGCAAGATAGTTCATTGGCCCCAAGAATCTCATTTTTGGTGTCCTTCTAAACTGGAGTTGAGGATAAGGAAGACAGGGAGATCTCTTCCAGCCTTCCCTCTTCCCCAGAGACTATTCTGCAGTTTTGAGATGTAAAGGCAGTGCCTAGCAGAGCACTGGTGCATTAGCGACGGCTGCCAGGGAAGAGGCAGGAGATGCCCAGCAGGAGACAGAAACTTCCAACAGTGGCCAGTATGGTCACATCCAATGGATGCTCAGCAGATACGGTGGGAACCAGCAAATGTTTAGAGCAAGAGAGTATTGCCTGTAGACACTGAGACACCTGCTGAAAAAGGGAATAATTCTGACAACTCTGGGAAGAAAATGAGTTTATGAGCATGAATGAAGAAATCTTAAGACTAATTCGCAGTCATTTTACATTCAACACTCAGCAAATAACCATCGAGTGCCGGTTATATTTCAGACATTTTGCCAAGTGGTATAAAAAGAGATCAGCAATGTGGATATGGACTGTCTTTATGAAACTTAAAAGACACACATTAGTAAAACAATTATAGACTATATCCTGCACATAGGATGTTACCGGTTGTTCAGGGTCAGGAAAAGATGGAAAATCAGGAGTGTAGTAGATGGTGAAAGAAATTCTGGGTTGGAATGCCTTGTAAAGAAAGGAGGGAAAAAGCTTTGATTATGGAGAGAAGAAAGTTTACATTGGACTGTTTTTAGTCCAAATAACATGTCTTGGTGAGATGCTGGGTTCCTTGCTTAAGAGAGAAGTCATTTACGGTGGTGATGTCTGAAGAGGGTTGAACAGGTCTACATGGAGACAGACAGATTATCTGAATGAAAAACGCCAAAACTAAATTTGGATTAATCTCCTGACTTCAGGGCAATGGCTGCCAGCGTCTCATCTAGGACAAGGTCAGAGGTTCCAAAGCAGGAAGGGCAAGCTCAGCATGTTTTGACTGCAGACTGGTTGCTTTCTCTTCATATTGGTGTTTCTCAGGTTCTTCTTTTCCTACATAATTTCCCTGAATGTTCTCATCTCCTCCCCTGCATGATGACACCTGTATTAGTGGAAGCAACACCAACAGCTGCTCCAGGCATAACTGCAAGGTTATTTGTTGTTCACCCAAAGCCTGATGCCAGTCTGCTGGACTTCCTCTATCTTATAACTACACCATTAGGAGCACAAGGCTTCCAGGGCTGCTGAGGAGGACAGTTACTGGAGACTCTGCAGGGATTTTTTTTTCAAGAGCCAGGCCAGGCAGTGGCTTTCCTCTTTTGTTCCCCATTAGCTAGAACCCAGTTACATGATCCCAGGCTGTCTGCAGGGGAACCTGAGAAGACACACATTTAACGATCGCTAACAGTCTTTGCCAGAATGCTTACCTTATCTCCATCCTTGACAGGTCACCTTGGATTTAAACCCATGGATCTGACTGCCAGTGGGCATCATCTTCTCAGAAACCAGCCCTCTCTTTACACTCCATTTCCAAATATATGATACTACCTCAGTCTCCATTTAGAAATCCTTGATTCTTCCTTCCTCCTCCCCAAGTCCATCTGTTTTATGATCTTAGTCTGTCTCCTTCTTTCCATCTTCATCACTACAATGCCAGGACACCACCATACTTTCATCTGCACAGGCTTCCTAACTGGCCTCCCTGCCTCTGATGATGTCCTTCCTTTCCTTTTCATTCCCCACACTCAAGCTAAGTTTTATGCTGTGAATGTGCATCTGATCATTCCTCTCTGCTACCCTACTTGTTCATTAGCTTCCTTTTATCCTTAGGAAAAGTCCAGTTTCTCATTCATGGATGATGAGGCCTCAAATAACTAAACTCCTCCTCTCTTCCCAGAAGAGAGAATAATTATTAAAGTAGTAATTTTAAAATAATCATTATTATTTAATTATTTCCTTAAGAAATATTACAGAAAAGTCCTGGTTTAAGGACAGTGACAGGGATATTTAACCTAACCTGGGGTGAGGGGTGGGGTCTTGACAGGCTTCCTTGAAGAATTAATATTTAAGCTGAGTTGGAGAAACCAAGGGAAACATTGGGGACAGGCAGGTATTCAGGCTCAGAGGACTCCAGGACGGTGGCAAGGGTGCCCCAGGTCATAACATTGCTTTCCACCTGAATGGTATTTCCTAAGTTGTGCAAAGCTGTGGCCCTTTGAGGAGAAAAGACATTTCAGTTAAGAGACTAAGGCATAGAAAGGGCATAAAGAAGTTAAAGATGATGTGCTGATCTTGATTATTTGATTTGATTTTCCATGTGTCAGTTTATTCACTAAAATGGTGTTTTCTAAAACTGTGCACTTTGGAATCACCTGGGAAACTTTTAAAAAGTTGAATTTGTGCTACCTGTCTCCTCTCTAACACACACACACACACACACTAATAGAGTAAGACTCCCCAGGGATAATAAGGTCGAGGAGTTTGTTCAGAATTTCTTTTTTAATTCAGAATCCTCAGAAGATTCTGGTGTGTCCAATTCATGGGCTGAAATTTGAGGAAATACTGTCTAAAATATCAGTAAACCTGGACCAATTCCTGCAGTGGCACAGAATATCTCTTGCACCGACTGTTCTGGAAAAGTGGAATTGTCTACGAAAAAGAGGGGAAATAGTGGCACCATTAATTTACTTTTCATTTTGATGACCAAAATGATTCCATTTCACTAAAAAAGTAAAAAATTTGTAAACTACTAAGACTATCAAGAATCTTTTCCTTTGTCTTCTTTTTTTTTCCTTCTTACCAGAGTAGCAGTTACTAGGCTAAAATGTAGAAGTGACAGACAGTTGGATAATCCCAAAGGTTTGCTCTTTTTAGAACGAAATCGATCATTATGTAAATTAGCTAGAACTTACTATTGTAGCTGTTTGTATATTCATCTTATCTCTTTCAATGAACTGCAAGCTTCTGGAATCCCAGAGCCATATATTTATTCAGCAAAATCCCTCTCCAATGTAAAATCTTGCTTATAATAGATTAAATGAATGGTGAAGAAAACACTTTAATCGCTGCCCATTTCAAACTGAATACGATCCAAGTTTTATCACAAATAACGACAAAACCCTACAGGGGTCAGCCTAACCCTTTGACCTCAGTTCTTACCTGTGTTCTCCTTAGTCAATATGATGTATCGACTTTGGCTTTCCTGTACTCAAACGCCCCAAATTCTTCCCCCAGGGCTTTACATGGCTGGATTCTTTACATAATTCAAGTCTCAGCTCAAATGTCACCTGCTCAGAGAGGAATACACAAACCATGGTATCAAAAGCAGACTATGTCTACTATTGCTTCTCATTCCAACACAATGTTGGATTTTCTTTACATCGTGATACGAAATAACCTTATTCATTCACATGTGGATTTCCTTCTCTTTCTGCTATAATGTAAAGTTCTTGTGTATATGAGTATATGTTTGATACATATACACATGCATGCAGGGACTGAAGTGTCTCACAGCTCCCACATTCTACAACCACCCTAAGTCCACATACTAGCAGAAAGCACACGATTCTCGCAGATTAAGAAAATTTAATAAATGATTTCTTTACTAAGTTGTGAGCAGTGCCTAAGAAAACTGCTCTAACTATCCCAGAGCTACTTAAGACAGGTGTTACCCAAGGTCACTGTAAATGGATGATAAAAGCCGAGATAGAGAGAATCATGGAAAAGAGATTGCCTTGGTAGGAATACAGGCTGAAGGGGCCATGAAGGCAACTAAGAGAAAGAAGTGCTCTGACCTCCTACTCCTCCGTCTCTGTTATCACTGTCTTAGGTTCCCCATTAGCTGAACTAAGAAGAAGGTAGAAGACAAGAAAGATGTATTATATAACTTCTCGTTTTGAGATAATTCTAGATTCACATACAGTTTTAAGAAATCGTACAGAGATACTTCATACCCTTGACCCAATTCTCCCAATGGTAAAACTTTGCAAAACTTTAGTACAATATCAGAAACAGCATATTCTATTGATAAAGTCAAGATTCAGAACACTTCCATCACTACAAAGATGCCGAAGGTTGTTTTTTTAGAGTCATACTCATTTCCCTCCCACCCAAATCCTTGTATTAACCCCTGGCAACTAGTAATCTAGTCTCTATTTCTGTATGATTGTTATTTCAAGAATGATTATAAATGGAATCATACTGTACCTAACCATTTGGGACTGGCTTTTTCACTCAGCATAACTCTCTAGAGATTCATCTAGATTACTATGTGTAATAATAGTCAATTTATTTTTAATATTACTGCACATTACATGTTATGGAAATATTACAGTCTGTTTAACCATTCATCCATTGAAGGACATCTGTGCTATCTCTAGTTTTAGGTTATTATAAATACAACTGTTACGAACATTTGTGTACAGATGTTTATGTGAACATAAGTGATCATTTCTCTGGGATAAATACCAAGAGTGCATTTGTTGGGTTGGATGATAATTTTGTACTTAGTATTTTTTAGCAAATTCCGGACTTTTTTCCTAGAATGCCTGTACCAAGTACATTTCATCAGCAGTGAATGAATAACACATTATCTCCACATACTCATCAGCATTTATATATATAGTGATATTTCACTAGGATAATAGCCTGCATTACCATAACGGCTAATAAAGTTGAACATGTTTTCATGTGCTTACTTGTCATCTGTATATTCTCTTCAGAGAAAAGTTTCCATGGCTTTTGTCCACTTTCTAACTGGTTTGTTGTTTTTCACACTGGAGTTTTGAGAGTTCTGTTTGTATTCCAGATACTAGTCTTTTGTCAATATGTAATTTATCAGAGTCAATAAATATTTTCTTACAGATTGCCTTTTTATCCTCTTAACAGGAGATTTCACAAGATAACTTTTTAAAATTTTTACAAAATGCAATTTATCATTTTTTCCTTTTAGGAAATGTACTTTTGGTGTTATCTAAAAAATCTTTGCCTAGTCCTATTCCTAAGATTTTCTCTTATTTTTTTTTCTAAAAAGAAAAATATTGGCTGAAAGTCTGGAATATATGAGGCAAAAGGAAACCCGAGAAACTTACTACCTTGTTGCTTCTCCTGGCTAATGTCGTTAGTCAGCCTGCTTTCTTTTTCCACTTTTCAGATTCTCTTTCCATCTGTTTTACATAAATGTTCAGGGTTTTTAGTCTGCTTAGCCTGAGGAATAGTAAAAAGTATGTCTACTCCATCTTCCTAGGAACAGAAGTCCAAAAAAGACTTTTATGTAACCAAATGTCATTCTCTTTAAGGACAGAGCAAAGTTGAGAGTAAATATGGAAAGGAAAAAGGCGGTTTAACTAAGAGAGAACACATATCTGTTTAGACTCCTTGAACTTCCACTTATTTTTCCAAAGAAAAACAAGCACAGACAATCTAAATATATATTTCTAATTAAAAACATTTTAGTCATAGTTGCACAAACTATAAATGTGTAAGGTCTGTGCTTTGTAAATATATTTTATGATGCTATTTGTTAAAAAATCCTTTTGCTGATTTCTGCTTCATTTGGAGATGTTATACAGTTTTTCAAAGAAAAGAAACAACATAAATTATGGCCAAAAAATCTCAAATGCTATGAAAAGCTAAGAAAATAACCTATATCCTTGTAAAAAAAATCTTTATTTTTCCTTTCCTTATATCCTTGTATATTGGTACAATATCCAACTTAATTGCATGCAGAAGTTTTAGACCCAAGTGAATTGCTGTTGGATTCTACCCAAAGATCTATTTTCTCATTGATTTTCTTTCTGAAAGCTTTACTTCTTATTACAATGTCTATTTTAACTATGTCCCTTAAATATATTTTGTGCTCAAGTAATAACATCAGAAGTCACTGACAAGGGAGGGTTTTCTCACACAAATTGGAAAGTATCATGCAGTGCCCTTCCCGAAGCAGAGAAGAGAAAGAGGTACCCTTTGGATGATCTTTTTGTCAATACTCTTGACCATGTAACAACAGAAGGATACATTACAAACTATAGCTAATTTATTGTATGCATTTCCACACACTGCATATGTATGTACACATCTTTGCAGAAAGTATGCATTTTCCATCATCAATAAATGTGGGAAAAGACCTTTTTTAAACAATGGTTTGTATTTTCAATAACAATTCAGGCTCAATACCATTCTGTACTTATAAATTTCACTGGGCTAACAAAGAAGTAGTGGAAAAAGCCAGCTGTAATAAATAAGTTCTTATTATCCTACCCGCTCCTTCTCAGAGATTACATTGTTGTGGGCTAGAAAAAATTCAATAATGAGATAACATGTAAGCTTCTAACTCACTCTAATCATTATAAAATGACCATTAAAAGAAAATAATGGATTTTTCTGTGTTAGCTAAAATATATTTCCAACATCATTACTGGCTGAATTGAATTCGTAAAAACATAATTCATTTAGAACTCACCTTTTAACTGCCAAATTCTAGGGAAGATAGTGATTTTTTGTAATGTTGAACATGATATTGAACTGCATCAATTACTTTTTTTTCCCTTTTTAAACGTAGCTTTATTGAGGTGTAACTGACAGACACTAAGACACACTTATTTAAAGTGTATAATTTGGTTGGTTTTGACGTGTGTGCAGCTGTAAGGACAGATGATGAGCATTTCCATCATATCTAAAAGTTGCACCTCTTTGTATTCCCTCTCTCCTATGCCTCTTACCATCCTGTCCACTACTGCTCTGCTATCACTATAGATTAATTTATCTTTTATAATATTTGATATAAATGGAATCATTCAATATGTATTCTTTTTTCATCTGACTTATTTAGTTTGAAATTATTATTTAAGATGCATCCCTGTTATAGCAATGCCAATAGTTCATTCCTATTTATTGTTGAGTAATATTCCATTGCATAGACATACCACAGTCTGTTTAGCTATTTGCCTATTGATGGACATTTGGTTTGTTCCCAGTTTTTCACAATTAAAAATAAAGCTGCTATAAACATCTATGTACAGTATTTGTACCATCATATGATTTAATTTCTTCTGGTTCATACATGGGAGTAGAGTGGGAGTAGATAGATGTTTCCCAAAGCTGTTGTACTATTTTACATTCTTCTGAACAGTGTACGAGAGTTTCAGTTCCTTGTTAAGTTAGATGCAAAAATTCTGAATAAAAATGTTAGTAAATCAAATCCAACAATATATGAAAAAGATAAGCCATCATGTCTAAACTGAGTTCATCCCAGAGATGCAAGTTTAGTTTAGCAATGGAAATCAATTAATGTAATTCACCTAGTCCAACTATTTATTCAACAAATATTTACTGAATATCTACCACATGCCTGAAACAAGAGTAGATTTTGGAGACACAGCAGTTAAAAAATTATAAAAACGTATCCCTTTGCAGAGGTCAAAATACAATGGAGTCTGACACATATTAACAAGGGAAATAGATAGTATGTCAAATGATCATTGTTATGAATATAAACATGACAAGGATGGAAGATAGAGGGAGTGGCTGCCCATTTAGACAGAGTAGTCAGAAAGGGCCTCATAGGAAAGATAGTACTTGAGCAAAGACTAGAAAGAGATATGGAAGTAGGTCACATGGATATCCGGGGAAGGTGTGTTCTAGGTAGAAGGAACAGCAAGTGTAAAATCTCAAAAGCAGAAGTGTGCCTCTGTTCAGTTTTTTGTTTGTTTGTTTGTTTGTTTTGTTTTTTTGAGTAGAGTGAGCCAGGAAGAGATGACATTAGATAAACAGCGGTGACTGAATCATTTAGGCTTGTGTGTAGGCCACTTACAGGATTTAGAGTCTCACTCTTTCATTGTAAGCCTTGCAAATGTATTGAACAGAGGACTGGCATGATCTGACCTCTATGATAAAGACATAATTCTCTTGCTGCACTGAGAAAAGACTAAGAGGCTAATCATAGAAAATCAGGAAGAATCCCTAAGAGTCTATTGCAAGAATCCAAATAAAAGATGACTATGGCTTGCACCAAAGTCTTTGCAGTAGAAGTAATAAGATATGGTCAGATTTTGGATATATTTTAAAGGTAGAGCCAACAAAATAGTTGTTTTCAAACTGAATGTAAGTTGAGACAGAAAAAGAAAAGGATTCAAGGATAATACCAAGGTTTTTGTTTGTTTTTGTTTATTTTTCTTTTGTTTGAACATCTAGAAGAACTAGCTTCTTACTGAAATAGGGAAAGATGGAGAGATTTTGAGGGAAGATCATCTTTGGATTTAAGTTGTAGGTAAGTTTTAGAGCTTTGGGTGATGTTAAGCGGGCTACTGGATATTCAAATACAGAGGAGAATTTTAATCTGGAACGTACATTTGGTAGTATCCAGTATGTTTTTGGTATTTAAAGCCATGAGAACAAATGAAATCATTCAGGTAATGAGGGTTCGTAGAGTCAAGATGAGAGGAACAAGCAGCCACGTGGCAGAAATAAAGAGAAAAGGGAACGTGTCTTTGGGGTGTGAGCTGGTAAGTAACCCTTGAGACCTCCAACACAGGAAGACTGACCAGTGAAAACAGAAAGAAAGGAGAAGAGTATACTGTCTCTGAACCCAAGTTTTTAAAAGTGTATCAAAAAATTGGGAGTGATCACTTTCCATATGACATATACTATCAAATGTACTAAAAACCAGATTAAACCATTTCTCCTAGCATGGTACTAAACAGATGGAAATTAGTTTGTTTCACCATCTGTGGTAGACATACTACTATGACTCCCAGGATCTCTGCCCCACACCTTTTCTTTAATACTCTGATGCTCTCTCCTTAATTGCGTATGGGACCTATGACTTCTAACGAATAGAATAGTATGTCACTCCTGTGACTACATTAAATTATAGAATACTGCCTTGCTCTTGAGCTTCTTCTGGCCTTGAAGAAGCAAGCTCTTGTGCTGCAAACTGCATGATGAGGGCCACAGGGCAAGGTACTAGAGGAGACTCAGAAAAGTGGCATCTGGCCAATAGCTAGGAAAATCTGAGGTTCTCTGTGCTACACACCAAGGAAATTCACTCTGGAACACTTGAGTGAATTTGGAAGTTGATACTTCTCCAGTCAAGCCTCCAGATGAGAACACAGCCCATTTGATACACTGCAGCCTGGTGAGACCTGATGTAAAAAACACACATAAGTTGTGCCTGGACTCCTGACCCATAGAAACTATGAGATAATTAATGAATGCTGCTTTAAGGCACTAAATATGTGGTACTTTGCTACACTGCGATAAACAATAAACACTAATAAACACACACAACACACTAATAAATAATTAATACATCATCCATTTGGGTTTAGGCATATGAAATATTCCCCATATCCTTGGGCTCATATACAGTACAGTTGCCTTGTGAACCACATTGACCTGGTCCAGGACTGGAGTCCTAACCAAAGTCTATCTCTATTTCTAAATGACCCTTTTGCCAAGAAACCACCTTTTCTTTCTTTTCTTTTCTTTTTTTTTTTTTTTTTGTCTATTAGAAACACAGCTAAATTGGCCTAGACCCAGTTGTGCTTCACAGCACTAACTCATATGCTTCTGTTGGACTGGATTTCATCTCTATGCCCACTCCTCGTCAATGGCTTCAATCCAGATGTGTTTGGGTTGATCATGGAGATTGTGACTAGGACTTGCCTAATTCTTAAGAGTCTGGCCCACGTTCTAAAATCCTTGAACACTATCCCCTGCCTCCTAACTAATCACCTAACCGATATCACCCAAAGCAGATGTCCTTAAATGAAATATGGAAAATTGCAAAGAATACTGGCTTTGAGGTCAGATACAATTCTTCACTAATCACTTACTGAGTGACCAGGGGTAAGTCATTTAATCAACTCGAACTTTAATTTCTGTATCCATAAAATGAATCTACTTTCTTCATGTTTACTGTAAGGCCTAAGTAAGAAATGTCAATGAAAGGATTATGAGGTTAACTGATAGTAAATAATTAACAAAATTGTGGTTTAATTCACTCTCCTTTCCTTTTAGAATTATACACACTGGAATTTTTTTGAAGATTCAAGACTTTTTTGGATAAAAATGTAGTTTATTGTTTCAAGATACTGACTTGTTTTCATAGTATCCATTAAATTCTGAAAAAAAAAGAATTTATTCTGAACAAAGTTAAAAATCATTATAAGCTTGGGAAATACATTATTTGCATATAGAACCAAGAACCATCACCATATCAGCAGGATTCCCTTGATACTTAGTTCACAACAACTTCAGTTTCACAGATCAAGTTCAAGGACAGAAATACACTTAAAATGTTCTCAGGCAAGCTTTGATCAAGAAGGCAAAAAAAAAAAAGTGTATTGAAATGGTTTTTGGATAATTGATACAAATTAAACTAAGCTTTCAGTCAATACTGTAATTACCAGGGTAATGAACAGTGAAAAAACGAATATCGGTTGGTGTGCATAAATTCAAGTTAAGTTTCATAGTGCAGCTCAGCACTACATCTATTCACCTGTCAGAGAAAATGTAGACAGAATATCATACCTTATTAGTCCTTTATATCTTAACTTTTAGGACCTGAAGTCCCAATTCTCCTTTATCTAATTTTTATCATTCTTCCACTTTTGGTAAAAAGGACTCAGTTGACCAAAAATGCACCCTTGTGTAATGCTTTAACATTTTTAAATTCAATAAAATTGTATATGGTTTGTATTATTCTTTATAATAATGGTCAATTTAATTTTAAGTTATACATGAAAATTTCCATTTATACTGTTTTTATTAACATTTTCTCCTGTAATTTTTGAATCTTTAAATTTTACTTTATTATCATGTCATTGCCATTTTCCATTTTCCTTTAGAATGTTTAGATTTCTTCTGACCAATATGTAATAGTATATATGTAAAAGATGAAAAACTTTTTTTGGTAATATATGATACAAATATTCCCCCCGGTTTTTGTCTATCTCAAAAATCCAAGAGAAAGAAAGCTACTTGAGGGAATGGCTTTTGATTTGCTTAATCTATGTTATCTTTCCAGCACACAGAAAAATTCCTAGCAAGTGATTGTTTTATAAGATTTAAAGATTCTTTTGATGGAAGGACACAACACACTAACACTTGGACAGATGAAAAGCAGGACTCTTTGTCACCCACACTAAAGGAAAGAAGACTGCCATACAGGGGCATGCAAGAGGGTCCCCCTGGGGACTGGGTAACAGTGAGCGGGAGCTGAAGGGGGCAGCTTCTTTACCACAAGCAGGATGAGGTCAGCTAGGTTTCCTGGGTTCCCTGTGCACTGGCTACTTTGAATAATTTTTAAGGCTCTGGGGCACAGGGCTTCTCCTTAGTTGTTCCCCTGGGGAGATTAGGGCTGGTGCATAGTAACCAGGGAGTGTGGGAGCCTGATGAGAAAGTGGTTCTAATGGGTCCTTAATCAGCTGCTCAAGAAAGAAAACTGACCAGCCTCTAGCCAGGGCCTCCAAACTGGGTCAAGGCTATGCTTTTAAAAATTTTAACGAAATTTTAATTACATTACAGTAGTAGATGCTCATTACATATTTGTTAAATGAGTCATTTAATGTTGAATATTAATTATGGTACATTTTTGAAATCAAAATTTTTTTCATGTTTTATATGTTTTAGGACATGAACACAGCTTTATACATATGATTAGACTGAATAACAGCACAACTTTGTGCAATGCTCTTACAGGTTGTTTCACATGTGGATATTCTGCTATGTTCATTCTTTCAGGTGGACTTTAGAAAAATTTTCTTGAGTGCCAAACATTCCTTGAAAGGTTGTTTTGAGTTGAAATTGATTTGTTAACTGATTAAAGAGAATTATTAGTCAATGATATCGAGTCTTCTTAATTTCGAAAATAGTATATGTATCAGTAGCTACTGCTGTGTAACAGATCAATCCAAAATTAGTGACTTAAAACAAAAATAATGCATTATTTCTCATGACTATGTTTTGGATTAGCACAGCTGTGTGATTATTTTATTCCATACAGCATCTTCTTGGGTTTTTCCCCACTTATGTTCATCAGGAAGTGCGGCATCACTATTATGTCTGCCAGTTAACCATGGCTGTCAGCTAGAAATTCGGGTCCTCAACCAGGAGGTTCCTCACTCCCCAGCACCTCTCCTCCACATGTCTTCATCAACAAATAGCACAGACATTATTACACACAGCCGGCTTACAAGAGGATAAGCCCTAAGGTACAAAACATTGTATCTGTGTCAAACTTACAGATAGCTCATTGGCCAAATCATGTCACATGACTGAATTCCAAGTCAAGGTGATGGAAGAAAGATGACTTTGGATAGAAAAGTAGCAAGATTATATTGCATAGATACTTAGGAGGAATTTATAGACATTAAACAGTCTAATACAGTGGTCCCTTTGACAAAAAATTATTCACACCCCTTCCACAAGCAAAATATACTAATACCTAGAACTTCTGATAGGCTCATCTCTATTACAGAAGCAGGCTCAAGCTCAATTTTGAAGTCCAGGATGTCATCTAAATTAAGTACAGATAGAAATGAATTTCCATAGGTGCAGATTCTCTTGACCCACAGATCTGTTAACTAAAAAAGTATCTGTCTCTCACACACCCAAAATACAATGATGTGACAGGACAAAATAACAATATGTACTCCCATGGGAAATGGGGAATAACAGTAAATAAATAGTAGTTACTAATCCATAACAATTGTGAAATCCACTAGTCACATGCCACTAATTTCCCATACTTCAGGGTCAGCTTTCATGCAGAGTTTTCCTGTTTTGATTAGAATTAAATTTCTTAAAAGGACTACAACAAGCACCGTTAAAGGAAAATTAAGAATGTACATTCATGAAAAAGCACAGCATTTAAAAGTAAAGCTATTCAGAAGGAAAAGTCATTGGCAATTCATATAAGTGGCAAAGGGCTCATATCCAGGTTATGTGAAAAATACCTCATACAAACCGATAAGTAAGAAGACAACTCAGTAGAAACATGGAAAAGAGGAACAGGCAGTTCAAAAACAGAGGGACTCCAAATGGCCAAAAAAGAAAAAGAAAAAACAAAGGAAGAAAAGAAAAAAATATATATATACAATTAATAATCAGGAAGTGAACTTTAAAACACAATGAAATATCATTATATAACCCCTATAAAGGCTAATACAAAATAGACTGACAAGGTACAAAATTTCAGTTAAGCAAGATGAGTAAGTCTACTGCACGCCACAGTGCCTATAGTTAATAATACTGTACTGTGTTCTTAATAATTCTCTAAGAGGGTAGGTCTTACGTTAAGTATTCTTATAAATAAATAAATAATAAATAAATAAATATAAATAAATAAAGAGGGAGGGAGGAAACTTTCGTAGGTGATGAAGATGTGTATTCATTGATAGTGGTAATGGTTTCACATGTATATACTTATCTCCAAACTTGTCAAGTTGTATACATTAAATACATAAATATGTAGAATAATTTTAAATCATCCATTAAAGTTGAAAATATACTTATCCTACTACCTAGAAATATCAATCAGAAGTACAGCCCCAAGAGAATGTTCATTACTATTTTTAACAGCCTCAAACTAGAAACAATTCAAATGTCCAAATGAACTGAGATATCATTGCACACTGGTACTATATATAGCCATGAAAGTGATCACACAATGGCTACTTGAAACAGCACTGATGAAATACACGCACATAATACTAAGCAAAAAAAAAAGCTCAGTATTATTCTAATTTTTGTAGTGGAAAGAGAACTCAACTAAACTTTGGGGTTTTAGGAATGTATACTTAAGCAGTAAAGGCATGAATAACTGAAAGGAAGCCATTATCATAAAGGTAGTGGTGTGCTGGCTCAGCTCTACATCATGAGAGCTGCTTGGAGCATCTCACTCCTAGTCTGTGTTGCTAGCTTGAAATGACTGATGGCGGAATAATTACATGATGCATATCAGCAAACACTGCACGTGTGAGTTGTTTTTTTTTCCTGGAGAAAGGGTTATTAAACATTTATCAGCACACCCCTGCACAAAGGCCGTGAATGGTCATTCTTTGGGATATGGAAGGAGATATTACTGACAACAGGCATCTTTGGGACTGGAACTCATTGGGCTTGTTAGCCAGAGCCTTAGTTACATAGATTTTGCCCATATGTGTTATACCTCATGATAACCAGTTTTTTCAAAGATCTAAAGTAAATGCAATAAAGCAAGAAAAACATATAAAAAGATAAAAATTGAAAAATAAAAGACAAAGGTATCACTTTTGCAGATGAAATGTTTGACTAATTTGACGTAAAAGAGAAATAATGGA
The DNA here is from genome assembly GCF_030028045.1 of Hippopotamus amphibius kiboko. Lineage (NCBI taxonomy): Eukaryota > Metazoa > Chordata > Mammalia > Artiodactyla > Hippopotamidae > Hippopotamus > Hippopotamus amphibius. Next base: position 7,249,198 of record NC_080197.1, read on the forward strand.
AAGACTCTTCCAATTAATAAGCTCAGTAAACTGTGCAGATATAAGGCTAATATACCATCCCTGTAAATTTTCTCACACATCATCAATAAACAATTAGAGAAGGCAATGAAAATTATTGTCTTTGTAAAATAAATATATTAATACATATATAAAGTCTCGTAAGCACTATACTATGCTATACAATTGGGAAGAAAACCAGAAAACTTTACTAAGAAGATACCTAAATAAACAGCAAGGAAATCCGTCTTTATGTAAGAGAGCTCACTATTTTATCAATATCAATTTTCTTACCAACCTATATATTCAAAGTCATTCCAATAAACATCACAATAGACTACTTTTGAATATTTTAAGCTGACTGCAAAGTCTAAAATTTAAAAAAAGTAAATATAATTTGAAAAGTAGAAAGAGCACAGGAAGACTCATTCTTCTCAGACTTCCTGACATTTTATAAAGTAATATTAAAGCAAGCAGTGTAATACTGGTGAAGGAATAGATGAATAGATTAACTGAATAGATAAGAGAATCCAGAAAAAGATTTCTACTAATTTCAGTTTTCCTGGTTCTTGAGGCAAATTCAACAAGCCTCAAGAACCAGCTGTCTTTCACCTGGTGGAAGACAGCTAGGGCACAGTCGCCCTTGGAATAACAGCTCTTATCTCCATCTTTCCAAGTTTCTGAAGGGTCCACTTCCAAGCATCCACTCACTACCTGACTCTGATTTAATATTTATTCACTGAGGAAATTGAAAATGTAAAAAAACCTATTTTATACATAATGAAAAGAATATAAAATAAAGCAACAATTGGGATATTTTGCCATCAAGCTGGCAAAAAAGAAATGATTGAAAATGTTCAGCATTAGCAAAGATGTGGAAACCAGCTATTCTGATACAAATAAGCCACTGTAAAACAGTAAAGCCCTTTTAGAAGGCAATATGGCAGTAACTAACAAAAGTTATATGCAAATTCTTTGCACAACAAAACTGCTTCTAAAAATCACTCCTAAGGCATCCAGCACAGGTGTGCAAAAAGAGGTCACCATCATCAGCATCATGGGTATAAAAAACAATATTTCTGAGCACTAAATGAAGATGTTATTATGAGTGTTTGAGGTGGGCACAGCTATGTCTTCACCACATAGACAAGGAAACTGGATACAGAGATATGAAGTGACTTGTCTCAAGGTACACAGTTATTATTACAGCACCATTTAAAATAGTGAAACACTAGAAACAGCCTAAATGTCTATTTACAGAAATGTGGTTAAACAATTATAGTATGCCTCTCTTCCAGAACTCCACAAAGCTTTTACAACTGCTGAGATTGACCTATAGGTACTAACTTGAATAGATTTTCACGACAAAATACGTTGCAGAGAATTGTTTATAATATGATCCCGTGTGTGTGTGTGTGTGTGTGTGTGTGTGTATCTCAATCTTCTTCCTCCGTGTATAGGCATAAAAGAAGAGTGACAGGGGGACCTCCCTGGTGGTGCAGTGGTTAAGAATCTGCCTGCTAATTCAAGGGACTGGGGTTCGATCCCTGGGCCGGGAAGATCCCACATGCCTCAGAGCAACTAAGCCCGTGTGCCACAACTACTGAGCCCATGTGCTGCAACTACCGAAGCCCGCATGCCTAGAGCCCATGCTCCACAACAAGAGAAGCCACCACAATGAGAAGCCCACGCACTGCAAAAAAAGAGTGGCCCCTGCTCTCTGCAACTAGAGAAAGCCTGTGAAGCAAGGAAGACTCAACACAGCCAATTAAAAAAAAAAGAAGAAGAAGATGAAGAGTGACAGGCACTTCAGAGACATTAACAGTGGTTACTTGGGGTGGAGGGGAGAGTTCAGAAGTGTGGACTTTGGATGTTAGATCACATGTTTGTCTATGTCTATAGACAGCAATATTTGAATCTTAAATGACAAAATTGCATTCATATAAAACTTTTTTACATTAAGATAAAAAGTAAAGCAAAACAAATCTAAGTTAAATTTTGGTGTCTTTTTCATATATCTTATCCTCTAAGCCTAAATCTATGCTTGCAAAGATTCTGAATGGATTGCACGTTGATGGTACAATCTGCTCTTCCAAACGTGGAATTTAGAACCCCTCATGTTTGCATCTTCAGTCTTTGAAGGAAACACTCGGACTTCCTGAGCAACCAAGGGATGAAGTCAATAAGACAGAACACAGCCCCTCTTCACTCAACTCTCTCCTTACATCTGTGAGTTAGAAAAAGGGCGGGGGTGGGGTGGGGAATAAGCATGGGAATCACGTGACCCAGATTCTCCAGTAGCAAAGCTCCTTTCTGCGACTGTACCATCTGTCAGTCTGTTACTATAACATCTGTCAGGGCATGAGCTCTCATTTACTCTTCAGAAATAATCGTTCCTGTTTACAAATGACATACTTTACCACTCACCGCAGGTCTTCTGTTCCTACCCATGCATTGTTCCAACTCACAAAATACAAATTTAAAAGGCAACTTTCTGTAAAGAAATGTGAAATAGTTACCCTTCCTCAAGTTCCCTCTCAGTGGGGAAGGGTATTTCTATCCCATATTTAACAACAAAAGTGGTGGGTCAAACCAGCAGGTTATCTTGAAAATAGTCCTGAGAATCTTCTGAGACTGGCTCCCCAGAGCAGGACATTTTGAACAAAGTGAAGCAAAAGACTTTAAAACAGAGGTTAAACTGGTTTCATTATGATAGTCACACAATTGTAAAATGAATAGGTTGAAATTGTGTAGAGAAGCGAGGAAATAAACATAAAGAGTTCCAAGATCCTTCTTTATGATGTGTCTACTATCAGGCAAGGAAAGAAGAGGGAACTGGAGTCAAAAGGCAAGTGCTGCGTTTCAAGGAATATGACTTCCGTGTGTATGAGCTAGCACACATCACGGTAGCTGACACAAATGGGCAGGCTCGGTGGGATTCTCACTGGAGCAGATCCTCTTTTCCTTCATGAAGACGCCCTAGTACTCCTGATGAACAGTAAGCAAGAGCTGGACAAGAGCATGTTCCTGAAAGAAAGGCTGAGGAAGAAGGACACAAAGTCCACTTCTCAGAAGTAACCGTGTTACCCTTCATTTGACCTGAATTGGATTGAAAATTCAGAAATACAACTTGAAGATTTGGATGTCTATATCAACCAGAGGAGACAAAGTACACTTGGAAATGATGATTCAAAAGAAAAATCAAACCTTACTATCTTACTTATCCTTTAATGGATAAGTAAATGGATGTGTTATATATATATATACACACACACACACACATATGAACACACACACACATATGAATGTGTGTTATGTGTCTGTTGTTGGTCTAGATAGGTAAGCAGATAGATAGGGTCTGACATAGGAAAAAAGAAAAACAGAAAGATATGCACAAAATTATGAAGCAAGGAAAGGATATACTTTCATTCTTTCAAAAATATACATGCCTAAAGATAGAAGTATGAATGTTTCTCAGTTTTGCTGTGCTTTTTTTCTTTATTTTTTTTTTGTATTTTCTCCATTTTAATAATGATTTAGAGGGGCTTCCCTGGTGCCACAGTAGTTAAGAATCCATCTGCCAATGCAGGTGACATGGGTTCGATCCCTGGTCCAGGAAGATCCCACATGCCATGGAGCAACTAAGCCCATGCGCCACACCTATTGAGCCTGCACTCTAGAGCCCACGAGCCACAACTATTAAGCCTACATGCCACAACCACTGAAGCCCGCATGCCTAGAGCCCACACTCCACAACAAGAGAAGCCACCACACTGAGAAGCCTGCACACCACAATGAGGAGCAGCCTCCACTCGCCTAAAATAGACAAAGCCCATGTGCAGCAATGAAGACCCAATGCAGCCAACTGATTAATTAATTGATTGATTAAAAAATAATGACTTAGAGTGATTTCCATTATTAGAAAAGAGTGCTTTAAATACATTTAAAAGTGATCTTTTCTCCAATTAGCCATTTTTCCAGCTGGGGTATGAATTCATTATACCTTGTGTTTATGCTTATATTCACAAGAGTCCTATAATTCTGAAAAACAATGAAAATCATTTTCTCAAATTTCTTTTTCTTTCAAGTACTCAAAAGTGGCTTTCTTTTTAAAGAAAAACTGTTGTGAATATTCTTATAAAAGTTTGCAATACTCAATTTGATTAAATAATTGTCTTGCTAAATAGTGATGATATAACCAGTATTGGTTAAGGTACAGGAAAGGGTCAGCAGGTATAAACTGGTAAACCCTTTCTGGGTGGCAAGTTGGAAATAATGATTAAAATTTCAAATGCCCGTATCTTACCATTCAGCAATTCCACTGCTTGAAATTGTTATTAATAAATCTCATAAGAATGTGCTTTATAGCACTCTTTTAACAACAAATATCTGGGAAATTAGTTGAAATAAATTACTCATCAACAGAAGACACACAGAAACTAGAGTTTATATTCCTAGAAAATAATAATTTGTTAAAAAAACAAGCTGTATTTTATGGGTGTTGATATGGGAAAGGTTTCAGTGAAAAATGCAAGACTCAAAATAATATATGTAATATGACCTCATTTATGAGTATTTAAAAGAATATACAGAGATAAGAATACATGTAACACTATATACTGGTTTGAACATTTTTTTTTCCTGAATGAATCCCCCAAAATTATTAATAGTGGTTTTCTTTATGGAGAGAAATGGCAAGGAGAGAAATTAGGAAGAAAAATTTCAGTATTTGTTTTCTCTTTATTAACCTTTCACATTTCGCTTGTCTTTTTTTGTATGTGCCTTTTATTTAATATCTAACAATTACAAATATTTAAGCATTTAAAAATAAAGGTGGATAAAACTGAAATAGCATAGCGGCTTTGATGAGTCTATATAAATATATGTTCATTTATCTGCATAAATATGTGAATAATATGTGTGTGAAATATATGTACATATATAAATTATGTAAAGGTAATCTCATATATAAGGGAGTGTGCATATGCATATATATGAAATACAGATTTGAAATCTATCTCATCAAATTAATTACGCTACCAGTCCATATTTAATTTTTTAAATTTCGCTATAAATAATTTGTTTTCATGCAGTTGCCTTCCAAGAAAAAGCAGTGTCTAATGCCGCATGGGGGAAGGTATTTGGGTGAATGTGCCAAGGGTTAAAATATAACGGAAATTAATTACTATCTCTCCTGCATTTTATTAATCTGGACATTTCCTCGCTTGAGAACACAGTGTGCTGAATTTATGGTATACAATCCTGTTTCAGAGAAATAAAGCATCTTAGATAATATTCTTTTTAATTCATTGAAGTATAATGGATAGTAAATTATTTAGTTTAATTAAAATCTCCTTATCGGATGGGCATTTATCCATGACATTGTTATGCACAGTTGGTGTTCTACAGAAGGCATCACTTCCCATTCTCTTCGCATTTCATTCATGGGTTCTTTTAATTGCATTTCAAATTACATCTATTTCCACAAAGTCATACTATAAACTCGTCATTCGTTTGGGCCCACTCCTTTACCTTAGACATTTAAAATCCCTCTCTTCTGTTTGCTTTAAAATAATACATCCTTTTTCCTTTATGTTTGAATGGAGAAATCGAGGAACACTAAAATATGGTATTTAAGGGGTTTGGAATAGACTGGCCTGGCTTGAATCCCAGCTCTACATTTGGGGAAATTACTTATCTTCTCCAAGACCCAGTTTCTTTTCTTATCTATAGTATAGGGCTAATAACAGTTTTTAAATACAATAAATTAATACATGTAATAAATAATGTCTGATAATGTCTTCAAATGCATTTTCATTTTGGGCACGGGAGGATAGAGGGATGAGAAGAGGCACACACGGCCTTTTTTTTTTTTTTTAATTTATTTATTTATTTATTATTGGGGGGGGTACACCAAGTTCAATCATCTGTTTTTATACACATATCCCCGTATTCCCTCCCTCCCTTAACACTAAAACTTCAGGCTGAGAGTTTGGAGATTCTACTAGAACATTATTAGGATTCTGGCATCAGAGTTTAATTTCCTCTGTGCGTGAAGATTCCCTAAATTCTCCAGGGTTCCACCTCCCCTTTCCATTCCCTCCCCTTGCAAGCTCATTATATTTTAAAACTTTGCCAGATTCTTATATTCTTTATTGAAGTATTATAGGAAAGACAGGGAAATTAATGGGATCAAGGTGTATAAGAATCTATATGGTGCCAGAAATGAGTATTTTACTAAAGATTTTGTGAGGAGGTAGAGAAAATAATTACAATACATATGACAAGGCAAAAACATATTATTGAATTCCTCATAAAAAAGTGTATTTTTCTCCAAAGGTTTTTCTTCTCTTGAACAGCTTCATCCCCCTCCTCTCCCTTCCTAACATAGCCCAGGGGGAAAAAAAAAATCCATCTCTTAATCTCAGTTCTTCCCTTCTCTAGTCAATGAAACAAAATTTGATAATTGGCTAAAAGCATGTCATCTGTTTTTTCTCAAGCATAATGATTCGGGGCTTCAACCACAGTAATAATATCAAGCACCACCATCTAACTATTCCAGGGTGGCAGAACTGACATATCTTTATTCTTTACTCTTTATTCTTAGGGAAAATCCAGCCTAGGTGTCTTCTTTGTTCACAAAAATTTGAATACTGAAAAAAATAGATTCTCACTCATAGTTAAATGCTAGCATAGTCAAATACCTGACTACTTACATACAAAGAGAAAAGAGTTATTAATTATAGAAAATATGGTATTAGTAACAATGGTGGTTATACTGGTGGTAAATAAAGAAGAAACACAAGAAGACCAAGAAAGTCTGCTTGAGATAGGAATCCTTTCTCTTCACCCTCACAAGTGTATGAGTAGGTTCCATTGCTATAGTTACTGAGGGGGAAGCAAAGGCTTAGAGATATGAAGTCACTTGTACTAAGTCACACACCTATGTTTCACCTAAGATGTACCCCAGTCCAAAGCTGGGCTCTTAACAAAATTACATGTTACAACACTGACTCCTTCAAAAGCCAAAAATAATTTTAAAAATAAAGTAAAATAAAAGATGTTCACTGGGAATGGTTTCCATCTGCTTCACTTCTAACCCTACTCAGTAAACAAATTTTGTGTGCCTATGATATGCCAGACACTAAGCTAGGTGTTGGAAATTTAAAAAAAAAAAGCAAAAACCTGGATCTTATTTATACTTTTTCCTTCTATCCTGCTTACCTGTCTTGTTTAATCTACACATTATTCCATGTTTTTTCTTATGTTGAATTAATTCTTTTATTTTGTTGTTCTTGCTACTGTTTTGTTTGCAGGAAGAAATGGAGACGGTAAAAATCAGATAGCAATGATTATTTCTTTTCTTCATCTTAGATTATCCAAACTTTGTCCACTTATCTTTAAAGCCACCTCTCCTTTCTTTATTCAATTTGAAAATTCAAGTGGATCAGATGGTTCTGATAAGAAGATAAGATTTCTGAGTCGCTGTGACTGCTACAATGGAACCATATGATATTCTATCTGTGGTTTGCCAGAGATGGTGGAGGTGAGTTAGATCCAATGGCTTACATGTAAAATTCTCACACATTTGAACAACTCTGGGGGAAAAATAAAGGGATATCATATAACTTTGCATGCTATTACATAAAACCACCCTATTTACCTAATGCTATTCTTGAAGCAATCCTGTAAAATAGGTATTTTTATCTTCATTGTTTAGATATGAAAATAGAACCTGAGAGATTAAGGGATGGAGTAAAGATCTCAGAGCTAGAAAGTGGTACGTGTGGGCCACATGTTCTAGTTCTACCCCATTACTTATGGCCTCTCTTCAAAATAACATTATAGGACCTTGTTTGTATACTATAAAATTCTGCACAAATGGTGGAGATTATTACTTATAGGCATAGCAGGAATTCCTTACATAATGAAATTGCAAATTAAACCTTCCTCATTTCCCAAAGGAATACTCTTTTAGCTTATGGCTTGTGATCCATCTTGCTGTACAACAGGCCACATCTGTTCTGTCTGCCACTGTGTATCCTGCACCGAGGCTAGTGCCTGCTACAAAGGAGATACTCAGCCAATATTTACTGAAAGCCTGTATGAACAAATGATGGGTGAGTAGCAAATGTTTATGTTATTAGTCATATTCACTTTAGCATAAATTAATTTCAATTTTTTTCCTTGACTGTCTTCCCATTTTCAGGTTTTGAAAGCAGAGATAGAAAATCAAACAAAACAAAACGAGGAGCTAGAGTCATGGTGACTGGAAAGATCATGGAGGTTCCTCTCAGCAGCATGGTTATATATTCTCACAGAACAAAAAACATAAGCTGAAACCAAAAATAAAGACACGCACAGGGCACTGTGGGAAAAATGTGAACATAAATGCCATGATGGGGACACTGGGTATTTGGCCAAGAGCAACGTGATGAAACCACACAGAGAACTTTGTAATTAAGCTGGGGATCATAAAAGGATTTGCTTGTTTGTTTTTAAAGTTTCACCTGAGTAAAGAGTCCTGTTTTCTGTTAAGAAAAAAATGTAAATCCTCTATGGAAAAATACATCCTCAATTTAAGCCCAAAGTTTCCCACAGTTTAAGATCAAATATGCATGAGTTTACAATCAAAGATGACAAAATATGAAAAGAAACAAACCACAAGAATAAATATCAGTACAAGCAATAGACAGCAAGTTCAGGCTCCAAGAATTTCATATAATAGAATTATGAAACATACCATAATAACTTTGCAAAAGGCAAAAAAATAAAGATATCAAATAAGAGAAAGATGAGGGGCATCCAGTAAAATAATCAAACATAGCTAAGCAGATTCGGAAGAGAAAGGAAGAAAATCATGTTTTTAAAAATTGAAAAAAAAAAAAAAAGATTAAAATTGAGAAAAAAAGAGTGGTTACACAGCAAATTAGGCATAACTGAAAAAAAGGGATTCTTGAACAGGAAAATCTGAAATAATTACTCAAAATGCAGGCTACAGGTGAACATTATGAAATAGAGGTTAAGAAATGCGAAGGAGAGAAGAGTCTAATGCACATTTAATCAGAGTCCCAAAAAGACAGACTAGATGAAGTTATATAAAAATGTTTTGAAAAATATTGACTATATTCCTGAACCAATGAAAGATATCAGAGCAAAATAAATGGAAAGAAATCCCACATAGACAGAATGTAGCGAGCCTGGAGAAGACTAAGAAATGGGGAGAAGATCTTATCAGCAGTCAGAGTAAAAAGACAGATCCAAATCAAGGAAAGAATTATTCTGACAGCTTCTCTAGAGCAACAAGAATCTTCTGAAGAACTAAAAGAAAATAACTCTCCACTGAGATAGCTCATACCATTGAAATTATATTTCAAGAATAGAAGTTGAAATAAAATCATTTTTATGTAAACAAAAACAAGGAACTTTTACCATAAACAGGTTTCTATTAAAGGAAATGTGAAAGAGTATACTTTAAAATACTTTACTATGCTTTAAATTATCTCCCAGAAGGAAGACCTGAGGTGTAAGAAGAATTAATAGAAAAAATGACAAAGACAGATATAGCTAAACAAATATTGTCAATATTAAATAATAACAATGTCTAATTTATTGGATTAAATGATGAAAATAATATACTGAACAAAGGCATATTTTGTGAAGCTGCAATCAGACTTTAAATATTGCAAATTGATGTAGTTATTTGCAAGGGACTATGATATTAAATTTAGAATAGGAGCAGGATATACTATAACTTCCAGTATGCAAGATACAAAAAGCATTGGAATAATAACATAAAGGAAAAATAAAACATTTTGGAAAAGGTAGAAGCAAGGAAAAAGTAGAAGCTTATAAAAATTGGGATCAGAGAGATGTAAAAAAATCACCATGACAGAAACAAGTCTGAATATATTAATATCAAACTGTTCTGGAAATAATTGTAAATGCCAAAAGAAATCCAACAATTATTAAAACTCCATTCTGCCAAGGGCTCATGATATCTAAGGAGAAATTCTTTTGAAGTGTTTATTGGTGGCACAAAATGAAAACTGGGGTTCAAGTTCCAAACAACAACAGAAAGCAACATTGATTGGACCTCCATTATGGAATAAAGAATTATAGAATAATATGAATAGGCACTGTTCTTTCTGTTTGATTGAAACATGAATCTCACCCCTCTTTGGCTAGCATGCACATATTACAGATGAGATAACGAAGGCACAGAACGATGGGGAAACTTACCCAAGGCTCCACCTCCAGGGAGTGGAGGAGCCAGTTTTAAACCCCCAGTCTGACTCCTCAGGCTGTGCGTGAACCACCTCTGCTCTCCTGCCTCCATTTTTATTTTATGCAGTTGCTGAAAGTTCAAAGCCAGCTCCCACACACAGGGAAGGATGAGTGGGATGGAATCAGTAATTACCCTTCTTGATTCAATTCTGAAGCTCCACATCAAGAAAGAGACTCAAAGAAATGAGCTCACTCAGGCACAGCAATAAACTGTGTGCCTGCTCGTACCCACCATGGTGCCCAGAGTTGTGTGATGTATGGTAAACGTGCAAGTTGCTACAAACTATCCTGAGAGTCTGCCTTAACCCACATTTTCCTGTGTTTGAGGGGATTCCCTAGTGTGGTTGACAGAAATCCACTCCCTCTCTCTCTTTCCTCCTGAACCCCATTTTCAACAGCTCAGCCCCTGCTGTGTGTAAGGGGACAATAAACCTGGGTAATCAAAAGGTGACGCAATCCTGGTCGCCAAGCCTGAGCAAAGACAGACACAGGCTAGGAATCATCGTCCTTAAAATTCCAGACCATACCTTGGCTTCTAGGTGATCATTACAGGAGGTGGGGTTGAAACCAGGCAGCTTAACCGAGTCCATTTTCAGAGCACCACGAGGTCTTGTCCTCATCTTGGACAAGCCTGACAGGGTACCACAAGTGGGAAAATTGTTTTCAGCGATGCATGCGGATTTATCAGTGTGTTTTCTAAGACAAGCATGTTTTTGTAGGTAGCATTTAGATGGGGTGGGGCAAAAGGTTAAGAGTTCAGAATATGGAGAGGAAAAGAATAAAACAAGAAACCAGGAACATAATTTACAATTTTTTTTCCAAATCACTTTCACATTCTTTCTCTTGGAGTATAGGAACTGAACAGTGTCCCCGTGGCAGAGGTGGATTTTGTTTTTTTCATCCTCTGTCGACATAAATTTCAAAAAGAATTAGGGATTACCAAGAAGAGTGGATAGCTTTTCAATACATTCTCTCTCCAGCCAGCCCTCAAGGGTCTCTATAGTGCTGTGTGATCTTGAACAATCTTTTCTGTTCACATTATTTCCTTCCTCTGTTCTCTTTGTGTTCCCAGGGAACAATCACTATTTCTCTCTGCTTCCCTTTGTCTCTTGGCTTATTGTATATGCTTATGGTTTGAGGTCCAAGTCTGGTTTTCCTGTCGATGTTTTCCCTACAAATTAGTCAAATTATTGTTTTCTTAAAAGGAGCCCTCTGTTCCATAGAGAGAGAGCGCTTTCTGAACTAGCACCCTGGGAAGGATAGAGAAGAATGAAAGAAATCCTGGGTGTGAGTGAGTTTCTCAGAGCAGGTTTTCAATATTCTTTGGCTAAGGCCCACACTTATCATAAAAACGAATGATTTCTTTAATAGTTTTCAATAAATAATAATTATAATGTAAAAATTAGTTGCTATGTATGGATCAATTATCATCTGCCAGGTATAGGGTAAACCCATTACACATTTTATTTCATGTAATCCTTACTTTCCCATTTAATAATTGGGGAAACTGCATCCTGAAGACATGAGTTTGCCCTTGTTCACACAGCAGGGAGGTGGATTATCGAAGCATCTGTGCTCTTACCAATGGGATGCAGAAGACCTGACAGGCTTAGAAGGTGGGTGGATGCTATGTGACAAAGAAAAAGAGAGAAGGAGGACAAAAATGTTTTTTACTGAGCTCATACTATGTACTAGGCCTTGTGCAAGGGGCTTCTGGTGTGATGTTACTCCTGCACAAAATTACTATCACAAGCTTAGGAGGGAGGGATTTTTGTATCCATTTTTCAATACATGAGGAAACTACGGCTGAGAAATGCTAGGAAACTGGATCAAATCACATAGCTAGTCAGCACTAGACGTAGAACTAAACCCAGGTCTGTCTGATTCCAAGGCTCATCTCTCACAAGTGTGTGGGGTCAGCAGCTTCTAAAAGGGTCCCCAGGGATCTCCCAGCTCCTGGTCTTCACATCCGCATGTAATTCTCTTGTCTCCAGTGTGGCCTGGACCTGCTGATTCACTTCTAACAAATACAGCGTGGAAAAAGTTACAGGAAGCCACAGCAAAAACAAGCTTCCTGAAAGATGATGACTTCCATCTCTCTCTGAGCCCTGTCTGCGGGGAAAGCAAGTTTCCATGGTGTGAGGAGCCCTATGAAGAGGCTCCTATGGCTGGAATGGGTGACTCCAGCTAACAGACAAAAAAGAGAACGTGGGACCTGCCGAGAGCCACAACAGTCAGCTTGGTGATGAATCTTCAAAGACCTGCCAAGTAACGTGAAATTGGAAGCAGATCCTCTCCTACTCCAGCCTTGAGAAATATGTAGCCCCATCTTTGATTACTGCCTTATGAGACACTGAAGGAGAAACAGCCAGAGAAGCTGTGCCTAGATTCCTGATCCAGAGATAACTGTGTAATAATGCATGGTCTCTGTACTAAGCTGCTATATTTCAACACGCAGTGACAGATAGCTAATACAAGTGGAGTGGGTAGATGAAGAATAGACAGGCAATGTATTCTGGAAGGTGTCTATCCTTTCTATTGGAAGCTCTGTATTAAATCCCTTCTGGAGCAAGACCAGCTTTAAATGACTAAAACACCCAAAAATGAAATGAATAAATAAATATTGTATATTCATTTGGGTTCACTAGTTTTCTATTAGAATTCTTACACCCTTGGAGGAGTTAAGGTTCAGGCTCAGTCACTTTAATCAATTCTATATGTTAGCTGAACTTAGCCTCAGAGAATAGAAGTTCTGAATTTTGCAGAGATGTCTCTGGGAAATTTAAAGTTAATAAATTGATTTGAAGCACTACAAGATAGATTCTATGATGTGTAACTAATGCTTAATATTTATTGAGAAAACTTACCATAAATAATTTACAATTCATTCAATACCAGGCTAGAAGTAAACTATTTAAAAATTAAAATTATATTTGATTCACTGGCCATTTATTTATCTTATTTTATTTTTTAATTTACAATTGTGCTCCTGTCCTGCTTTGCAACTGCAGTGTCACTAGAGTTGGATCCCAAACTAGTCAGACTTTTCACATAATCCACCAGACAAGCTTGCTGTGAACTTCAACGAGAAAGTGACAAATAATAAGCCAGCTAACCAAGAATATCTTTCAGGTGATGTCAAGGAGATAATCTAGATCTATTTTTAAAAGAACAACAAATTAATATGCTACTATTTGGAGTGTTATCTTAATGAAAGGAAGCCAACCTTGGTGCTGGTATGAAAATACTCATCTAGTGAATTGCTCCACCCAGTTCCTCTCAGACTCTCGCATAGAGTCATGTGGGATTCTACGTAATCTCATCTAAGAGCATTTTATGTAGTTTTGTAGATAAGGATCCCTAGACAATGAAATCAGCCGCCTTGACCTCTCTGATATTAAACTGGGGATGGGGCAGAGGGGGCGTTTCTTTGAGACATCCATCATTCAGAGGAAATAAGAAGGCTCTTGCAGAGAAAGCATGGATTTGAGAAGTGGTGAACATGCCAGACTGAAAACACTGGGTGAAGGCCTGCCTTAGAGAACTAGAGAAGTTCTAAGACACAGACTATCCGCAGCCCGGACACTGTCAGCATCACTTTCATTTATCTTTCCGGCCAAACTTCATTTTTCCTTTCAAATCCAAAGCTAAAGTAAGACACACATTTAGGGGGAAGTTGTCAAAATTCATTTTATGGAAATGTGCTACTCACGGGTATCCTTTGATAACAGCGGCATTTTTTGAAATTGAAACTGAATAGATTATATGGTGATCTGCCTCTTCTCTCCTCTAGAGTTCGGCTAGAAATAAATTAGAAACTCACGTGAAAATACAAACTCCTTTTTGGTTTGAGCTTCCCTAATACTGGTTTCATCCCATCTTTGAACAAGAAATGTCACAAAGCCCATGGCAAATGTGGCTCCTAGAATCTTCTTTAGAAAGTATGGACATGCTCAGCTATAACAAACTGTATTCATGTATTGATCTTAACAGAGTTTGTAATTAAAAACTGGGTCTCGGGGACTTATGAATTCTAGGGCTAACTCATGCCAAATTTCTAAAGAATTACATGGCTATCTTTGGGTTTAGCATGTCCAAATCTAACAGTTAGCAATTTGGGGGTTCAAATGACAGGAATAAAACTAGATTAAGCAAAAAATAAAATGAAATAATTGAAAAAGGCTAGAAGGGTGGGCCTCCTATTCAGTGTGGTTAGATAATTCAAACACTCTTATCAGAAGTTTATCTCAGAGTTTCTCATTCTTGCTTCCTCTCTCTTCAACTTTAATTCTCCTTTCTGTTCTGTTTTATTTACTTTCAAGCCAGTTCCCTTTGTCTTATGGTTACTGATGCTCCAGACTTACACCCTCACAGCTCTGGGTCTAATAAAAGGAGCATGCTTTTTTCTTAGCAGCTTCTACAAACACCATGAAATTTAGACTCACTGGACCTGACTGAGTTATTTGTCCGTCCCTGAACCGAAAGTTGTAAGCCTGGATTCGGACATGCTGATTGGCCAGCCTTGGTCTCCCCTTGAGACCGAGGAGAGAATACGAGAGTCAGTCACACCTGGAGCACATGAAGTGGGAATGGGGAACAGGTGGGCATACAAGAAAAAACTGAAGGGATCCTCACAAATAGGAAATAAAACATGAGCAGGAAAAAGCAATAGACGTCCACGACACTGCCCACCAACCAAACTTCCATTAAGCAGTGTGCATTTTTGATAAAGTCAAAGTATTTTAAACTCCCCATTAGGTTTGAAAATTTTGTGATGCCCTCTCATTATTAAAAGTGATGACAAATTCCAAATTAAGAAAAATAATTGGTGGACATGTATCACAGCCTGGCAGGATTTTTAATGCCAACATACAGGATGCCAAAAATTGGACAAATCACTAAATCTGATTCCTATCATCTGTCTGATTGGCAGTGAAAAACAATTTGACCAAAATTTGTGATGTGCTTGAGGAACCGTTCTGTGAAAAAAAGGGTCAAATGAATTTTCTGAAACTGCAGGTATGCAGCTAGAACACAGCCATGGTGTGTATATTGAACACATAAATTTATTTTCCAGAAATACTCTTATATAATTTCTAGCACCTGGCTTCAAGATACCTGGGCCTGATTGCACAGGGGAGGTGCAGCTTTCCTCAAAGCTCAAAGACAATTCGCATTCTGAAACAAAACCTCCCTGGCATAACAAAACTGCTTTGAAACAGCCACTGTAGACAATTAATTTGATTTATGTGGGGGCTTCCAAGCTGAATAATTGGTCCAGTCTCTAAAATGAACGCTAAAAAGGCCATTGGCAAAGGATGGTAACAAGTTCTGCCATGTCTTCTTGGTCATGTCTATAATTTAACACCCATCTGTGGACACAATTACAACCACAAATTAACAGATGGCCCTGTCCATGTACAGAGAGAGGAGTGATTCATACCAAAAGACAATCTTATAAAATAATTGGGTACAAAAAGCATTAACTTCAAAAAAGTTAATATACATCATCTTTTTCAAAGTTTAAATCCATTCTGCCACGTATCGTTATTTATTGAGTACCACGCACTAAAATCCTAGCAATGAATAAGACAAACACTCAGAATAAACCAATGGCCAAATAAATATCACAATAACTTCAGAAAGTAATAAGCGCTTTGAAGAAAAATGCACAGGTTATCACGAAAGAGAGGCAGTCTGTGTGGATGCGGGTTTTGGCACCGGGGAGAGACTACCTAATGCAGGACTGGTGGTAGGGACAGCTTTCCAAAGGGATGACTAGGATGAAAAGAAGAAGCAAGTCAGGAGAAGGTTTGGAAAGTCGTTTTAAGGAGAGGAAAGAGCAAATACCAAGGCCTGGGGGCATGTTGAGGGAAATAAATGAGTTTTATTTCTTTAATTGCCTTTATTTTGAAATAAAAAGAAATATTTTTAATATATATTTTTTTTTTTTTACCTAGAGCTTTAAAATGAGTTTTGTCGATTTCTTTGCACATACGTGGGTCACATTGGTCAGTACATAAGTGGTTTCATTCCTGCATCAGAATGTAAACTCCTTGAGCTCAGGGAGTTTCTTTCTTGTTTGTTAACTATCATATTCCCAGACCTCAGAAGCGCTCAGCACTCAATAGGTGTTCATGTATCTATTAGATTTTTGGTATCAAATATTACAAAGTGGTTAAAAAACCAAAACTTTGTTTTTCGGTACACATTCGAGACTGTTCAACAAAGCGGGGGAAAAAAGAGGAAAAAAGCCAGTGCTGTAAGCTTTGTTTAGTTACACACTGCAGAGTTTTAGATCCCATTTCTGACGCCTGCCATAGTGTTGAAGCTGATTAGAGATGAGAGAAAAAGGCCACACATGCACTTGATACAAATTCCAACCCTTGAGCATTCACCACAAAAAAGGGGGTGGGGCGCTTCTGTTTTTAAAAGCAATTTTCACTATTTGATATCTCACAATGTATTCATTCAACAAATATTTGAGTGTCTTCTATGTGCTGGGCCTTTCTAAGGTCTAAATATATAATGGTTAACAAAACAGAGAAAAAGAATCCCCAAGGAGTTTACATTCTGACACAAGAACGGAACCACTTGCAGACTGGCAAATGTGGGGAGGAGTCAGAGCAGATGCAGCCTGTCGATGTGCAGTTTTTCAACTGCCCTGGATACCCCACAGGGGCTCCCACTGCCGATGCCACCCACTCCTGAAGCTGATCTGGGGAGAAGGAATAACTCTTGCTATGTCCCTTCCTTTAATACCTAGACTTACATCACCCAGAAAAACTAACATGAACAAGTGATGCTTTGAGGTGTTAGCTTGGGTTCTCTGAAGATCTAAGGGAAAGTGATCTATCCAAAAAGCGCTCCTGCAAGAAACCTAGTAAAGGAGTGAGGAAGCTGAATTGGGAATGAAGGAGCCGAGAACGAGGTCATATCAAGCAAAGTCCCATGGAAAAGAAACTTCGCTCAATCCTGCAGGGTAATCTGGACTCAGTGCAGGTCCCATCTGCGTCGGGGCAAAGAGGACAAGGCAGCCCAACTTCGGTGCCATCAGCCACGGGTTGAAGGTTGGCCCTGTGGGGTTCCAGCTCCCCCCTTATTCAGACAGAGCAGGTTCTTGGTGATGGAAAGTGGTGAACAGGAACACAGTTAAGAGATCCAAGGGGTTATGTGTACAACACAGATAGCATCTCCTTCAGCAGTGGTTCTCAAAGTGTGGTCCCAGACCAACAACCTATAATATCACCTGTTAGAAATGCAAATTCTGGGCATCCAGCTCAGACCTACAGAATCAGAAACTTTGGGAGTGAGGACACTGTAATAACCAGACCCCAGGTGAAAGAGGCATGCATAAGTTTACGAACTACCGAGCTGCAGGAATGTTTACATGCATAAGGCTCTTCTTGCCCTTGAACTAAACTTAGCTCCAGAGGAGCGTGGGGAGACCAAGCAGAATTATGCCAAAATGAACCTGAACAATACGTCCCCCTCCAGCTTCCAGGCAAGCCCATCTCTCCAAGTCAACCCTGTCTCCGATTTAATACCCTTTTACCTGGCTGTTTCTAATGCAAAGAGTAGTCGGAAGATCCTAAGGGGGACTCCATTTCCCCTCTCAATGAAAACAGCATCTCTGTGAGTACCAATCATCATTCCTGCCCATTATAATAAAATCCTGTGTCTGAGCCCAATGCCAGAAATCAGAATGGTGATTCTTTAAGAAATAATGAAACACCCTCTATCCCCCTTCATAAATAGCTCTGGAGGTTGGAGTTTAAAATATATCGTCTGTTGAAAATACGGGAAGAAAGTTTCCATTTCCTTGAAATGTCTGACATCCATACAGATATTTTTACTCGTTGTAATGAAAACCACATTGTAAAGCAGATTAACATAAGAATTAATTGTAAGGACTTATCCTCAGACAACTTGGGTTTGAATCATGTCTGCCACTTACCAGCTGTGGGATCTTGGGTTACTTAACTTCTTCAGACCTCATTTTCCTTATATGTGGGAAAAATTGGAAGGCCTACCTAGCAGGTTGTTAGAAAAACATGAGAAATGATATTTAACAGCTCAACACCTAGATATGGTAAATATTCCAAATTTATTTGTTGTCATTATTATTACTATTATTAATACTGTCATTTGCAAGGTAAATTATAGTTACCGTCGCACAAGTAAAATATATTAATATTTGTTCCCTGGAAGTTGATGAAATGGGGGTTCTGAGTCTTTTAATAGTGAACCCTAAGCTACTTAGAAAATGTTTTGTACCCTTTTCTACAATCAACATGGTGTAGAAAAAAAGAGAAAATTCTTGCAGTAGGTCAATTCCTAGGTAGTTACTTTGGATAATTCCTTTCTATGCTCTGGGCTTATTTTGTTAAATTGTGCACCCCAAAGCTTCACAATTTTAGAAAGCAAGACCTCTAAACTCTTCTCATGAAAAGAAACAGAAGAGCAATCATCTGCCCTTGGTCAAGTCAGGTGGAGACAATCATTGACAAAAGGCACCACATCTAATGTCCAACTCAAAACATGGTTAACTCCTCCCCAGATGACAGTTCTGAGTTCTCAAGGGGGTGAAAATGGGGATAAACTGAGCACACTACAATTGTTAACACTGGAAGGATTCCTGAGTTTAGCCCAGGTGTCAGATCTGGTAATGAAGGGAAAAAGCTCATTTTTGACTTTTTCCTCCTGGAGGCAGCAGGAAACAGGGACTGGGTCTCTGAGTGGCATCCTCACATTAGCTTACATTACACTCTGGTCCCTGTGGGTTTCTCTATTAATGGGTTTGCTATTACCCAGGCTTTGATCAATGTTGGACTTCCCACTGTTTTTCAGAATAAAAAGGCTCCCCGGCTTTATTACAGTCCAGCCTATCCATAATGCCTTTTATATTATTTCACCATCCACATCTCTACCCATATTGTAGTTTCATAGAGAAGTGATTTTCCTTCTCTAAAAATAAGGCACTGCACTTAGAATTACACTTTTAAGATGACAGTAGTCCAGTAATCACTTCTTAGAACAGAGATTTGTAGAACAACATAATATAATAATTATTATACACTTAGATATGGGGATGATGAGAGGAAATGCAAATTTCATTATTCCTGATAGTTCAGTTCCAATGAAAGTTGACATAAATTAAAGGTGAGTCTGAAAGGAAAGCAATTTGGGTCTTTTTATCTCAGATCAAGTTTTTCTCTAGTAGGAAAGAAAAAATTACCCAAAGCTTCAAAAATTAAGAAAATCTTATTCAATATATATTGCATCAAAGTTCCTTTTCCCTCCCCATTTCACTTAAAAATAAAAAATAACCCAGATGAATCATTTTCCCATATTATAAACTATGAATGACTTCAAAGAAGGTGGTTCTTTTCTCTTTTTCCCCCTTCCACCTCTATTTTATATAAGCTAGTTTTCATCATACGGTGCTTTTTTTTTTTAATCTCTTTGAGGAAGTAGAAAAAGGAAGGTCTTTTCTTTATTATTATACTTGTTTCTATTCTTTATCCTCCTCTCGCCCCCCCCCCACCCCCCCCCACCCCCCCCCACCCCTTCATAATACACAGCAGTTTTTCTTTTTTTTTACCTGGAGGAGGCAGGACTGCTAAATGCTCATGAGCCCTTTGGTATCTGTTAAGTTGCATGTGTGTATCAGTTGGAGAAAGCACAGACATTACCCACAGAGATTAAAGTTTCACTTCAAGGAATTCCTTTCATTTAAATTGCTGAGAGACAGACTGAGAGAGACAGAGAGACAGAGACACACACACACACACACACACACACACACACACACACACAGAGGGAACTGTCAAAGTATAAAATATATTTGACTAAGATACAATGCAATGTTTTATGTGACAGTAAAATTATATCCTGGCCTGCTTCCCTAAGGACAGTTCACTTAGAAATAGTGTTGTACAAAATTTTCTCAGTTATTTTTATGACACGAGAAGTATCCAAAACTACAGTATCAAATTCAGGAATTTAATAAAACAGTATTATGAGATGCTTAGCAAAAAAAAAAGAAAAGAAATAGTGTTGCAAAGTCAGTCAGTAGGAAAAATATTTCCATCTTCATTTGAAAGATTAGCACTTTGTTCCTTTTTGTTACTAAATTGAAAATAAAACCAGTTTCCTTGGTTTGCAAAAGGCATGGAGGAGGAGACGTGATTTTCTGTGCTTTATTCTACTGGCACTAGCTGTGTTTCTAATGGCAAACAGGCTCCCTCCACTGGGCTAAAACTGAGCAAAATTGTTTGCATAGTAGAGGTTTTCTATTTGTGAGGTCCCTGATACGCTCTGACCTAGTTAGACTCAGGCTTATGACATCTCAAGGCTAACAG
Source organism: Hippopotamus amphibius kiboko (assembly GCF_030028045.1). NCBI lineage: Eukaryota > Metazoa > Chordata > Mammalia > Artiodactyla > Hippopotamidae > Hippopotamus > Hippopotamus amphibius. The sequence goes on from NC_080197.1 coordinate 7,269,846, forward strand.
TGTTATCAGGTTCTGGTGTGTGTGTGTCTGTGTATGTGTGTGTGTGTGTCTGTGTGTGTGTGTGTGTGTACAGCCAAATGCATAAGCCATTGCACAAGCAAAAGCATCTCCATGCAGGAAGATGTGCATTACATAACACATTTTTGATCCTTCCCACATCTGTGTCTTTTTGTGTTACTGAAAAATATGAAGGTTAAACAAAATATTCAAAAATGGATTTGAAAATCAAGATATAAGAATGTAACAATAAAAAGACTATAAAAGCTAGGCACATGGAGAAAAATGGTATAGGAAGGCTTTGAAGCATTCAGTCTCTAACTATGTGTAATCATGCTTACTGCATCGGATTGTTGTCAAGTTTAAAAATACAGCATTTGGATGAGTTACTGATATGAAAATAACCAGCATAGGGCCTGTTACAACGTAGGTGCTTGGATTAATTTGTACTCCTTCAACTGAAAATGGCAGAAACCTAACTGACCATGATTTAAGTTACTGAAAAGTACATGGGATACTTTTAGGCACAGTTGGATACAAGACTCCAAATATTTCTCCATCTCTTGACTCTGCTTTCTCTCTGTGAGGGCTTCATTCTTAGATTGTCTTAATTTGGTGTCAAGTTGCTCAAGAGCAGCTGTACCCTTATATTCTGTGGGGTTAGCAAAGCCTATCTGAAGGTGGGCAGTGAAGACAGGTGGGCACATTACCTCTCCCTATAATCCCATTAAAAGTCCAGAGGCTAATTATCATTGGATCAGAAGCATCATATGTTAAATCAAACCAATCAAGGTGATTCTGATTGGCCAAGTATCATCCTATGGCCACTTCCTGAACTGGGGACTGACTGCTCTCCCAAAACACAATGAAAAAGGGATTAAAAAAAAGAGAGGCTGCCTCAAAAGAAAATTGGACCACTATGATCAAAAGAAAGGGGATGAATACCAAGCGGCATAACAGTGGTAAGCAGAACATTTGAGGCAGAGAGAAGGACAACTGCAAACACTGGGGGGTCAAGAATAGGCAGTATATATGCAAGAGATGGACAGAGCAGGTTGAGGTGGTCTATTGGGGAAGATAATGAGATTAGGTTGACTAGTTGTAGGGCGAGAGAGAGAGAGCGTGCGCTAATTAGTGTCAACACAAATGTGAGGTTGCACAGTCTGGATTTGACACCATTAACTCTAGGGAACATCTATATATTTTAGCCATGGCTTCAGGTGAACCGAAGAGGCAGGATTGAAAATGCAGAAGGAAACTACTGTAGTTAAGCTTGTGTGAGCAGATGACAGGTGAAGAAATTTTAAAAGCATGGTAAAAGAGCCCACGACAAAGAATCAGGAGGGTGAGGTAACTGGCATAAAGGAGACTTGGCCAGATTTGGTGCTGAGATATATTTAATGTGGGATCTAGCACCACAAGCCTCCCCAGATGTCTGTCACTCTACAACAGCCTCAAAATCCGGATACTTCTCTTGAGACCTTTGTGTATCACTGGTCCAAAAACACACAAAAGAGAAGCTTCACTATAGCCAAGGCTGAGAATGACATTTGTATTTCTCTCTATCAACCTCAATTCTCTCCATTTGTGGAACTTGCTGGATATTTAAGGTTTTGTTGTCATCATTTGAGAAGGCAGGAATGGATATGGAACATTTATTTCGAACACATGACACCTTTAGAAATTATGATTTAAAAATTCTATTGAAGCTTTTCAAGGGCCCAATTTTTAACTCAATGGCTTATATTTTTAAAATGTCTAAATGTTTTAGATAACTATTTAGCTATAGAAATATACTTTTCTCTATTTGAGCCAAGGTAGGAATGAAAAGCCTTAAAAACATTATAATGGGATTAATTTCAGTGCTTCACCTAAATTCTTGACATGTGTTTTGCAAATGCTGTTATGCAAAATCCTACTTCTAAAGGATGTAGCTACTTTATGATCATAGAGCTCTGGGGTCAAATGCTACATTATTTCAAACATAAAGCTTTCTCTAGAACTCTGCAAATAAAAATAGCCACCTGAGGAATATGGCCTGCAGCATTTCCCAAATTTATCTGTCTCCAGAATCCTTGAGTTCTATAGAGCATTATGGTGTAACTAGTGTTCCACAGAACACACTTTGGGCTATACTCTTCTAGAATATTTTCATGCCTGTGTGTGACAATGAATATGAAAATAACATTGATTCAAGCATTTAGAAAATATTATATCAAGTCTTTGGGCAAGTAAAACCAAGAAAATCTCAGGTTAGTCTGCGATCACAATTTTTTTTTAATGTTATAATGGTGTAGTGGATCTAAATTTTCTGCCTTTAATGAAGTCACCCTCTAAGCTATTCAGATATATGGCAATGTCCAGGCAAACTAGAGTTTCAGTGTTTGACTCTGGGGTGTTAATCTTTAGATGACCATGACCATAAGGCAGTCAAATGATGGCTAAGTTCAAAATACCAAGGAGAGCTACTAGTCCCTGGGTTAGTGTCCCAGGCTCCACGACAGCTGAATATACAGTAATTGTGACCGAACACCAGAGAGGAGACATATGTCTTCAAAATTTTCTTAAAACAAAAATAATCTCAACAGGGAATTATTTTTCTGGTGATGGAAGAGCAAAGCAAGAGCAATGCTCTTCCACCCATTTCACATTATTTCACACTATTTCCTTCCTTACAATACGCATGCATTTAGGAGGGAACTGAACAAATTGTGACTTGGGACTGAACATGATTGATGGGTCACTTCAGATAATATGACAAGTTCCTCTCAGTTCCTTCTCTCCCCAGACTCAGAAAACTTGTTGTGACTTTTCTCTAACTGAAAAATGGAGTTCCACCAAGGATTAGTTTGTAAGTCAACAAGCACAGACTGAAGAGTGGTTCTCTGGCATATAACCTCATCATCCCATTGTTTTTTTTTTAATCTTATTCTCCAACTCATAAGTAAAAAAACCAGTGGTAACCCTCAGAGGCCATACTGTAAAACATTTCATGAGGGGAAAGCATAAAATACTTCTTTCTATTCAAGGTAATATCGTGATCTATTTTGCTTGCAGTTTTATACGGGTCAGATTGAGACCGTCCATATAATCTTTTGGGAATTGAGCCACTCTTCCAAAAAATAGGTATCTTTTATGCATAATTGTCTGTTTCAGAGGCTGATGAATTAAGGCTGGGAAAAGACGGGAAGAGACAGAACAAAGCCGGTAGGCAGAAGCAGACGTGAAAGGAGAATTGGGTAAGAATGAGGGCAAGGGTTAGGATGACCTAGGAATCAGAAGTCATACAGACACAATCCAAAACACCTTTCTAGACTTGCTACGTACATAAGATTTAAATCTCATCCTTTGTACAGGCAAAGGAGGATGTTACAATAAATATTTATCTTTTTGGCTACCTTATAAACACTATAATATTTAGTTGAGACTTTTCAAAGTTTTCATTGTATTTATATTTATTTAAATTTTAAAATGAGTGTTAGGGCACTATAAATTGGAAATAAAGAAGGATCATGTTCTCTTCCTCAAGCATGAGGAGTTAAGCAGTGTAGTTATTCCAAGGTTAAGAGCATAAAAGCTGCACGTTTTCCTTCTAGTTGATATCCCACAGTGTGACAACCATTGCTAGCTGCCAACCTGATGGTCACTTCTATCCTTTTTCAAAATGAACAGGGGGATTCCTTGCCAGTCCAGTGGTTAAGATTCAGTGTTTTCACTGCTGTGGGCCCGGATTCAATCCCAGATTGAGGAACTAAGATCCCACAAGCTGCATGGCATGGACAAAAATTAATTAATTAATTAATTAATTAAAATTAAAAAATAAAAACTAATGGAGCTCCAGTTTTGTTAAGTGTGCATTGCATTCATATATACACACACATACACACAAACATACAGAAAGATTTATCTTCTTTTGATGTGTCCACATATCACAATTCTGTCCCATGACATGTAGAGAGAAGCTCCTATGAATGACAACGTTTCCCAAACAAAAAGGCAGATCTCATTTAGTCTTGTTCCCTTCCTGATTCATGGAAGACTCTTAAGGCTCTGAGTTGCAATTAGAAATATTAGTATGAACTGACAATTTCACATATACACATGTAAAAACAATTTGTGCCTATATCATGTTCAGTACATAAAAGTATACACAAAAAAAAGGTTGATTCCATGGCTAGAACAAAGAAAATTACATGTGATTTTTGAACATACTTCTGTACCAAGATGTAGAAAAGTGTTTAAAAAAACTGATGAAATAAACAACAAGGACCTGCTGTATAGTACAGGGAACTACTGATATATTCAATATCTTATAATAACCTATAATGGGAAAGAATCTGAAAATATACATATATATGTATAACTGAATCACTTTGCTATACACTTGAAACTAACACAACATTGTAAATCAACTATACTTCGGTTAAAAAAAAACTGATGAGAACATGCCAAAAGGACACAAGAAATAGCTTGATGCCAATTCTGAAAATGTTTGAGCATTGCAATAAATAATTAAAGCAGCTGATTTTAACATCTATACTAGTACAAATACATACATATATCTGTATATGTGTGTGTGTGTGTGTGTGCATGTGTGTACATTCATAAAGGAGGAAGGAAGGTTTTTTTGATTTTCACTATTTTTCAAGGACTGTAACAGTAATTGACTCAGGCAAAAATTAGCAGTGGAGGTTAAATTCTTGCTGTGGACAATTTAAAGCATCTTCCCATAGATTACTTAGTAATTACAGATGGAGGGAGAGGTAACTTCATAGTGCAGAAATCTGCCAGACACTACCTAGAAGGGAGCAAATGTAATCTAATCAAGAAGACAAATTAACATCATGTACCTCCTGTTGTAATACACTGAGGACACATTACTTGCTAAAAATGCACTACCTGAATCCAACCACAAGAATAAGGAAAACCCAAAAGAAGGGAATTCTACAAAACAACTGATCTGTACTCCTCAACATTACCGATTTCAGGAAAAACAAAGAAAGGCTGAGAAATTATCAATCAAGGAAACTGAAGAGACTCAACAGCTAAAGAAAATATATGACCCTAGATTAGATCTTGGAGCTGGAAAAAATATTGCATATAGAACGCTATAGAAAAATATAATACACAGCTTTGTGCTTTGGGACATTATCTTGAATATTTGAATATGGAGTGTGTGTTAGATAGTGGAATTCAAACAGTTGTAAATTTCCCGAATTCGATTAATGCACTTAGATTTGTGTAAGAGAAAATGTCCTTGTATTTAGCAAATACAAGCTGATGACATAGATCTAGAAGGATCATGGTGTCTGCAAATTACCCACAAATGGTTCAGCAAAAATCAAAAATGAGAGAGAGAGAGGCTAACAATTGCTGGATATAGGTGAAGGGTATATGATATTCGTTGGACTGATCTTTAAAATAAAACTGAGAAAAAACATTTTGCAAATTTGATGAACAGGGTATTCAGAAACATCATGGCTTCAAATGCTTTCATTAATAGATGGAGAAAGAATTTGAAAGGTATGAATTATCTAAAAGGAAGAAAAGAAGTAAAAGGAATTAAAATAATGGCTGATTAGTGCATTAGATAAAGAAACACATGATATATGAATTTAAGAAATGATTGCAAAACAACCTTTAAATAATTTCTCTTTCTGGTCAAAAAAGAAGAATGGAGAAATCAAAGGAACTTAAATTAGAAGTAAAATTGAACATATGAGGCTTACAAAAGTTATTGAAAAATATACACAGTTTTGTGCTAATAAATTTGAACACAGTGGTTTCAATCATTAACAAGATAATACAAATTACCAAAACTCACACAGATTTATTAAAACTCGATTTTGGAAATTTAAAACATGCTTTTCTTTCAGGTACTCCTCATTGAGTTTTTACCTACACACAGACACACATGATTTGTACATACATACACACACAGTAATTCTGGACCTACATGAGATTTTTTTAAATTTATTATTCCCCAAAATATTGATCCCCAACATACATGCTATTCCAGAATTTTTAAAAAAAGATTCTCTAGTTACACTTAAATATAATTCTTATATAAAACCTGACAAAGCTAAAATAAGAAAAGTACAGACCCAACTCTCTCATAAATACAGATGCAAAAATTCTAATAAAAACTTGCCAGAGTATATTTAGTAGTATATTAGAAGGTAATAAACCATCATCAAAAGGACTACTTTAAAGGAATAAAGAATGGCTTGGTGTTAAAAGTAAGTAAATTCTGTGTCTTATAAATTACATCTCAATAAAGCTGATTATTTTTAAAGTATGATATAATCTAATATTTATAAGGTATATAATCAAATAAGATATGTATCTAGAAATACAACAAAGTTATGTACATTAATTTGGCATGGACAAATAGACTACAAGCAATACAACAAAATATTTGGTGACAGATTTATGGGTGCTATTTTTTTTCCGTGTGCTTGTTTTTTGTATTTTTCAAATTGCCTGCCAACAGTATAAGACAATATCATAACACCATGAAGAAAAATGCATGTACCACTGTTTAGATCCTCAATAGGAATTAAACAAACATGTGTGCTTTACAAGAGAAAAGAGCCAACAATTTTTAGTAATTTTGTTTCTGAAGCACGTCAGTATGTAAGTTTCTTTGGGAATGCTTGTTAAGCCCTGGAAATATTACCCTACCATCATCAGCTGCAAAACCATAAGATGAAGTACAGTCTCAAAACTGTCTCCAAATCTGGACTTCACATTGCTCTTGATTTAGTTATTTTTCATCCTCCACATTCTCTTTTAATGATAATCAGTTGATTGCAAGCTGATTTAAATCTAAAAACACAATGTAAGTGATTTTTTTTTCTCCCAAAAGCTCCCCAATTATTTTTGGAATGGGTAAATAACATGTTGAATTTTCAAATGAAATTTTCTGTCTTTTACCAAAAAAAAATGCATTTTCTTAATAAATTTTGGACTACATTATTCACCCTGAAACAAGTCCTATAAAATTTGACAGTTTAATTTCATAATCTTATTTTGTAATGAAATTGACATCCTCTCCATTTAAATTTATAGATATTTTATACCAGATATCAATTCTGACGACTAACATGAGCAAGTGATTTTGTTCTCTTTGAGAACCATATTTTATTGACAGTGTTATTAATACATTTCTATTGAAGTCTCTAGAGTGCCTTGTGAACAGCATCAACGTGTCTTTTCCTTCATTATGATTAATAGAAAAAGAGGTAAATTTTAGTATTATGAAATTACTTTTTAAATATTTCTAGAATATGAATATGAAAAACTTGTTGGGAAACTTACTGAATTGGAATTAATTAGTATTCTGATTTTGTTCCTAATGTGCTGCTGCTCAATTGTTTGAAAATAAATGAAGAGAAGAGAAACTGAGCTTTTAAGACTGAATGATCTATTGACTGGCTAATTAACGTGCTGGGCCATTTCATTAGCATTCAGATGTTTTATATAAATTGACAAAGCTCCTGTGATTTCATAACCTGCTGGAAGACTGGGAATTAGATGACCACCCTGGCAAAGAGGGCAGAGCAGCATCTGAAGGTGCAAGATTCCAAGGGCCCTAGGGCACTGTAGCTCTGGGGTGCTGACCATGTCACACACAAGACAGATGCCAGTTACCTGAAGGTCGTCACAGGACAAACTTCAGGCAAATATAAACCACTGTCGGTGCTTCGCGGTGAAAAAGTGAAGGGAGTTCTGGTTAGTGCCTTCTTAAAAGGATAACGTGGAAAGACATGACTGGGCTCATCCCACATACAGTTAGATGGTATCCACAGGAAACACATCACACACACACACACACACACACACACACACACACACAGTCATTTGGCAGCCACGACACAGTCTCTCTTTCTGTCACTCACTGTTTGACGCTGACTGAGTCAACTTCAGCCCTCACCTTCACCCCATATACACATGGCAAATGCACAAGATGTGATTCCGGTTCATCTTCTATTCCTTCCTCTCTTCTTTTCTCCTCCTCGTCCTCTTTGTCCTCCTCCTCCTCTCCCCGCAGATTTCCCACCACAAAGAAACTATCTCACCTCTCTGCTCCTCAGCTTCCTTATCCACTCTGTGGTCTCTGTTGCATCTTCTAGCCCTAAACATCTCTCATTCAAAACAGGATTTAAAAATCACTGAAGCATTACCTATTCCATATAATCACTTTGGGAGACAGCACACTTGTTCTCAAAGTGGGGTCAATTTTCAATATGGTATTTTGTGTTTGTGTGAAAAGAGGACATGGAAAAAAAGTAATTAATTAGAGCCACGTCATGAACCAGAGAAAAAAGTGTCTAATTATGTAATAGTTACTATTCCTCAAATGGGTCATCAAATAGGACATCTTCCTAAAATCCAATCTATTGATTTTCTTCCTGTAGTGATATTTAGCCAAGTATAATGCATGCCAAGTCACAATGATAAACAAACAAATAAACAAAATGTCTCTATCTTCCTAGGACCTCCAATACAGTTGGGAATGTAGTTGGCCAACTAGTAAACAGCACCAGAAGAATCACAAATTGCACTAGGTACAAAGAAGAAAACAGGGTGGTATGCCAGAAGATAAAAGGTAGACCCTCTGTGTAGGATTCCTTCTCTGAAGAGATGACATTTTAACCTGAGACTCAGGATGAGATGAAGCTCACCAAACAAAAGCTAGAGGAAGGCTTTCTTAAAGAGGGAACAGCAGATATAGGCTGTGAGATAGCAGAGAGCTTAGTATGTCCAAGGAACTGGCAGAAAGCAGGTGAGATTCAGAGTGGCTAACAGGCAGCAAAGGTCTGTGAGACAGGCTTGCAAAGGAGTCCAGCCTGCTCCTGCACAGTCTCATCAGACACAGAAGGTGTTTAGATTTCACTCTACATACAATGGTGTCATTCAGGTAAGTTATTTGTATATTTAATATTTGTATTTTTTCTAAAATATAATGCATATGCAGAAAGGTACACAAAGCATAATGCAGAGATTAATTCACCATTATGAGGTATGCTGTTGTAAAAAATAAGTGCAAGGCAAGAAACAAAACCTTGCCAGCACCCCAGAACTCCCCCACCTGCCGCTTGTCACTCAAAACTACCTTCCCCATCCCTTCATGGGTACCGGCTATTTTGACTTCTGTAGTACTCATTTTCTTACTTTTCTTTATACTTTTCCCACGGAAGTATGAATTCATAAACACTATAGCTCAGCTTTCCAGGTTCTTTGTTATAGATTTCTGTCTGCCTTGTTTTGATAAGTATCTCAAGTTCAATATAATTTTGGGAATCCATCTATGTTGTTACATGAAACTGTAACATTCATTTTTATGGCTCGATAGTGTTCCACCGCATGTCTATCCCTCCATTTGATGTTTATGTCCATTCTACTGTGGATGCACGTTGGGTTTTATTTTGGGGGGGGGGGGCCTATTGTGAACATTGCTGATATGAATATCATTGTTCGTGTCTCTGCTGCATATATGCACACATTCTTTTTATTTTTTAAGTAAGATTTTAGTTTTAATTATTGGGAGAAAAATGCCATTTTAAATCATGATTTTCCCTGCTCTTAATGAGAGAAATATGCAGTAAGGAGTTCTGAAACATCCAGCGGAACTTCTCTAAATTTACCGAATGTTTCTCCACATGTCTGTAAGTATCAAATTAAACTTGCAAATTATTTTGCTTCATGTGGGTGGTTTTTTTCCCCTAAGATTTATTATTTATTTATTTATTTATTTATTTGCTGTGTTGAGTCTTTGTTGCTGTGCACGGGCTTTCTCTAGTTGTGGTGAGTGGGGGCTACTCTTTGTTGTGGTGCACAGCTTCTCGTGGTGGTTTCTCTTGTTGAGGAGCACAAGCTCTAGGCACGCGGGCTTCAGTGGTTGCAGCACATGGGCTCAGTAGCTGTGGCGTATGGGGCTTAGTTGCTCTGCAGCATGTGGAATCTTCGCGGACCAGGGCTCAAATCAATATCCCTTGCATTGGCAGGCAGATTCTTAACCACTGCACCACCAGGGAAGTCCCATGTGGGGTTTTTTACTGAAGAATCATTCATTTTCTTCTTTCTTTAAATTCCTGACATTCAGTAGTTGATAATTGTATGGAGGAAAACTTCCTTTCAATAAAGTTATGTACTTGTCTTTCCAGTACAGCAGTGTCTTTGCTGCTTCCAACAGGTGTATGAATGGCACCTATCTTAAGTAATGCTTCCATGTTTCTTTTTTTCTTTTTCTTTTTTTAAGCTCTTTATTGGAATTTAATTGCATTACACTCTTGCACCAGCTTTTGAGGTACACCAAAGTCAGCCAGCTGTATTTATACATCTATCCCCATATCCCCTCCCTCCCATGACTCCCTCCCACCCTCCCTGTCCTGGCCCTCTTAAGGCATCACCATCATCGAGTTGATCTCCCTTTGTTATACAGCAACTTCCCACTAGCTAGCTATTTTACAGTTGGTAGTCTATATGTGTCTATGCTATTCTCTCACTTTGTCCCAGCTTCTCCTTCACCCCCCCCCCCCAACCTCGTGTCCTCCAGTCCATTCTCTGCATCTGCATCTTTATTCTTAACCTGCCACTGGGTTCATCAGTACCATTTTTTTAGATTCCATATATATGAGTTAGCATACAGTATTTGTTTTTCTCTTTCTGGCTTACTTTACTCTGTATGACAGTCTCTAGGTCTATCTACCTCATTACACATAGTTCAATTTCATTCCTTTTTATGGCTGAGTAATATTCCATTGTATCTATGTGCCACATCTTCTTCATCCATTCATCTGTTGATGGGCATTTAGGTTGCTTCCGTGTCCTGCCTATTGTAAATAGTGCTGCAATGAACATTATGGTACATGTTTCTTTTGGGATTATGGTTTTCTCTGGGTATATGCCCAGGAGTGGGATTACTGGGTCAAATGGTAGTTCCATTTTTAGTTTTTTAAGGAACCTCCAAATTGTTTTCCATAGTGGCTGTACCAACTTACATTCCCACCAACAGTGCAGGAGAGTTCCCTTTTCTCCACACCCTCTCCAACATTTATTGTTTCTAGATGTTTTGATGATGGCCATTCTGACTGGTGTGAGGTGATCCCTCTTTGTGGCTTTGACTTGCATTTCTCTAATGATTAGTGATGTTGAGCATCTTTTCATGTGTGTGTTGGCCATCTGTATGTCTTCTTTGGAGAAATGTCTATTTAGGTCTTCTGCCCATTTATGGATTGGGTTATTTGCTTCTTTGGTATTAAGCTGCATGAGCTGCTGGTGTATTTTGGAGATTAATGCTTTGTCCATTGCTTTGTTGGCAAGTATTTTTCTCCCATTCTGAGGGTTGCCTTCTTGTCTTGCTTATGGTTTCTTTCGCTGTGCAAAAGCTTTTAAGTTTCATGAGGTCCCATTTGTTTATTCTTGATTTTATTTCCTTGATTCTAGGAGGTGGGTCAAAAAGGATGTTGCTTTGATGTATGTCATAGAGTGTTCTGCCTATGTTTTCCTCTAGGAGTTTTATAGTGTCTGGCCTTACATTTAGGTCTTTAATTCACTTTGAGTTTATTTTTGTGTATGGTGTTAGGAAGTGTTCTAATTTCATTCTTTTATGTGTAGCTGTCCAATTTTCCCAGCACCACTTATTGAAGAGGCTGTCTTTTTTCCATTGTATATTCCTGCCTCCTTTGTCAAAGATAAAGTGCCCATGTGTGCTTGGGTTCACGTCTGGGTTCTCTATTCTGGTCCATTGATCTTCCTTTCTATTTTTGTGCCAGTACCATACTGTCTTGACTACTGTGGCCTTGTAGTATAGTCTGAAGTCAGGAAGCCTAATTCTACCAACTCCGTCTTTCCTTCTCAAGATTGCTTTGGCTATTCGGGGTCTTTTGTGTTTCCATACAAATTGTAAGATTTCTTGGTCTAGCTCTGTGAAAAATGCCGTTGGTAATTTGATTACACAAATTCTTGATGGTCTGCCTTTAGGAATAGAACTGTGGCATATCTTCAACTTTAATAAGCAATGCTTCTTCTTTTCAAAGTCATTTTACCAATTAAAACTTGTGCTAACAGTGTGAGGTCTCAAGGTTCCACAGCCTCACCACCAATTGGCATTGTCATTCTTTTCAATTTTAGCTTTTACAGTTAATGCTTTCATTTTTAAAAGGATTATTATGGATGTGTAATGGAAAAAAAGTAAAGCAGGTTTACAAGACAGGTTCTAAAGATGGAACTAACAGGATTTGCCGATAGACTGAATATGGAGAATTAAGAAAAGGGAAATGTCAAGTACAACTTTCAAGTTTCTGGCTTTAATAATTGAGTGATGATGGTGCTACTTTCAGAGACACAGAAGATGGAAATCATGGAAACGAACAGAGTTGGAGGAGGGAATCATCAGTTTACTTGGACGTGTTATATGTGAGATGTCCATTAGATTTCCACTTGATGACATATGGGTATTTCAGCATACGGGTCTGAAGCTCAGGGCAGAGGTCATCAGGAGATAGACATTTTTACTATTTGGGAAATGATATTATTTGTGGAGAAACATAGGTAAGCAAGAAAGACAGTTCAAAACTCAGTCTTGAGAATTCTAACATTTTAGAGATGTTATAGAAAGAGAAAAGACAGAAAGAAGCAGCAAGGAAGGAAGGAAGCAAAGGCAAAGATATAGTGTTTAAAAAAAAAAGAATTTCAGAGAAAGTTTAGTAAACTGCACCAAATGCTGTCAATGTATTAAAAAAAAATACAGTCCTACGGATTTGTCTACACAGGGATTGTTGACCGGGAGACGATTGGTTTTAGTGTGCTAGTAGTAAGACAAGCAGGATTGTAATCCTGCTTCAAAAAAAACTTCAGAAAATGGAGACACTTTATAAAATGTTTTCAAGTTGTCTGAATAGAAAAGGGAGCAGTAAAATGGGTCAGATGCTAAAGGAAGGAGAAGGGCGAAGGCAAGTTTTTATAAAGATGAAAAGCACTAGAATATTTTATGTTCTTGTAATGACCTAGTAGTGACAGATAAACTGAAGATGCAGAAGAAAAGGGAGAAAAAAAAAGGAGCAACATCATGGTGAAGAGCAGAGGTGATGCGAGTCCAGAGCAAAAATGAAAGGATTGCCTTTGAGAAAAGCAAGGGCACATGTTTTCCTGTGGCTGGTTGAACATGATGAGAATTGATGCAGAACACGGGTAGATGTGGGAGAGGATTGTGGAGAATGTTCCTGAGGGCTTCCCTTTTCCGAATAAAGCGTGAGTTTTTCAAGTGGGAGAGAGGAGATAGTGACTATAAGGTTCATGAAAAAAAGAAAGAAAGAAAGGAAGGAAGGAAGGAATGAAGGAAGGAAGGAAGGAAGGAAGGGAGAAAGGAAGAAAGGAAGACAGAGAGAGAGAAAGAAAGAGAAGAAAAGAAGAACTTACCCTTACCAGGGAAGTATAATAGGATTGAAAGCTGTGACCCTATGTATTGTATAAGCATGATTTAAAATAGAGACCAGTCACAAAAGTTGATTTTCTCCAGCAATGTCCAGTGGTTAATGTGTTTGTAGCAATGTGGCTAGCTAAGGTAGCTGCGAGTTATAGAAAAACTGATGCACGGTGGATTAAACAAATAGGGGTTCCTTCTTTTCTCATACATAATAAGAAGTCTGGAGATAATGTAGCTGCTGCTATTGATTCAGCTGCTGCTAAATAATGTCATCAGGGATGCAGGCTCTTTCTTTCTTTGCTGCCATGCTCAGCATGTTGGCTTTTATCCTCATTACATCAGCAATCATAGCAAGAAAAAGAAGACAGGGACTTCACCAGCCTCTGTAATTTTCTTTTATGAAAACAAAGGATTTTCAAGAAACATCCACTAGACTTCTACACACATGTCAGTGGCTAGACCTGTGGCATGTTGTCAAGGGAGCCTAGCTGCCAGGGAACCAGGAGGGTGAGTATCTAACCACATACTGTCACCCAAATGAAACCACGGTTCTGTTAGTGAGAAAGAATGGGAGAATGTATAAATGTTAGACGGATGTGTAAATGTTAGTGAGGAGGAATGGGAGAATGTATAAATGTTACATGAATAGCTATGCCTGCCACACACGAAGATGGTAGATGTTCGAGTTCAACCACATTGGAGAATGCTATGCTAATTTAATAGAGGAAGAAATAGAGAAAGGATTGATGATATCTTCAAGAGAGAGATTATCTATACTAAAAGAATAAAACTGGCCACCACAAAGCATACTGAAAATAAAAATAAAACATATTCTGGCTATTGAGAGCAATTTGCAAAGAAAAATTTAAAGAATTTTTACTTAACGCCTCTACTTTTGACAAAAATGTATTTACTCGCACATGTGATTTCTAGTATATGCTTGTTTCTAAACAACAACAAATCTCCCAGAACATATATTTATCTAAAACAAAATAATGATCAATCCAGCCAATTACAGAGGTAGGCTAATTTTTAAATGCGTTCATTCTGAAATATTAAAATATTTGTCACCATGCTGTGTTTGTTTTAATTAGTCCAAATGAAATATGGTACTTATCTATCTCTAAATTGCCACTTTCCTTTTGGTAACTTGGACTGTTTTTATTACTAAGGCTGGAGTTTTGCATATAAAATAACAGGAAAGTTCTAAACTTCATCTAGACTAAAACAATACTACCCGTAGACAAGAAGAGTGTTTAATTAAAAAAAATTTTTAAAAGGATAGCACTTTATTGTGCTATTCTTCTCTATTGATCAACTGAATCAATCATTTAGAACCACCCAAAACAGGCATATTCTTACCTGTGTCATTCACAACAGTGGCATCACCTAAGCAACTCTGAGATGCTCTTTAATATCCTGTGAATCTATTTCTGGTTGACCTATTATGATGATGACTCTTTCATGTATAATTTGCTGCTAAAATGGTTTTCAGCAATAGAAACTCACATGCAAATTGTTCCCCCTCAGAGCTTGATTGTAGGGTAATGCAAACCCAGTCAGATACACACACAAAAAAGTGAAGAAATTCTAAGTTTTAGGTAAATGATGAGAGTTTGTTTTCTTTAGTACCCACACTCCAAAGGGTAGCCATGACTGCCCTGGAAGAATAAATCCATCTTGCTGCAGCCTGGACCTACAGCTGGTATAATAACACTATTGATAATGGTGAAAGCTAACATGTATTGAGAATTTACTCTGTGCCAGGTACTTTATTAGGGACATTACACACCTTGTCTCATCCAGTTCTCACTACAATCTTTAAGGTTCATATGAAAATCATAGCTATTCTACAGAGGTAACTGCGGCTGGTACAGATTTAGTAACATTCGTAAAATGTCTACAATGAGATGAAGACAAGATGAGAAGTCAGGCAGTCAGATTTTAGAATCTAGGATTTCAATCATAATTTTGTCTCCACTCCTCACAGGTGTACAGGAAAAAGTCACACCTCAGGATCATTTTCCTAATTGACATATGTCAAACATATATTAAGTGAGGTTCACCCAACTCCAAACCCCAATTCCCAAACTCCCAGTTGTCCAACTAGAAGATAATTAAAAACTTCCTGAATGACTCATCTGCCTACGTTGATAAAGTCAGCCAGTTATTGTCAGATTCCTATTTCTCTGCAATCTGAGAAATACATTCTCAGGAGAAATTTGTTCAAGGGAGATAGAAAACAACAACAACAGAAATCTTACTGAACCTTAAATTTACATAGATTTATAAATTTCACATCTGCAGCATCTCATCACAGAACTAACTTAATTCCAAGAGAAAAATGCTAGAATTCCAAGTTATTTGCAACTTCTTGATAATCATATTCTCCTTTTAACTTTTCCAACTTCTCCACTGTATTTCCGTGAGCGCTATGCATTTTCTCCCTCGAAAGGGAAAGGACACAAAAATATCACAGAGCTCCCATACAGCTACAAATTGCTAAGTGCCACTAGTAAATCTCAGCACTTACTTCATAATATTGGTTTGAACGGCCAAACACAAGGCAGGCATATATTTCAATAGTTCTTCAATCCTTTGGTCATTTATTTCCAAATTGGAGATGCCATTTACATTTAGACTAGCCGCCCATTTTCATTTTTCTTCAAGTGCTGTTAACGCAACAGCCCATATAATATAGTAACTTTTATTTTTCCTGAAGATCAATCTTTGCTTGTTAGGGAGAAACTTGCCAAAACCTACTGCATTCTAAACTATTATCCAGGATCTCACGATAAACCACACAAGTTGAAATTGTTTTATTTCCTGTTATTTATCTTAACAATGTTGTGATATAAGTATGGCAGTATGAAATATGCAGAAAGCCTCACTGTAAATAGTGCCATTTTTGAGAAAGATAGTAATCTACTCCTGACCTAGTTCAGCAATTCATATTCAGTCTGAAATAGCCAAATCATATCAATGAATTTTTTAAAACCAGAAAACATAGTACTTTCCATTATGAAAAACACCCCCACTGTGCTAATTGCCAAACATCAGTGAACTTGTCATTTAGTAGAATATCTATTATGTAGATTCATAAATGGCAAATTGAGTACCACACAACAAAACACAAACAAGGTAATTCAAATTACAAGTTATATGTGTATAAACAAACATAATCTTTGTTTATTCAAAGTTTCTTAAGTGTTTTGGAAAGGTGGTGGACTTGGTACCCTAAAGCACCCACACATGTGTTATATTAAAAAGGACAGCCTATTCTTCTGTAATACCTGCTTCTGCGATATAAATTAGCTCACATGCAAATAGTAAATAAAGGATGATGTCAGCTTAATATTCACAGCATGGTTGCAACTTAAACTAACGCAACCGCACAGGGCAAGTTGCAGAGGGATATGAGATGATGCCCATTCATTGCGAGATCTTCTCTGCACTGGATTGACCTTGGGGTCTGTCTTAGAAATGGTTTTTGCATGATTCCACTCTTTACACATTTCTTTATCTATGAATTTTAATTTTGCAGTTTCAATCCACCTCTTTTCTAATGAGATTTCTTCACTTTTTTCAAAGATACAAAATCCTATACTTGCTATAATATTCTTTTCTTAAGAAGTAACATCATATTTAGGTTTTCTAGAATTAGCATTGTTTTTACTGTTGTTGGGATTACATAGTTGCATGGTTTGAGTGCTTTGCCTAACCTTATTTTCCCCATAACTTCCATTATTTTTACCAAGTAATTCTTTGAAGTTTTTTGAGAGCAATAGAGCAGTATCTATGAACAATATGTATTGCAAATAGATCATATAAAGACTCTCACAAGATATCTGTCTTCCTTGTAATTCAAGAATGTGAGCACCTTTCATAATAATTAGTCTTTATCTTAGCACTGTAAACTACGTAATTTCCCTTTTTATATTAGAGGCCTGGGAGAAATCAGGGCCTTACCCTCCTAGCAAGTACAAGGGATTTGATAATATGTGTTTTTGTATTAAACTCATTACTGGCTTGATTTCTGTTGCGTTGATGATGGTGGGTGTCGCTATTCCACCTTTCATCTTGTATTGCTTTTATAGTCCTGCTGCTTTATATATGTTCTAAACTGCCATTAACATTTTCTAAAGAGAGAGGTTTTATGCATACATACACACATATTTATATACACACACTCACATATACATACACACATATGAAGATAGATATACTCTGTATTTAAAATTACTTGTTTATTTAAATGGATTTTGAATGTAAGTAGTGAGCAGAAGGAGTCATTTCGAATTAAACAGAGGCAACCAATAGATTACCTTCTCTTTACAACTTTTCCACTGTTGTTTTGAAATTGTGGAAAGAATGTCTCTATCACCGCATCAGGATGTCATTTGTCACACTGGAACAGAACCAACATTTCCTACAAGGCATTCTGGATTCATTAAGAAGTTAGTGTATTCTTTCAAAGTTCCTAAGTTACCCCCAGCGTGTATTAACAGACTGAGGGAATCTGAGTCAGCGAGTCATAAACTTTGTATATATACAAACAAGAGTGAAGAATTGGAGGCCCAGAGTGTTCTGGTTGTAAAAAGTAAGATATTACCACGATGTATGATAAAAAAGCTTAAAGTAATTACAGCGTCTCAGTTATACAAAAGCCCCAAATGCAAACCAGACAAAGGTTAAGTCACTTTGATTAACATGGGATGAGACTGTCAGTTTCACATATTTCACCCATTCGCTGAACGAGTATTTAGTGCATGCTGTAATAACGTATGCGTTACTCGGTTTTGCCTCATTTAGGCTCTCTTTTCCAGGAGGTGCACCAATCCCCCATATGCTGTGAATTTTGGCTCAGTTTCCTCCCTTCAGAGACAGCTCAACTAGTGTAGTTTCTGGCATCTTTCCATCCTCAATTCTTTTTGCCTCGGTGCGGGGGGGTGGCATGTGAGTGGTAAATTTGGACAGAAAAATTTTTCATGTTCAACTCATTTGCACGCTTCAGCTGCAGAGCAAACTACATGCTCTAACGGAGAAGCCTTCTGCTCGGCTTCTTCGGAGGAAGCTCTGCCCGTTGCAGGTGGGAGAAGAGGGAATCCTGATCTAATAGAGTGTTACCTGCAACTGGCTGGGTTTAGCCTACACAATTTTGGAATTCAGAATCAATAAATCTTCATTACTAATTTTCGTAACTTAATTAACCTTCTTAACTCAAGCCAAGTCCTCCAACCTGGGCTCAATAGGAATCAATGATATTTTGACCTCCATCTACACTGCATCATTTCATCAGTTTATTCTCAATTTGCTCAGAACAGACAAGGGTGTGCTCTTTCTTGCCCCTCCAGGGGCCACATTAGCTTTTAATTCGCTTCATTCAAAAATTATTTAAGATTATCACTTGGAAAAGAGAAATTGTCAAACATGGTAATTCTCTTGATCGAAAACACGATAAATAAAGGAGTAGATTTTGAGACTAGCATCAATGATTTCACTTCCATTAAAGCCAGGAAAGTAAAATCATAATAAATTCTGTTCTTCATATAATAATATATCTAAAACTATATTAAGAGTTTTAATGTACCCAATTTTAACTATATTATGAGTTTTAATGTACCCAATTTTGCATTATTCAGTATATTTTAACCACTTTAAGGTTTTGGGGAAAAAAAGGATTAAATAATGCATGAAAATATGTATATGGGCGCTTATTTCTCCTTTTGCCTCAGGCTCCAGGCTGGCAGCACACTGATTTTTAGCTAAATTTGTGCTATGGTGCTCATCATTGATATTTTTATATTATTTTTTATTTTTTTTAAATATTGCATTACAATGTTATTTTTCTTAGTCACTGAGTATCTGTCCCCCCAGCTTAAATTTTGTGCTTGAAGCAAGTGCCTTACTGGGGCACAATTTAAGGCATGAGGTGGAGAACCTAAGGTGAGGAGGTCGGGGTGAGGAGCAAAAGTTTAAGGTGGTGTTTCACTTGCCTCACCCTAATCCCAGCCCCACAATTTACTATGTCCTAGAAATAGGAAGAAAAAGGCACGAGTAGTGTTTAGCAAACCATTTCAGGAAAAGATGGAAGAGTCAGAGAGGCGGGCAAGAACTAGACCATGTATGATCTCAGGCAGGGATGAAATGGTGTTTCATTCTGACCAAGATTAGACATGAATGGCTGGTCCCATTTTCCCTGCCCACCATCTACCATAGCTCCAAATGTGACTCCAACTTTAAAGTAATCTCTGACCTTAGTAAAATCCATTAAAACAATTAGTGTTTCAGTTTCCCCAGGGCCTAGTGATGGAGCTGATCAAAGATTCTCTAATTTTTTTCCCATCTTAAACCTGTATAGTTATCTACAAAATCTACCTGTAAGTTTACTTTTATCAAGACATGATGTTTTAAAGAGTTGCCTTATATCTATAAAATTCACATAATTTTGAACACTTAAAACTAAGTAGAAAACACAAAAAGATATTAAAAGTCAAAAGAAGGTACCAGATACCAAGGAAGTTAAATATTGGTGAGAGAAGAAAAAGCAGAACGACTCTTGAATTATTTTCTCAAATTACAAAAATAATCTTGTTTACCTGCCCCAAATTCTGCTTTTTATGATGGCAGTTCATTTTCTTGCCTTTTTAAACGGTTAAAAAATATCGTCTCATAAACAACTAATTATTCAGGAAATATAGCTATTGAGTGATACTTTATTTCACCTATGAGATAGATGATAAGGAAAAAGGATATTGAAGTTTAATTCCTAAAATATTAATATTTTAGTGAAATTAATGGAAATATTTATAGTATTTTCGTTCATGTTCTTATCATTTTAAACATCCATGGAGCAGAATTTAAACTTTTGTGAATGTCTCTTTGAATCTCAAAATTAAATGTCCACAAGATTAACTAAGCAAGTAAATAAATATACGCTGGATGTAAGAGGCAAGAGGGAGTGGAGGGGACTGTTGAAAAAATGAAGATTATTCATTTCCTTCTTAAAGGGTGCTGCTAATCTTAAAGAATTTTGCTTTTACATAAAAGCTAGAAATTTTCACAAAAAAAGTTCCATCTTCCTATTTGTTGGTGTTGACAACTAACTCATTTTCTAATGTTGCACAAGCCAAACAAAACATATCTTTCAGGGTATTTACAACTGCTGGCAAGTGTTATTATTCTGAACATGCATTTTTGAGTTGAGTTTAATCACAGGATTGCTTTTAAAGGGATGCAAAGGTACAAAGAACTAATTGCCTCTAACAGCTCTGCTCTTCCTACTTCACTCCGATTTGCTACATGCTTCTCAATATCCATTGTAAATGGAAAAGCAACTAAGGGAGCTTGTTAAACAGTGCCCTTATTTTTACCAAAATCCTAATTGAATACCTTTTGGGTTGCAGGCAAAGGCTGGCTTCAGAATTCTTGCATGAAGGAAAGTACATGGCCTTAGTAAATGCTGTTTCCTTCCCCATTCAAAGAGGTGTTTTTACCTCCTGGATATTCATCTCTGCACTGGACATTCTATTACTATCACCCTAGTTATCCAAGTCAAGGCCGCCTTCGCTGTTCTAGCCTTCCCTACCCCCAGCAACCAGAGTGATCTTCTTCAAATAGGCCTCAGTCACAGTGCTTAGTTGCAAGATACCAACTTGAGCATAAAAAGTGATTTGAGGGATGCTGAGGAGCTCACCAGATTGACAGAAAGGCTGGGGGGCCAGGGTGGAGAAATGGAGAAGAAACAAAGAAGGACAAGCTGCAGGACCCATGGCCAAGGCCATACACGGGAGCAGCTACTTGGCTAGGACTACACTGTTGGAAGTATTTCCCTGCTGTCTCGTGCCCCCTTCCCCTTCTTCAGGGCAAAAGTCCTGGGAAGGAGCATGTTATTGGCCAGGTCGCGATCCTGTCCACACACCTACAAATGACAGTGGATGGAGAAAACAAGGACTCTGCCAGGAGAAGAGGGCAGGTGGTGAGCACTGATCACCAAGACCCGCGTGAGGGAAAATCCCCCCAAATACAGGAAGGTTGATGAGGTACCGGGCAGCCAAAGCAGGACAAATATCTACTAAATCACTTTGCAACATAATCTTTCCACGACTTTCTATGTCTTTAAGAATAAAATCCAAACTCCTAACCAAAACCCTATAAGAACTGGCCTCTTCCTACCTCTACAACCTCTTCTCTCATCTTTGGTAAATACTTCCTGGCCATAATAGCCTCTTCAGTTTCTTGAAAATGCTCCTGCTCTCTCCTTTCTTGGGGCCCTTATGCCTGCCTTTCCCTCTGCCTGAAATTCTGTTACAAATAGTGCCCCCTATTCCAATGCCTGTACCCACACTGTTCAGTGCTTAGCTTCCAAATCATCAACTTTAGGGAGGGTTTTCCAGAGCATGGTAATGAAATGCCCACCTTTTGCCACAGTGCTCTCTAGCAGGCGCATATGTTTTCTTCATATTTCTTACAACAGCCCAGAAATATTTTGGTGCCGTTTACCTGGTGTTTGTTGCATGTACACTGTCTCCATTCCCTCACAGTCCATAAGCTCAGTTAGCTATTTGCTGAGCACATAAAAGAACACAGTTCATCAGAAGACTCAGGAGGGGAAAGTGTGGCCTTTATGGAGACCATGAGTTTTAAACTGTGTTCTGCAGACTTGCTCCATGGGGTGCACTGGTGGATTCCACTCTCACTTCAAACAGAGCATCTCCTTTAATATGTCTTTTAAAATTAGGCTTCTAGGCAAGACTTCAATTAAAGGATTTGCATCTAAGTCAAGTTGGACATGAGGACTTAATTAGAAGAAAGGAAAATTACTAAAACAGCTTAGTACTTTGATAATTCTGATAAATATTCTAGGTGGTAATGAATAACATTATAGATCATGATTATTCAAACTGACCTATAAATCTTTTCCAAAAAAGTTTTATTCCTGGTAAAGCTTTACTCACGTTGTCTTAGTTTGAATCTGTTTATAATGTTTCTGAGTATGTCAGTCCTTAACTCCACTATGGTTTATGACTTTCTGGTGAAGTTTTGTGCCCACTAGGAAAAAATTAAAATTCAAAAATGTGTATATTACAAAGCTACAGTAATTAAAACAATACAGTATTGGCATAAAAACAAACACACAGATCAATGAAACAGAATAGAGAAATGGAACCGAGAAAGACAAATACCCTATGATCTCTCCTATATGTGGAATCTAAAAAAATAATAATATGTTCATAGTTACAGAGAACAGACTAGTAGTTGCCAGAGGCAGGGGATGAGAGGTGGGAGAAATGGGTGAAGGGGAACAAAAAGTTAAAAATTTTTTTTAATTAATTGGTGCTTTCCAACTAGAAGGCAGGCTCCATGCAAGCAGGAACTAGGTTTACTTTGCTCACTGTCTGCTATTTTGGAACAGTGACTGCCTCATAGAATGTGGTTCACAAATATTGATGAGCAGGAGCTTGAAAAGGGTGAAGGGGATAACCAGGGGTGAGGGGGCAGTGGTGGCCTGGCACAAAGCCTCAGAGACCAAGTGAGATGAGGATGGACATCCAAACAGGGAGGGCAGCAATGGAAGACTAGGTACATAGAGAGGGTATTAACCCAAGAAATAAATATAGTAAGGATAACAGCAGCAAGTTTTTTCACTGTTGGAGAAAGGGGTTACACATACGAAAAGGAGAAAAGCAGACTGAATCACACACATATGTGTGTACAGTATCTATTCCCTATACTGTACACAGCTCTGTCCCCTGAAAGGACCAGGAAGTGCTGACAACTCAAAAGCAATCAGCATCTCTAGTGCGAAGATCTCAGTTTCTAAGTGCCATTGCCTACTAAAAGGAAGCTGATTTTCTTGGAGCAAAGGCTGATACAGGGTTAGGACAGGAGCAGAACTAAATGGGCCTAGATCATCTTGTGCCAGAAAGCAAGAAAGTACTCAGAGAAGAGTAGAGACATGGAAAAATCAAAACTAAACTAAAGACAGCTTGAAAGGATTCCCAATGGTTAAACCTGGTACAATTTAATTATCAAAATGAATAATCATAATAAAAGGTTACACCCACTGAATAAAATAGGAATCCATGAGATTGCACTGACAATAACAAATGGGAAAACAGAAATCTTCTTGAAAGAATGTCAACTAATAAATGCAGAAAGAATGATGAATCAATTACCATTTGGCAACCATCACAGTAATAATTTAGCCAAGGAATATCAATGGATATAGAGCTAATTGGCCAAAGTTCAATAAGGAATTGGATATTTATGTATTCTTTATGTACTTCCCCCACAAAACACACATTAATTACAAAAGGAAAAGTGCAACTTTCCACTGGAAAAACTGGGAAGTGATCAAAGTGAACATGAGGAGGCTTGGGGCAAATTGCAGTCATGCACCACTTGATGGAAGATGGTGAGAAGAACACAGTCATCATATCTGTGTTCAGACAAACTGAATGTCAGAGAAACCAAACTTGAAAGACATTCTAAAAAATGACTCATTTGTAAAGTCCCAAGTTGTCAAATCACTGTCATGAAAGTCAAGAAAAGACTCAGAAAATATTCCAGATGGAAGGAGACTAAAGAGACATGAAAATTCAATAAAATATGTGATTCTTGGATTTGATTCTTTTGCTATAAATGACATTATTGAAACAACTGAAGAAATCTGAAAAGGGTACATGAGTTAGATGGTAGTAATATGTCACTGTTAATGACTTGAATTGGATGGCTGTATTGCGGTTATGTAGAATAATGTAAGACACACTACAATATTAGGTGGTGATGGGGCATCATGTCAGCAACTTACTCTCACACGATTTAGAGGAAAAAAGTTCTTTGTACTAGGCTTTCTGTAAGTGTGAAATTATTATTTCTAAATAAAAAGAAAATACTGCCCTACTGTGAACAATATAGCCAGTATATTGGTTAATAAAAATCAAGACAAATTAAAACAGTGTAGGGTTGTTCTGACGTGGGTCACAAGAGGCTTCCTAATTGACCAGCTGTTTCTCTTTTTGCTGTCACTTAGCAAATATTTATGGACCATGCCCTATGTGCCACTTGCTGTTCCGAAGATGAACCAAATGGGCCTGATTTCTGCTTGCACAGAGCCTGCCTTTTTGTTGGAAAGTTGAACATTGAACACATTTCTGTCAGGGAGTATGGAGACAGAGAGACGGAGACAGAGACAGAGAAGAAGAGAGAGAGAGGTTTCCTCGTATTAGAGTCTACAGAAGTCACACATAATTTTAAATGAAAAATGAATGAAAAAAGGTGTGCTTTCCCTTCTTCTCTAACCACTTCTATTTTCTTATTGTGTCACCTGCCTTCATATCCTGCTAATAATAAATACAAAAGCTAAAAGAAAGTATGTCCTGGTGCATTCTTGATTTTTTTTAAATGTGGATAAATCTTTTATCATTTTAGGTGGGTTTGGAGGAAGTCCTTTATGTATAGAAATTGCCATCCCTGAGACTTGTCTCTGTGACCAATTTCCATGATGCCTAGGAAAAAGATCAGATAAAGGAAAACATATTTAATTAGTTTTTCTTCGTAAGGAGAGAATACAAAGCAAAGGAAATGACTTTATGTCCCTTTACTAGTTTTGGTGGAAATAAGGCATCATGGAGAAGGTAACATTAGAGAAATGGAAATTCCTTTGAGAAAAGTGATGACAGGTTCACAAGAATGACATGCTATATAGATGATGCTAAACAATCTTGGGGTCTGTTCTGAGCTCTGTTGTACAGAATAATGCACCTTATGTACTGGTTACACATGTCATGATATATGGGTACCCAGCTTGTTCCAGTATTTTGTTTTTAAGTAATAAAATGACACAAAGTATTTTATTCCTTGCATTATAAGAAGGAAATTCTAAGACCACCATATCTGAAAAGGGTTAGGGCTTCTTTTTGTTAGTTTTTAACTAATATGATTTTCACTGGTTTTCTGATTACACAAATAATACATGTTCATTGCAGAAAATTTGGAAAATATGGAAAACCATTATAAAGAAAGGACACACTGATCTATACTCTCACTCTGTTGCTGTAATATTCACATATATTGTACATGTCTGTATATGTACATATACCATATATATGAATGTGTGTGTATCAAACGTAAAATGTAATTCATAAAATTATAGTCACACTCTTGTATGACTATTAGGCAATGTTGCTTTTAAAATAGAGTAGTTCACTGAATAGATGTACAATAATTATTTCAATGACACCTTTATATATTGGACATTAAAACTGTTTTAGCTTCTTATTGTAAATAATGTTGTAATAAGTACATTAATATATAATAATTGAGAAGATCACTGCTTTATATGTTGTGACAATTCATTGAGATGGAATTGCTGAGTCATAGGGTAGATTTCTGTTTCTGTGTATGTTTCTCCATTTTATTTCCCATTTCTTAGAAAGGAGTAAGTAGAATGCTAAGTATTTTCGAATTGTGACTAATTTCAAAGTGTATTCTCATTATCCATTTCTTATTGACCTAATATAAAGCCATGGAAGACCATAAGTTCCAAAAGTGGTATGGAGTCTTAACTGTGTAATGTGTACTTAGAAGAAAAAAGCAAAAGAAAAATCGAGATGAATTTTAACTTCTCTGTGGTGATATCTGTAAAGGGCAGGCATTTGTAGGAGTTTTAAGAATGGGATGGGAAAAGATGGAAGCCATCAGCTAAGTGCTGACTATCATATGACATATATAAAAAAAATAAAGATGACAGGGGATGTTAAGACTTTCCAGGTGTGAATTGACATATTTAAGTGGAAAAAAATTGACTGTGTTCACCAGATCCATTCTCAAAATGAAATAAATAGCAAACACCAAATATATTTAAGTTCTTAAGAAGTCTCCTAGTTTTTTTTTTTTAAGGTTCAGATCTAATTTCACAGATTTTTGTAAAGACATTTTTTTCCTGAGCAATTTTCAGTTTACTAAAAAACTGAGAGGGAGGTACAGAGATTCTGCGTACACACCCTGCCCTACACACACGCAGAGCCTCCCCTGTTATTAACATCACTCACCAGAAGGGTGCATTTTTTACCAAGGGTGAACCTATGCTGACACGTCATAATCACCCAAAGTCTATAGTTTACTTTAGGGTTCACTCTTGGTGGTGTACGTTCTAGAGGTATGGATTGAATGTGTAATGAGATATATCCATTATTAGAATATCACACAGAGTATTTTCACTGCCCTGAAAATCCTCTATGCTCTGCCTATTCATCTTCCCCCACCCCTGCCCCTGTCATCCCTCTCCTCATCAATCCACAACACTATCAGGGTAGGTCTCCAGCCACCATATTTGCTACCTAGAGTTTTGCTCCCCAGCCATAGGTCACTAGACCTCGATGGACACTTGGGCCAAGCGAGGTCTATCAGTCACTTCTCTGAGAATTTGTATTTAGGATCAAGATTTCATGCTCTGACTAGAGCATGGTTTCCTGAACAGAGAAGACATAAGATTGTGAGATCCAAGGCAGCCCTCCCTGTTCTGCACTGTGGACAGGATAACAGTAGCTGGAGAGCAGAGCCTTGGCCAGAGGGCAGAAGGGAACAGAGGAAAGTGGTGGATGGAGCCAGCATCATGTAACCTGGATCCGGCGCCTGCTTTGGTTATTCCACCTGCAGCCACGATGAGAAAACCCTGAATCCTGCAGAGGACTTCTCTCTTTTGTTTAAACTATTTCACAGTTCTTAGCTATTAAAAAAACTAATAAAAAGAAATATGATTATCTCCATTCCACAACTGAGATAGTCCTTGGTTCTCCACTCACTTGGAAGACAAATGGGCTCTGACTTCAGTGGTTGTTCAAAGTTTGCCCATGATGTCTACCCACTCCACAAAGTGTGCAAAAATAGTGGCCTAAAAACCAGATCAATTCTCACGTCTTTTATTTTGACTACACTGTTTTGTACACGGCAGTTTATTTGGAGAAATTCCAGTTATAAGTTGGCCCTGGACCCTGGCAGACTCAGTCACATGCATCTGTTTCAAGAATAAACTCTTAAAGTTTTGGAACCCTTCAAGCTTGCCTCAGGCATAGCTTATGTCCTCAAGCCCTGGTGAACTACCTAATTTTGCATTTAATAGTAGATGTGAAACAAACATGGATCACCCAGAGATTACAATAAAGAAAAAAAAAAAAAGGTACTTCAAGCCTGTCCTTTTAATGTGACCACTTAGAGATTTTTGCTTAAATTTTTAAAAACTTGCTTAATAAACAGAAGCCATCATGGTATTATTTGTTACTATAAAAGGCAAATAAGCAGGCACAGATCTCCCCCTTTAAAAAATATATTGATGTAATTAAAAACCATTACTATCTTACTGTTTTCCTTTTTCATAGTTACTTTGTTATTACACATATTTATTTACTTATTTTTTCCTCTGGCATGTTTATAAATAGAAACATAATAAAAGAAAATTTCTCCTGTCCATAGTTATTTTCTGGTATTATTTTGTTTCATTTCACAATAGTTACTGAAAATGTTTCTGTCATGTAGAGGAAGAAGTGATAAAATATGATCCATCCCAAGTATCAAATTTAAGCCACCACCCCAGAGAGAGAGGGAGGGAGGGAGGGAGGGAGGGAAGGAATAGTAAAGGATTTTAAAGGTAAAAAAATGACATGCCATGGTATATATGTTCCTTCATTCATTTGATGAATAATTTTAAAAACTGATTGTGTTAGTTTTCCAGGTACCTACTGCTACATAACAATGTGTCTTTGTTTTATTAGATAGAAGACACTGACATGTGTGTATGCTAAGAAGAACTGTCCAGAGCAGGAAGGAAAAACACGAATGTAGGAGAAAGTGGGAACAGTTGCTGGACAGAGATCACTGAATTAAGAGCGGGATAAAAGTGACTATAGAGGCGGTGGGGTGTGTTCTTAGCAGACCAGGCAGCTGTGCCGCGCTTACATCTGGGCACCTGGAGCCCCTGGCCTGGGTTTCATGGTTAGAGGCAGTTTCCCTCCGGCCCTCCCCAGGTCCTGCCCTTCCACAGATACTCTCCAGGAAGCCGTGCCCCCACTTCCATAATGCATTAAATGTAACCCAAGATTCTGGACTTCTCTACTCAAAGGGGCTGCATTCACTTCCAGGACTTAAAGATCTGCTTCCCAAGTCATATTTCCTAAGGATGAACCACACCTCTGGGGTCTGCTCTTTGGTTGGGAGAGAAGAATGAACTTTTGAAAAAGAAGGGTCTGGACCTGAACTCAGATCCCAAGTATACTTTTTCTCCAGGCCTTGCCAATGTTAGCAGTGGGACTGCCAGACAGTTCATCTGCAGTACCCGGATGAAAGATGGAATTTACAACTGTGGAGCCTGTCAGTTGGTAGATGACTGGTATTGATGTGTGAAAGCTCTCTTATGATCGCTATTTTATCAATAAAATGAAAAGCAACATCATCGACCAGATTGGGGGTGGAGGGTATTTGAGGTTTGAGACAAAAGAAGGTCCAAGGAGAATGGGCAGTGAATGAGCTGAGCACAGTCTGCAACACAGAGGGTTGACTTAGTAAGTATGTGTCTCAGGGCAGACCAGTTAGTGGACTGTGTTTAGGCATCAAACAGGCAAAACTTGAATTTAACCTATGATAGGATTTTCCCTGATGAGTACGGTGAAGGCTGAGAAAACTGAGGACATATTTGAAGGAAAATTTTAATAATGGACTTTGGGATTCCAGCTAAAATTTTTAAATTCCAGAAAAAAAAAGGAAGTAAAGATTCGAGGAGTTAAAGGACTGATGATAGTGGTGGGTTCAATAGTTTGTAGATCCTAGTGGGGCTGAAGAGTTGTTGGAAGCAGAGAATACAGGGGAAAGATGCGGGAATAAGTGGAGCTCTGTTTACTGGCAATGACAGAGTCTACATTAAAATATGATCAGGAAGACAGGAGGCTGAAGACCACTGAAGGATAGTCCATGACACTGAGAGTTCAGCGAGGTGGATGGTTCATTTACACGAATATTGAAATTACCAAGAATCATAAAATAAAGGCTAAGTTAATTGAGTGAAAAAAGCAACATGCACAAGAGGAGTATAGGAAGCCCTCATCTGAGTAAAAAAAAAATGACAGCTGTGCTATACATCTGTCTAAACATAGTCCGTATACATCTGAATCCACAGTCTACATACAGGCTGGTGTGTACATGCATACATTACTTCTGGAACGAGACCCAAGAAATCATAATGTAATCTGAGAACTAAAGTTTCAAGGATAGTCGTCTTATTTTTTTAGAATATAACCTTTTGCATTGTCAGAATGTTTTATTATATATGCATTATTTCTTGGTTCAAAAATGAAAAAAAACAGCTAGTTAATATTGTAAACAAGATAAAAACAACATTGCTCTTAGCTGGCCTTATTCAGCTGGGCTTGCTTTTCTTACCTCTCTCAAGAAGTGCTCAGCCCTTCAAATGGGACCAATTTTTGAGAATAAAACTCTCAGAGTAATCAGGACAATTAAGATGTATTTAAACATCTCTGGGTTGGGGAAAAATGGATTTTTCTTGCTGCTGGCAACGTGAACAACAAAAGTCCTATTCTCTAACCAACTTACTTGAGAAAGCCTGTGTCTTGATCAAAGACCAAATGGTGGCAATTTAGCCACCCGATATCTTCTTGCTGATTTAATTAGCATAATGCACCCTTAACAAAATGAAACAACATTATTAAGCTGCATTGATGAAATACGGGCCAAATCCTCACAGAGAGTCTGCCAAAGGACTTGGGCTTGGAAAATATTTTCCCATTTCATGCTGTTTCTTACACAAGAGCTGCTCAAATGGGTGCTCTGGAATGCTCATCCTTTTGCTAATTAGGGAAACTCCCGCAGAAAGGTAAGAGGGTGCAGCCCAGCCCTTAGTAGCAGAGTCATGCTGAAGTAGACAACAGAAATCACTCTTTGACCCCTTCTCAAATCTTTCCTCATCCCTGGGGACCATCCACTGCATAAGCTGAACTTTTTTTTATTGAAGTATAAACTGATTTACAACATCATATTTATTTCAGGTGTACAACACAGAGACTCAACATTTCTATAGCTTACACTCCATTAAAAGTCACCACAAAATAACGGCTGTGTTCCCTTGTGCTGTACAGTACATCTCTGTAGCCTATGTATTTTACTCACAGTAGTTTGTCCCTCTCAATCCCCTACCCCCATCCTGACTCTCCCCCACTACCTCTCCCCTCTGGTAACCAATGGTCTGTTTTCTATACCTGTGAGTCTGTGTCTATTTTGCAATATTCATTCATTTAATTGTTTAGATTCCACATGTAAGTGATAACATACAGTATGTCTTTTTCTGTCTGACGTATTTCACTAAGCATAATGCCTTTCAGGTCATCCACATTATTGCAAATAGCAGAATGTCATTCTTTTTAACAGCTGAGTAATAGCCCGTTGTGTGTGTGTGTGTGTGTGTGTGTGTGTGTGTGTGTGTAAAGAAAATGTGGTATGTATATTCTTTATCCATTCATCTACTAATAGACATGTAGGTTGCTTCCATATCTTGGCTATTGTATATACTGCTGCTGTGAACATATGGATTAAAGACCTAAATGTTAGACCCGAAACCATAAAATGACTAGAAGAAACATAGGCCGAACACTCTTTGACATAAATCATAGCAATATTTTTTTTGGATCTTTCTCCTAAGGCAAAAGAAACAAAAACAAAAAAGTGGGATCTAATTAAATTTAAATTTTGCACAGCAAGGAAAACTATCCACAAAACAAAAAGACGACCTAGTTAATAGGAGAAAATATTTGCAAATAATATGACCAATACGGGGTTAATAACCAAAATATATAAACAGCTCATACAACTCAAGATAAAAACAAAACAAAACAAATCAAAACAAACAAACAACCCAATTGAAAAATGGACAGAGACCTGAACAGATATTTTTCCAAAGAAGATATACAGATGGCCAATAGGCACATGAAAAGATGCTCAACGCTGCTAATCATGAGAGAAATGCAAATCAAAAACACAATGGTGATATCTCACCTCACAACTGTCAGAATAGCTATCATCAAGAAGTCTACACTTAACAAATATTGGTGAGGATATGCAGAAACGGAAACCCCTGTACACTGCTGGCAGGAATGTAAATTGGTGCAGCCACTAGGGAAAACAGCATTGAGTACCCAGTTTAAGAATTTACAGGGCAATTGTCATCCCTAGGTAGTAGATCAAGTCTACAAGTGAATATGATGAAGGCAATCTTCCTCATCTCATCTCCAGCACACCTCTCTCTGAATGGTAAAGAGTGATGCTCCCTCCAGTTTGGAAAAGGGAGTTTAGAGAAGGTGTGAGCAGAAGTTATTCAAATGAAGATAGTGACCTAGTGATGCCAGTGAACTTTTGTGAGTGAACTGGGCAAGTGTGAAGGAACTCATCCACTTCTGTCTGTTTCCACTGTCCCCATCCTAGCCCAAGGGATTAGAGGTGACTCTTCACGCTGGAGGCTCAGCCTCCTCTAAAGAGGCAGCCGCTAAGGGTTTGCTGCCATGCACTGCAGAGTAGCCAGGCACAGCCCCCGGAGCCAGATGGCCCATGCCTCTCTGCCTCTTGTGTCCTGGACACATTCCCCAAGATGAGATAACCCATTCTTCACCCAGCAGCAGTGTGACTTTTTAAGGCGTCGATCAAATGAAGTCTCCACAAGTCACCCCACTTCTAGATATTTATTGGCTTCCCATTGCTCCTAAAGTTCATTTCATACTGTTTAGCATAGTCTTCAAGTTCAGGAGAGCTTGGCCTTGTCTACCCCTCCAACTTCATCCTCAGGAATGCCCCCCCACCACTAGACTTCAGCCCAGCCAGCCTTTCAGCCTGTATCAAACTCTTTTCCACCTCCAGATTTTTTACATCCTGTCCCTTTAGTTTGGAAAGCTCTTTCAAACACAGTTACAATCTCTTACCCATCCTTCAGTTTCAACTTAAATTTCTTCCTCCAAGGGCTTTCCCCAAATCCTTATCCTCGTGCAGATCCCCCCAGTGTTCTCCCTCCCAAAGCACAGTGTCCTGACCTAGTGCTTATCACGATTTGGGTACTAATTTATTAAATGTCCCCCCCTTTCACAAAGGCATGAACTCTATTAAGGTACATAACATTTCTGTTCAGCTCACTCTCCTGTCTGAAGATAGTGTCTGACACATAGAAGAAACAGGTAATGAATGCATGATTAACCAGACTTTACCGGCACTTACTGTGTGCCAGGCATTGTGCTGGTAGGGAAACAAAACTGAATCAGACACACGTTGTGCTCACTTAGACTATAAACAGCCAGGAGGTAAGGCTCCTATTGCTATTTGTTTTAGGCTATCTAGTTTAAAAAACTACTGAGAAGCCTGGCATTTCAATTCTATGAACCAATACACAAAGCAGAGAAAATTAATCCAGGCCCATGAGCATGATTTATTTCAGAGCTGAAAAAAGGAGCATTTTTTTTCTTTCCATATATGCCTCTAGCCTGAGATGGCCTATATCCGGCATGAGTGAGCTGATTCTCCTCCTCCTCCTCCTCCACCCTACTCCCAAGGCCAGACCTAATTAATTGATTACAGCACACTTTGTGCTGAGAATTAACTTCTGATGCCTTTTCAACACCATCCAAGCAGCCACCATCAACTGATCAGAGCTGGCATGAAAGATGGACTGTTTTTCCACCCCGCTTTCTAGCCGTTAAAGCCCATGGAAGAGAGCTGTGGTGAGAACTGACAGTTGCTTCAAGGGAAGTGTCTTCGTCTTGCCTCTGAGGTCCAGACCGGCGCACAACCTTAGAGTGGACTGACTATGGGGGCTCACCACAGCCACGTCACTCAAATCCTGTCTCTGTCCCATTCCTAAGCACATTCAAATACTGCTCTTTAAGGGGCTTGTTTCCTCCAGCTATGTGTTGACTCTCGTGAGCCTTCCTTGGGAATTTTGAGAAAAATGGACAAAATTTTTCCAAAAAAATAATTTTAAAAAGTAATTCTCAGATTTTTATTGGACACAGGAAGGTCAGGTCTTAGAGGGACAGCTCATCCCTTAATTTTCAGTTCTAAGAGGGCAGCCACAATTTCAGCTTGTTTATTTACGATGCACATCAATTCATAAGTCTTCATTATTTTGAATTACTTATTCATGAACCTAATTATTCCCTAACACAAATGTGTATAACTCGACTTGATACACATTCTTCATTAAAGGATTTCAAGGCCATTAACTGAAAATTCATGAAAAAAATTAAGTCTGGACTCTGACCCCATGTATTTCCTTTGTGTTAGTACTTAAATTGTAAAGCGAGTACACTGAATCCTGAGGCTGGTGTGCGTGTGTGCATGGGCATGTGTGAGTGTGCTCTTTGTTTAGCAGTAAAGTCTAAGCTATAACTTCTGGAGATTTGCAGTTCTTCATAATCTATTCAAATAAATAAAAATCTAAGTTAATATTTAATGGATTATTAAAGGGCTTTTTTTCCTGAGAGAAATCAACATATTTTCCCATTAAGTACAAAATATAATATTGAAATAAAGTGTTGACTATAAGGATTTTCCAAAGCCTAGGTCATGGCTCCTAAACTGCAGAGATATTTATGATGTATCTAAAAAGCATAAATTATATGATTATAATAATAATAATAGCATATTTACCACGTTTAGTATGTTAAGCATTTCACATATATTAAATCATTTTATCTTTAGAGCAATTATGCTATTGTCTCCATTTTATCCATGAATAAACTGAGGCTCAGAGAAGTTAAGCAACTTGCCCAAAGCCTCCCAGCATCTGGATTCACAGCTAGCTGTT
This sequence comes from Hippopotamus amphibius kiboko, assembly GCF_030028045.1. Taxonomy (NCBI): domain Eukaryota; kingdom Metazoa; phylum Chordata; class Mammalia; order Artiodactyla; family Hippopotamidae; genus Hippopotamus; species Hippopotamus amphibius. The sequence goes on from NC_080197.1 coordinate 7,304,126, forward strand.
CCTGTCCAAGATCACACAGTCAATAGGTTCTGGCTCCAGACTTCATGCTTTTAATTCCTATACTGTACTGCTCTAGTATTTAGCAAAATTCTCTCTCTTTTTTTAAGTAGAACCCCTAAGCATCATTATCGTCTTTAGTCATTTATTATTCTTATATCAACAAAGACCAACAGAGTTCTTACATGCAAAAATTGGTTGAGTAGTTCCTTAATTCATGTTTCACACTGGAATCCTTAATTCTAGGACTTTTGATATTTACAGATTCTAAAGATTCACTGTCTGTTGGTTTCTCTAGGCACCTTGTTACCCACTGGGGTCAATCTCTCTGATGTCACAGGACATTCAACACATGACCTAAGTGAACTTCCCAGGGCCAAAATCCCCCTTATTTTGCCTATTGTGTATGGTAGACATTCTGTCATTTTTTTCTGGATCAAGACAGGTGAGTTGAACAGCGAATTCCATCCATAGGAAATTAATGTGAGTTATTAACAATCAGTATTGTTCTAGAAAACCAAAGTTGCCAATGAGGCAGTCAGCCATGTGGTCCAAAGGAGAAAAAATCTCATATTGTACTAGCTCCTAACCCATGATTTTTTAATGCTAGCTGGGATAGGAATTCATTTGGGGGAGGTCAGAAGTGGGTGCTAAAACAACTTAGGTTAAGAAAATCTCAATTATTCTGCAATTGTAATTCAGCTCTTCAACTCACAAATTTTTAGACTCATTTCTTGTTGGGAGTAAAAATGAAATCTATTAAAAAATAAGAACATGGGGAAAATGTGGGATAAGATGAAAAATACAGAAAGTAATAGATACTTAAGAAGGTTAGAGCAGAATGAAAATTGGAAATTAAAATAAATATGAGATAAAAACTGAAATATTTAAACCAACAGACGTAAAAGGGTAAAATAAACATAATAAAGGAAAATTAGTGATAGAGATAGAAATCCTCAAATCTGTGATTAGGATATAGAGATTAAGAAGGAATAAATTATTTAGAAGCTATTTTAACAGGCTCTGAGCTAAGGAGATAAAAAATGAAACCATGGAAGTGAAGAGATATGAAATTGAGATATTCTGAAAAATAAAATTTAACAAATAAGGTAAACTGAGTCATGGATGAACAAGTCAACACCTAGCGCATACCTAGGGCCATGGTTCTTATACTTGAGAGAACTTCAGAATCACCTGAAAACCCAGATTGCTGGGACCTACCACCAGAGTTCTAATTCAGTAGATCTGGTTTGGAGCTTGAGAATCTGCATTTCTATCAAATTCTCAGGTGCTGCTAATGCTAATGTTTCTGGTCTAGGGGTTTGATATCCATTGCCCTAGAGAATCTCCAAAACTTACCTGCAAAAGCATATTTGCAACAGCATTTGCCACAAAGCAAAAAGACATAAACAACTCCATTATCCATTGAAAAGATGCTGGACAGAAATAGTATTATGTTATATTCACCCAGTGAAATTTCATACACCAATAAAAATGAATGAACTGCAGCTACACATGACAGCAGAGATGAATCTTAGAAACAGCATGCTGAAGAAAAAGAAGCAAGTCACAGATGACTACATACTGAACACAACTATTTTTAAAGCTCAAAAATAAATGTTATTTACTTATGCATGCATACATGCTAGTTATATGAAATAGTAGAAAATAGTTTTTTAAATGTAAGAGAGCAGTAAATTCACAACTCAGACAGAGCCAAAAGGATAGGATGAGGAAAGCGCACAGGTGAACGGACCAACACCCATATTACAGTGCTTAGTCTGAGCAGTGAATTCACAGGTTTTGTTTCACTATTACCCTTTCCTATTAATAAATTATACATGTATGAATTTATATAAAAATGCATACATGTATATATGAGGGTGAGTCAAAAATTATCCTCACTCCGGTTATATTAACACTTCTATTGGCCGTACTGTCTTATCAGCGCTTTCTGTTCAAGGCTACTGTCTCCCCAGTCATTGCTGTGCAGGCGTGAATGTGTTACATCAGTTCATTTGTAACTGTGGTGTGAGCAAAAATGGATGCCCCACTTGTGATTTTGTTTTTTGTGGTCTGAGGATGTGCACGTCCACACACTTCTGCCCACACTGTTAACACGCCAAAACTTCCTTTTGAGGTGTTAAGACATCCTCCCTATAGTCCTGATCTTGCTCCACTGGACTTTTACCTGTTTGGTCCCCTGAAAGCAGCCCTACAAGGACAAAGATTCACTTTTCATGAAGACGTGAAGACAGCAGTACATTCATGGCTCACTCAGCCTAAAACATTTTTAATGAGGGAATACGAAAGCTTGTTGACAGATGGACAAAGTGTATTGAAAAGCAAGAAGATTATGTCAAAAAATAATGTATTTGTCTTTTCTGAAAGTTAATTAAAGTAAATTCTACAGCCAGAGTGCAGATAATTTTTAACTCTCCCTTGTGTATATATATCCCAGTTGAACAACACGGGTTTGAACTGTGGTTTACATGTGGGTGTTTTTGTTTTTTTTTAAATAAATATGTAGTAGCATTGCAAAATCCTCAGTTTGGTTGAATCCAAGGATGTGGAACCACAGATATGGAGGGCTGAGTATAAAGTTACAGGTGCATTTCCTACAAGCAGTCAGCACCTCTAACTGCTGTGTTGTTCAAGCGTCAACTGCATATATATACATATCAATATACATTGTCTTCCATGTGTCAAATACCAAATTTTAAAATTGATTTATTGTGACCATTAATTTTATGTGTCAACTTAGCTAGTACCCAGACATTTGGTGAAACACTATTCTAGATGTTTCTGGGAAGGTATTTTTAGATGAGATTAACATTAAATCGGTAGACTTTGAGTAAAGTAGATTACCCTCCATAATGTTAGTGGGCCTCATCCAATCAGTTGAAGATTTTAAGAAAAATACTGACTCCCACAGGGAAGAGGAAATTCTGCCAATAGACTGTCTTTTGACTCATGCTGCATCAAGCCTTCCCTAGGTCTCCAGCCTGTCAGCCAACCCTGCAGACTTTGAACTTGGGCAGCCTCCATAGTCGTGTGTGTGTGTGTATATAGAGAGAGAGACACTATTTTTTCTGTTTCTCTGGAGAACTCTGACTAATACATTCACATTTCCCCAAAAAATATTTCACTCTTAAGCCTGAACTTGGAAAAGAATGAAAGCCTGATTTGAAGTAGACTCAGTAAGAAGAATTCCCAGTTTCCCTGGGAGACTTCCACTGAGAAACTGGAGGTCTGAGAGGCAGAGTCACATATAGTCCTCACACAACATCTATGACTGCATTGACTTCAACCATTCAGGTGTATAGGGTGAATGAATCTGAACTCACAGTTTTGAGTTACAGAAACAGCTCAAATTAACTTAAACAAAAAACATGAATGCTTTGATTCTTATGACTAAATACTTCCAAGAAGATGTCTGACACCAGCACCAACTCTCAATTCTGCTCTGCTAACAACTCCAAACATATATAACCCCTTAATACCATCAGTGGAACAAGTGTTTATTCTTTCCATAGTTGCAACAAACATTCTCAAAACAAGTTCCATTGACTGGAGGCAGGCAGGTCATGGCTGGTAAATGGAATACTGTGATAAAGTTCCAATTCTAAAGCTAATTCCTGTACTCATCTCTAGCTACCAAATCACACAGATCAAAGGTAAAAAAGGGATTGTTCCTCAGTGGAAAAATCAATTGGGATCTTGTTATTAAAGGGGAGAGTGGATGATGAACAGGTAAAAATAAAAATAAATAATAATAATAACACTCCATAATTAGATACACCCTCCACAGGGAGAATGGTTTATCCTTAGAGACAGAAGAAGTGACTGTGGCTAATTCTGTGATAACTACAACACAGCCAGTTATAAGGAATTTTTTTTCATAGTCCAAAAATATCTAGGATCATAGAAGTTTAGCACTAAATCCACCTTTAGACTTTACAGTACAATACCATCATCTTAGAGATTAAGAAATTAAAGACCAAGAATGTTAAAAATTGGTTTAAGGACAATCAAATAAGTAAGTGGTAAAACTGGGGCACTAAGTAAAAAAGCCTAACATTTTCTTAATTTGTAAAGAGCAGGAGTAAAAGGAAAAACAGATTGAAGAGAGGTGTTATAAAGATGGTACAATCCTGAAGTATTTGTTGAACACATTTGAGAATGGCTGTTTACTGTTTTAAAACTCTGAGTGTTAAGTTCTCTTCAGAAGCTTGAATTTGTAATTCTTCAAAAACTTATTCACTTAATGCATTTTCAGTTTCCATTTAGTTAAGGTTTATTCACAACAGAACTGTTTATTTTGTCAGCTGAGGTCATAATAAATCCAGTTTAGTAGCATATACATCTATATTTCTATAGCAGGTAATTCATGTTCATACAGTATAATCTTACATTTAAAAGAAAAAAGCTATCAGATTCAACTGTCTTTTTCATGCCAAAAGTCAAACTTTCATATTTTCATGTACTATCAACTTCACTTATATTTCAAAACTATTTTTATTTTAGCTACTCAGGGAGGAAGAAATAGCACCTAAATAACTTATTTTTGTCATGATTTTCCTAGAAAATCTTCTGGGTTTATTTCATTTGCCTCACACCAGGACATTAAACATGAGAAGTACACTTATCTATTCTGAGATGTGGACTAAGGAGCCAATGTGAAGGAGCAGATTTGCAAAAGGTGACTTCTCATTAACAATCAAACTGGAGATTAAAGAAATGTCAACTCATTCTCTACCTTTGGGGTAGCTGCAAAATATTGTAGGCACTTGGCTTCTCATGGGCTAGGTATGGAGACCTTCTCCAGCCTCTCATTCCGCATTTCATTTGGCTTCCTCCATAAGCATCATAATTACAAACTGTAGCACTTAGTGATTGTTAACACATGTAAGATGATAATAGGAAGCAACAACATCATACTGAAGGGACAATACCAGGAACTGACTCTGCTTAGGCCCTGACTTAGTGATAGACAACTCCACACCTGCAGCACAGCAGAGGAAATTTGGTTTCTCAATATTTTTTATTATGAAAGACTTCAGACAGTAGATTATAATAGAAAATAACATATTAAGCATCCACATAGAGTCCCTCCCATCAGGAAGCACGCACGAGCCTCCCAGATAGCTTCCTCCACAAGAGGGCAGACAGCAGTATCAAGCAGTATCAGCAGTATTTTGTCTTGTGGAACTGAAAACCACAGCCACAGAAAGATAGAGAAAATGAAAAAGCAGAGGACTTTGTACCAGATGAAGGGACAAGATAAAACACTAGAAAAACAACTAAATGAAGAGGAGATAGGCACCCTTACAGAAAAAGAATTCAGAATGATGATGGTGAAGATGATCCAGGACTTTGAAAAAAGACTGGATGCAAAGATCAAAAAGTTTACCAAAGACCTAGAAGAATTAAAGAGCAAACAAACAGAGGTATGCAACACAATAACTGAAATGAAAAATATACTAGAAGGAACCAATAGCAGATTAACTGAGGCAGAAGGGCGAATAAGTGACCTGGAAGACAGAATGGTGATAATCACTGATGTGGAAAAGAATAAAGAAAAAAGAATGAAAAGAACTGAAGACAGCCTAAGAGACCTCTGGCACAATGTTAAATACACCAACATTCGCATTACAGGGGTCCCAGAAGGAGAAAAGAGAGAGAAAGGACCTGAGAAAATATTGGAAGAGATTATAGTTGAAAACTTCCCTAACATGGAAGAGGAAATAGCTACGCAAGTCTAGGAAGCGCAGAGAGTCCCAGGCAGGATAAACCCAAGGAGAAACACACCAAGACACATAGCAGTCAAACTGACAAAAATTAAAGACAGAGAAATGTTATCAAAAGCAACAAGGGAAAAATGACAAATAACATACATGGGAACTCCCATCAGGTTAACAGCTGATTTCTCAGCAGAAACTCTGAAAGCCAGAAGGGAGTGGCATGATATATTTTAAGTGATGAAAGGGAAGAACCTACAACCAAGAATACTCTACCCGGCAAGGATCTCATTCAGATTTGATGGAGAAATCAAAAGCTTTACAGACAAGCAACAGCTAAGAGAATTCAGCACCACCAAACCAGCCCTACAACAAATGCTAAAGGAACTTCTCTAAGCGGGAAACATAAGAGAAGAAAAGGACCTACAGAAACAAAAACAAAACAATTCAGAAAATGGTAATAGTGACATACATATCAATAATTACCTTGAATGTAAATGGACTAAATGCACCAACCGAAAGACACAGACTGGCTGAATGGATACAAAAACAAGACCCACATAGATGCTGTCTATAAGAGACCCACTTTGGACGTAGGCACACATACAGACGGAAAGTGAGGGGATGGAAAAAGATATTCCGTGCAGATGGAAATCAAAAGAAAGCTGGAGTAGCAATAGTCACATCAGATAAAATAGACTTTAAAATAAAAAATGTTACAAGAGACAAGAAAGGACATTACATAAAGATCAAGGGATCCATCCAAGAAGAGGAGATAACAATTACAAATATATATGCACCCAATATAGGAGCACCTCATTACATAAGGCAAATGCTAACAACTATGAAAGAGGAAATGCAAGGCAGAAATAGAGACACAGATGTAGAGAATAAACACATGGACACCAAGTGGGGAAAGTGGGGAGGGTTGGGGGGGATGAATTGGGAGATTGGGATACCAAATTGTATACTCTAAATATATGCTGTTTATTGTCTGTTAACTGTATCTTAACAAAAGTTCTTAAAAAAAAAAAAAAGCATCCATGTATCCTCCACCCAGATTAACATCTTAACAGTTTATGATATCTGTCTCTGTTACTCTATTTTAGTTTTTAATAATACATTACAGACATAGCGCAAGTCCCTTTGGGCTATATATGGCAGATATGTGAATTAAGAGCGAACATGGCTTAGGGGTAAACATTCTGGATTTGAATTCCAACACTGCAACTCCTTGGCTCTGTGACCTTAGGCAAGTTACTTAACTCCACTGTACATTGGTCTGCTCATCTGTTAAAACGAGAATAATGATAATAATTACTTACCACCTAGGACTGTTGTGAGGACTAAACAAATTTGTTCGTGTAAATACCTGACACCCAATGAGCACACTTGCTATTCTTCCCATGGAACTCATGTTACTTGCATTTACCACTAGTGTTAAGGCAAAAATAGACGTGTTTGCCTGCATGCTTTGCAAATATTCACCTTATTTCATAAATCTGACGTTTAAGGGCCTTAACTCCAAATGTGAATTAAAATTGTGATTTACACAAAACATATCATTTAACAAAATATATCACAGTGTATTAAGTAAAAATATATCACATATATGTAAAGTTTTAAATTTGACACTTGGTAACAAATAGAAGAAGTAAATTAAAGTTTTTTAAAAAGATGTTTAAATACCTTGCTGATAAATTAGAAAAGTATGCCTGTGATTATCATCCATTCCACCAGCATAGTTTATTACATTCAGAGAGACAAATTCATTTAACATGCTGACAAATTCAATTTCCCTACAGCTTTATTACCCAAATTACTTATAACCCGGTAAAATGTCAAGTGTCAACTCTTTTAAAGGGTAGGCATAGCTCTTAAGCAAATTTGTGAAGTCTTAAGAGGAAAGACTAGGGGCTTTTTCTGGCATTCTCCGATTGGTTCCCTAGAAAAACAGTTTTTTTTAGGGTTGTCATTTTCATGAAGTTCACTCTTATGCTCATTTCCTATTTTTCCAATTATTAATTTGCTTAACTGATCAGGCTGTTGAAGTTGAAATTCACTGGTAATTACTCATTTAAACAACTTTGTAGAAAAAACATTACACAATTTATCTGCAGACTTAGTGTATATTTTGGGATTATCCGATTCTTATTTTAAAAAATCTTCTCATAGACTGGAATATCATTAGAAAAATGCATATGCACTATAAAATATTGTGAGACAAAAACTTGAAACTTAGCATTTGTTCAATAAATGATTCTTCAGTATATAATCATCATATACCTATACTAAAATATATCTTACATTCATAGGCGTTGTTTCCTTAAGAAGAAGGAATAATTATTCTGATGTTAATGATTGGCATACTAAGACACAGACAAATAAACTGTCCAAGATTACAGACATCAAGTGTATGGTGAAGAAATAATTTGAACCCTGAATGTCTGAAGCCAACGTCTGTTTTCTTTACTGATCTATGTCTGTATCAAGAAAGAACACTTTTGCAAATCATGTACACTGACATGGATGACATTTGATTAAAGCATCACTATGCTTTCCCATAATAGGATAGTAGACGTCTATACCTAGTCAATGCACTTTGTCAAAGAAATGGTCACTGGTCATTTAGAAACACCTTACTATGGAAGGTGGTGAATATTGTGACTTAGCACTTCTAGTGCAATGAATTATCTTTAAATGTAGTTTCTATTCCTGTCTATGAGCCATACATATACTTATCCGATGAATTCAAAAAGTCACAAATGCTGCTATTTAACTATAATTTACCTAATTAATTCTCTTCAAACAATAGAAATCTTTAGAAACACCAACTCCGTTTCTTCAGCAATCTAAACTTGTGATTACATCTTACAGTTTCCAAAACAAAAATGACAAAGTAAAATAAGTGCCCATAAAAGAGATGGGAATATAATAAGTCTAACACTGATGAGAGAGAGAGACAGCCAGAGAAAGAGAGAATGAGATTGAGAGGAAGAAAGGGCATTGTAAACAAACTAATCTTTAGGCACATCAAATGTGGAGAGATTGAAAAGACTAAAAAAATGCCTTTCTTATCATTGTACCTTTTGTCACTAGAGAAAAAATATTGAGATAAAATGACAAGATGTTAGCAATTGATCTTGTTTTTTTGTAATTCTTTGTGCACATCTTATTGAATTCTTACTAAATGATAATTTGCTAAACAATCAAAGGTGATGCCATACTATACTCCAAGTCAGCACCTGTTCCATTATCTACTATGAATTTACATACAATTACATGCAGAATATGATAGAGTGCACCTGGTGTACCTTGATAAGGTGTGCATAAATATGCATATGGGAGTAAGTAGGGTCCATACTATTGAAATTAATTATTTATGAATCCCCAATTTCCCAGGAAAGTACAAATCTTCATCTCTTCATATTACGTATAAGTATGCAAAATATCAATATCATAACATTTTTCCCCAAAATAAATAACCAGAGATTCTCAAAATAACAAAATCCCAATTTATTTATAGGTTCTTTTTCTAGAGGAAAATATACTATAAGGGCTCCTGAGATGGATGGAATAAAAACAACATCAGGCAAAATGCTACTACGTAGTTGGCATTGCATTCATTATGGTAACCAAAATATAAATGTCTACCCACTACATTGGAAAAAAAAATTAAATGAAACATTTTACATTGCAAGTGCTCCTCGAAGCCTGGCCTTTAGCAATCATTTCAATGTGGAAAGTCCCTAAAAAAAATTCTTCAAATTACTGATTTACATATTCAATTATCGTTAAGGAGGTCAAAGTATTCATGAATATCACCATCCACTAAAGTGTGTGTGTGTGTGTGTGTGTGTGTGTGTGTGTGTGTGTGTAATCAAGAAAACAAAATAAATGCTGGTCCTTCCCTTTTATACAATCTATCTGCAAATTTTCTGATTTATGCATATAACTTTAAAAACCCACACACAAATTATGCTTAAGTATACAAACTTATTTGGAGTGCTACAAGAAGGGCAGCAATGTGAGCTGTGGACTCAGACTTCTTTTGACTGGAGCCCTGTTTTTCCCCTTGAAATCACTGTGTGAATGTGAGAAAGTTACTTAGCGCCATAATGTAGAACTCTATGAGATAACATCCTTACATGTATTAACTTGAGTTTATACATGTAAATAGTTTAGAAAAGTTCCTGCCACATAGTAGACTTAATAACTATTTGATGTCATTTTCTCTTGATAGAAACAATGAGTTATTAGTGATGCAAAAAAACATTATTTACTAAATAAAATGATTTATCATAAGAATGACTACCTGGGGAACTTGGACAGCCTATTCAAATTGTTTCCATTTGAAATTACGTATTTGCTATACAACTGAATTAGTCAGCTTTGCTGTGTTAATGGTGCATAACAATCCCAAAACATTGCTGGCTATGACAAATCTATATTTCATCCTCATAGGTGGGGTGAGTGTGCTGTGATTGCTCTACTCTAGGCCTGAGTTGGAAGTTCGGATTGTTTCACATGTCTTCTCATTCCAGAACTCAAGCCACACAGGCATTGGTTACCTGAGTCTTGATGTTCTCATCACAGAAGTCAAGAGCTCAAGAAGAGTGGAAGCTCATGGTGGCTTTTAAAGTCTCTGCTTGAAATTTTCTCACTGTGACTTCTGCCCATATCCCATTGGACAAAGCAAGTCACCTGTGCAAGCCCAAAGCTGACAGAGCAAGGAAGAGTAATGCAAGAACAAAGAACTTTTAAAAATAACACAACCTACTGCAACAATCTGTTGTTCATCCCACCATTTCAGAAAACAAGGTATATCTATATTTAAGACATCTTCCTTCCCAGCACTGAACAACCAGCTTCCAGAGTCTGCATTACAGTGATGAACACATATATCCAGAGGCTCCCCTTGTTCCAACCCTGGCTCTTCTACCTACAAGATGTGAGAACTTGAACAAAGTATTTAATCTATCTAAGCCTCCAGCCCCTCATCTGTAAAATGGGGACAACAGTAATCATAACTTGCAGGGTCGTTAGGAAAATTAATGCATATAAAATGCATATAAGGCATTTAGCACATCACCTTGCATATAGAACTCAAAACTCTTCTCACTCATGGCTATGGTTTATTATGACCAAAGAGTGAAAAGCAGGATCAATAAGGGGAAAAGGCACATCTGGCAAAGTCTAGAGGATACCAGATGTGAGCTTCTAAGACTCTTCTCCCAATGGAGTTGCACAAGACACACTTAGTCTTCCAGCAGTAAACAGCAGCAACACATATAAAGTGTTTTCTGCCAGGGAAGACTGTTTGAGCTTGCAAGTTCAGGGTTTTTATTGGAGGCTGTCATGTAGAAACACAGTGCCTTCATGACTGACCACCGTTATCAAAATTCCAACCTTCTATAATGAAAGCACATGTTCCCCATAAACCACATTGCTTGCACAAACTAGACCAGCTGGTACAGGGTGGTCCAAGGCTTCAAGTATACAGGGCACTCTTATCACAAGTATAGGGAACACTCAAAGAGCTCAGTTTCCAGTTGCCCTCCCCTAGTAGCTATGGTCCTAACTTAAGTCCTGTGTGATTAAGCCCTGAACAATAGGACATGAGTGGAAATGTGTGTATTACTTTTCAAAAATATCTTTAAAGGTATGTGAATTTGAGGGTGTGGGCTTCTGATAGCAGGAGTACAAATAAGACTAAAACACAATCAGCCATCAAGATTGCAACTTAGGAAATCAGTGCTGAGGCCAGCAGAAGCAAAGAAGTAGAAATAACCTCAGTGCCTGATGTGGCTGTGATGGTTAGTTTTACATGGGCTACGGGATGCCTAGATGGCTGATAAAACATTATTTATTCTTGGGTGTGTCTGTGAGGCATCTCTGGAGGAGGTACACATTTGAATCAGTAGACAGAGTCAAGAAGATCACCAACGTGCTTGGACGTCATCCAATCCACTGAGGGCTTAAATAGAATAAAAAGGCAGAGGAATGGGCAAATTTTCTCTGTTTGAGCTGAGACATCTAACTTTTCCCGTGCTTGGATCCTGGGCGTTATCAGTATTTACACTTTTAGCCCCAATTCTCAGGCCCTTAGACTTATGCTGGGTTATATCATTGGTTTTCCTGGTTCTCCAGCTTGCAAATAGCAGACCACGGACCTCTCAGTCCCCATACCCACTTGAGCTAATTCCTACATTTCTTATTGGTTCTGTTTCTCTGGAGGATCCTGACCATTATAGTGGTAGAACACCTTACCAGCCTCATCTTACCATCTCTGAATGTCTTTTAGAGGAGAGAAACAAGTATCTATGCTGTTTAATTCACTATGGTTCTTACTGTTCACTTTTGGTAGAGGAGGAAGGGAATCATTTGCTTTGAGCATATGAACTAATTCCCAACTATACAGAACTCCACTAATATTTGTAAATAGATGAGCTCCCTGCCGGTTTCCCCTAGTTGCTCCGGGAACCCATATTAACACCTGTGCTTAATATACAGTTGTATATCGTGTGGCGCACGGCCCTAAAGTGTCTACACACAGTCATGATTTTCAGGAGATCAAGCAAAAAGGGAATGTCATGATTTGCTTACAAGCTCATCATTAATTCTTCAAATAGACCTGCAGACAAACATCTTCTTTCCATAATGCTGCTTTATGATGCCTCTTGATGAGTATCCTTATTTCCTCCCAGTGCCCATGTTTTTCTCAAATGTTGAAATCACAAATTCCTGCGTTCCTCTTCTCTCTTCTAGAGGTCCATCCTCCTATTCCACCTCACTCACCCACAATGAGATGGATATAAATCAAATGTAGGAATTCATCAAGGACGCTGTCCATTCCTGTAACAAGCGGGGGTGCTTTCTCTCTTTCACCAAGAGAAGCACAATGTTAGCACTTGTTTTGTTGCTATTAGCATTAACACGCTGCTTCTTTTCTGGAGCAATTTCCTTGAGAATCTACAAGAGCAATGTGTAAGTTGAATGTATATGTGATGAGAGCTGATGTGTATATAACTTTTCTTGTTAGTTCCTCTCTGAGAATAAGAAATCTACTTGCATATACTCACCAACGCATTATAAACGAGCATGTATTTCTGTTCCCCACAGGCAATACTGCAACCGCTTCTGATAGAATTCTACTTTTATTTCCAAAATATGCCTCACCAAGACTCCCATAATTTGACTGATTTAAAAAAAAAGCCTTCATGGCCTTTATGATTGCAGACTGAGTGTGGCCTTGGATAAAGGGTGTAGGGGTGGTTCTGCCTAGAATGCTTTTCCCCCAGGTGTAAATATGGCTTACCTGTCCCAGGCCCAAGTTCAAATGAGCACCTTCTCAGAGAAGTTTCTCCTGGTCATTTTATTTAAACTTGCAGCACCCTACCGAGCACTCCCAATTTCCCACATCTGTGCTTTTTGTTTGCTATAATATGTGTCACTTTTAGATACATATATGTGTATATATGTATCAGGGAGATACAGATAATGATTAATATAACATAATAATAAAATATGTAATTACATATAAATTAGATATACATAAATAATAATTTTTACCACCCGCCTTCCCCACTAAAATATAAACTCCATGAGAGCAGGTATTTTTTTTTTCTTAATAATATAATCCCCAGAACAGAAGCTCAATATACATTTGCTGAGTGAAGAAAACAGAAATGTATTTCTTAATTGTGCTTCTGTTGGAATAATTGCAGGAAAATATTTGTAAGATCCACAGGATACCTTTTACGCCTCATTATTTTTCGAACCTGACTGTAAAAAGAAAATTTTGATGTAAAAATTTTTTAAAAGAAGAAAGAACATTAGAGATTTTGTACTTAGACCCTTTGGAAGACAGTGATAGCTGCCTAACCAGGTTCTATCTTCTCCTTCCCCCTCCACAGGTATGTTAATGTTTTATCTATATGTTGATGCTGTTGCAGGTAAACTCTCAAGATGTTTCCCCACGATTCTCATCTCATGGCAAGTTAATCAAATAGTAATCTAGGTGCTGCTCTGAAGGGGGTCTGCAGATTGAATTAAGGTTATTACTAATGAACTTAGACAGGGAGGTTATCCTGGATTATCCAGTTAGATCCAACGTAATCACAGGCCTCACAAAGCAAAAAGGAAAGGCAGACATGGAGGATTAAAGAGCAGAAGGGAGATGAGATGGAAGGGAGGTTAAAGGGATTCAAACAATTCAAAACTTGCCCTGTCATGGCTGGCTCTGGCTCTGCAGATGGGCAAAGGGAGCCATGAGCCAAGGAAAGCCAAGAATAGCCCTGGCTGACAGTCAGCTAGAAAATAGGCATCTCAGTTCTACAATGACTTAGAACTGAATTCTGCCAACAAACTGAACAAGAGTGGAAGTAGATTCATCCCAGAGCCTCCAGACAAGATGACACACCTTGTCTATACCTGATTTTGACCTCGTGAGACTGTATCAGAGAACCAGTTGAGCTATGCCAGCCCAGACATCCAATTTGCAGGCTTGTGAGATTATAAATGTTATTTTAAGGTGCCAAATTTGTGGTGATTGTTAAGGCAGCCATAGGAAATTAAGTCAACACCTCCCATGTAGGAGCCATGTGCTTCTGATCAATGCAGTCCTTTGAAAGTTTTGGGCATTGGTTTGATTAGAACTTTAGGAATTCCAGTTCCCCCTTTCATACTAATTAGTTCCAGAACTGAGGCCTAAGGCCATCACCACATGGCCTTCCCCTAACCACAGGGAAGCTCAGGAAGGGGCATTTGCCCTCAGGTGGGCCGATGACACGTTAAAAGAGATTTGCTGAATGGGTTCTAAAACCAAAGTTTGATCACTCTGCAAAGCTGCTAGAAAAGTCGTTTTCTCTTCTGCGGATGCTAAATGTGTGAGGGTATGAATCCCAGCGGTGCTCCAGCCATCTTGCTTCCCTGGGAGAGTCCAGGCTGGGGAGGAAGAAAACCAGCTAAGTAAACAGCAGAAAAGCAGAGCAGGACACTGGAGTAACTCAATTCTGAAGGCTGTTCTATATCTGCTAAAGGCACAGAGCTTTAGAAATAATTTTTTAAAAAATCAAAAATTGTTTACTTGACAACTGCAGTCCGGGTTGCAATGCTCTGCATGGAGTTCTTGCAGGGAAATAATTACAAGGCAACAATTCAGCAGCCCTCAGGCCACCATTACTGTGCCCACTGTTCCTACACTCTTGGTGGACATTTCCATGGAGCTGGTTTTAAAGGGTAAATTGGCACAGCAACATTTTACATGTAAATTTCAGGGTAACATTGGCAAGAAAACCATTAATCTTAAGTTTCAGAATACAGAGAGCATCTGTCTTTTCCTGAGCTGAGCCAATGCTTTGTTTTAAGAAACAGAAGTAGTAATCCAGTTTGGGAACATGGCTTTGAATCAAGTGTAAACCTATCATAGTCAATAGGGCGGTGAACTAGTCCTATAAGAAAACGACTGTGACAGGTGACTTATCTGAAACCTGCAGAGATGCCTTTAGGAGCCACTTAAAGTTTGTTTAATTTTCTTCATCATATCTCCCCTTGCTCCATCTACCTCTCATTTCACAGCTCTCTACATCTTCATTTCCTTTACCCTCCCTACCTCTTTAACCAATCCGGTGAGTGCCTGCATTTGAAACACTGATTTGAGAAGGAAATTTCTTCCAGCTGTCATGTACCAAAGACAGCTTGGCAGTTGCTTTCAGATCAACAGATGAATTTTCCCCAAAGCTGATATGAATTTCCTCTGTAACGTGCCTGGTCGGGAACCCAGAGAAACTGTCAGCGCTCAGATTGGCCTCTCTTCTGCAAAGACGCCTGTAATATGCTTTGATTTAATGCCAGCCATGGTATGGATATTGCATCCCACGTGTGTTTTCCTTAGCTTTAAAACCCTCCACACTGAGTTGCAGATGACATTTCTTCTGACACAGTGTGACAGACCCTCATTGCTACATGTACCTATGCATCACTCATGGGAGCCCTGGAAAACTGGAAGGAGCTGGTGTCGATCACAGGCCTCCTTTTGTGTCTCCAATTTCCTTTGTCTCTTTATTACCACTAACACAGCTTTTAAGGAGGCAGACCTCCCCCTCACCCGGGCCTGCTGTCTCTGCTTTCATACAGAAATGGTTTGCATACCTTGTGGGACTGCTTGTGCTCGCAAGCCAAAAAAGTGCTAGCTAAGTAGCAAGAGAGTCAATTTGTTTCTAAGTAGTGTGTGCAGTGAGGTTGTAGATTTATCCATGCTACAACTCAGTTGTACAAGGGTGATGCTCATCCTTCAGTGATAATTTCTTGGTCTCTCCTAATTCTAGCACCTCCTCTCTGCAGCTCATTTCTAAGAGGGTATAGTAGATCATACTACATGAGACATCTTACATGAGGTCAGGAAGTCAGTTTCAGGTTTAAATCATTCCAATGGGGAAACTGTGGTTGAAAGAGAACACCTTGTTCTTAGTATCTCCCAGTGAAAAACCAAGACTGATACTACCTGCCTCTGACGGTCCTGTGTTGAATTACACACCTATCCTGAGCCAGTATGAGGAAGCCAGTCAGGGCCAGGCATGGATGCTATGAAAGCTGCTCAGGCACTAGCACGTATGCTGACTGAGTGAATAAAAAAATAAATAAATGATTGTCCAGTGAATAGTTATCCAAAACTCACATTAATGGTTTGGGAAAAGACAAAACAAAATGATCTTTGACAACAGGAAGTGACCATTTACCTGGCAGTACAGGGAAAGAGCATGTGAATTGATTCCGACTCAAGGAAAGCCAAGGTGCAGGCATCAAACCTCTTGAATTTGACTTTGGCTCCAATTTGCTTGCACGGTGATGGCCATTCTGGGACTCAGTTTCCCCATGTGTAGAATGCACGTAATAATAGCCCATCGATGGGTCTGGGGGACCAGATGAGATAATGCAATTAAAAGACCATTAAGTCCCTGGCACGTTGTAACTTCTCAATAAGTGGCAGGAGTAATTACTATTATTTATGAGAAACAAAGAAAATGGATAGCAATCCAGGGTAAAAGGACTTCATTGCATCACCTTCCAATGGAAAATCAGGGTGTGTTCAGTTGCATGGATCATCTACTGGTTTATTTATTCTAAGACTGTCCCCCTAAATAAACAGCCCCACGGGGTAGTTGTGGGGGGGAGGGGGCAGGGCAGGAGATCACTCTAGTTAACTGCTTTTATTCAGCTCTAGCCCAGTGCCTGGCAGGCAATAGGTGCTCAATACTTATTTAATGAATGAATAAATATCAGTGTATAAGAGTGAGGGAGCCAGGCAGAACAGTTGTGCTGACTAGTCATTATCACCTAAATCAGAGCAAAATTGGAAATAAAGCTGTAATCTCCCAGGAAACCTCAAAAAACAGACTTACCATTTACTCAGCCATTACAAGTTCATTGGTAATATTTTGTAAGGTTAAGAATTATATAGGAAAGGGAATATTTTCAAATTTTTAATAAAAGCTATTTATGTTTCTTAAACTTGTAGTTACATATATTTTAGAAATATAAATTTTGGAGTACTAGGAGAAGAGAAAAAATAGGCTAACCCTATAACAGTCTACAGAAGTAATTACTTGCAGAAAGTCCTGAAAGAAGGCATTGATGCTAATATTACAACTATAACTAAGTCCTCATGTTGCCTCATCAATTTATCAGAAAAGTGAAAAAAAAGTCACTTTTTTAAAGTCAACAATTTGATGGTTGGGGGAGGCATAGTAAAAGAAAGATTACCTGTAAGTAATAAAGCAGAAGAGAAAAATTAAATTTCAGGAAGGAGTAAAAGAAATTCACTATGAGGAGAACATGCACGAATTCACTTCCTTGGGGACTTGGGGGAGAATTATTCATTTTGGGGACAAATGATAAGAAAAATTAACTTTGGGATAACAATAAAAGAGAAAACAAATTCACTTTTGTGGGAGATAAAAGAAAGAAACAAATCTCTTACACATTGAAAGAAAAGAAAAGCAATAAAAAAGGAACCAGTATTTCATTTTAGGAAAGAACACAGGGCATTTTCAGAAGAATCTTATGATTTTTTGAAAACATTGGTCTATGATTATGCCTCATTAGACAATGGTACTGAACAGAATGCCAAAAACTAGTATTTCTTAGAAAATCCTAATATGATGACTAAAGAATATCTTCATTTCTTTCAGACTAATCAAAATGGAAAAGAAAAACGCAAAACTTCAGATATGCAAAATGGTTACCCCACTCCTTTAAATGTGCATTTCAGATGTGTGTACTTCAGAATCCATTAGTCACCTGAGAAACCAGTCTGCTCTTTGCAATGTTTTGCATTAATATTAACTCAACCCAACCATTGAAAACCTTATTTTCAGCACAAATTAGATAATAACCTTGAACTACAGAGATACAAGCTAAAACTTAGAGGCCAGAAAGGAAAGGTGATATACAACTATAATTACATTCAAATCTCAATTACATTTAGCATCTCAGAGTTTCATAACACAACAACCCAATGTGGCCAATAATCATGCCACACCACACCCACCCCAAACCATGGTACCTGTCATGTTGTGATCAGCTACCATTTAAGTGTGTTGCTACTTAACTGCCACACTCCCCAGCCCCAGGCCTCCCATCCTCTCCAGATTTGCCTGTAACGAATCAACTTTCTGGATATATTGAAAGCTCTCTGAGGGCTTCAATTGAGCACAACTGACACACAGCACTCAGCAAAGAATCTTGCAATGCTAACATAAAATGTTGATTTGATTTTTTGATCCTTAAAGCAAAATCTCCAAAGGAATGCAGAGAGATTTAAAATATCTCATTTGGGAAATATATCACATGTTATTGATATGAGTAAATGGGAAAAATAAAACCATGTAAAGCAAGAAAAATAAGCTGTCCCCTCCAACTTCTCAGAAAACACTATTTGAAGTTGCCTGTGAAAACTATTAAGGACTTTATCATAAGTTATTTAAAGGAGTGACTTTTTCTTAAGTAATCAGAAATTAGTCATAAGCTCTCACAATTCCTTGCAAGAAAATGGACCCCGCATACCTTTTCAAATAACAAACAATCTTTTCCATTCTTACAGTGGTTGTCTTACTCCCCCAAATAGGTAGGTGGGAAAAATACAGAAATGTGTTTTTGAAAACTGACTTCCCAAAGGAATGATGACTATTTTGGTGAAAATGTTTTAGTTGTCATTACCCAATTCTGGAAAAAAAAAAAAAAAAAAAAAAAAATTAGGCTTAAAAGTTCAACACAATATTAAATTGATGTATGCTCATACAAGAATTACATTAAAACTAGAGCAATGTCACAAATTAAAGGGTCTGTGTCAAATGCACTTTATCTCCACTTCCCTTTGCAACTCCCCCTCTCTCCCTCCCTCCCTCTCTTCCTCCCTTCCTTCCTTCTTTACTTCCTTCCTTTCTTTTCCCACAACAACAAAGAACTATTTAGCCCAAAGAGCTCAACAATGATTGATAATCTCTACCTTAAAGCATCAAGTATCAGTACAAGATCAGTTGTATTAGATAGTATTATTCCCCCAAAATACACTGACAAAATCTATTTTTAGTTATTTTTCTATACAGTAAGTCCCCTACATATGAACCTTCAAGTTGCAAACTTTCAAAGATGTGAACGTGTGCAGAGAGACAAGAGGAAGAAGAAGTAACTGAAGAATCAAAGAAATGAAGAGATTCACGATGCAGGAAATGGAAAGGGGATTTTCTTTACTTGAGGAGGCACTGCTAGTTTTTGAGGCACAGGACCTGAATGTAGAACGGTAACATGAAGGTTGCAGTAGCCGCTCAGAATGCGATCCAGTGCTACCATGTCATCTATGGTGAGAAAAAGAGAGCTACTTTCCAGACATCACTGTACTGTTTTTTCAAGAGGGTAGATAGAATTGAATCCAACAAGGAACCAGAACCTGTGTCATCAACGTCAGGCGTGAGTGAAACTGCAGCTTGCCTTCCATCTCCTATTGCTAGTGATCCTTCAGCAGCTCTACCATCTCCCACCTCTTCTCCCTCCTCTAGTCAGTAACTCTTCTTGCCTGTTCACTTGATGCCAGACCCTGTATGCCAGCTGTTGTACTGGACTACTGTATTTTTCAAGGTACTGTACTGTAAGATTAACAACGCTTTTATGTATTATTTGTGTGAAAAGTATTATAAACCTATTACAGAACAGCACTATGCAGCCAACTGTGTTAGTTGGGTACCTAGGCTAACTTTGTTGGCCTTAAGAACAAGTTGGACTTATGAACATGCTCTTAGAACAGAACTCGTTTATATATAGAGAACTTACTGTACTTATACCTCTGGCTCTACGTCACCACATTAGAAGGAGATCATGCCAAAATATTTACTGGGGCTGATCATTCACGGCCCAGCAACACTGTCTCCTGAGTGATACACTCTGATCATTTCCATTGATTTTTTTCTTATTCTGGTGTCTTGAGAACAGTAGAACATGCTATTGCATTTGGACAATTGACAAATCAAGATCAAATTTCTCAAGCTTTCAGTGCCTAATTCTCATTAGATGTACAAAATCTAAACTATTAAATTAGATGGTCGTTTTTCAAGATGGCAACCACATATATATAAAGGTAATTAAAAATGGCATTTAAAATGAAATGACAAGTAAACTAAGCTCATTGAACAACTCAGATGGGAACCTCTCTTGATTCAGGCAAGAGCAAGGATGCGAATAAGGAAGTCAGCAATATTAATATCAGTGAGAGAATAAATTTCTCTATACATATGGCTCCCTTTTCTCTTATACAGATGGATGAGAAGGTGTACATAACTAAGCCTATGATAATGTTAGTGGAAAGTCTGCAAATTTAATAGCCAATAGATTGGTGGATCATAGGAGGGGATTCCAGGATAGAGGCTGTATTAATCAGCGTTCTCCAGAAAAACAAAGCCAATATAATGTATGTGTGTGTGTGTGTGTGTATGTGTGTGTGTGTGTGTACAGAGATTTATTACAAGGAATTCTCTCATGTGATTACGGAGGTGGCTAATCCAAAATTTGCAGTGTGTGCCAGTGGTGTGAGAGATGAGGGAGAGCTGATGTTTCAGTCCAAAGGTCATTGGGCAGAAAGAGACAATGTTGCAGACAAAGTTTAAAAACAAACAGCTGGGAAAAAACCTGTCTAACCCTGGGAGAACTGGTTCTTTGTTTCACCCAGACCTTCAATTGATTGGATGAGGCCCACCCACATTATGGAGGGCAATCTGCTTTACTCTATTGATTAGAATATTGATATCTAATATCAAAGTCTACCAATTTAAATGTTAACCTAATCCAAAAACACCCTCACAGAAACACCGAGAATAATGACTGACCACATATCTGAGTACCTCATGGCTCAGCCAAGATGATACATAAAATTAACCACCACAAAGTCCTTCAATGGACTAGTCTGGAAAGGTAGAGAAGCGAGCTCTATGAAGATCTATGCAAGGAGAAATATGAGTTTTATTGTCATCCCAGTCAACCCATGCAGAAAGAGAAACCTGAATAAATCCAAGTCCAGACAGGGAGATCGGCAGTAAGTTGGTCAGAAAGAAACTGCTGGGGGTGGTAAAAGGGGCTGAATGACCTTCAAAAGAACATGGTTGTATAATATTTGATTATATGCTGTGCTTCAAAGTAACTTTCTTCCATTAACCACAAACCACAAAGAAATGTCTTCATAACACAACTACTTTGTGGTCATGTTTTGGGAAAGTCAAGCAAAAGCGTTGGTCATCTACTTGTCACCACATGGAGCTAAATCAGACTCCATATTGGATCTGTTTCTTTGACTTTAACCTTTGCCTTTTGTTGCTTCTGTTATTGTAATCATACATGATGGCCTGCCTCCAGGAACACTGCCCCTCTGCCTGAATGTTGAACTAAAGTGCCTCTATTCAGCCCACCAGCAGACAATCTGCCCTGTCCACCTGTGTGAATGGCTGAAATTAACATATCCCCTCACTGAGGCTGGTTATTCCTGGAGATCTTCTGTAAGACTGATGGCCCTTTAACTTTACTTCCCCACAGCCCCTCCCTCTCTGGTTCTATAAAACAAACTAGCATCCAGACCCCAATAAGATGGTTTTTTAAAGACACTAGTCTGCCATCTTCACAGATTGCCAGCTTTCCAAATAAAGTCGTATTCCTTGCCTCAACACCTTGTCTCCGATTCATTGGCCTGTCATGCGGCGAGCAGTGCGAGCTTGGACTCGGTAATATACTTTCCGGTCAGGTGAGCAGAGAAAGAGGATAAGACATTAGGGCAAAATGGCAGAGAGATTAAGAATTCAATGAAATCAAAAGATGATTGGACTGAGGCAGAGATGTAGAAAGCATGGTCATTCTAATTGCCTGATTACTCATTTAATGAGAACGATTATTCCAAGTGATTGAATGTGTAAGGGAAAAAAGGTACTGACACTTGGATTACATGTAGCTCAGTAGAGACAAATGAGATGCTTCATGGTAAATGATTTCATTCACCAAGACCAAATTTATTAAAAAATATATTTTATATAATATTATTTACTTTGACATGTTACAAAAGGATATTCACATAATTTGGAATAACTAAAATGATATTTTAATGTTTTCTGTTATTTGATCATTGTTCTGGAGATCCCAAAAAACCCTAAAATATTGGGAAACTATAATAAAAAAAGAAAGGTTGACAGGTGCATTATCATTGTCTATGAATTTGCAAGTCAATGCTAAGATTTAACTATAATTAATATGGTTTTAATTACTTCTTGGAAATAAGCTATCTAAAATGGATAAATTTTCTTTAGGACTAACTCAAATATTTCTTTTTATCTTCCAATCTCTTTAAAAGTCTGCTCCTTCATAATACTTGCTACCATGTGACAGTAATTGAATTAGTTAAAAATAGATTGTTTAGTAATACCATAAATGCAACACACACACATGCACAATGCTTATGTATATGTGTGTATATACACATATGTAAATTGATTTTTAGAGTCAACCTCTGTCCACATGCAGTAAAATGAATAAATAAAGACCATGTCAAATACATGGTCTGCATTATGGCATCCTATTAACATATTGTTGGATATGAGTTGTCTCTCTAAATATGTTGACATAATGGATGATGTCACCTCAAAACACACACAGACACATAATACAGCATAATTACATTTAATGCAAAAATGAATTGTGTAAATTTGAAATAGTATGATTTTGAAATATTTATGAATCTCCCCTTAGGCTCAAAACTTTCAATAATGTAAATATTCCAAGAAACCAGTGGCACTATATGACATCAGAGCTGACTGAGCTAATTACAAACTTGGTGTTCATACTTGCTCCATGATGATCCCATTTTCTAGCTGGTACCTAGAAATGACTGCCAATCTTTGGAAGTATTATATGAAACACGCTTCTTAAATGAATCCCCACAAATAAATCTGTGACTCTTTTGCTAACATTTAACATAGGCTGTTATTGTTGCAGAAAAAAAACTGATCCCATGAGAAACCAAGCACAACACTCAGAGAGTTGGAGAACTCAGGTTTATTGAGCCGGCAGACCCAGACAAGCGAACGCTCCAAAATTCTGGGGCCCCGTTTCAGGGAAGGCTTCTCCTTATATAGGTTAAAACATACAGCTATAATTGGTACAAACTGATTGGCTACAAATTACTATAGGTCACGGGCAGTTACAGAGCGTGGGAGTTGCCAGGGGTTATACACATAGTAGGGGGTCCTAACAGGAACTTGTAGGAGCCGGACATTCCATTCCTATCAGGACTAAGGTCACAATTTGCATTCTCACATTGGTTGCGGGTTGAAGTTAATGGTCACTTAACAAGTCTATGTGCAAAGGCTCTCAAACAAAGGCTTGGGGTGGGTGCCTGAGAGCCAGACAGTCTTCCCTTATCTGATCACTCTTAGTAATTCATTTTACTGTTTAACTGAGAGTGGCGAGCAGGCCTTTGCAAAATAGAGGAGAGGAAGTTTCAATTTCCTCATCATTATAACTTAAACTCTTTTCAGATTCTACAACAATGCATGCCAACCATCCATTAAGTGATGGTTGTTTTGTGCTAATGCTGGAAACCAAACCTGAAAATCAATGTTAGGTACAATAAAATGCCATGAGGAAGTTAAAGTAACCACAACGATATGCTGTGTTAATTTAGAGAATATCATTACGTGAAATATCAGTGCTTATACTGTGAAAATTTAAAGAAACATTTTTTTAAAGTATGCTACAATAGTTGTAGGTTTACCTGATTTAAGAATACACTCCTGTACATTTTACTTTTATTCCTATTGGAAAAATAATCTTAAATTGTGTGAGCTGGAATCATGCTAGATCTTTAGAAAAAGATCTTTTGCATAAAATATCACTGTATCACATAAGCTAAGAAAATGTGATTTTTTTTTTTAGAAACTTACATATCCTATGAGTAACAATTACATGTTTGGTCTTCATTATTTGCTTTTTTATTCAAATCTCAACTTTTTATTTGCAAGTTTCCCATGGTAACATTGTTTATTTGTGAAAAATTGGCAACTAACTGTTGACTTAAAAAAAATGCACAATGTGAGAGTTGCGAGTTAAGTTTTATTTGGGTCAAAATGAGGACTGCAGGCCGGGAAACAGCATTTCAGAGAAATGCTCTGAGAAACTGCCTGGAGGAGGCGAGGAGGGGAGCCAGATTATATAGAAGTTTTGTAACAAAGGACAGGTTGTCTGAACATCAAAAGATTATTATTAATTAAAGAAAATCAGATATCTCAACTTAAGGGATTTAGCACTTTTCTGTGTATGGGAAGATGCAAGAGTCTGGGCTTACTGAAATCATTCCTTTGATATGCATCTCAGTTATCTGGGGCCAATATCCTGTGTTTCCTCAAGGTTCACTTTAGGGAATGGCTGCAGTCTGTTGGCTGCTAGATGGCAGGTAATCTTTTCAGCCCTGAGTTTCCTGAGGGCTCACCAGCTCACTCTGGAGGACTGCAATCATTGATGACTGTGACATCCTTTGTTTACTGATATGTCAGGAAATATTCCATTTATAAATATTGCATTCCATTTATAAATATTCCATTTATCATATCTGAATGGCCATCAAAAGTGAATTTGCTAATAAGTTATGGTATATCAAACCAATGGAACAAAATGCAGCAATTTAAGCAGTTGAAATAGGTTTATATGAATCATTAAGAAAAGTGAATAAATACAAAAGGGAAAAAAAAGTGAATAAAACATATAACAATAACAATCAATTCAGAAAAAGAGTAATCTAAGCAGCAGAACTTGGGGAGGAGGTGAAAGACAGTACAATAGGAAACTTGCAATTTTCTTTCATAATATTTTGATTATTTAAATTAATATGTATTTCTTTTATAATCAGCAAAATAATCTCATTCGACAAAATCTCGTACTGTGTTCAGAAGTAAATTTACACATATTTTAAAGTTGGCTTTTGACTTCTAATTAAACATACGTGAATTAAATGCAGGCATTTAACTCTGCTCTCTCCAACAATCCCACTAAAACAGCTATGACATCAATTTAAAAGGCACAGACTTACGACAACAAGGAGAAAGGGAAGAAGATAAGGGCAGAAGAAATAAGTTAATCAAACTTGGAATGTGGGAAACTAGTGAGCAAGTGGCAGTAACATATCAAATCTAAGTGAAGCGGTTGTGAGGAAAGGGTACCTATGTTTATGAAAGCAAGGGGTGTAGACAGACCTAATCACAAAAATACTGATCATGAATCCATTTAAGAGGCAATTAGCTATCTTAGTATTTCTTATCTCAGCAGAAAAGGGGTGCTTGCTGGATATAAATTTCCAGGTTTAAGTTTATATCAAGAAAGAGCAGTATAAGCATACTATTTTAGAGGTATTGAGGTAAACACACACACACACACACACACACACACACACACACAAAACCTTAGAAAGTTAAATATGGTTTTTCTCTGGAAAGCAGATATCAAGGATGGGGTAGAGTGAGGCAGGGACCACTGCATTTTGCTACCTCTAACAAAAATTTTACCTTATGTTACTTTTAAGCTCTTTGCATGCATTACCACTTTTTAAAACTATATACCTGAATTACATTAGTTAACATAAAAATTAAAACAAAAAAATTTTACTTCTTACTGACTCACCACCAATATATGTTCATTGGTTTATAGATTAACCACAGCACAAACATTTCTTTCTATACTGACATTTGATGCACAAGTTGAAATAAATAGATACATGTCAAAAGTTTTAATATTAGACATTCTCAAACCACTATACTCATAAACTGGAACTGAGCAATTCAATAAATGGGTAAGGGTGCTGGGAGCCAGGATTCTCATTGCTGGAGTAGAACATGCAGATAAGCACCAGGAGGAGGCCAGGATGAACAATATAGAAATAAGCTATAGCAGCAGACATCAGTAGGAATTCACACTTAGCCTAATCTATATACAGATATTATATATAGAAATATCGATAGATACATGTATAAACCCAGGTTAGTACACAAAACATAGATTTCCCTGCTGTCTGTTGAGATCACCTACAAGAAATGACACCCCAGTAGCAATGAACATATCTAGCAACCAGATCTTGGTTTCTAATACCATTTTTTCAAAAAAGGAACCAGTTATCCTTGGAGAAGTTACTAATTCTAAGAGCTGGACAGTGAATACACACAAACCCGAGATTAGGTAATGCCAGGAAGTAACAAAGTGCTCAACACACACAAATACACACACACACACAGATGGAGGTTGTCAAAGGGACACAGGAGCCAACTGAAAGAGCTCCTAACAGCAAAGATGGAACAATTTCAGCAATAAAATAAAGTGGTATAGTGTCACAACCCAGAGTATAAAATATATATCATGAGTCTGTACCATATAAATTACTGAGTGAATGAATGAACAAACAACCATCCAGGAGAGAAGAGCTAGATCTTCTGTGCAGAAGAATTCCAAATAATTCACGGAGAAACTCTGCCCTTAGTGAGATAGAGTATAACTCCAAACTAATTAAGCATGCCCTGAGAACAGTGACTTCCTTACAGAAAGTACAGCATGAAAAGGAGGAAAGAGTAATGATACACTGGAAAACCAGACAAACACTGCCTTAGCCAGGTGATCAAGTTTAACAGCAAGTCATAAGTCATGTGACAGTATATAACTTTCATATTCTAGGATGAGAAAGACACTTTATCTCTTCCTCCCCAAATCTAACACCTCAGTGTAATTACGAGAAACACTGCCTACAAACCTAAATCGAGGGACATTCTACCAAAAACCAGATAAGCATAGCTCAAAAATGCCCAAAACATGGAAAATCTGAGAAACTACCACAGTCAAGAGGAACCTAAAGAGACATAATGACTAAACGTATGCTGGATGGGATATTCTGGAATTCAAAAAGGACGTTAGGTAGGCTTCCCTGGTGGCTCAGTGGTTAAGAATCCACCTGCCAACGCAGGGGACGTGGGTTCGAGCCCTGGGCCGGGAAGATCCCACATGCCACTGAGCAGCTAAGCCTGTACACCACAACTACTGAGCCTGAGTGCTGCAACTACTGAAGCCTGTGAGCCTAGAGCCCGTGCTCCACAATAAGAGAAGCCACTGCAATGAGAAGCCCATACACCAGAAGGAAAAGTAGTCCCTGCTCGCCGAAACTAAAGAAAGCCCAAACGCAGCAACAAAGACCCAACATAGCCAAAAATAACTAAAAATAAAAAATAAATTTTGAAAAAAAGGACAGGTAAAAATTTTTAAAAATAGGAATAACCTGTGGACTCTCTTTAATAACAATATATCAATAATAATGGCTCATTAATTGTGATAAATATACTATGCTAATGTAAGATGTGAATAATAGGGGAAACTGGGGTACAGAGATACTGTACTATCTTCACAACTTTCTGCAAATCTGAAACTATTCTAAAACAAAGAGTTTACCCAAAAATATAAACTAAAGAGTTTCCATAAACTCAGAACAGTAAGTTTTTACTTTCCAAATATCCCCAAGATATGGTGGATGTTCTATGGAAGTAAGCACCACGTCTAAAACAATTACCTCCCCATAACATAACTTGGATAAAGCCCTCATTTCCTGATGACAATATCTGCATTTGAATTCATAATAAGAAATATCTCATAGCTGGACAAACAAAACCCTTAGAGAATAGTCAATAAAAAAATTTATCACGATTAGTCAAACTCAAAACACTCAGAGTGTGGTTAATTATCAAAGGGAAATCATTCTTCTAGATGTTTGAAGACTTCCGTAAACATATTCAGTACAAAAAAGAAAGGTATTGACTCCATAAAATAATAAATAATTCTGAATAAGTCTGAATTTTAATACTATCATTTTATCATTTTATCAAATCCAGAATTCATTAATTTAAAATGTCCTGTTGACAGCATTTACTAAATGAAGCTGCAAATATTCTAGAGGAAAGCTGGATAAAGGAGAGCATGGTCAAAGTTAATATTTAGCATTACTAATTCCAGAAAACATACATTCTCATCCAAGGTATAAACTGACATTAACACCCAAAAGTCTAGAGTATCATCGATGACCTCCATCTTGCAAAATCCAGAGTCAATACTCTTTCTCCATCAAATACAATGTCTTATACTACATGCTGCCTGATTAGCCATGCCCTCACTCTTCACACCCTTGGCCTTGTAATGCCTAACTTAAGTTCCCATTTATCATGTTAGCTCCTCTTTTGTAGACTCCTGAGCTGGCTCCTTCTCCTCTGCCAGGGCTTATTTCTAGTGTCTTCAACAGTCTTTTCATTCTCTCACTCATCTAGTCCATGACTTTAACTACCACAATGGATGACTGCCAAATCAATATAATAGACTCTCACCCCATCTCTACTGAATCCAGATTTCCTTACTCAACCAAGTGCTTAATAAGCTCACTTGGAAGTCGACTAGGCACATGGCCAGAAATGAAGTCATGATCATGACCTTTCAAAATATCTTTCTCCCTCTCAGTAAAGATACCACCATACATCCTCCTGTGTTCAAGCCAAACACCTAGAAGTCATTTTCTCTCCTTCACTTGCATATCTCAATTGTCAGTAACCTCTTCCCATTCTACTTCCAACTACACTCAAAGTCTGGTCAATTATCTCCATCTCAATGATGCCACCCTAGTCTGCTGACATATCCCTCCTACATGACAGTAATCTGTGCCTGTTTGCCTCCCTGCTTGCACTCTTTTCAACTAGTTTTATACTTGATGTATTCTAAGATGTACATTTTTTTCGTATTTCAACACCTCTGAAATTGGAATACATCTTACAATCAGTTGATGGTATTTTAAAATTGCACTGGTTCTGTTTTTCCTTTTTCTTCTTTCAAATTTTAACATCTCAAAATTACAATCAACACTATCTTAACTTTGATGCAATACATGGCATATTGTCTCCACAAAACCATAAGAATAAAAATTTTTTAATTCAGACCATGTTATTCCCCTGCCAAAGCTGTTCCAATGGCTTCTACTACTTTGAGAAAAACAAATAAAAGACAACCTCCTTTACATGCCATATGAAGCCCTTTATTTTCTGACATTTTCCTAAACCTCTCACTTTATATTTTTCCATATAACACCTCAGTTGCCACGATTCATTCACAATGGTCTTCATTCAGTTTCACAGAACACACCAAGTCCATTCTGACCTTGAAGACTGCCCTTTTTATGCACTTATTCCATTTATACCTGGCTTTTCCATATCAGTCACCTCCTAATGCACACACAGCCTCCTTTTCATCATTCTCCCTCTAGCACATTTTATTTTCAGCACAGCACTTCAACTCTCTGAAGTTATTTATTTATTTACTTACTTTCTCACTTATTTATTGACTTTCTTCTCCATGATGCTGTAAACTAATGATTGCCAAGAACTGTTCTGCTCTGTTGCCTGATATCCAGCGCCTAGAGCAGTATATGGCCGATAGGTGAAGATAAATAATTTTTGTTGACTCATTTAGTGAACAAAAAAAAATAATGATAATATTTGGAATCAAGCCTTTTAAAAATGTCTCTCAAGAAGGCAAAATGTTGTAATGAAAACAGGGAGAGAGCTGGGAAACATGGCTTCAAGTTCTGTCTCTGCCATGCACACATTCTGTGACATATACAAGGGCCTCGATCATCTGTCTCCACTTTCTTCTGCATAAGCTCGGGGGTTGTGGGAGAATAAAATGAGATGATCTATACACAAACGACATCATTCACAAAGCACATTTCATGCTATTACACTGTAACTCTTCACTGATAATCATTTTCATAGTTTTACAGACATTTGTCAGTATTTAGCTGACAGTTATAAAATGTACTGTGCACCCAGGGGTTGTAATATTGTTCTCCAATAAAAGGAACCAGGGATCCTTAAGGAAATGGCTGATTCCAGGGCTGGGCCAGGGAAAACACAACATGAACCAGCAGTATCGTACAGAGACACAGATTAAGGAAGGGCCTGAAAAAGAACAGGATGGGAACATGCTGGAAAGGTCACAAGAGCCAGATGAAAGAGTTCCCAATGGCCAAGGCTGGAATAATTTGAACAACAAAATAAATATAGCATTGGTTACATCCAAGTATAAAATAAAAATGCACAAGTCTATACTCATATTAATAAATTGTTAAATACCTAAGTGAGGGAGAAGAGAAAAATCTTTTTTTCACTGGAGAATTCCAAATAATATATGTAAATAAAACTGGAGCGTAATCCCCTCCCCTGACACACACACACACACACACACACACACACACACAGTTGAATATGGCCTGGACTCAATGACCCACTTCCAAATAACAGTACATGGATAGAGGAAAACAAAGTAACTTTAGAAACCTGAAAAATGCCACCTTGCCAAGGCAGTGATCAAGATGAACTGCACAGTTTTATCAGGTGGATTTCATGTGCCCGCAAATGAAGTGACAAGGAAAGCTTTTCACTTCTGTGGTGTTCTTCCCCCAACCTCGAATCATGGGAAAACATCAGAAAAATCTACATTGAGAGACAGTCTATGAAATAACTGCCTAAGACGTCTCAAAACTGTCAAGGTCATTTAAAAAAAAGGAGGGGGAGGAATTTGAGAAACTGTCACAAACCAGAGAAGACTAGGACATTCAATGACTACTGCAGTGAGGGATCTTTCCCAGTGAGTGGGAAAGCTGGTGAACATCCAGGGAAGTCTGGAGTTTGATGAAGTCATGCACCACTGCCAGCTTCTTTAGCTTTGACAAAGGTCCTCAGACCTGTGAGATAACGATGTGGGGAGGGGAAATGGGTGATGAGTACACAAAAACTCTCTCGACTATCTCCAACTTTTTTTGTAACTTTAAAATTGTTATAAAGTTAAAAGTATATTTGAAAAAAACTCAGTGTGAGTGTTTTTAATAAATACATGATATTTCCAGAAAAAAAAAGTCACTGGGCTAGGTAACTGACATCTAAAGAAGAGACTTCCTGGGACTTCCCTGGTGGTGCAGTGATTAAGAATCCACCTGCCAATGCAGGGGACACGGGTTTGAGACCTGGTCCAGGAAGATCCCACATACCACGGAGCAACTAAGTCCGTGCACCACAACTACTGAGCCGGTACTCTAGAGCCCACGAGCCACAACTATTGAGCCTGTGCGCCACAACTACTGAAGCCCGCATGCCTAGAGCCCATACTCCACAGCAAGAGAAGCCACCACAGTGAGAAGCCTGAGCACTGCAACAAAGAGTAGCCCCCACTTACCACAACTAGAGAAAGCCCGTGCGCAGGAACAAAGACCCAATGCAGCCAAAAGTCAATCAATTAATTAATTAATTAATTAATTTTTTAAAAAAGAAGAGACTTCCTCTCCTCATCAAGCTCCTATATTATTAGGGTTGAAACTGGGGTTAGCTAACAGACTGTATTCCCACTCTCCCTATGGCTCCTAACCCTCTCTCATAATTCATGGCCATATAATCATGGAGATAGAATCAAAGGTTATTTGGAGGAATTTACAGGAAGTTTTTAAAATGCGGGGCAGACAGCTGAGGAAAGCCACTTTTTACGCTTTTTCTTGTTTCCCCTTCCAGCTGCCTGTGACGTGGATAAAAGGTTAAAGATCCGGGAGCCATCATGAATTGCATGGTGAGCCGGATGCTGAAGAAGGGAGGGTGATGCTGAGGATGGGACAGCAAAAGGACAGGGGATCAAGCTACATCCCACCTCACAGCGCGGCCCTGCCACACCGGGTCTCACCCAGCAACCTCGGGGCTACGTTTACGTCTTGTAATGGTGAGTCTGAGTCCATGGTTTGATGTTTGACAGCTTGCAGGTTTTAAGCCTCACCCCTCCACTTCCCCTTGTGCCCACATCAAGACAGGCTGATAAGAGGGCCTGGGTGCTCCGACCTCTGAAGTTGGCTACAGATTCAAACCACACCCACCCTTGTCTGCATGGGAGGCATCCCTCTTTTGTGTGTGTGTGTGCGTGCTCTCTCTCAAGCCATTTCAGACCTGATTGAAAGGTCTTCCTTCCTCTTCCAGGGACCTCAATTACATAAATAACAAACCTTTCCAGGCCCCCTTGGTGTGCGTGGGACGACATCAGCCTTGAAATCTGAACCAACTTGGTGAGGGTTCGTCTGCTTCTGCAGGTGACCACATAACGCATTTTAAAGCTACTGATATTTTAGAGAGATGCTGCCTGTCCAAATCCTAAGTAATACACCTGTTACCTCCTTTAATTCCAAATAAAACAACAGTAAGCACTTGTGGTAGGCACACATCTAAGATGCACTCTGTGATTCCTGGCCCCATGATAAACCCCTTTCCCTGAATATGGGCTAGACCTATTAGTTGCTTCTAACCAATAGACTATGACAGGTGAAGGGATTTTGCAGATATACTTAAAATTCCTGATCTAGTTGACTCTACTCAAAAGGGACAGTGTCACATGATTTCTTTAAAAAAGAGTCTAGAGGTCAGAGAGCTTCTCCTGCTGGCTTTGAAAGTATAAACTGCCATGCTGAGAAAGGCTGGGGGAGAGCCACATGGCCAGGGACTGGGGGCAGCCGAGCACAGGCCTCAGCTGACAGCTGCCCATAAAGCAGGACCTCAGTTCTACAACTTCAAGGAATTAATTCTGCCAATAACTATGTCACCTTGGAAAAGGACCCTGAGCTCAAGAGGGAGCATAGCCCAGGTGGCACCTGGATTTCAGCCTTTCGGAAGCCTAAGCGGAGGACTCACCCAAGCAATGTCCAGAGTCCTGACACATTGACACTGTAAATTAAACATGTGTGTCATTTAAGCCACTATGTGGTTATTTGTTATGGAGTGTAGAAAACCAATTCAATATTAATATTATTCTCATTAAAGAGAGGGCAAAATTGAGAATTACTGGCAAGGTCTGTAATGCCCTTATGGAAACTGACGTTAAATGAAAGGGTTGGGGTTTGAACCCAGGGATTTCTTACTTCAAATTCCATAGTTTCTACCATTGTGGTATTCGACCTTTGCGTTAGGTTCTGAGAACTTCTAGAACATAAACCAAGTTTTATTCAACTTTGAACTATCCATGACCTTACACTGTGCTAGATTCTCAGTGGATGTTTGCTAAGTTCAATGCACAGTTTGGAAATATTGAGCATCACAGACGAGCAGGCTAATTTCTTTAAGGGCCCAATAGTCAAATCTCATTCATCTTATCAGAACCTCGCAGAAAAGTTTTCAGATACAGATTTGCTAAGGTTAAGCATTTTTTATCTGTTCTTAGAGTGGGCGGATGTTTTATGTGCAAAATTAGACTATGACATGAGATTTTTACAAAGCCTTTCATTTCTGCTTAGCTCTGTTGCCTGACTGCACAATCTGAAATTAGAATTTGTTTCCTTTGTGTGCATCCCAGACTGTCGTTTTCATGACAATTATTCACT
Organism: Hippopotamus amphibius kiboko; assembly: GCF_030028045.1. Classification (NCBI taxonomy): domain Eukaryota; kingdom Metazoa; phylum Chordata; class Mammalia; order Artiodactyla; family Hippopotamidae; genus Hippopotamus; species Hippopotamus amphibius. The sequence continues at coordinate 7,337,858 of NC_080197.1, forward strand.
GTTTCATTTTTTTGAGATCCATCTACTCTATATTATCAGGAGTTGGTTCTATTTCCATTTCTATTCTCCGGGCAACACCGTTTGGAAATAACCACAAATTTGAATAGTCGGGTAGACAAGAAAACACTATCTTATATTTCACCTCTTCTCCTTCAATGAAAACCATGTGGGTAACATACAGACTAATAGGAAAATATGAAGCCATAATCTGATGCATTTTTGTGGATAATTCAGATCAATATATCTCCCTACCTTACTTCAATTCCTCATAAACAGCACTCGAGCTATTGCAACCATCTCCTTCCTCTTGCCATTCCACTGTTGTTCTACTCCACTATGTTACTGACACTGTCACCATAAAATCATCTAAAATGCAGACGTGATGTATTTCCCAAACCAACAGGAGTGCCATGAGACCAGGAATCATCTCTGGGTCTGCTCACCACTTATAACCCAAGCACCTAGCACCAGGCCTGGCACAAAGTAGGTAGCTAACTAACACATACTAAGCAAATAACTGAGTGTATAAAGAATATTGCTCTTTCCCCAGTTAAAACCTCTCAGTTATTTAGATTTATGTTTACATCTTATTCATATATCATCTTCATTTTGGAGTCTTCCCAGATGTCAAATATTTTCACTGCTGCGTATATTATTATTCCCTATTACTGATATTTATGTGTTCATCACTGGATGGATATATGGATGGATCTACGGTGGATGGTTGGATTGGTGTGGCTGCTTTTGCTCCTTGAATATAAACTCATTGTGAATAAAGACTATCTTTGCCCCACTCACAGTTGGCACAGGTGCTCAATACAAATGTATCAAACTTCAAAGTATAAATATTGAAAATACTGACTCAAATTATTCAGAGGCTAAATTATTTTCAAGATGATTCAACTCTCTACTTCAATCTGCACTGAATACATGTAGCTTAATGATCACAACTACCCCCGTTTCTCAAATGCACATTACTAACATGGTGAAAGAGTCACATTTATGTCACAAACACACAGCATCCATGCGCTGCCATAAACTGACAGGTGATAATGGGATGACTCTAGTGATGTCAATTACATTCGTACTTATCCAGATCTTAGAGCCCTTTGCAAATTTCTTTGCAAACACTGTCTCATTGAAATCCCCACAATGACCCTATAAATGGTGGTAATTATGCCCATTTTAGAGATATAGAAATCAAGGCTAAGAGAGGTTTCCTGGTTTACATGTGAGCTATCTAGATGATACAGCAGAGGCAAGATTTTACCCTAGTCAGTCTGCCACAGCTTCCAGTCTTTACCATAAGGCTTTCTTGCCCTGATAAGTGAGGTGATGCATGGGGAAAATGGTGATCTTTGAGATGAAATACAGATACCAATAAAATACACATCAACAATATTTTCCTTATACCAATAGAAGGATTTTCATGTCTCTGCAGCATGTTGATTGCCAGCTCCCCTCACACCTGGATCTACCTGCTTCCTGCCTGGGCAAATCTTGGAGACATTCCTATATCAGACACTGGCCTCTGTCAAGCCAGTTGACTTCTCTGGATTTATTGTTTCCTTATAGGTCAAATAGAATAGTAATCATATCTAAATCAAAAGGTCAGTTCAAAGAATAAGTATATTTATACCTATGACATGCTTTGTAGAGTGCCTGACATATAGGAGGACTCAATCAAGGTGAACTTTTTTTTTAAGACAGATGACCTCACTGATAGTATCTATTTATGTGTCGTTCTACTTCATTTTTCTTTGAAGCCATTTGCATAAAGTGATACATTTGTCAACAATATCCATTTGAAATCTTCTTGGCTACAGATGAAAGAAGATGGAGTAAGACAATTACCTGTGAGAGCAAGTGCCTCTGTTGACAGATCCTCAAATTTATCACTTGTTACAGGCCATGCGTGCCCTGGCAGCCATCTCCTTCCCCAATGCCATGCACCCAGAATTAAAGTAATGAACATGATAAACGGAAGCTCAGTTTGTCTGTGTAATGACAAAAAGTTCCAAATGAGCCTTTGTCTCTTATTAAAAGCAGCAGATTTTGCCCTAGAGTATTGAAAGTTTTAATTCAACATTCTGTTTGCCTGCAGGCAAGGCATTCTGTTAGGTAAAATAAAAACACAACATTTCAAGTTTGGCTCAGAATGTGATAAATCAAGATTTTAAACAAAAAATGACAAATGTTCTTTTTTATAAAAGTAATTTTGAAGCCCAACTCTGTAATTGCCTCTAGATATCTTATTTCTTCACATACACTTCTTAAGAAACCTCAGAATATTTGTTTCATTACTAATAATCCCTAAATGCAAGCTCAGTTTTCTTTTAATAAAATATAGACTTGTCTGTCTTGGGTGAAGGGGATCACATGACCTTGATGTCTTATATCCTAAAACCCACAGTGGAGAAAATTCAACTTGTTTACTCTCAGTTAAAATTAATAGGACACGTCTTTAAATTATTTTCTTAAAATTCTTCCTTGAAAATTTAAAATCTCTCAAATAGTTGGTCAATTGAAAAAGCTAAGATGTAGCGTTTGAAAGCCAACTGAATAGCCCAGAAAACCCCGTTTCCCTTTGGAATATATGTTCACCTCTTATGACATACACTTCTGAATACTTTGGAACTGATAAAAAACACAGTTAAGGAGCCCACCTGGTAATTATCTGATGGACGCAACTGGGAAAATATCCAGCCTCCCCATTTTTAGCATCACCCTAGTACTCCCTCCCTCTTTCCCTGTACCCAGGATAGCCATGCTCTACTCCTCCCCATAATAAGGAGCAGCCTTCAAATCCAGCATTAGGCAGAGTTGTCCTCATTTCCTGACACTTTGTTTAAGGGTCATTTCTGCAATGAAATGAAGAAACTAACATAAAGTGTGCAGCATTAAAGCAAATAAAATGTAGGCATCAGAAGACATTATCTTCTCCTGTTAACATCAGGACCTATGTGTGGTCATGGGTAGGATTCTGTCCAAGATGATAACATCGTGAGACCATTGAAGAACAATGAAACTTTCAGCCTTTGTACCTTGTGTCCCCTCAAAATTTACCAGAGTTTTGCCAACTCCAATTGGATATTTGTATCCTTAACACATCAGTAACTTTTGGCAACTTGGCTAGTAGGAGGATATTTTTTTCTTTCAAGTATTTTCCCAGGCATATCATAATTTTTACTTTATTCTAAGCAATGCATATGTATTATAATAATAATTATTATTATAAAGAGAAGAAAATATAGAGAAACAAAAGGAAGAAAACAAAATTCTCCCTTAATTTCACCAGAGGTGACCACTATTATTTCCTCTCTTGCTTCCCCCTTCCCCCTTCCTTCCTTCCTCCCTTCCTTCCTCTCCTTCAATAATTTATGTCTGCATCCCAGGGTCAGAGCTCACACACTGTGACCTTAGGCAAGTTACATCCCTCTATACAGATAGTACCTATGTTACGGCATTATTGTGCAAATTAAGTAAATTGCCAAGAATAAAATTTAGGATAATGCCCAACAAATAGTAATCACTTGGTAAATGTTGGTTATTACATATTAACACTTTCATGTAATTCAATCACACCATATATAGTATTTGCCTTGGAACAATATATCATCAATACTTTCCAACTTCAACTAATACATTTCTACAACATTTTAAGTGTGTGAATGGTACTCCATCACACACACACACACACACACACTATTCATTTAATTCCCTGTTTTTGCATATTTGGTTATTCCCAATTTCTCAATATGTATGGCCTTCTAATTACTCTCCAATTAGAAATCATAGGAGACCTGACTGATTCACATTTTTTTTTCCTTATTCTTCTTTCCCACTGTATGAAAATTTGTGTGAACAGAGACTAGTGGGATCAGAAATAAAAAAGATGAGGACCTGAAGGCTGGCCAGGTGGCCAAAACCTAGCGTAAGAGGGAGTCCATGGGGAATTACAATATATTTGAAATTAGAATATTACCCAGGTTCTCACCATGCTGGCATGCAATCTTGGTCAAATCACTAAAATCTCAGTTTCCTAATCTCTTCAACAAGGAGACTACAGATATGAATTAATAGGACAAATATGAGGATCAAACAAAAGACATGTAAGCAAGCACTTTATAAACTCGGAAATGTGAGCTATATACGAGCTACTGCTATTATTATGGACTGAGCAAGTAAAGTGCTGTTTTATGTTTTATAAAGTTGAGGTAGACGGTTCTTTTTTTATTTTAATTTCTGATTTTTTTCTTTAAAATAATCTTTATAAGAAAAAGGATGTTTGCCACTTATATAACAAAGGTATATATTTTTAACATATAAAGAGATTCTATAATTGATAATAAAAATATCAAAAATCTGATAGAAAACTTAGGATATGATCAGGCATTCATAGGCAATGAGGTTCAAATGGCCATTAAATGTGAAAAGTCACTTACCTCATGCAGTAAAAAGAAGCAAAATAAAAATTTTTATGAGCTACCACTTTTCATTGATTAGACTGACATACATTTTCAAATCTTGACAATATATTGTGTTGTCCAGGGTAAGGGAAAGGGTATTTTCATATGTTAATGACAGTCGTATAAATGAGTAAAATTTAGGGAGGAATGATAGCTATTAAAGTTTTAACACAAGCATAACTTTTGAACCAGTGCTTCAAGTTCTGAGCTTTATCACAGCATATACACAGAGAAAATATGATTTCTAAAAGGAAAATACTAAAATCAGACTCATGGCCCATCAACAGATAATTGGTTAAATAAAACATGGAACATTTCTTCCTTGGAGTATCATGCAGCCATTACAAAGATGAGACCACATCAGGGAAATGAAAATTAAAACTACAATAAGAAACAACTAGATAGTCACCATAACTGCTAAAATGTAAAAAGACTAATAAAATGAAGTACTGGCAATAATGTGGAACAACCACAACTCCTAAACATTGCTGGTGTGGATGTATTTCATACTCTTTGTATGGAATGCATTACATACCATTTTTGAAGATTGCTTGGCAATATCTATTACAGCAAAACACAGGTCTACTCCACTCCTAGGTATATATCCAAGGGAAATTAGTGCTTATGTCCACCAAAACATTAGTACAACGATGTTTCTAATAGCTGTACTCCTAATAGCAAAAGACTAGAAATGACCCAAATAAGCATAAACAGTAAAATGGGCAAATTGTGGTATAGTCTTACAACACACAGAAATAAAACAAAATTGAATCCATGCAACAAGATGAATGACTCTTACAGACATAATGATGAGTAAATGAAGCCGGGCACAACCAAGTCCATAGCGATGATTCAGTTTATATGAAGTTCAAAAGCAGGCTAATGTCTGGTAATAGAAGTCAAAATAGTAGCTGCCTTTGATTATACCATGTCATTAATTGCAAAAGTTCTAATTCAATTTTCCAAAATTAACTCATAGGAATATGCCAATGTTTTGGCAAAAGCAGCGGGACCATTCAATTCTGGACCACTTCAGTATATAATTGCAGGAATTCCCTGGTGGATGTATAAGTATTGATTTTCAGAATTTCACTAGTGAAACTTCAAAAAGTAAAATTTCTGCTGTAATTAAGCAGAACATCAGAGGTGGTGTCTCCAATCCACGAGAAGCAGGCTTGGAAAATAAAAAGGAAATAATCTGGCCACACAGAGCTGAACAGTGTTGCTGCAGAGTCTCACTCCCTGGGATGTTGAAGAAAGAAATTCAGTGATGGAAGGAAAAGCTAAATCCATAAAAAGAAAACGAAAGGGCAAAAATTAACCTTTGAAATAGATTAAACGTGTATATCTAAAAGTACATCAGATGCACCTGTTGAGTTTACTAAAAATACACATTTGTATGTTTCACTCTAGAACCACTGAAATAAAATGTCCTGGGTGAATCCAGGATGTGATGGATGTGCACATGCACTGTGTGTGTTTGTCAGTGTGAATGCACGTGGTGATACTGTTTTTGTTTCTCACCCCAAGAATCATTCCATTGGTTCAAATGTGGTCAATGGAACATGGATATTCTTAGCTTGGAGAGCCACTGTTTAGATTTTTCTCTTCATTTCTATCTATATGCCATCTTGTACTAGCAAATATCCAGCGTGAGGATTGATTTCTGGGTATTTCTTACAACATTGAAAAGCAAATTGCATTCTGTCAATTTAGAAGATACCAGAGGCATCTGGGGGTGGCCGGAGTGTTAGAGCCCTGGAGTAAGGCTTTGGCTTAAAACCAGACCAGTCAACCATGCTCATGATTCTTTGCTGATCTAGAAAATGGGAACAATGTTGCAAGATAGAGAAACAGTGTTCACAGAGCACCTAGCACATAATAAGTGCTCATGGAAAGTCCACTATTAGTATTGTTTCTTTACACATTCTACCCACACATACTTATACATTTTTATTCACATAATTCAAGAGGGGAATAGGAGGTCAGTAGGTTTTAGATGTGAATTTTCACATCAGAAGTGTTATATATTTCTTTTAATTTTCTATACATAGTCTTTGCATCTCCATTTCACTTTGCTTACATCAACCTTGTAATGGAAAATGATTTCCAAAGGGAAGTTTTGTAATAGATTGAGCAATATTCCTCATGAGTGATTGAGCCCAGGACTTTGCCCCCCGTGCCAGCACTGCCTAACACATAGAAATGGCTCCATAAATATCTGGTGAATGCACAAATAAATAAAATGACCCGTCAAGGCATTACAAGTATCTTCAGTGCATAGGACACATGAGCCGCTTTATTTTCCCTTGTAAATCTAATAAGAAAAACAGCAACTTTTTTCAAGGACAGTCAGGAAGGTCAGATTGTTAGTATGAAAGGTTAGAAGGAGGACACAGTAGAGTATGTCTTAGGTCACATCTAATTACACAGTTGAGATTATGAACCCTCTATCACGTTTTGCTTCCTCTCACAAAAGAAGGATGACATAAAGTACAGCCGATTTGAAGCTCTCTGTCATAAGATTTATCAGTTGCAAAACCAAAGATAAAAAACCTTCAGTAAAAGCATCTAATAAATATTCCATAAACAGAACTCTTGTTGCTGAATTAAATACTTAATAGCATCTATTGTCTGGAAAAAATACCTTGGAAGGCAATAAAATTAAGAAAATGGATACAATTTCAGGTCAATCAGCAAGATGAACCAAGTAGCACAAAGCTGGGCTCTCCAAACTTGTTACTGTGGGATGACAGGACGAAGTTACATCTGGCATTCAGCTTATGTCACAAGCTCAGATTTCTTCACAAACATACCTCAGCAAAGGTGTGTGTGAGACCCCTGAGATAAGGTAACTCCTGAAGTGACAGAGGAAAGATTCATGTATAATTCTGATGGGATGCTCTACAAACCTCTTGCTATCCAGAAATCTTCAAAGCAAATATCTCAGGAAGGTAACTGAGAAATTCATTTCCTAAGAAGCAATTCAGTCTAGCACCATCCCCACCAGCAGTGCACATGCATACATTCCCTGTAACCCCAAGGAAATTCTGACTGTGATCAGAGCACAAACATTATTGCCCTTGGAAACACATCCAAGATGCCTGTCATAGTGCCTAAGTTCACATTCCAGTTCTTTCAGTCAATACCCAATGAGAACTGTGAATAATGCTCTTCAGACCTCCGTGTCAGGGTAAGGGGGAGAAAGAGACAGACAAGAGCTACTCGTGTAGAAACTATTTTAGTGAGGGGGAAAAGTAAACCAATAAACAGTATAGTCTCAGATATGAAAACTACCCTGAGTAAACACAACAGGACAATATGGTGGAAGGTGGGAGGGTAGGCAGGCAGAAGGCTCAGAACCTAATTGAGATCAGGTTTTCCGGGACAGGAAAGGCCTCCTTGAAGAGCCTAAGGAGGTGACTTTTAAGCTGGAACCAGAATGACAATAAGAGCCAATAAACTGAGTGAAGATTTAGAAGGTTATTACAGACACAAAGAATAAAAGGAATTAAGACCCTTGGGTTGGAGCAAACCGGTGACTCAATTCCAAAGATCAGCAAACATTCTCTATAAAGGGTCAGAGAATAAGTATTTTTGACTTTGCATGCAATACAATCTTGGTGGCAACAACTAAACTTTACCATTGCAGTTCAAAAGCAGCCATAGGCAATAGATGGGTCTGAGCTGTGTTCCAATAAAACTTTATTTAGAAAAACAGTCCATAGTTTGCCAACCTCTGCATTATTTCTAATGATAATATGCTATTCATACTTTCCCCTCCTTAAAGCTGAAATCATAAGTGTCCACTTGTGTAACAATTTAGTAAACTCCATATCCCCACATTTGCCAAACTCCTTGGATATATTAATTTTAACTCAGTCTTATTTTAGTGTTTCCTTTTTACACTGACACCAGAAACTAAGATTTTATGTCATGCATTAACAGTAAAAATCATTTTTATTTATATGCCAAATACTACCATCCATGGATAATTAATATAGCAATAATTTAAAGCCACTATACTGCATTATGCATTATAAAACAGAAATAAAATAATCTATAGTGATGTTACAACTCAGAAAAAAAAAAAACTACATGGCTAGAGTTTTCTAAACTGTATTTTTCCCTTTTATAGACAATTCACTGATTCACATTTTAATTGTTCTATAAATCAGTCTATTTCCCTTAGCTCCTCTTCATGTATTTTCCCTTTAGGAGATAGGAGCAATCAGAAGAGAAAAATAGAAATGGAGATACTTGGAGATCAGCAAAAGCACACAAACACACAAAAAACTAGTTATAAAATTATTCAACATATTGGTAGTTTGTCTTAAAGACAAAGTATTCACGGAAATTGATCTGGATTTTAGAAATTGTATGTCACTGCTACCATCACCTTTCTGACTAAAACTGCCAGGATGAGCATCGTAATGATTATGACATATTTGCTTTTCCATTCTAGAATTTAAACCCCTTGAAAGTAGAGAATTTTGTCTGATTTATTCCTTTATCAGCCACGGAGCACACAAGAATACCTTGCTCACAGCTCAAGAACCATTTGTTCAATTATTCAAAATATAATAATTGTTCAAAAATAATTGTTTGCAATGAGGGAAATAGCGAGGTATGCGGAATAAGATGAAGATGGAGAAGTGGAAGAGACATTGCTATCAGGTCTGCAGTGAACATCCGAAACATTCCGCTCAGCCGTCCACGCATGATGGGTATTCATGAGAGGTCTTTGTGGGTGAAAGATTTATGAGGTTGACACTTCTTGGATCTTTGGAATATATACCCATGTGTTAATTTTTTAATTTGAATTGCAAAAATCAATGCCCTGACATACATTAATTGATGTATATTTCAAAGTAATCAGTGAAGTAAATATTTATATTAAACACTAATATTATTAGTACAACGAGTAATCATTTTACTGCTGCTACAATTGCTATCACTACTAATCCCAATGTAAGCAATTTGCATGAGATCACAGCTATTTAGTGGAGACAACAGGACTTCAAATCGAACAGCTGAGTATTGACTGAATATTGAATAGAGAAAAATAAAGTTAGAGCCATCCCTGAAAATGACACAATTTATAATTGCAAAAGCTCTTTCCATTTCTTCTCATTAATTATTTTAGTCTGTCTCTTTCTTTCCTTATTTTATTCTTCAGGGAAAAAAATCCTGAGTTTTCCATTGAATGTTCACTACTACTTATTGAAAAATAACATGCAACTATTTACGAGATACAAAGATAATGAAGTTAATACTTAATGCTTCATCCAGAGAGTTTTTTAATTATGGTTTGAAGTAGCACATTTCCAAGGGAATCAGAAACTTTTAATGTATTACTTTTGTTGCAGAGTGATTGTTGCTCCACTATCAATATTCATGCCTCTCCTTCCATACATTTTTTATCTGGGCCTATGGCAGCCTATGATTTTAAAAATACATTTTTATGCTTCCCTTATAGCTAGTTTTGACCACATGAGCAAGTTACGTATAAATGGGATGTCATGATAACTATCATACAGAATATTTGGGGAATTTTCCTAAGTGACAGTTGATACTCCTCCTTTGTCCCTTTTTTTTAATGATGTTCTTTTCTTTTTCTGCTGTGTGGAATATAGATGCAATGGTGGGAGCTCTAGCCACAGTTTTGTATCCTGAAGACCAAGGCCTCCCCTAAAAATGATGAAGGCCTGGACCTAGGTCCCTGAGAATTCAAGAATCAGGAATACCACACTAGCCTTTAATTGATTACCTCTTGACTTTTACATGAGAGAAGAAAACTTTTATTTTGATTAATCTACTGTTATTTTCCATCTCTCTAAGTCATGGCCAAAACTCATCCTAAGTGATACAAATACACAAAAGGTGTTAACTTAAAACTATTCTAACCACAGATTTTGGTGCATCAGATGGTGTTTAGAAAGGATAAAGAAAATATGTCATAATCCCTGTCCACATCAAATATATTAAATATATATGCACAGGCAATGCTACAAGATGTAAAAGTTTTAAAATAATAGCTGTGCCCTCATGATGAGTTATTAAAGGTACACAAATTTAATTAGAATCTGAAAAATCTGTCTCCTAAATTAATCTTCCACTGACATTAGTTACAATTTAAAATTACAATCATAGAAATTCAAAGATATCTGAGAACACAAATTTATAGAAAAAAATAAGACAGTCAAGGTACCTTGCCAAATAAGAGTAGATGAAATACTTATCAGATTTCAAATAAAAGCTCTCATGGTTTTGAATGTAATGAAAAAACATAGCTATTTGTGAGTTGAAAGCTGGACGTATCCTTGGAAGGCTTCCCTAAATTATCCTCAATTTCTTTGTGAGTCACTAGTCAGTCCTGATTCGGGAAAGCCTGAGAACTCTCAGCAGGTCAGGGAACCAGGTGAGAAGGTGAGAGAGACTAGTTGTTCTCGTAGCTTCTTTGGAGGGCATCACACACATGACCAGCAGCTTCTCTTCAATTTTCATCTCCTGTCACTGCCTTCCCTTTCCACTACACTCCAGGCTTGATGAGCTCTTTACTCAAACACTCCAGGTTTATTCATGCCTCACAGCCCTTACCTTTGTGGTTTTCTTAGCCTGGGATGTTCTTTCCCCACATCTTCACGTGACTAGTTCCTTCATATCATTCAGGACTCACCTCAAATAGCAGTCCCTCAAAAGTGCCTCCTCAGACCTTCCTAAATTAGTGCCACCTCTCTACCGCCATCACTTTCTCAGCCATTACACCCTGTTTTATTTTGTTTATAGTGCACATAACCTTCTGAATGTGTCTTTCTCTTAAAACCTGTGTATTGCTTATCATCTGCATTCTCCCTTTTGTCCATATCTGTCCAATTTATGTGAGATTCTCAGCCAGAATACCGGGCATACAATAAGCCATCGATTATTATCTGTTGAATGAATAAATAAATCAGTAAGTAAACCAATCATTTAAAAACTCCTTCAGCACTTTGAGTGCAACATGTCTATTTTCACACTCTAAACAAATCTGGTAATATGAAAAATAGCAGGGAATTTATGAATGAAATCTTCGAGTAAAAATATTACTATTATTTCATCTATAATTGCCATCTATATAATTTGTAAAAGACTTACAAGGTAAAGGCAGACTAAATGCAGCTCAGCTTTCTACCTCATGGATCCCACAAAGGCTGTCTTCTGGTACCAGTGTGATCACTTAACTGGCTGGCTCCTTCTAAATAACGTCACTATTTATTTTTGTTTTTCCTTTGGATCCCAGGGACGTATCCATATTCTTGCATAACATTTCTGTTGCTTGCAACCACAGAACCTTACGTGATATATCAAGAGCAAGCTGAAGAGATGGCAAGCAAGTTGCAGAATCATCTTCTCAGTCAAGTCTCCAAAATGCAGACCACTCTTCATTTTGAAAGGCCATAGTTGAAATTTGGACAACTACAAATTGTAATGATGTATTTGCAAAGTAAATAGAAATATAATCCTATAGCAACTTTTAAGAAGATCTTTGAGCCTAATACTGAAACTACAAACAAAACGACATGAAAGGTGGAACCCTTCCTCATTAATATTGAGATGGAGATTCATCTTGCATGCTTGTCTAATTTATTTGGCCTGAAAGCTTTTAACTTTTAAACTGAAACCAAGTGTGAACACTTGCAATTTAGTGCCTCTTTTAAAACTTATCTGTTCAGAATGCATGAATATTCCTCCAGTAGAAGGGATAATAGGAAAGTAAATTAATTATATTTTAACTTTCCAATCTCATTTTCACTTTGCAAGAACTGTGCAGGATAACTATTAACCTTTCATTTTAAATGAAAAATTTAAAGAATTACCATGAGGTAATTTTAAACTACAACAAAAAGCGACCACATATCATAGATCCCTTCTTGCCAAAAATATCATCCTAAAATGTAGATCGACTTAACATTGTCCAGAAATACTTTTAATAGCTTTTTTCAATTTTATTCACAAGTATTCAAGCAAGAGTGCTCATAAAATTGGCAGTTATCAAAGTAGAGGAGAGTCAAAAAATAAAGCTTGTTTGAATCAAATTTCATTTTTTTCCAGTGAATGTTGAACAGAATTACATTTATATAGGTCTAATCTCAAAATCCCTTCATTTGAAAATAAATATAGATTTACTTCTTTTATTTAAAGCTACTTACTATTTTTGGATTTGAAAGAACTAAATATTTTTTTAACCCAGTTTGGTTTAGAATCTGCAGATTTGAACTCTACTTTATACTCCATGAAGATCAGATCATGTCATTTTCCAGCTTAAAACCCTTCAAGGATTCCTTTGTTTGGGGGATAAAGCTTATAATCTTCAACAAGCCTGATCAGACAGCTGTTCTCTTTTTGGCTTCATCTCTCTCTACTCACCAGTTTGCAATCTTCATACCAGGCAGAGTCAAGTCATGGATAGTCAATGTGTTCTACTCTGGACACTGAAGCTGTTTTGGTTTTTTTTTTCCTTTTATGCTACATTAGTGGAGAGGCAGGATACCGCCACCACTCACATAGTAACCTTCCTTTGCCTTAGGCTCCAAGATGGCTTGACATAGCACGTCTTGATTTAAAATTTGGATGTTTCATTCATCATAGAATTTTTGCATTAATTTTTAAAAATATTGCATTAAAATATTATTTATCTTGATTACTGGATTTTTTGGTGTATCCTTTGGTGGTCCCAAGGATAGTGACGCACTCTAGACCCGCCCTGCCCACTCCTCACATTGCCCCCTATATCCAGCCCCAAACAGAATGGCAATCATCTTCCTCACTCTCCAGAAGTGTTTGAAGACTTAGAAGCCACTGCCCTCTAGGAAAAGGGAACTGGGTTTTTAGTCAATGATGTGATAAACATAAGTCATACATATACAGCATCTGCCACAAGCCAGTTTCTAAGTATATTAACAGTTTTACCTCGAAACAACCCATCAAGGTAGATCCTCAATGAATAGTTAAACCTTGAGAAACACAGAGGTTAAGTGACTTGCTTAACCACACAGCTTTTATTCTATTTTATTTTTTTCATCTTTATTGGAGTATAATAGCTTTACACTGTTGTGCCAGTGTCCGCTGTATAACAAAGCGGATCAGCTGTATTTATACATATGTCCCCATATCCCCTCTCTCTTGAGCCTCCCTCCCGAGCATCCCTCCTACCCCCCTAACCCGCCCCTCTAGGTCCAAACAGCTTTTAGATCTGAACTTCAGAATTCACATTTGTAATCACTATACTATACTGTCTCTCAATAATTCCAGCTCGAGCTTCAATGGACAATAATTCCAGCTCCAGCTTCAATGGACAATTGGAGTCTCTTAAGAAAGGAAAAGGACTAAGGTCTGGGAGTGTGGCAATACAGATTTGGGAGGAAAAGTATCAAAAGATTTGGGTGGATGAGACCCAAGTGAAAGGATCAGGACTGAGCCCCAGGGTGTTTTCCCCAGGGTGTGGGGAGGTGGGCAGAGGCAGCACACACAACCCGAGTGGCAGTGAGTGAGATCTAAAGGCTGTGCTGAAGACCCCAGGGAATTCCACCTCTATCCTTAGAAGGTGATAAAAATCACAAGATCCTGTGCTGGGACCTTGGTTACTAACCCTTATTCACACTGAATATTTCAAGTCCTCAAAAGCAGCATCCTCTTTCACCCAAGGACCTGTCACAAGGGGTTTCCAAAGCCTAAAATACCCTTATCTCTCTGCTGTCCCCTCCATCCCACCCTGCTACCACTGGAGAATTCCTATCAATATGACAGCTCAGATGACATTTGCTCCAGAATGCTCTATCTGTAAATGTCTGGCTACTGGTCTAGAAAAGAGGTCAGCAAACGATGTCAGAGGTCAGCAGACATGTCTGGCTTTGCTGGTCATATCGTCACTGTTGTAATTACAGAACCCTGCCACCGTTGGGCAGTAGCAGCTATAGACAATGTGTAAACAAATGGGTATGCTGTGTTCAATAAAACTTTATTTAAAAAACAGGTTGTGGCCCAGATTTGACTTGTGGGCCATAGTTTGCCAATTCCTGACCTAGACTATACAATCTCATGAATGCAGAAACTATATATTTTTTTCCACTATCGTATCCCAGAATGAATTCAGTGGTACTTGTTACATATAAGCTGAATTAATTATTCAATGCTAAAGATAAGTTATTGGATTTTCCCTGCAGTTTGGGGGAATAACAAACTGCAGTCTCTGTTTTAAAATCTATTTCGGTGTCTTGAAACAAGTTGGCATTTTATAACTTTTTTTTGAAATCTGTTATAGTAGCTAAGTATAAACCCTAAAAACAGATCTGTGCTCATACCATGTGTCCTTAGGAAAATAGCTTCTCGGAGTCTTAATTTGCTCATTTATAAAATGGGAATAATATTATTTCCCTTTTAAAGCTGTTGTGAAGATTAAATGGCATATTTTACATGAAATAGTGCACGTGAGCAATCCAACATTTCAAATTGTCACCAACTAAAGTTAATTGTGCCAAATAAAGAAGAACAAAGTAAAACATAGGAAAAAAAGAAAGAAAGAAAAATGCCACCACTTCATTAGCATGGCTGAATCCAGCTGAGTTTCCACAGCGAGTTGTGTCGATGCTGACAGATCTGTTCTCAGTATCTAAGTGATTACTTACGAGACTCTGCATCTCCAAATCACCAAGGTAAACACTTCACCACTGCTGAAAAAAATCAGCCCTCGTTTTGTGTTTAAGCATAAATAGAGGACACTCCTTCCAGGTGGCTTAAAGGACGTTTTTTTCATCGCGAACACACTTCTCATCTTTAATACCTGAGACAACGACTATGAACACCAATGTGAAGAACCATTTAAGAGTGAGAAAAATCACCACTGGGAAAGTAGAAGCAATGTGAAATTTAACTTTTACATTCAAAATTGGGAGGGATGGCTTTCATGGAATTGAAGCATGGCGTAAAAGGTAAAATGAAAGGTTTTTAATTTTATGTTTTCATGTATAACAATCATATGAATCTTAATTACATTGCGAGTTTACACTGATCTTTGCAGCCATGGCCTGAAAACACACACTTTACATTTAAATCCCAAAATCAAAAGCTGAAAAGGTAAAGTGTAGGCAAGATTTTCAAATGTTGTTTTCTTTTATTGTTATTTTTATTTTATTCAAGTATTTAACAAACATTCAATATACTATATGTAGTCCTATGCATTTTAGGAGATGCTTAATAAAAATTTGTTGACTTTGTATAGAAAAAAAGACATTATATCCATCCTCTAGGTGCTTAAAATCTAAACAGAAAAACAATGAAGGTTCACATGAAGAAGTTAGGTTTCATTTGTTATTGCTACACAATAGTAATCACACTATCCATGAATAGTAGCAACAAGCTATATATAACACAGATGAATTTTAGTCTTCCAATATTTTGCATGTGGCTTTATTCTAGTCTTTCCACAGCAGTCCATTCATCTATTCATCCACCTCTCCATTCATCCATCCATGCATCCTATTACTCCTACAAGAATGCACTCTACATTTTTGTAATTATGACCTCTGAGTCCTGGAATCATTTAAAAGAAGATAAAGAATAGCAGGTGATTTGAGATATTAATAATCCTCATAAAGAGAAAAACTTACATAAAAAACACTCAATACAATGACTTGGCCTTATTTTCAACCTATCAATACTTTCATGCTTCCCAACAAAACTGTTCCCCCCAAAGAGTATTATGCAATAATTTCCCAGCTTCCTTCAGACATCATCACAGAAAACTATAATCTTTGGGAAGGAGACGAGAACTTAGGGGCTTGTTGAACTTAGGGATTCAACGCCTAAACTAAAAACCAGAATTTTGGAAATTAATGATTTCGTCCAACTCTGTCCCATCACTCACCCCAAGGCTCCACGTAAGAAGATACATAAACCCAGACGTTAAAGCAGAGATAGGAAAACAAAGTCTCAGCTTTAATTTCTGTGCTCAAATAGACTCATGGACCCTAAAGAAAAATGGAATGTTCTCTTTACCAAGGAAAACTTTTCACAAAACTTTGTGGTCTTTACCCTCAGGCAGATTGGAGACAAGACCCAAACTGAAACGCACTTGACATTAACTCCCCCTCTTCTGAGAGCAGCTTGATCACTAGTTGCACTATTTTCTTTGTTAGCGGTGGTGATCAGATGTTTCTGGCTTCCCTTTACTAAACTCAGATTCCTCAGTGTCAGGCACGGAGCTAAAAAGCACTCTACCTTTTCTACCTTATTCATTCCCCAAGTCATTCTTCATCCCTGCTTTGATTTTACAGATGCAGAATCTGAAGTTCAGAGAAGGAATGTAATCTCTCTAAGGTCACACAGCTAACTAAAAGAAAACAATCAAGAAATGGAAGCTCACGTGTGTCTTTAAAACCAGCACTTTGAAAACGATTGTACACCTGATGGAGCCACTAGAGTTCTTCAGAAACCCCTCAGCGGATAAGGAGTGTGTGGAGCTATCAGAGCCCTCACCCCTTGTGGCTGCTACAGTCAGAGTAGCCTGTGCACCAGCTGTTTTAAATATCGGATGAGTGCATAAGAGCCTTCCAAGAAAAGCATCCATGCCTAGAAATATGTTTGGAACTCAAGGATCCATTTCATCCTTCTCACTTTTTTAGATGGGAAAACTGAAAGCCAGAAAAATAAAAATCTGTAGTGTTATGAGTCATTCATACATGAGTGTAATGTTAATAATTTCACCTAACGCTTAGTGAGTACTGATTCTGTAAAAGCATTACCCTCGGGGATTTCGGTAGATTCACTCACTTATTTCTCATCAACCTTCTGAGATATTTACTTTTCTAGAGTAGAGTAGCAGGCTCATCATCATTTCCATGTAATAGAAATAGAAGTTTAGAAATTTTAAACAGTTTGACTGAAATGACACAGCTAGGGAGAAAAAGAGTTGAGTTTCAAACTAAGGAAGTTTGGCTTTAGATTTTAAGCCCTTAGCAGTAACTCAATGCTTCCTCTAAAACCTAGAGTTATGATTTCAACAGAAGTGTTCCGCTTTTTTATGTTTTTCTTTACAACACACTGCTTCTATTTGTTTATTAAATTTGAGTTGATTGATGAAAGATGCCCACAGAAGTCAGCTGATCAATACAATATCCCTTCCAATGGAGAAAAATCTTCCCTTCCTTTTCGGGCCACACAAGTAGCTTCTGGATCTCAAGAACACATCTAAGAAGGTAAATCACTGGAACAGAATAGAGAGCTCAGAGGTAAACCCAAGCACATATGGGCACCTTATCTTTGACAAAGGAGGCAAGAATATACAATGGAAAAAAAGACAGCCTCTTCAATAAGTGGTGCTGGGAAAATTGGATAGCAATATGTGAAAGAATGAAATTAGAACACTTCCTAACACTACACACAACAATAAACTCAAAGTGGATTAAAGACCTAAATGTAAGGCCAGACACTATAAAACTCCTAGAGGAAAACATAGGCAGAACACTCTATGACATACATCAAAGCAAGATCCTTTTTGACCCACCTCCTAGAATCATGGAAATAAAATCAAGAATAAACAAATGGGACCTAATGAAACTTAAAAGCTTTTGCACAGCGAAAGAAACCATAAACAAGACAAGAAGACAACCCTCAGAATGGGAGAAAATACTTGCCAACAAAGCAACAGACAAAGCATTAATCTCCAAAATATACAAACAGCTCAATACAGCTTAATACCAAAAAAAGCAAATATCCCAATCCACAAATGGGTGGAAGACCTAAATAGACATTTCTCCAAAGAAGACATACAGATGGCCAACACACACATGAAAAGATGCTCAACATCACTAATCATTAGAGAAATGCAAGTCAAAGCCACAATGAGGTATCACCTCACACCAGTCAGAATAGCCATCATCAAAAAATCTAGAAACAATAAATGTTGGAGAGGGTGTGGAGAAAAGGGAACTCTCCTGCACTGTTGGAGGGAATGTAAGTTGGTACAGTCTCTATGGAAAACAGTTTGGAAGTTCCTTAAAAAACTAAAAATGGAACTGCCATATGATCCAGTAATCCCACTCCTGGGCATATACCCAGAGAAAACCATAATCCAAAAAGAAACATGTACCATAATGTTCATTGTAGCACTATTTACAATAGCCAGGACATGGAAGCAACCTAAATGCCCATCAACAGATGAATGGATGAAGAAGATGTGGCACATAGATACAATGGAATATTACTCAGCCATAAAAAGGAATGAAATGGAACTATATGTAATGAGGTGGATAGACCTAGAGACTGTCACACAGAGCGAAGTAAGCCAGAAAGAGAAAAACAAATACCATATGCTAACTCATATACATGGAATCTAAAAAAATGGTACTGATGAACCCAGCGACAGGGCAAGAATAAAGATGCAGATGCAGACAATGGACTGGAGGACACGGGGCTGGTGTGGGGGGTGGGGGGCGAAGGGGAAGCTGGGACAAAGTGAGAGAGTAGCATAGACATAGATAGACTACCAACTGTAAAATAGATAGCTAGTGGGAAGTTGCCGTATAACAAAGGGAGATCAACTCAATGATGGTGATGCCTTAGGAGGGCCAGGACAGGGAGGGTGGGAGGGAGTCGTGGGAGGGAGTCGTGGGAGGGAGGGGATATGGGGATAGATGTATAAATAGAGCTGATTCACTTTGGTGTACCTCAAAAACTGGTACAAGAGTATAAAGCAATTATATTCCAATAAAGAGCTTAATAAATAAATAAATAAATAAACTTTCAAACATTAAAGATAGCAATAAAATGAATTCAATAAAAAAAAAAGAACACATCTAAGCATTTTGTTATTTAAAGTTACCAAGTGAGTAAAACCACATAAGAATCAGTCACTCCTGAGTTGTTTGTGGCTCTTGGTACACTTGAATGGCACCACGTTCGTTGTCCATAATTTTTCTAAGCCCTCTTTTTAAAAAAATGCAGCTAGCATTTCATCAGTTGAAGTGTTCCAGCCATGATTCCCTATGAGACCTGTTATTCAAAGATTATTTGTACCTAGCAATGCATGTTTAATAGTTCAGTAGTTTGAAAAACAGCTATTTTACATGCAAAGGCTGGATCAAATGAATGCCAGTAAACTCCCCCATCACATAATTTATGTACAATATTTAGAAATGAAAAGTTTCAGATCAGCAGGCATGTTCCACCTGACAGGAACCTAGAAAGGGTTTTACTTCAGCAAAAAAACCCAAAGGGTATTTTATAGAAAAGTATACTTTGCCTTTCATCTTTTCTTATTCTAGCCTATTTGCCAACGGGAGAAGACTTCCATGCATCTTATTTTTTATTTTTTAGCCTCTTGAATAATATAGATAAATTGAGTCTAGTGGTTTAAGCGACCCAAATCAAGTCAGTATTTACCTCCAAAATGAAAGAACCCTAAAGTACCATGTAAAAGACTGACTGATTGATCACAAATCAGTGTGAGATCACTAACTTTTTATCAGATATGCCAGTGGTGCCACCATAAAATTTTTGCCATCACTCAAAGTCTTTAATAAAGCTACAAATTTAACTTGGATATTGGCTGCATAATACCCAAGAAATTGGCCAGGTAAATCAACTCAGTGAGATAAGTAAAAATCTGATTCTCCCCATCTCACCTTGAATTGGGAAAATGTTCAACTGAGCTAAAGAGTCTTTTCTGGTCAAATATTTGACCCTTTCAGTTTATAAGATGCTTTCCATTCCTTTAATTCCATTTATAGGAAACCATTTCTAGTGGTTAAAATGTAAATTTGGCTAAATCTTTTCCCAATAAAATGCCTTATTTTACATATTTCAAAAGAAAATGAGATTGAGTTTTCTTTTTTAATTTCTCTAATCATGACCACACACTTTCCCAGAGTAACTATCTTTCCCTCTCCAGCATACCTCCTAATATTAGAGAAAGATTTTTATGAACATTGCCTTTTGTTCATTACTGGCAGGGTATCTCCCTGTCACCTCAGTAGACCTGAGCTTCCAAATCCTATTAATATAATAGTTCTGATTTCTGAATCTACAGACAAGGGAAAATGTGATTAAATCCTGGAACGTATAGCATGTCAGCTTCACGATGTTTCAAGTTAAGTTCATTTCATACTAATTAAGGATAAAATTTCATACTTTGATCCACACTAGTGCATTTTAATGCACAGTGCACAACAATTCCTGCTCGTGGAAATCAATAAGAAAGGCAAATGCTGTGCCTAATGAGATGAACTTTGTGGTGAGCTCCTGCAAGTGAGAATCTGAGGATTCCTTGGAAGTTTAGAGGGCAGGAAAGTTCCTTCCCAGCTCAAAGCCACCAACTACCCCCTCCATCCTTACCTCTTATATTATTTACTTTTAAATATGGCAAATTACTCTCTACAGATATAAGAAATAGTAAAGTACATTTGACATATTCTCAGTTTCCGGAGGGTGGATTAATTTATACAGAACTTCATAACTACAGGTCATTCAATGTCAGACATAAAAAAAGAAACATTCAAATGATACTTGGAACTCTATGTTTTGGAGGATTATTGTTTCTCTGTTTTTTATGACAGTAAAATATGCATAATGTAAATTTTACCATCTGAACTATTTTTAAGATGACAAATTCAGTGGCATTCAGTACATTCACAATGTTATGCAACCATCACCACTACCCAACTACTCCTCCAGAACTTCTTCATCATCCTAAGCAAAAATTCTGTACTCATTAGACAGTAACTTCCTACACTCCTCTCCCCCTCGCCCGTAACAACCAGCATTCAACTTTCTGTCTCTACAAATTTGACCATTTTAGGTACCTCATATAAGTGGAATTATATAGTATTTGTCCTCTTGTGTCTGGTTTACTTCATTTATTACAATGTTTTTCAAGATTCATTCATGCTACAGATGTATCAGAATTTTATTTTTTTCCTTTATAAGATTGAGTAGTACCTTATTGTGTGTACAGAGCACAATTTTTGTTTATCCATTCATCTGCTGATGGACATTTGAGTTTTGGCTACTGTGCACAGTGCTGGTATAGACATTGATGTACTATTGGAGCACTATGTTTTTAATCAGTGGGAATAGGTAGCAGTGGGAAGCATTAAGCTTTATGATTCTCTTCACTTTCCAATTTCTACTAAACAAAACAAGAAACCAACAATTATAAAACAATCATATGGTACCAAAATGTATATTTAGGACTTCATACATGTCAGGCACATTTTAGGGACTTTATATGCAGTTTCTCATTTAATGCTCCCCAAACCTTATTAAGAGATACCATTTTTACACACATTTCACAAATGGGAAAACAAGCAATAGAAGTTAGGTATTTTTGCTCAAGATAAAATAACTAGTGGCTGAGCTGGGATTAGAATGCTATTTTCTGATCCCTGAGGTTGCACTTAAGTTTTATGCTTTACTGCCAGATCAACACTAAAATATAAATTGCTTTAGATGCTGATTTCCTATCTACTGGAGAGTAGATTAGAAATGACAAACAAACAAATCTGTGAAGAAGAAGGCAAGCTTGTGAAATTTTTGCAGAGCTCAAGGGAAATTTAAAATGGGATAAAACATAAAGAGAAAGGTCCAAAAGCATGGGGCAGATACAACAAATTCTTCCACCCTCTCCTCTCCCACTTCTCCACTCTCTCCTCTCCCACTTCTCCACTCTCTCCTCTCCCCTCGCCTCCTCTCTTCTCTTTTCTGTCTCTGTCTCTCACTCTACACAAACACACACACACATAATGGCAGGAAGTTATAAGAAAAAATGTGGAGAAGATGAAATTTTTAAAGAGGAAAAATAGAAGACAACTTTGTAGAAGTGAAAGAGATTTGTGTTTGTAATGGATAGCTGCTCCATCTCCTGCTTCCCATGTGCATTTCAGAAAAAAATGAAGAAAGAAGTAACAAGGACCAAGAGACTGTGTCTTTACTAGGGAAGAAGAGTTGTCTAAAATTCCCAGCTGACATCAGGCTTATGTTTTTTGTTCTGATACTTATCACAAAGCCATCCCAAAGTTCATGAGATTCTGGAAAATATAATGGGTTTTTGGTTCAAAATGAACTCATTTCCTTCCCAAAGAAACTGGCATTCTATTAGGAAGAAAAAAGAAGAAAGTAGGTATTATGTAGGCAGCTAACAATGATGAACACAGGTGGGAGACAATAATAAAACATGTTCATGAAATTTTGATAGAAATCATAAAACATCAAATAGATAAACAAGAATTTTAGAATATAGGAGAAATGGTCTGAAATAATTTAACAGCTAGAAGCTGTGAGTTCTGACAAATATGAAGGCAAGTAAAACATTAACAAGGCCTTGATGATTTAAATAATATAATTAATAATGTTGTTTCAAGAGCTGCAATTGCAGCCTACAAAGAATACAATTGAGAATGTGTAAAAAAATTTAAACAGCCACAAAGAAAAATTGAAAATATTGAAAAACAAGCATATCAATGATAATTGATATCTGACCAAAATACAATAAAATTATGTTTTAAAAGGTTAAATTGAAATTCAATGGAGAAAGGATAAACTTTCAATAAATGGTGTTGTGTCTATACGTAGAAAAACCTAGACATTGACCTTAAACCTTATGAAAAAATTAGCTCAAGATAGATCATAGATCAAATTGTAAAATATAAAGCTGCAACAGCTAGAAGGAAACAGGAGAAAATCTATGTGACCTCGGATTTGATGATGTTTTCAGATACAACACCAAAAGCATGGTCCATGAAGAAAAATGTGATACACTGGACTTTATTAAAATTTAAAAATTTTGTGCTATGAATGATACTAATAAGTAAATGAACAAACAAGCCATAGGCTAGGAGAAAACTTCTGCAAGTTAGATATCTAATAAAAAACAGGTACCAAAATATACAAAGAACTCAACACTTATTTAAAAAAAAAACAAACCCAATTAATAAATGTGCAAAAGACCTGAATAGAAACCCCTATAAAGATGATAAATATATAGAAGATAGCTGGCTAGATGATGAGATAGCTAAATAGATAGACTGACAGATAGATGGAAAATAAGATATGAAAATATGTCACCAGGAAAATGAAAATTCAAATGACAAGATACCACCATACACCTATTAAAATGGTAAAAATAACAACAAAAAACCCTGACAATCTCCCAATAACTCACCAACACAGCCTAACTGTGTGAAAAAAATACCAAATTTCAGTTGAAAGATATTCTTCAAAATACCTGATCAATACTCTTCAAAATTTTCAAAGTCACTAAAAACAAGGAAAATATGAGAAAATTAAAATAGAAGCCTAAGGAAGCATGACTTAGTCTAATGTGAAATCCTAGATGCGCTCCTGGAACAGAGAAGGGACATTAAGCACAAACCAAGGAAATCTGAATAGAGACTTTAATTAATAATACTGTATCAATATTGGTTCATTAATTGTGACCAATATACTATACTAACTTAAGATATTAATATTAGAGAAACTGAATCTAGGGTATGTAGGAACCCTGGAGAATCTTCACAACTTTTCTGTAAATCTAAAACTATGCTTAATATAAAGTTTTCAGTTTAAAAGATTAAATCTTAAAAAACAACAATTTTTTCTCTAATAAATACCTTTGCATTAAAGAGGAAATCAAACTGTAATTGTGGACCATTTAATATAACTGCAATAAAAATAAAGCACATGAAATTTTATAGCATTTGACCAAAAATGAAAACAGATAAAAGCCATGGCTCTAAATGTTATAATCAATAACTATAATGAACAGACATTGAACTGATAGCCCAACGTGAGAACTAGTAAGATGACAAACAAACCAAGAAAAGTAGAGAAAATACATAAACATAACACCAACTGAAAACTGAAAAAAAACAGTGGATTTAATAAACCAATTCAAAAGCACATTAAAAAATTTACTAACATAAAAAAGTTCTGAGAAATTTTTACAAGAAAAGAAAATACAGTCTACCTTACTACAAATTTAAGCATATACAAACATATATGTATGTTTGCACACATATGTATGTATAAGTATTTCCCTCAAACAGAAGTCAGAATGAAAGGAAATGCATACAGTTGTTAATAAGAATTATCTTCAGGTGAAAGGAGTGAGATGCACTTTTTAAATCTCTTTTTTATATTTTCTATATGTTCCAAATTGTTTCCAATAGTTATGTTTGCCTTTTACAGACAAAAGCAACGTACTTTTTTTAAAGTAGAAAAAAATAATATGCGTCTATGCAACCCCCAGAATATTGTCCATGAGGTGATTCAACAATAATAATCCAAATAACTGTTGCCTAGGAGATATTTAAAGGCAAGATATAGAAAGAACTTCCATGATGCTGAGTTTCAATGAAATCATTTTCATATTGGTGTCCCAACCAGAGACAGATTTTTCCCAGCACTGGAGTGAGGTAATTCTTTCCCTCCTCCCAGCACACGGTGCAAAATCAACCGGTGGTCGCGGCCACATGGAAGGCACTAATGAATGCACAAGACATCCCTCCCACGGGTCCACGGTAGAGAGACGGGGCAGCAGCGAGAGACAGGGCAGCAGCGAGAGACAGCTGTTCCCGGAGCTAAGAAAGAGCAGCAACGCCTTCCATGTCTGTATCACTATCGAGGGCATAGAAAAGGGTAAACCTCACTCCCAGAAGGGCTCGGTGGGAAGATGGGCAACGCGGCACAGACAAGCACAGGACAAAACCAGCACCAGACGCGCAGAAGCAAATGAGCGCCGGTCCTGAATTACTCTTTGGGCACATGCTTTCAAGCAATGGTCTCAACAGTGAGCGGCGCACAATCCGGAGCAGAACTGCAACACGGCAGAGTGAGGTGGGAAGAGACATGCGCTTCTTGAGCCGTTCAGTGCTGACAGCGCAGGCTCCTTTACAGGCTGCCTGGGAATGATCCCACATCTATCACTTGCCAACTCCGTGACTGGACAAAGCACTGATATTTCTTGTCTCAATTTCCTCATCTGTGAAAACTGAGTAATAATAGTTCTGACTTCATAGGATTTTTGTTAGGGTCAAATTTATTAAAAATGCAAGAGCATTTAGGACAATGCTTGGAACACACTAAGCACTCAAATAGTAGCAATTACTATTGTGTTTAGAGTTAGACTTTTAGCACATCCTTAAATTTAGTTTCTACACGTTTCCCAGTGTACATAATACATTAGTTCAGTAGTGCACACGTATGATTTATAAATGAATAAACATGTACCAGGGCGCATACTTATTTTACATGCGATAGGCAATCAAAACAGTCTGGAGACTGAAGACTGCAGACGCCCTTCACATGGAGAATCGGGAAACATATCCCACCTGCTGAGTTTTTCTTATAGTCTCTGTTACTTCTAAAATGAAGAAGCATGTTTAATTTGTGAAAAGTTTAAATACTAAGTGTGAACTTAGTCACAGTTAACCATTTCACAGGGGACTTTATGAAATCTTACTTTTAACACTCCTCCCAAGGGAAACGAGACATATCTTTCTTAAAGAAGAATTCCAAATATTATGTGTAGATACTCCCCCATCCAGGAGATTAGGCTTAATTCTACCCCCACCCTCCTATCTCCACCACCACCTCTAGTGCAGACAACTTAGTAACTCACTTCCTAAAAATAGAGTATGGAAAGGAAAAAATAGAAAATTTACACTTGAGAAACCTAGCAGGTACCATCCTATCCAAGTGGTCAAGGTCAACATCATCACTGATAAGTCATGTTGCTATCATGTACCCTGATATGATGTCATGAGGACACACTGCCTCTATGGACTTCATCCTGAAACATCATAATCCCAGTTTAACATAGAAGAAATATCAATAATCCAAACCGAGAAACAGTCTTCAAAATACCTGACCAACACTGCTCAAAACTGCCAAGGTCATGAAAAACAAGAAAAATGGAAAACCACACAGACCAGAAAAGACTAAAGAGACATGATGATTAAGTGTAATGTGGAATCGTGGACTGGATCGTAGAACAGAACAAGTATATGAGTGGAAAAGCTGGTGAAATCAGCATAAAGTCTAGAATGTAGTTAACAGCAATATACCAAAATGCATCTCTCAGTTTTGACAACACTACAATAGCTGCATGAGACGTTAACATGTTAACATTGGGGGAGACTGGAAAAGGGGATGCAGGAACGCTCTAAATTCATTTCGTAATTTTTCCGCAAATTTAGAATTATTCCAAAATAAAATCTTCTTAAAAACAATAAATGTTTTAAAATATGATAAAAAGCCCTCTAAGGCTAGATAGTATTACAATGTCTAGATCAGGTTTTGAGTGTATATCAACAACAGGATAAACTATTAAACATCCTACCTCGAAATTGGACAAAACTAGATAATTAACATTAAGGTGGCTTATTTATGCCTGAATTCACTTATGAACAAGTACAACCTGGTTTGAGTAAAAATCTTTAGTGTTAAATCCAAGTAGCCAATTATGGTAATTTAAAATAATTTGGGATTTTGGGGAATAAACAACCATTCCAATTGAACTTTCAACTTGTTTTAACATTGCTTTAGGATTTCCCACAGTCTTTATGCCCCTCTGATTTTACTGTAACATTGCCTCTGAATTTTAAAGTGTGTGTTAATAGAATGGTGAGACATTTAAAAGTAAATGAGAAAGTGCCCTATGTCCAGCAGTGCGAACTTTAAGCAGAAACAGCAGAGTCCTAAGAGTCATGGAAAAATTTTATGACACTAGAAGTGTTATTTGAATATTGTCTATAAATAGTTATAAAGGACTGATATACTATGATATTTGAGACTCTTAAAATTGTGACATTTTTAACTAGAAAGTTTGAAATGTTTGAGAAGAAATAAATACTTCAATGTGATTCAGTCTTCCTGCCTAGATTTAAGAGAGCTACATTCTATTAAAAGCAATAATAGCCATTTTCCCTTACATCCATTTCTCCCTTTCCTCTGCCTGTGACTCTCCTAATCAACTGTATTTCAACGTAGCTTCCAGGTTTTGTTCTTTATCTGCTGGCAGGTATACGCAGGGCATTAAAACAATATTACAACTCCAATGAAATCTTTTTACAGTCAACTTAGCTGAAATCGTTCAGAGTCGGGTAGCAGGACCTGGAATCTCAGTTAATTTATTTAAAGTCTTAACGATGCTCCACTCCCCTTTTCAGAGCATGCTTTTGTATTCAATGGCTGTCCTCAGCCTAAAACACTGTGGTGAATTTAGTGGGTATGAATTCTACTCTGCCGTACTTGGTGTAAGAAAAGTCACATTATTTTTATTTTTCTAAATGGAATTTAGTCTGACTCCAAGTATCCCCTGATTGGATAGATACATATTCCAATGTTAGAGTTGCTGGGACCGCTCCTTCTCAGTTGCTATTGGGGCTCCCTCACCAAAAAAGATGTGATTCTTCAGGGTAGGAGACAGGTTACATACAGGCCAGATTCAAACTTAGGAAAGATCTTTGGTTTTCATTGACCCCAGTTACTGCTGTCAGGAAGGAAGAAAATGTTCCTCTATCCTTCTAGATTCTGGCTGGCCTAAGAAATAAATTGACATGAGATAAATGAACAGGAGAATATCACATTTAATGTTCTACATACGGGAACCCCACATACGTGAGAGGTTCAGAAAGCTAAAATGATGTATATATGCCATTCTGAGCTCAGGAATGGGATGGGGCCTGGGGCTTCCAAGGACAGGAGGGTTATTTACAGGATGATAAGAAGAAGGGCAGATGTTTGGCAATTAGATGTTTGCCCTGCCATATAGATGAGGCCACTTAATAAAATTTGTCTCTGATAATAATTCTTTTCTAAGAAAAATCCCCAAATTTAAATTATTCTAGGTAGTTAAGGGAGGGATAGTAGTTTCTCTTGAACCTATAGGGTCTCAACTATCTTAAACTCAAAATAATCCTAATACGGAAGTGGCACATTTTGGGGGAGGCTCATCCTGAACCGCTACACTGCTTTTTAATGCTCATTTGTCCGAGCCACTGTGGTCTGTTGTAGCAGGCAGCTCTGCTACATTAGAACTAAGCACCAGTGCGGGAGACTTCACCTAAATTAGAAAGTACCACCCAGCCATTTCTCATGGAGATCCTTGTAAGTCTTTGGGACACTGCAGGACAGGGGTGGGAGAAGCAGTGTGCCGGAGATGGCCTGAACAAGCTTACAAGAACTGATGGTTAGCTTTTCAGGAATTTTGCAAGCTGGTTGCTAAACATGAACATTATTGAAAAGTAAATCATATAAACTTTACATTATGCTAAAAAAAGGGTAGTAAATATACAAAGATCATCATTACCTAATATTTTACTATACTATTTATTTCTTCTGAGTTTACTTATGTCTACTTTATCTGTATGATGCAAATACTATATGACAGTGGGCTACTTCACATCTCTTGCCAATTCCTCCTTCAGTGCCCTCACATCGGAGGCTTGAAGCCAAAGATAGTGGGAGGATTTACAAATAGTAGAAATCTGAAATCCATAAACCTTGTGGTTTTCTAGACTTAAGAAAGTGATAGAGAACATGCTGACAATGTAGACTGAATTTAAGCGTGCCATACCTAAAGCCATTACATTGTGAAGAGTGCGTGCACACACACACACACACACACACACAAATGGTAAAAATTGAGGAATTACCCTTCCAGATTCCAAAACTATTATTCAGTTCAGCAAAGAAGTTTCTCACATCATTAATGAGTGAGTGAGGTTACATTGTCTTCAATTTTTCACTTTCATCTTTTGAAAAAATCAGTCAGCATTCATATTGGAACTACACTTCTTGGTCAATTATCATCATAATTTGGCTACAGATATGAGGGTTCAGCAAAAACTACTGAAAACAGTTCATGATTGGCTATATGGAACTTACAATAAAGTATATTGTATATTTTCTTAACATTAGTATATTGTGTGCTACACAGCCTTTATATCAGTAAAATTTATTAGGATCACATCTAGTCCTATATTTGCATACATGGTTTTCCAAGGAGCCAATGGTTAAACATTTACCAGTACCCCACTAGATACGGCACCTCTCGACACAAATGAATAGATAACTCCCTCCTACCCTTCCCTGATCCCAGTCACATGGAAAGTTTCTAAGACACCCTGATTCCAGCATTTTTTACACACACCCCTAAAAATTCCTCTCCGTTAAATCTCCCCTAAGAACCATTCTCCATAATTTCCTCTCAGTGGAAAGGTAGGCACATAACTTTGATCTTCCTTCTTGGAGGTAAAGATGGGGAAATGGATGCTCAAACTTGTCAGGTTGCCTTGATTTTAATTTTTGAGATTTTGGAGTTTGGTTTTGATTTGCTCATCCTAACTAACTCTGTTTATACAGGAGATTAAAGAGTTCTGTAATCTTAAAAGTCTAATCTTCTAGCATGGTCAGCTTCCTCAAAAGATTTTAGAAGGCATGGTTAATTTCTCTCTCCCACTATCTCCATCCTCCCCTTCTCCCATTGATCCACAGGCTTATAGGTATCCTAATTATCCCCTAGGGGACCTAAACAGTAAAGGTTAGACTCTCTGCCATAATGACTTAAGAAAACTGAGCTCTGATCACCCAAATACCACATCAATATGGTGTAGGAGCTAAGACAACATCTATTCGAAATTACAAATCCATACTTTTGAAAAATGTTACTGGGTACCCTATTTCAAAATGGCAGATTAAACCATCAATAACATTGACATTGAAGTCATTCCCTTTATAGGCATATTTTAAGTGTAATCAAAGCAATCAGTCCTTTATAGATACTGGTAAAACACCTGAGCAATTGTATTGTAATAACTGGGATAACCCTTCAACAGTGCTGAAATAACCCCAGAATCTGTGTACAAGAGAATAGATCCAGAAATAGTTCTGGAAGAGGATTCAGTTAGCACATACCAGTATTAAATGATGCCATGATGTCAACAAGCCAATTCACTGAAAATTTAAGTCAAATCAGTATCTTGGTAGTCCTGTAAGCAAAATCAACCAAATAAACCCATTATTTTTATTTATTTATTTATTTATTTTGCATTGTTCAACCAGCTACTATGTCTCGGAATTCCAGCTTGTATAGCAACTGCGTGTTTATGTGGACATTCCTAAAGGGGATATTTCTGAAGGTGAACATTTCAAGATGATACCAAAATAATGTATTTATTCTTTTGATTAAAAGATCATATTAAATCAATTGTATAGATATTGTTTAAAAAGAAAACAAAACAAACTTAGCTGATTGTGTTGGCAAAGGAATTACAGCTTTAGCGCTCTATTTCTTAGAAGCAAATTAAAATTTTAAACAACAAACCCATGTGAACCGAATCTAACTGGGTGTATAGCTTTATTTTATCTTTGAATGGTGAATCAAGAAAGTATAGGAAGGCGGGGTTATAAGTTTATGTGTATGTGCATATTTGTGTATTTTTCCTATCACACCAGCAATTGCATTTTCTCCACGCGATTCCAAGCCTCATTAACTCTGATTTTCTCATTCATCTCAAATTTCTATATTTATTATAATGGCTTAACCCAGCTGAAGTAGTCTCCTTATGGGGAAAAAGTCCCTGATCTTTGTCACTGCCATGTGGCAAAGTATAAGATGCAGGCTGTAAAATTCAATTTCTGAGTCAGTGCCTGTCATAAGATGGCTCGGCTACATAAACAAAGCTGATTGGGACAACACCAGTAATGCACCCGAACTGTTTACTTAGACAGGATCAGAGCAGATGCATCACGTATGGTTAGAGAAGCGTTGCTTTTCAAAAGCCTCTATTTAGCAAGGAAAGAATCACCCGGTTAGGCTAGAGAATATTTCTTATCACCAAATCTTATCACTATACATTAGCAGTACAGCACAGCTGAGTAGCAAGTTCCATTTTCTGCCAGGGCTGAATTTTTTTAATATTCAAATTTGATTTTTCATTACACAGAGTCAGGCTTCACAATAGAGACCTTGACCTCTCTAACACTCATATATCAATTCCTCTCAGAGCTTAGATACCTGTAACTTCGGAGAGAATGTTTCAAGTTTAATATCCCTGGAAAATTACCAGAATGAATAAGACCAGACATTAATTTCTCCCTAAAAGTGTTGAATTTTGGAACCAAACTTTAGTCTGTAGATATTTATACCCTCGGTTCATCAAACAGATAATAAACACAAAGTTGAAACAAAATTCTAACTCCTGTGCTCCGCTCTCTTGTTATATACCCTGAATATAGATGCCTGCTCAGATAATAGGTCTGTCATGAAGGCTGTGAAAGGCAAAGGGAAAATTACACTATTTTAAAATACCTTCAATCATAAAAGACTTAAACATTGTGTATGATTTTTAAGGGAGTTTCAGGGATCTCATCAAAACTCATTTGCATGCGTAGCCTCTAGATCTCAAAGCAGGGATGTTATCAGCTGTCAATCAATAGGTATTTATTGAATTCCTGATAGTCTCTTAGAAAGCTGCTAGGTTCCCTGGAAAATTCAGGAGCAATAAAAACAAATAGCATTTACTCACAAAGAGCTGATAGGCTGGGTATGAGAGATAAGACACATAAAACCATCAATAAATAAAAGTGCACATTATCAGGTTATCAGCACCAGAGTTCACCACTCCGGTTGCTACAGCTCAAGGGTTCTGAAATATCAGACTATGTGGAGGCAGCAAGAAACCTGGGAGATTATATCAATAATTTGGCATCAACCAAACCATGAGATTTTACAGTGCCTGGTGCCTGGTTCAAATCTGAGTTGACAGAGCAATTCACAAGAATTGTCTAAGCACTAATATTTCAATAGCTTCTCCGTCTTCTCCAAAGTTCAGCTTCTCTCTATGATAATAAGAGGAAGGGCCACAGTTATCTTCCCAAGACCTTGTTCCTTTCTCATTTTATGAGTAAGTTCAGAATCCACCTTGAGATTTCAAATTTTCCAAACTTTATATAGCATTAGGACTGAATTATTACACAAGGAATTTGAGGACAAGGGGGATATATTCAAAATCAATTAGCTGAGTCTAGAGAAATAACAAAAGATAAAACAGGGGAGTCATTACTAGATGTACTGCCATCACAGGCTACTGAAGGGAGTTGATTAGATAATAGGAAAGCAGCAGACTCACAAATTGTCTGCCCTTCACTCCAAATCTCTTTGAATAGAAGACACTTTTAAGATCAAGCTTTTGTAACATTAACCCCCTGCAGCTTTAAATCATTAAAATTCCACAGCTGTGCTAAATATTATAGAATAGACTGAGGAGAGAGTAATATACGCAATAGGAGGAGAGATGGGAGAGATGGAGAAAGAAACCAACATTGAGTATTCATTTTTCTAGGGATAAAGCCACGAGCTGGGCACACTCAGTATTTCATTTACTGCATCCGGGATGTGAGGTGCCAACACCATTCCTATTAGCAGATGAAAGAAGTGACTCTCAGAGAAGATGAAGTCACATGCCAAAGCTCAGCCAGCCAAATTACCACTTTGGGAGCTAGAGGAGAGATATAAGATGCAGGAAGGAAGGCCAGCCCTCCCAGTAGGAGCTGAAGAGGGAGTGTAGGAGTGCTTGCAAGGTGTGAGGATGATCAGCTGCTGAGCCCCTGGGCAGCCCTCTACTTACTTCTGCTGATACTGGTCCCTGAAAGAAAAATCCACACCCATCGTGTGTATGGCACAGCTTATGATGCTCATAGGTCAGAGGACAAAGGTTTTTGTCTTATTTGGTTTTGTTTTTTAATGTACAGCCAGGTTTATTCTCTGCTGAAAGGGTATTGTACCCATTTTTCTCTTTGTGTGTGTGTCTCTTAGTCTCTCTCATGTTAAAAAAAAAAAAAATCAACTGAGTAAATCTGAAGATCTAATTGGCTTTATTCAACAATTCATGAATCGAGCATCATCCCATCAAGCAAATAGAAAGGTGCTCCAAGGAGCTGTACAAAATGAAAGGTTTATTTTTTGGTCTGGTTTGGTTTCGGGTTTTTGTTTACTCTAAATTTACTTGGTAATTGGGCCAGCCACCTGTGTTGCTAACACCTTTTAAAAAATAATAATTTTATCATATCTCTATGACCTGAACTAGTTTGCAACCTGGAGCCAGCACCAGCTGAAGTTAGGGTCCCACCTTCCCAGGAAACTAGGGGATAAGGGCCCTCTCTTCCTTGATGATTACGTTTCAAAGAGATGGTTCCCAGGTCCTTAAGGAAAATATTCCTAAGTTATAAAATTGGCAGGACGCTTATTTAGCTTTTAAAAAGATTTCCATACCAAAACAGAAGGTTTTTAAAGGCAGAAAGGGGATGGGACAAGGAAGTCACAAACAAAAGAAAGGATTATTTCAGACAAAGTCAGCTTCCTTTGGGGGAAGTTCTTGGGGTCCATCATCCATATTACCTCTAGTGTTGATCAGGAAATTCCAGACCTATTGGTTTAAACTTCTACTCCTGAGGGAGGCTGAAACTGCAATTAGGTTAGACATTAAGTTTTGGTTTGCTAATGTGGGGTTTAGCACAAGTGACTCCATTCTGGGCTTGTTGTCTCTGTTGACCTAAAATAAATAGACTGCCAGATAGTTCTTAAGCAAAGATGGGTTTATCCAGGACCAGCAAAGAATTGCAATTTGGGGTCTGTAGTCATGGTGAGACAAGGACAAGCCTCCCCACAGTAGGGAAAGGAGAATGCTTTTATAGGGAATAAAAGGAAGTCAGAAGGTGGGAGGGTATAGTAATAGAGTCCAGAGTTTTTATTGGCTGAGTCCTTGACAGGAAAGAAGTCTTTCTTCCTCCTGTTAGGTTCTGCTATGGTTGCAGGTGTATGAGAGCTCCCTATTCTGGTCTCCTGACTCTATTTAATCGAGGTTTCTGTTTATTAATTTTTTACATCTCTTTGTTTAACACTCTGTATCCTCCCCCAGTATATGCTTCCTTCTTCCTTCTTCTCTCCCTGGCTCATGCACCCCATCTCTCCTCCCCTCTGTCAATTCCCACTTCTGTATATATACACCTCCTTCCTTTCCCTGTGCCTTCTCTTTCCTTTGTCCTTCTCTCTCTTATTTATGTCTCTGTTTTTCTCATTTTGCCTTGCTCTGCCTAACTCTGTGTGTCTCTGTGTCTGTGTCTGTGTGTGTGTCCGAGCTTCTTTCTCTTCTTTAAGTAAGCCAGAATCACCTTTTTCCCTGGCATTATTAAACATGGGAGTGAACAACAGGAGATGAGGTCAGGGTATCCAGAGTGAGTTTACCATCTACCTATAATTGAAGACATGTCCCTTAAAGGGGAGAAGATTTTGTCATAAGAATTATTTTAGGCTGATTATTTTTAAAAATAACAGCAGACACAGGAGAAGCTCTGAAAACCAAGTAGAAATTACCCTTTGTAAGAGAAATTTACATTGATAAGGGACATCTCCATTTGAAAGGGCCCCACCACCCTCCTATAAAGATAAGGATGCTCTAAATCTCTAGAAACTCATCTATAGAGAAGGCAAGGACTTAAATCTGCCTAACAATCTTACCCTTGTTTACTGGGCTTTTCCTGGTCACCTCCCATAACCACTCCCCTAATCACATCTTCTTTTGTCTTTAGCTGGAGATGGTATTTAAGGTGGTGACTTGGGCCATTTTGGGGAGTTAGTTTTCCTGGGTGTCTCCCATGTACACAGGAGGTATACATGTTATTAAACTTCAGTTTTTTTCCCTGTTAATCCGTCTTTTATTACAGGGGGGTCTCAGCCAAGAACCTAGAAGGGTAGAGGGCAAATTATTTTTCCTTCCATATACCCTATTGAGACTATTGCCTCAAGCCATCTTGAGCTCCATCTTCTCATTTCCAATATCACCAAGAGGAAAAAAGAATGATTTGAAACAAAAACCCTGGCATGAAGATTACTTGGCAAATAAGTGAAAGTTTAAATGTCCACCTCTTTCTTGATAAAAGGATAATAATTAATATGACAAAGTGCAAATTTCGACCAAACTTCTACATCTTTCCTGTGTGCTACTTCTGCATTTTTTCCTGGTTCTTCACTTGAACTTTAAAGAACAGGGAAAAAAAAAACTGTGTAATTCTTATTTTAAACTTTTCTGGCCAAATACCCTAAGCAAATACACTCATTTGCAATTCATTAAGAGGAAACAATTTGGAAAGATAGGCTAGTTTTACATGTGTTTAATTACAAATGCAAGTTTTATTTGTTTGCACCATGATAAAAATCTTTCTTTCAAAGAAACAAATTAAAAAGGAACCATCATTTGCATTATATCTAATTTCTGATTTTTAATCTGTTGTTATCTAAGAGCTAATATTTCCATTTCTCATATTTAATTCAAACAGACAGGCAAAGTCCTTGCTACAAAGCATCCTCAAAGATTAAGAAAAGTCCCCGCAAATATCAGATCAATTATAAGAAGAATACTCTGATTAGATGTCATTTGAATTGCATTACCATTCACCAAAGGGTGTTTGGGGCAAGTATTTCCAGTAGGGTAGAAAATGAATTGGAATTGCTAAAGATTGACACCATTTCAAAACAAGCCAACAGGGTCTTTGAAGCCCAGGATGAGAACTTTCTTTTCTCTAGAAGGAGATATGTTGTCAGCCATTATTTCA
This sequence comes from Hippopotamus amphibius kiboko, assembly GCF_030028045.1. Taxonomy (NCBI): domain Eukaryota; kingdom Metazoa; phylum Chordata; class Mammalia; order Artiodactyla; family Hippopotamidae; genus Hippopotamus; species Hippopotamus amphibius. The sequence continues at coordinate 7,373,974 of NC_080197.1, forward strand.
TTTGCATTGGTCCAATCTAAACAGAGAGATTAGGATTTCAGACTAGAGACACTACAGATTCAAGGCTAATCCTACAATATCATCATGACAACTAATCTTTAAATAAAGGTCAACGTTTTTTAGATCATAGTTAGAACATATTTCTAACAAGGGCACCAGTGAATGTCCTTGTGAAAGAGCCCAAGTCTTTCAGAATTTTTTTAAAAGTATTTTTGCAGTCATTTGAAGTTCATAACTGCCGAGACCAGCTCGGCGACTCGAGGTGAGTGACGGGTGCCGCAAGCTTGAAGAAGACACAGACACAGACTGAAGAGAAAAGTGGGACCGGGGGGCTCAAGACCTCTCGGATCAAGAGCCCTGCTGACTCATCCCAGGTTGCTTTTATTGAGTTCGTGGGCTAACATTCTCAGGTTACACCCATAAACAATCAAAGGCCTCACATGACTGAGGCAATGATCTTTGTTTGCCTCCTGGGTCCGAGTTGAGCAAGTGTGGATTTGAGCTGGGCATCGAGAGCAAAACAGCCCTGGGGGCAGGAGACCTCTCTCAGATATTGGGGGTCTGCGCCCCACCCCTGTTGGCCCCTCTGCGACTGTGCCTGTCTTAGGTTGTTCCTTCCTTGAGGAATCTTACCCGTCTCTGGCTAACCAGTCATCCTCCAGGGCCAAACACGGTGATATAAGGAAGGCTCTATGCACCACCCCTGTTGGCCCCTCTGCGGTTGTGCCTGTCTTAGGTTGTTCCTCCTCTGAGGAATCTTACCCGTCGTTGGCTAACCAGTCATCCTTCAGGGCCAAACAGGGTGATATTAGTCTCCACGCCCCACACCCTCAGCTCCTCCACTGCTCAAGCAGGACATTCTGAATCCCATCGCTCAGCCCACATACTTCAACATTTTCAAGGTTTCAGAAAGGTTCCCAAATGTCTTCCCACACATAACCAGCATTTTGGAGCAGTTTTATATGGAAGGACATATCCCTGCATTCTGCTTCTACTGGGGAATTTGACAGGAGTGCATTCTCCTCCTTCCCTTCCCACCTCCCTCCCTTCTTATTCTCCCTTCCTTTCTTCCACAAAAATATATTAAGATCCAAATAGGAAAATAGCATAAAGCAGTGTATTGCTATATATTTTTAAATGTTCCATATATTATATTTTGACTTTTTTTTTTTTTCCAATTTTCAACACCTGACAAAACCTTTCTGGCCGGGGGAAGACTCCCCTCCCAGGGCTAGTCAATACTTAGCGCAAAGGGCCAGCCTGGAGCCTTTCTTCAATATGTAAACCAACCCAGAGCCACACTCTCTCTACCTGGCCTACACACCCCACGGGGTTAACAATACTCCTCTGCCTTATTCATCCCAGAACCAGGTGCCAAGCAACAGGGACCACCCCTCCAGCCCAAAGCCCCCTGAACTGATTCACACCAGCCAATTCACACTGTTTACTTTGCCCTGCTTTGCCTTTCCTGCAGAAACCCCAATAGAGGCCCTACCCTTGGCTTTCTACTCCCGTCTTCTGAAACCTGACCAAAACCTGGCATTTCCCCTGTGACCCTGGGTGGCATGTGGTGACACCTTCCCTGGAAACTAGGAGTATTACAAACTTTGGTTTTTCTGAGTCTCTCCTGTGTCTCCTCTTGTGACCACATCTGAGTGACCATCACATAAAGGAATACAGAACAAGTAGCCTAAAAGCACACAAGCTTTGGCGACTGGGCAAAACTTGCTACCACAGGAGTAAAGCAACTTGATAATGAAATTGCCCAAGAGCAGAGAAGAGTGGCAAAATGAAGAGGAAATTACGGAGAGAGGAAGGAGATTCAACCAAGATGAAATTATGTGAGCCCTAGAAGAGAACTGAGCCTGGACTTTTAAAATTGTGTTGACAGATTCTCTCCAAGGCCAAACCTTCGTCAGGCTCTTCTGAGCTTTTTTAAATTAGGCCTGACTTTAGAAATAGAGGCACAGATGCAGAGGACAAACATAGGGACACCAAGTGGGGAAAGCGGGGAGAGTTGGGGGGGAATGAATTGGGAGATTGGGATACCAAATTGTACACTCTAAATACATGCAGTTTATTGTATGTTAACTGTATCTCAATAAAAGTTCTTAAAAAAAAATTAGGCCTGACTTTTGGGCTTTCGTGTTCCTCCCTGCATTTTCCAATTGTAGTAAGAATCCTGCTAAGTCATTTTAGCCAGAATTCCCCATTCTCCCAATCTAATTACCCTGTATCTCCTGTATCTCTCATCAGTCTTTCATCCTCCACCATCCCCCAGGTGATGTCTGATCACCCCAGCCTGCTTGCAGCAAAAATCCTGTTAGGTCAGTGCAGTAAGATTCCCTCCCTCACCCCCTAATGCTTCCTCTTAGTAATTTTCTATCCACTGACCCCACCCTCCTCCTTGGCTATAAATGCCCACTCACCCATACTGTATTTGGAGTTGAATCCATTCTCTCCCTGCAACAAGACCCCACTGCTGTGGTCCCTACACCCATCCCAGTTACACCCATTGAATAATGTCTTCCTGATCGTCTCTAACAAGTGTCATGAATATTATTTTTTCTTCGACAACGTGCTCAAGAATTCCCCTCTTAACTTATAAACACATTTTAAGTTGTGTTCATATCACTGGCAACTGAATTCTAATTAGTAAAGCATTTTGTTTTTACCGGAGAATTTAATGTGAGTATTTCAGCATTTATTCAGTAAATGGATACCACACCCCTAATATATTTTAGGTCCTATGTGGCAAAGAATGACAAGATTAATAAGATATGGTCCCTTGATGGGAACACAGACAAACAACTACTTGCTTCTGAGGTGTTAAGTGCTGCTCATATTATAGATTTATGTCAGGAAGGATTTTACTGGGAATATTGAATTTTTTTTTCTGATATTCAGTGTACTCTTGAAGTAAGTAAAGAGGTAAGAAAGAAATTCCAATAACTGTGATCTATCAAATGCCTTCCTCAGTGAAACATACTCATCAACACCAGGGTAGAGTGGTCCCTTAAACTCACATTTTATTTCCTTCATTTGAGGACTTAATCCTACCATATCTATTACTGAATTTGTTTTCTGGCCCAGCGAAGCTACATCTCTATCAGATCTCCCAGGTTCCAAGGTTTCCTTCTCTCACTCACAATCCTGTGGATGGTGCTCTACGCCATTAAAAGAAAATTTTATAGAACAGGTAAAATCATGAATCGCATATAGATATAAAAACATCCTGCATTAAAATTTTTATTTAATATTCATTGATTAAATGAGGAAACCACGCAGATACAACCAGTTCAATGGAAAACTCAAAGAAGCACAACATATGAAGAGTAAAACACTGAAATGGGTTATCAAATGGGCACCAAAACTAGCTTTTATTGGGAGCGGAGCAAAATTCCTGTCCTGTTGATGGACAGGAATTATTTTGTATTGCCTTGGTTATTTACAACTTACAGAGTTGCAGACTAGATCCCATAACACCAGAATCAGACAACCCAAAGGATGTGCTCTACGTAATGCACAATTTTCTATAAGGAACAAATTTTTTCTACAGTACTTTGTAAACGATCAGCATCCATTTTAATGAAAATAATAAAATTCATCATTTATTAAGGGCTTATATTGGTCAGGGCCTGTGCTAAACATCTGACAAAGTATTGCTTCATTGGATCTATACAACTACACTCTGTGGAAGAAATTATGCCCACTTCATAGATGGAGAAACTTCGGCTTAAGAAATCTCAAGGTCACATAGTTAATTAGGGTCATTTTTAGGAACTGAACCAAGAACCCCACTGTTCTTATCCTGAAATTGGCCAGCAACCACACATTGTGGAAGGCAGAGGACGTTTTATTAAACTTATGCTTAAAAGATGACGTTTGTAACTTGGTGTATATTTTCTTCTATTTGACTGCTTCATTTACTTGTTAACTGCAGGCTCTCCTGAAAGTGTTTGTGATCCCTCCCTATACTATCATTCAAACACATATGTACCATGTATCAGTCAAAAAAGGAAGCGTAGAGTCTTGGGAGAGAGAGGGGTGCATGTTGGTTGAACAATGATTTCTAAAGAGCAAAAACAGTAAGCATTATTGGTTTTTCCTTTTCCCTCTATTCCATATCCAATGAATACCACAGATCTACATAATAGCATGAAAATAACAATGTAAAGCAAATCAAATTCCAGGCAACTCTACTTCCACCATGTCTTTTGTCACAATCATATTTCAGCAGAACCAAAGAATTCATGCTCTTTTCACAGCAGCATCTGACTTCCATTTGGCTTTGATGTAAAGAAAACCTTTGGGAGCAAACATACATCATTTCACTAAGCAGGCACAGAAAGGTAGCTTAGCAAACTAAAGACTGGATTTACTGGTTTAAGCACCTGGCTTAAGGAGATTTAAATCCGACTTAATGATATTGCCACTCCCTGGAGCCACTGGTTCAAATCCTGACTAAAGCTTTTGCTGTTCATCAGAAAATGCCAGCAAATTTGCCTTATTCTGTAGATCAGGGGTAAACCTCAGAAATGTTTTCCATGTCTCCTCCTCACAAGATAAATATAAATTTTCTAATAACAAGCCACTGCCCCATAGAGGATCTTGTAAATTCCAGCAGGCCAGACTGTAGCTCAGAACCCATTCTGTTCCAAAGAGAGAATTTCAATAACAACAATAAGCGTCCTGTCTTCCCCATTTCCGCACCCCCAACTTGCCCTGCCCGCCACCCACCCCCCCCACCCCAGCCCTTCTGGGTCTTTGCTCAGATATCATCTTCACAGTGAAGCCTTTAAACTTTTTTTTAAAAAACTGCCATCACCACCATTTCCCTATATTTCTTCCCTGCTTTGTCTTCACTGCTCTTACTACCATCTAATACGTTACACATTTTATGTATTTTAGCATCTGCTTCCCCATCTAGAATTAAAGCTCAATGAGTATCAGGACTGCATACATTTAGCTATATAACCAGAGCCCAGAAGAAGGGCTGAACATAAAGAGGTTCAATGTATTCTTGCTGAACAAACAGATGAATCCCAATAAATGGCTTCAGCTTTCTAAGGCCCACAAGGTATTTTCCACCTCTGCTCCTGTCCATATTTTTATTCCATCCCTGTCTCTTCATCTTGTTTGTGGTCCTAACACAGCCCCACCACCCATGCAACTGCATCTTTTCAATCCTACTCCCTTTCACTTCCTTGATTACTGACTCAATGTGTCTGTTCAAATTCTCAAACAGGGGAATCTGATCGGTCATTGGTTATTCAATGGACTGGCTAGTTTTGGGTCACGTGTCTATTCCTTGCATGTCTAAAATATGGCAAAGACTCCATGGGCTATGTCAGTTTGAAGGGAATGCTGGGCTCTCACTATTCTTCCTGAGGACACTCAGTTTCCTTGACCAGTACTGACTAGTAGACCAGGCACCATCTACTGACCAGACAGGACTTCCACCAACGGCCTGCTAGCAACAAGACCTGCTGTCTTACCTACTTATTTAGGTTTCCTCATTATGATCATTCATACATTTACTCAATAAATAATTATTGAGGGTTAACTATCTGCTAAACCTTCTGCTAGCTGCTGGGAACACAGTAGTGTCTGTCTTTATGAAACTCACTGCCTAGTGAAAGATAAATAGGTAGCTTTCCCTTAACATCTCATAGATAAATCTGTGAGCTATGGAAACACATAAGTAAATAATTTAAACCTGGCAGAGGGACATGGACACTGGGGGATTTGAGATACAGGTCTTACCCAAAGAAAATGAAATTTCATTGGGGCCTGAATGGAAAAAATAAAAATAAAAAATAAAAAGAGTTAGCTAGGCAAAGAATAGGAGTGGGAAGAAGATTTCAGATAATAAGAACAGCATGGTCCAAGTCCAGAGGTGAAATGTGCATTGTGCTTTTGGGGGAACTAAAAGAAATTCACTTTGGCTATCATGAAGACAGTACAGTAGTTTCCCCTGAACCACGACGGAAATGTTCCAAGACCCCCAGTGGATGTCTGGAACCTGGGACAAACCCTATATATACACGTTCTATGTTTTCTCCTACAATAATGGGTGGGCAGCGAATACAGCATGGATATACTGAACAAAGGGATGATTCACATCCTTGGTTGGATGGAGTGGGAAAGCATGAGATTTCATCATGTCATTAAGAAATAGCATGCAATTTAAAATTTATTAATTGAAAAAAATTAAAAATAAAAAGTTATAAATTAGTCATTTCTGGAATTTTCCATTTAGTATTTTCTGACCATGGTTGATCTCAGGTAACTAAAACCTTGGAACGTGAAACCACAGATTAAGGAGAGACTTCTGTGTGGGATAAAGTGTTGAAGAAGTAAACAGATGTCAGATGTCAGATGTCAACAGGATTTATGAACCAACTTAAGAAACCTGGGTTTTGTTGTGAAAAAATGAAAGGAAATTAGGGTGTGTTTTTTTTTTTTTTTAAAGGATATTAGGGTTTTAATCAGGTTAGTACCACCATCTTACTACTTGCTTCTGGGTACAACACTGTGTGTCAGCTCCACGCCCAGTCTTTGAATTCTTAGCTGTTCTTAGTGCTAGTGAATGCTTGGTGAAATCTGACCATTTCTAATGTCTTCCTTCACATAATATTTGAAGTCTAAACACTTAGCCGAAGGAGCACAAGCTAGGCATTTTTAAAACATTATCCTACCTTTTTCTGAGGTTCAGTTTCCCCATTGGTAAAACGAGGATAAAACTTTCCTCATTGTGTTATCATGATAAATTAAATGAGACAACACATGTCTAGAACAATATCTGACACATAGAAATCCTCAATAAATGACAATTATCAGTCAGCCATTTCTGATGGCTGTTATTGTTTTCATATGCTAATAGAACCAAAACAAACTATTAGAATCACCAATTTAGTTTTGAGAGCAGAATAAACTAAGGTTATAGTTACTCTCACAACAATAACAAATGCATAAAATCAATAATCAATAATATACCTTCAATAATAAATGTACTCCCTTGGCCTCAGTCCAAAGTACAAAAGCTGGAAATAAATGTTATCATTAATATATGCAATTCATGAGTCATTTTTCAATATAATTCAAAGGAATCAAAAATAATCTTCCCAATTATTGTGTTGTTTTCTCTCAATTATCCAGCATTTCATAGTAAATTCTTACTTTGTCTTAAACAATTCTTGATAATAGGAATGTATAGAAAAACATAGCTGGAAGGTATCTCTAGCCAATGTTCAGCAGGCGCTCAATAGTACTCAAATTCTGTTAAACTAACCCAGATCCTTCCAATGATTGTTTTGTATTCAGTTAATTTATTCCTTCCTGTGTCTTTACTTAAGCCTAACTCCCTACTGCTTCATTAACAACTGCAGCTGTATTGCTGCCCGAGTACATTAACTTAATGGAAGAATCTATGAAAAATTGAACGCTTTCTGGTTGGCCTAGAAAAGTTAGGTATCTCTCAAATTCATTCATTCATTCATTCGTTCATGTCACAAAAATTATAAGAGCAAGAATGTCTAATTTTGGTGCCTCCACAAGCAGACCCAAAGACAAGAACTTGCCTGCAGGTAGATTATTTGGGAGCTGACCCCAGGGAGCACAGTGAGAGTGAGGGAAGTGAAGACAGCAAATCAGGGAAGGGGAAAAAGCAAGAAAGCACGAGGCAATGAGCAAGTTCTAGCCACCGCCCTGCGGGCAGAAATCCCTGGAGGCCCTTTATGAAATCACATAAAACATGCCTTAGAATCATCCCAGTAGGGGGTTGCGGAGGCTGTGCCATTTATCCACTATCTCCCATCTGCCACTGGTTGAAGGTTGTGCATCCTTCTGGTCCAGCAAGCTCCCAGGATGGAGAAACCAGAGACACAAGAAGAACCGCAGTTGCCTGGGGCTGAGACAGGAAGGTGCCTACTGCAGCTGCCAGTGGGTGCACGTGGGCAGCTGTGGGGTAGGACATCTGCTACAAAGGGGCAACTTCTGAAGGCGTAAATGAATTCATACATGTAAGTACTTTAAGCAATGCCTGTCACGGAATAAGTTCTGTACAATCTTAGTTCCTGTTACCTTGTTTAAGATACACCAGGCCCTATTCTAGGCACTTGGGAGAAAAATGACCCAGTTCCTGCCCTGGATAAGCACATAACTCCACTCAGTTTCAAAAATAAAACCTCCCCTCAGAGAACAGTGTCCACCTGTATGTATATTCACCACAGTTCCAGAACTACACTCTTACAATTTAGGGTCCTTTGGATGTCCAATTAATTTCTGATTTTTACTATATTCCTGTTGCACAATGGAGACAGAGTTCAAATGAAGAAGAAAAGGGACCAGAGGTTATATATTATTCTTTGCTATGCATCAAGAAAAAAATAAACAAGGAAAAATTCCTGAACTTTCAGACCTCCTGTTCCCCACTTACAGTGTTTCAGAACGCAAAAGTTACATCTTTAGGCTTTAGAAATGAGTGACTCTGAATCACTTAGAAATATGCTCTAAATTTCTCCTATAGGAACACATTTCCGTAATTCTATTGGGCATTATCTTCAAACTTGTAATCCTGGAAATATGATGGGGAAAAGAAAAGCAAAACAAACACACAAAACAGTCACTTCTATCTGACACCTGCTGTCTATTCAGTGGGTTCGTATCTGATCAGAATTAATGTGGCAGATGGAGCCAACTCAATAGTGACTGCTACCTTCCTGGAATTATTTCAGGTTATTCTATATCTGCAGCCATTTATCAGGAAGAATAAAATGGGACACACACACACACACACACACACACACACACATGCCCCATGATCATTTATGGAAAAAGACAAGTTTGAGAAGTCATGACTACAGATATAGCAGACCTAAAATCTTTTAATTTATTCACTTTTTGTTTCTGGTTAAAGCATAACTGCTGAGTAATTTGTAAAGTTCCCAATATAACAGCCCATGTGCATTCGCCTTTAATGACCTTCCAAGTCAATTTTTCCGAGAAATGTGACGTAATCTCCTATAGTCTCTGACATTTAATAGCCCTCTCCGCATCAAGAAAACCATGTCTGTGTAGCTGGGGTAAGCTGTGCATTGGAGGTATTATTTAGACACATTGATACAGACTTAAAAAATGGATAAATAAGCTCGGTTTTCCATCCTCTGGAAGATTTTTCAACTTATGCATTGTATTTTGATTTTCAGATATTCAACTGGTATTCTTGCTTTCTAACACTATGTTGATCTCTAGGTATCTTTTAAGTAACACCCTATAAGTTATTTGGTTAGAATCAAAGCCCATTTCTGAATAATCAACCCCTTGTGAAATTGGCTGTTAACACAAATTAACTTTTTTTTGAATAGTGGAAAAGGTGAAGTGGCCAATGGGTGAAAAAAAATAGAAGCATCTAAGGTTATGGATCTCATTTAATGAACCAAAGGCTTCAAGTGTTTTAATTGAAAAAAAAAGTCTAATATTAAGGTTTCAAATGAAGCCCTTGAAGAAGCAGGAATTAAACCTCAAATTTAATGCTAGAAATATTCTAGTTTAAAGAAAATGTTCTTATATACCTTCACCAATCTGAAACAAAGAAACATTATTTATAGTTTATGATGAGCAAGTCTTACTGTTTTCTTTGTTGGTGTTTTAGGTGTGTTTATTTTAAATGAGAAAAAATCAAAATAAGAACTAATCCAAAAGGTTTTTTCCCATTAACGTTAGAATTTTTTGTTATTCATTTATTCCAGACACATTCTTTAAGAATTTCCACCTCTCGCTCAGCTCCCCTCTCCAACTTTGGCAAGATCCCATTCACCTGGAAGAAAAGAGGTCTAATGTTTGGGACAACTGAGCTGTTTTTGCTGAACAATTACTATCATTCAAACAAATTTTCCTTGTGATAAAGCCATTTTGATACAGCTAAGATCTCTTTTTATATTTGAACAACCAAAAGAGAATGTTAGCTATCTCCGTATCACAATCCTTCACCTTGCATAATTGCTTTATAGCACTTATTTCTACAAACTATACAGTCATTATTTAGATATAGGATATGTGTTTAGATATAAGATGTCTTTGATTCCGCCCTTAGACTGCATATGCCATGAAGATAAAGTTAGTATTTTCTCACTTTCTAAGTTCTGGAAAACTTAGTAGTGAACAAACACTGGTTTAATTAATGCTAGTTGAAAGGTTATTGGGCTTTAAGATACACTTGGGGGAAAAAAAATGCACTTGGCTTCTAAATCATAAGGGTAGACAATCTCTCTTGTGATTAAGCTTTTTCATCTATAAATGGAAGTCATATTTATACCTACCTCACACTGTTTTGAGAAGTAAATAGCTATTAAACACAGTTAAATTAGTTAAATTAGCTATTAAACACAGAAAAGTTCTTGGCATACTGAAGTGAGACTTCAATAACGGTTAGATATTGATGTAATTATTTTTTAATTATTATTATTAGGTTCTCCTGAGCATCCCCCTGGTTCCAGTAACAGTTCCTCACCCAAGTGCCCCAAATGTGCATGCTCTGTGCCTAACAGCAGGCGGCCAGGTGGGGTCAGCATGAGCCATTTTCCAATTTAAACACTACCCACAGAGAGTAAGGCTGAACATACGATGATTGGTAATATGCAGAGAGAGAGAAAGAAAAGGAAGGGGAAGAAAGTGGAGGAGAGGAAAGGGAAGAGGACAGAGAGAAAAGCAGACCAATGACATCATTTGAGCCCCTGAGTCTATCACTCTATCATCCAGACTTCAGGAGCCAATACATTACTTAAATTACCTTTTTTCAAGTTTTAGTTTGATATAGTTTATGTAGTTTAGATATAGACTACATCTAGATTTCTATCAACTGCAACCAATCAGAAGCCTTTACAAATACAACCACTGATTCTTTGTCTGGCAAAGAAAAGAGTTGACAAAATCATCTCCACTGAAATTCTAAAATCCTGGTTGATACGGCAGTAATCTCATACTCAGTAACTCAGGTGAGTCTATGCAAATGACCACAATCAGCTAAGAGAGGCTGTAATAAGCTCACCATCCTTTCCTTCCTAAGGATGGCTGAGGTTGCAGGGGTTCTCCTACATGGCAGACGTTGACTTAGAACATCATTTCAAATACCAAGTCCTCGTCCCAGGTAGAAAGGGAAAAAAATGGATAAAAAGGCTACATTTCCTATTGAACAAAATTACACTTCATAGTGAATGCAGCAGGACAGCAAGATGTAAAAAGAAAATGCAAACGGTCCAATGTGCCACAGTGTTTCATAAACAGAAACTCTTTTCATCTGGTCACAGTGGGTTTTCAAAACAATTGAGGAAAAGTAGACATTTGCAAACTAGAACTATAGCAAGCTGTCAAGGAATTGATTTTTTAATTTTTTGAATTTAGAAAAAAAGCCCATCAGCTCTGTGGTAGCCAAGAGCGTGGCAGTTAACCTGATTCTAAACTTGGTACAATCACTCAGAAGGTAAAAGTAAGTTGAGGGAACAAGGCACTTGAAGCTTGAACTTCAGTTTCCCTACCTGGGATATATGAGGCTTGGAAAAGGTGGTATCCAAGATCCACAATGGCTCTTCAGTTCCACAATTCTACGAGATTCTAGAAGATTAGAAGGGTTGGCAGAACCTCATCATAATGAGGAACTCTTTTCAGATGAGAGCTGTAAGAAGGAAAAAGGTGGTTATCATTTTACACGTCAACATGGTAAACAAGATATGACAAGTAATCATGGATTGGTAAACTAGAACTGTCAAGGGGAGACAGCTTTTTAGAGAGGAGTTATTTAAAGACCTTTGTAGAAAAATGCCCCATAAGAGAGCTTCAAAGCCTTGAGATTGAAACTTATAATATTCCTTGGGAAAGTGTCATTTTATTTTTTAAGTGTCTTAAAGGGGTTTTTTCCTTCTCATTTTTTAAAGACGTGTATTAGCGAAAAACAATGTTTACATAAGAAGCACAGGAAAAAAAGATAAATAGCTTCCTCTTCCTGCTATCATCTTTTTCAGGCCCCAGGGGTTTTTTTGTTTATTTTCTCTGTTAAACTAAGATGGGGGGCGGGGGGCTAGGTATGGAGGAAAGTGAAAAGGTGCTGGAAAAGTTCCCCTCTATTAGCATCTTTCTCAGGAGCTCAGGCCACATTTACAGTGGTAATGTTCCTTGACTCTAATGCAGCAGACACAGCAGGGGGAAGAGGTTGTGAGTTATGACTCCGGAGTCTGTCCTGCTCACATTTGACTCCCAGGCCCAGCCTCACCTTACCATTCTGTCCTGGAGATTCAAACTTCTAACCTCAATATTTGTTCTTTATAGATGCTGATGTTAATCCACAAACAGTTTTTAAATTTTATTCAGCCCAATCTTTGTGAGAGTTTGTCCCCATAGTGCAGACAGTTGGGGAAGTTATTTATTGAGTAAGCTCCTTGGAAATGGAGACATGGAAGTGTGATTTCTATTGGCTGTAAAAGCCAAGATGTCAATATTCATTATCCTGGCTTAGCAGGAAGTTATTTTTCATCAATTGCCCCAATGATCCACCTTAGCAAACAAACAAACCACAAGAAAATTTTAAGTAGAGCAATTAACATATTTAATTGATTAAGTCAGGAGAAATTAAAAGGAAGGTCCTCTTCCTATCTTCTCATAAATCAATTGCCCTGAAGAGTTGGATAAAATGATTTTGAGTAGTTATCAAACATCTCTTATCAAGGACTCTAAGGCACACTGGAAGAAATTAAACCAGCACTGTTTTTCCTCTATGTCCTGAATCAATATCTGCTCCCATGTACTTCAGCATATAATTTACACATCCAACTCAGTTTTGCTTAAAGATACACTTGTTTGGATATTTCTCATCATTTTAGATTTGGCATCTTTGAAAAACTCCATTTCCTAGGCACCCTATAATATTCTATAAAGATTTATTACAACCAGAAATCAAATCATCATCTACAAAACCTCCTAAAAGTCAGAGGAACTGCCCTTCCTATGCTGTAATGTGAAATGATTAGGTTGCAATAAGTATTTTAGCAGTTTGTCTCCTGTACTGTGACTTGATCTTATCATTTTGTGGCTGGAGAAAACACCCACAGTTAATTTTTTACAGATGCCAATAGCTTGATTGATTAGAATATCAGCTCTTGATACATTCTGTCATTTGAATACGCACCCAGGGTTATAGTAATGAGATGTAAATCGCTTGCACCACTTATTCCTACATAGGCTTTTATTTTTCAACTAAGAATACAAGTAACACCCACAAATCCATCTGTGTCTGAAAAAAGGAAGAATACTTATACGCATAAGATAGGCAACATCTGGTGGCCAAATGTTTATAAGCAAAGCACAGTTGTCCTTGAATAGCTGCTTGTCTGGAATGAATCAATAAAATAATTTCTAGGAGCTAAAAATCCTTGATTATTTTGTGCATAACAGTTTCAATCTTTTTTGGTGACTGTTACTAATTCATGTTTTACCGTCATAGTAGTAAGTAGTACTAGTAATAATAACAGCAACAAGAACCTAAGTTGAATATTTTATAAGGTGTTTTCCTATACATCATCTCATTTGATCCTTACAATGTCTCTGAGAGGCAAGTATTATACTCATTATTTCACAAGTGCAGAAATAAAGATTCAGAAGACTTAGGTAAATTGCCTTCAGATGTTCATAGCAACCTGCGCACCCAATGCAAACTTCTGTTTTCTGATTCCCAAGCTTCTTTTCTGTCTACAAGATCACATAGCCACTGAAGGTCAGCAGAGCCTGGGCCACGGTCACTTGCCAGAAGTACAGAGCAGGAGCAAAGCACAGCAGGGGATACTGGTCAAAGCAGGGCTTACAGATCTCAAAGATCTGGATTGAGGCTTAGCTCTACCACTGACTAACTGCAGTGGCCTTGAGAAGTATTTAACTGTTGTGTGCCTCTGTATTTTCATCTCAAAAATGGACTTGTTAAGATTAAATAAGATAATACATGTAAAGATCTTGGCCTAGTAATTGCTCAATAATTTGTAACTGTTTCAGAACAGTCCTATCATCTTTTATAGTCATCTAGTCTTTATGATTATTAAAATTATTAATTACTAAACATAGTCCCATAGTCTTTATAATTATTACCATCACTAATAGAGAATGACAATAAAAAGGATGAGGTCAGTTCTAGGAAAAACTCTGGCAGGCAGAGTGTGGGTATTAAGTTACTCATCTTCAAAATCATCCCTGCTATTACTGATTCTGTGAAACGTTCCCTGACTGCAGCCAATTGAGTTGTCTCTTTTTCCTTCCTTCTCTTATAGTCTTTAATATGCCCTACTGCAATATTGTGGTCTCCTTTTAACATCTTCTACAGATTAAGCTTTCCATAGTCAAGAATCCCCCAAATTCCAGCATAGTACCTGGCATATGACAGACATTCAGCTAACAAATGTTTGTCAGGTAGAGTTAATTAAAGATGGCTGCATGGCACTAATTACTGATAAAACTGCTGTCCATGGGAGTGGCCTTATGATGGTTTGAGCATTAGGAAGATTCTCAACAAAGTAGTTTACAGGGTGGTTGATAAAGAGAGTAGGACCCACAGAAGCATAAAGCATAGACAGGAAGGAGGATGCTACAATTAGCAAAGTGATATGGAAATCAAAACTAGCACCATGCGCAAAGAATTCAACATACAAAGGTAAAGCTGTAGGCTTGGGGTGTAAAGAAGGGGCAGATTATGTTGTGGAGACTAGGGGGATAAGGATACTGGTGATGTTATCAACGCAACTGGGGGTCAAGAGGAGAAGTTCACAGATGGGTAATTGATTATTACAATTTTGAACATTGTCATTATTTCTTTTTTTTTTTCTTTTTTCTTTTTTTTTTTAATTTTTTTTATTTTTTGGGGCGTACACCAGGTTCAATCATCTGTTTTTATACACATATCCCCGTATTCCCTCCCTTCCTTGACTCCCCCACCTCGAGTCCCCCCCACCCTCCCTGCCCCAGTCCTCTAAGGCATCTTCCATCCTCGAGTTGGACTCCCTTTGTTATACAACAACTTCCCACTGACTATTTTACAGTTGGTAGTATATGTATGTCTGTGCTACTGTCTCGCTTCGTCTGTTTCCCCTTCACCCCCCGCCCCCTCCCATACCTCGAGTTCTCCAGTCCATTCTCTGTATCTGCATCCTTATTCTTGTCACTGAGTTCATCAGTACCATTTTTAGATTCCGTATATGTGAGTTAGCATACAATATTTGTCCTTCTCTTTCTGGCTTACTTCGCTCTGTATGACAGTCTCTAGGTCTATCCACCTCATTATATATAGTTCCATTTCATTCCTTTTTATGGCTGAGTAATATTCCATTGTATCTATGTGCCACATCTTCTTCATCCATTCATCTGTTGATGGGCATTTAGGTTGCTTCCTTGTCCTGGCTATTGTAAATAGTACTACAATGAACATTATGGTACATGTTTCTTTTTGGATTATGGTTTTCTCTGGGTATATGCCCAGGAGTGGGATTACTGGATCATATGGCAGTTCCATTTTTAGTTTTTTAAGGAACCTCCAAACTGTTTTCCATAGAGACTGTACCAACTTACATTCCCTCCAACAGTGCAGGAGAGTTCCCTTTTCTCCACACCCTCTCCAACATTTGTGGTTTCCAGACTTTGTGATGATGGCCATTCTGATTGGTGTGAGGTGATACCTCATTGTGGCTTTGACTTGCATTTCTCTGATGATGAGTGATGTTGAGCATCTTTTCATGTGTGTGTTGGCCATCTGTATGTCTTCTTTGGAGAAATGTCTATTTAGGTCTTCTGCCCATTTGTGGATTGGGTTCTTTGCTTTTTTGGTATTAAGCTGCATGAGCTGCTTGTATATTTTGGAGGTTAATCCTTTGTCCGTTGTTTCATAGGCAATTATTTTTTCCCATTCTGAGGGTTGCCTTTTAGTCTTGTTTATGGTTTCTTTTGCTGTGCAAAAGCTTTTAAGTTTCATGAGGTCCCATTCGTTTATTCTTGATTTTTTTTCCCTGATTCTAGGAGGTGGGTCAAAAAGGATGTTGCTTTGATGTATGTCATAGAGTGTTCTGCCTACGTTTTCCTCTAGGAGTTTGATAGTGTCTGGCCTTACATGTAGGTCTTTAATCCATTTGGAGTTTCTTTTTGTGTATGGTGTTAGGAAGTGTTCGAATTTCATTCTTTCACATGTTGCTGTCCAATTTTCCCAGCACCACTTATTGAAGAGGCTGTCTTTTTTCCATTGTATATTCGTGCCTCCTTTGTCAAAGATAAGGTGCCCATATGTGTTTGGGCTTACTTCTGAGTTCTCTATTCTATTCCATTGATCATCCTTTCTATTTTTGTGCCAGTACCATACTGTCTTGATCACTATGGCCTTGTAGTATAGTTTGAAGTCAGGAAGCCTGATTCCACCAACTCCATTTTTCCTTCTCAAGATTGCTTTGGCTATTCGGGGTCTTTTGCGTTTCCATACAAATCGTAAGATTTCTTGCTCTAGTTCTGTGAAAAATGCCATTGGTAATTTGATAGGGATTGCACTGAATCTGTAAATTGCTTTGGGTAGTACAGACATTTTCACGATGTTGATTCTTCCAATCCAGGAACATGGTATGTCCCTCCATCTGTTTGTGTCATCTTTGATTTCTTTCATCAATGTCTTAAAGTTTTCTGCATACAGATCTTTTGCCCCCTTAGACAGGTTTATTCCTAGGTATTTGATTCTTTTTGTTGCAATGGTGAATGGGAGAGTTTCCTTAATTTCTCTTTCTGCTCTTCCGTTGTTAGTGTATAGGAATGCAAGAGATTTCTGTGCATTAATTTTGTATCCTGCTACTTTACTAAACTCATCAATGAGTGCTAGCAGTTTTCTGGTAGAGTCTTTAGGGTTTTCTATATATAATATCATGTCATCTGCAAAGAGTGACAATTTTACTTCTTCTTTTCCAATTTGGATTCCTTTGATTTCTTTTTCTTCTCTGATTGCTGTGGCTAAAACTTCCAAAACTATGTTGAATAATAGTGGTGAGAGTGGACACCCTTGTCTTGTTCTTGTTCTTAGAGGGAATTCTTCCAGTTTTTCCCCATTGAGAACGATGTTGGCTTTTGGTTTGTCATATATGGCTTTTATTATGTTGAGGTAAGTTCCTTCTATGCCCATTTTCTGGAGAGCTTTTATCATAAATGGATGTTGAACTTTGTCAAAAGCTTTTTCTGCATCTATTGAAATGATCATATGGTTTTTATCCTTCAATTTGTTGATATGATGTATCACATTGATTGATTTGCGTATATTGAAGAATCCTTGCATCCCAGGGATAAACCCCACTTGATCGTGGTGTATGATTTTTTTAATGTGCTGTTGCAGTCTGTTAGCTAGTATTTTGTTGAGGATTTTTGCATCTATATTCATCAGTGATATTGGTCTATAGTTTTCTTTTTTTGTGACATCTTTGCCTGGTTTTGGTATCAGGGTGATGGTAGCCTCGTAGAATGAGTTTGGGAGTGCTCCGCCTTCTGCAATATTTTGGAAGAGTTTGAGAAGGATAGGTGTTAACTCTTCTCGAAATGTTTGATAGAATTCGCCCGTGAACCCATCTGGTCCTGGGCTTTTGTGAGTTGGGAGATTTTTAATCACTGCCTCAATTTCCGTACTTGTGATTGGTCTGTTCATGGTTTCTATTTCTTCCTGGTTCAGTCTTGGAAGATTGTATTTTTCTAAGAATGTATCCATTTCTTCCAGGTTATCCAATTGATTGGCATATAGTTGCTTGTAGTAGTCTCTCATGATGTTTTGTATTTCTGAGCTGTCCGTTGTGACTTCTCCTTTTTCATTTCTAATTCTGTTGATTTGCATCTTCTCCCTTGTTTTCTTGATGAGTCTGGCTAATGGTTTATCAATTTTGTTAATCTTCTCAAAGAACCAGCTTTTAGTTTTATTTATTTTTCTTATGGTTTCTTTCCTTTCTTTTTCATTTATTTCTGCTCTGATCTTTATGATTTCTTTCCTTCTGCTCACTTTGGGGTTTCTTTGTTCTTCTTTCTCTAGTTGTTTGAGGTGTAAGGTTAGGTTGTTTATTCGATCATTTTCTTGTTTCTTAAGGTAGGACTGTATTGCTATAAACTTCCCTCTTAGAACTGCTTTTGCTGCATCCCATAGGTTTTGGGTTGTTGTGTTTTTGTTGTCATTTGTTTCTAGATATTTTTTGATTTCCTCTTTGATTTCTTTAGTGATTCCTTGGTTGTTTAACAGTGAATTGTTTAGCCTCCATGTGTTTGTATTTTTTGCAGTTTTTTTCCTGTAATTGATATCTAGTCTCATGGCGTTGTGGTCTGAGAAGATGCTTGATATGATTTCAGTTTTCTTGAATTTGCTGAGGTTTGATTTGTGACCCAAGATGTGATCTATCCTGGAAAATGTTCCATGTGCACTTGAGAAGAAAGTGTAGTCTGTCATTTGTGGATGGAATGTCCTATAAATACCAATGAAGTCTAGATGGTCTAATGTGTCATTTAAAGCTTGTGTGTCTTTATTTATTTTCTGTTTGGATGATCTGTCCATTGATGTAAGTGGGGTGTTCAAGTCTCCCACTATTATTGTGTTACTGTTGATGTCCCCTTTTATAGCTGTTAGCATTTGCCTTATGTATTGAGGTGCTCCTATATTGGGGGCATAGATATTTACCATTGTGATATGTTCTTCTTGAATGGATCCCTTGATCATTAGGTAGTGTCCTTCCTTGTCTCTTTTAATAGTCTTTACTTTCAAGTCTAATTTGTCTGATATGAGTATTGCTACTCCAGCTTTCTTTTGACTTCCATTTGCATGGAATATCTTTTTCCATCCTTTTACTTTCAGTCTATATGTATCCCTTGGTCTGAAGTGGGTTTCTTGTAGGCAGCATAGAGAAGGGTCTTGTTTTTGTATCCATTCAGCCAGTCTGCGTCTTTTGGTTGGAGCATTTAATCCATTTACATTTAAAGTGATTATTGACATGTGTGTTCCAATGACCATTTTCTGAATTGTTTTGGGTTTGTATTTGTAGGTGTTTTCCTTTTCTGGTGTTTCCTACTTAGAGAAGTTCCTTTAGCACTTGTTGTAAGGCTGGTTTAGTGGTGCTGAATTCTCTTAACTTTTGCTTGTCTGGAAAGCTTTTGATTTCTCCCTCAAATCTGAATGAGATTCTTGCTGGGTAGAGTATTCTTGGCTGTAGGTTTCTCTCTTTCAGGACTTTCAGTATATCCTGCCATTCCCTTCTGGCCTGCAGAGTTTCTGTAGAAAGGTCAGCTGTTATCCTGGTGGGTTTTCCCTTATATGTTGTTTGTTGCTTTTCTCTTGCTGCTTTTAATATTTTTTCTTTGTGTTTGTCGTTAGTTTGATTAATATGTGTCTTGGTGTATTTCTCCTTGGGTTTACTCTGTATGGGACTCTCTGTGCTTCTTCGACTTGGTTCATTATTTCCTTTCCCATGTTGGGGAAGTTTTCCACTATAACCTCTTCAAATATTTTCTCAGACCCTTTCTTGTTTTCTTCTTCTTCTGGGATGCCTATAATTCAAATGTTGGTACGTTTAAGGTTATCACTGAGGTCTCTGAGACTGTCTTCTAATCTTTTTATTCTTCTTTCTTTTTCCTGCTCTGTGGCATTTATTTCTCCCATTCTATCTTCCAACTCACTTATTCATTCTTCTGCCTCAGTCATTCTGCTGGTTATAGCATCTAGAGTATTTTTAATTTCAGTTATTTTGTTATCCATTGCTGTTTGTTTTTCTGAGTTCTTATGAACTGTTTCTTGTACTTTCTCTATTTTGTTATCGAGATTTTGTATCATTTTTACTATCATTACTCTAAATTCTTTTTCAGGCATTTTTCCTATTTCCTCTTCATTTATTTGGTCTTGTGGGTTTTTTTCCTGCTCCTTTGCCTGCATGATGTTTCTTTGTTTCCTCGAGGTTGTCCAAACTTTTGTGGTTGCTTGTCCTGGCGATAGAGGTGTTTATAGAAGACTGTCCAAGCCTCAGACTAATGTCCAAGTATTGGATTAAACGAATATTAAGTCTAGAAAACACATACATGTATAAGACACACAATTACTGAATCCGTTAGGACATAAGGCTCTAGAAAGACCTGACAGAACCCCAGTGTGCTATCAGATATTCAAAGAGAAACCCAGCAGAAATTGACAACTGAAACAGAACAAATCAGAGACAAAAGCAAACGCAAACAAACAACAAATAACACCCTACACATACAAACATCAATCCAGGGAGATTTTGTAAGCTAGGATCAAATATAGAAAAGAGCTGGAGTACCACCAGAGAGAATGGAGATTCTCAGAATGTAATTAGACAACTGTACTAAGAACTAAGATAAAGACAAAAGCCTAATATTAAATACCAAGGCAGTGCGTCATCTGGAGAATAGAGCAAGGAGTCTGAGCAGACCGATAGTGTTGCTTATAAGTATGTTAAGATAAAATAAACTTTAAAAGGCTGGAAGAAAGGGGAACAGAAGAGCATAATGTGGTTGGAAATATGCAAATAAAAAGAAAGGAATAGAAATGTATAAAAGATAGGGATGAAAGGAAAGTGTGAGAGATATTTTATCCGTACTACCAAAAACTTAGCTAGATATAGAAGTATATAAAAAGGCAAAAAAAAAATAAAATAAATAAAATAAAAAATATCATTAAAAAATTATGTTATAAAACTTGTAGATCCCTTAGGGCTAAGATCGTATTTAATAAATCAAAAAAAAAAAGAAAAAGAGAGAGAGAAAGAAAAAAAAAATCCAGAACTGATCCCAGAATGGACCAGTTCAATAGGTATTGATACTACTATTTCTGTTTCCTTAGTGTCTCAGCTGTAAGTGTCCTTCTCCTTGCCTTGGGTTTTTTTTTTGCGTTATTCTGTGACCAGCAGAGGTTCCTTTATTGTTCGTCTGTAAGCCTCGGTGTGTGGGGAGGGAGAGGGTACAATAGTGGCTCCTTCTCCTGGGAGTGAGTGAGCAGTGGTGCACTGTTGTTTCAGTCGGGCTTGGAGGTGCCTGTTGCAGAGGGCGCTGGTGGCTCAGGCGTACACAGAAAGTCTTAGAGTTGGGCCTCTCTCCGGGTTTTTTTCTTTTTGATGCTGTTTTTTTTTTTTTCTCTCTTGGCAGCCTCCCTGCTGCTGGCGTTGCAAGGAGTTTTAATCTAGCCCCGCCCGAGTGCCTGAGGGTGCTTGTTATCCCTGAGCGCCTTAGGTGGCCCTCAGGGCATCTCTCCACTGCCTGTTGCAGAGGCCCCGAAAGAGAGGGAGAGGCTATGTGCCTGGCTCCCCCCCCCCCCCCCCCCCCCACCGTGAGCCTGCAGCCTTCAGCCGCCATCATGGCCGGGCAGCTCTCAGGGACGGGCACTCCTCTCCACGGACCTCCTCCCTCCTGTCCTCTAGGTCCGTCACCCTACCGGCAACAATGTTTCTCCCCCTGAACCAGCTCTCCGGTTCCCACGCTCCCGCTCCTGGACCCTCCGTTCAGCTGCGGATCGATGTCTCGGTCCGGGAATGCTGAGCTGCTCTGCGGACCCTCCGTATGTTTCTCACTCCCTCCCGTCTGCCACAGCTCCTCCTCTTCACCTTCTTTGAGCCCTCGTAGATGCCTCCCTACCGGCTATGTCGAGCTCCCCGCAGCCCTTTCTGGTGTCCGAGGCCGTCTGCTGGTGTTCAGCTGGTTCTCTGTGGGAATGACTGCGTCCTTCCGTGCATTCCCAATGCATCTGTGGAGAGGGATGCACTCCACGTCTCTCTACTTCGCCGCCATCTTTTCTCCTCTCTCATTATTTCTTTAATGATATGAATAACTATACTTTTTTTCAGAATCAGTATGAAAATTCATTATCAGCCTAAACATTGCCAATAATATCATAAAAGCAAATGTTTATCCTGTCTAAAAATACAATGTATAAGAAGCTATGCTTTTTAAACCTTTTAGATTATCCTCAAAGCCCAAATGTATTTCCACCCCTTGTATCCTCAAAGTTTGAAGAATATTTAACATCTTCAGCAATCTTTTTCCATTAAAAATTATGCTCCTCTTGAACTAAGCCATAGAGGTAACAAAATAAAGGCAAGATTGTTTCAATATTATCTAATGAAACAGTAAAACTATTATCTGGACATTTTAGATATCACTTCCTGACTCAATTCTCCACCCCTCAAGTTATAAGGCTTGAAAAAATAAAGAACTGATGAAAGTACTTTATTTGGAAATACAAATATATAAGTTTTATTTTGGCTTAAAGGAGATTAGATAGCTTTAAAACATTGTCTGTCTATGATCAACTATACAGAAAAAAATAATTTTAAACTGCCAAAAACTAACACACTAGAAAAAGAAAAGTATTCCCCCCCAGACTACAGAGGGTTTGTTAAAAATATCATGAATAACTTATCAAGCTATAAGTCATTCACAATTATGTGGCTGAGTTGAGACCTATCCATTAAGCAACAGGGAAATCATTCACTGAGTACTCAACGTGTGACGTTAAAAAGAAAACATTTATTTTCAAATTCAAAAAAAAAATAAGAATTAGAAAAAAAGATTATTAGGAAATAGAAAAAGCAGTGTAGAAAACTGACCAATCTTTCTCATCAGCATTCATGAGCCAATTGGTGAGGAAAGAGGGCTTTGACTGCCTTTCCTGTCTGCTCTCCATAACGGAGAAGCACATTGCACAGCTGCTTAATAACATGCTTCCTCAAAGTTTCTGAGTAATGAGATTGTCTGGGCAAGGAAAATAGAACATCATGCTCCAGCAAGAAAAATTAATCAAGTAAACTGAAACCATCGCTAAGCCTGTTCTTTCCTACCCGCAGCAGGTCTCAGCCAAAGCAAGACAGGATACCTGTAACTGAACACTGGCCTCCACCTGCTGTTAAACACAACGAGAACAGTCTGGACATTTAGGATTTAAAGCACGATGGAAAATATCATTTAACCTCAACCCACTTAACTGGGAAGTTATTGATGGCAGAGTCACCGAAGAAACTCTGGTCTTAGGGAAGCCACAAACTACGGGCAGAATTTGCCAAGACTTCCTCCACCTGGCTCTCCTCCCACTCTTGTGCAGAAAGAAGCCTGTTCTCTCCACTGAATGTCACAGCTCCTCCACTTCAGTTCCTGAAGCATATTCTGATGCTTAATTTATAACCACAAGGTTCTGCCTTGAAATAGAATAATAAGCACATACACAGAAATGAATACAGGAAGACATATACACTGCATGTATAAACACTGATATGTACAGACATATATATATATACAGACATATACATACTCATATATACTCCTATAGATATATACAGATATATATATATATACACAGACATATATATACTCATATAGATATGTACAGACATATACATATACAGACATATATATTCACACACGTATATATGGGCTCACAGACATGCACATGCATGGGTACACACATATACTACATATATGTGCACACACACCTGAATATCTATATACACACATGCAGAGATACATACAAACATAGACATACAGTCATATAAACATGCACCTATACACATATTTGTATATACAGATAAGCATGCATATGCATATATGTATATACGCATGCATTTACACACACAAACGCATATACATGTACACACACACTTAAATACACAAAGGCATCTATGTGAACACGTATCTATATACATACATGTATGCATGTAGGTATATATTACAGATGAGCATATGTGTAGTATTTAATGCATATATGTGTATATATGTATAGGTGTAAATAAACCTATACATACACATATGCATTGACAAAGGCAATACAAAGTTCATAGTAACCAGTAAGTTTGCAAAACCTACAAAGGAGAACTATCTCTCTTCTCTTGCAAGCACAAATCTATACACCTATACATCTAGCAGGTATTGCCCTGGGTGGAGCAGACAATGAAATCAGGAAATGGAAAACCATCATGGAAACCAGGTAAAATATTGTAAAGAAAATGGGGAGTAGAGATTTATGAGTTGTGAGTAATTCAAGCAATAAATCTTTTTTTTTTTTTTAAACATAGACTCCTTGGCAATCCAATGAAGGTATAGGTCTTTTGCCCAGGGGGCAAAAAATAGTAATACACTCATAACTATGTATAGGAACTCAGTCTGTCCCAGATTCCCCCAAAGAATACTTTGGCCTGGAGAGTTTTAGTAGACTCCTCTAAGCTCAATTTCCCTTGCCAAGAGAGCACAAGTTCATCAGAAAGATATTGCTCATAGTACAAACCCTCCCCTCACTTGTATTTTTTGAAGTCTCTGAATTTTAATACTAGTCTGTGTCTAGTATTAAAATATATTAAGTATACTCAGAAATATCATAGGCTAGCAATTTTTTAAAATCTGGAATTAGAAACTATGGTAAAATTTCTAACTCAAATTTCTAACATTTTTTATGAACTTGAAAAAGAGAAGAAAGAAGTCATATGTTAATATGAGAAGCTTACATGAGATCTATATGTTAGGAA
Source organism: Hippopotamus amphibius kiboko (assembly GCF_030028045.1). NCBI lineage: Eukaryota > Metazoa > Chordata > Mammalia > Artiodactyla > Hippopotamidae > Hippopotamus > Hippopotamus amphibius. The sequence goes on from NC_080197.1 coordinate 7,398,513, forward strand.
ATATTTTCTCAATATTAAATTATAGCTGCAAAACATACATTTAGACTGATCTATGTGGGCAAATCCTTCGTTTTGGAAAGGGCACTGGGCAAATATTAGTATTTGCAAACGCAATTCCTTTCTTGAGATCAGTATAACACATCTCTTTACTTTTGAAATTTGGATCTGATTGTACTTCAAAGCCTTTCTCTAGAAGACCTCTAACTTGAAAGAAAAATCAAACCATTCAGGCACAAGAGAAAAAGATTTTGTAATGAGATTTAAAAAGAGCCAGAGGCAGAACCACACTTTTGAGGAGAGAAATAACTAAAGGGCACCCACTTCTGTATGTACTGCCGACACCATCTGTGATTGCCAATTTCAGAAGGCAGCAACAAAAATCTCTAACCTTCAAAAGCAACAACCGTTCTGTTGTCTATCTATGTAGTAAACTATACAAGGAACAGGAACAAAGGAGAAACAACGTCTTGACTTGACTACTTGAGAAAGGAGGTGTAGACAGACGGGGTAAATGCTTTTGTCCTAGTGAACAAGCGAGACTCACAGGGGCCAGCTGGACGGGTGGAGAACTTTGGGATATGTTAGCTTGAGGTTACAATCACTCAACCTGCCATCCTCCTCCACTTGCCAGACAGGTATCTGGAAAGCAAATATGTATCCCCTACCCAGATGTAATGAAATGCAATTAAGAATTTATCTTTCTCTGACAATTATAAGAGCAATCTTCAGAGAAAAACATCTAAACTTACAAGGATCCTACTTTATCTTAGAGTTCCACTTTAACTAATGGTTTCTAAATTACTTGAGTGGAAAATTAAGAATGCAAAATTTCACTTAAGGATGCATTAGGAACAAAGTGCTTTTGCAGTAAAACTTTCATTAAGGAAGCTATGTACACATGCATTTAAAAATACACATCTTCTTCAGAATACAGGTAAAAAGAGAAAGTAATCCATTTGAATTATGATCTCTGGGGCCATGATTGTGTTTAGACTTCTAAAATGCATAAATTTCAGATTATCAAATACTATCGTTATCCAACATTGAGTTCCAAATGCAATCACTTTCTCCCCTACTTTCCCATTTAAGGGCTAAATGATTTCTGCCTGGAAAACCATTTTGAACTGTTTTAAGGGGGGATAAGGGAGGTACTACTTTGTCAAAAAAACTGCATTGGAAAATTGGCAAATAAAAGGCAAAATGTAAAAAACATCAAATGCCTTCTAGACTAGTGCTTCTTAAACTTTAACATGTGATGTACGGTTCGATCCACCTGGTGATCCTGTGAAAACGCAGATTCTGATTCAGTATGTCTGGGGAGGGGACCGAGATTCTACATTTCTAACAAGATTCCACGGGGGACACCCATACTGCCCATCCTCCCAGGACCACACTTCCAGGATGAAGGAACCAGAAAAATAACTCTCAGCCTGCCCTCTGTCACATAACCCATAAAGAACATATGTAAGTATATAGGAAGTACTTTCTTAAGCATGCCCAGGGGCTCCAAGTTCCCAAGATAGTTGGTGAAATTTCACCCCTCTGCACTCAAGAGAGCATATTAGGACATTGTCACAGTGAAGTAATTATAAGTAAAATCTGGAGTTGGCACTGCTTTATAACAACAAAAGTTAATCATCTGCAAGACCTACTACTTTATTATCACCATACTGGCTAGCCTCCTGGCTACTGCTGTTCCTTGGGAGAATTAAAAGCCATTATCGAATACATTCTTGCTGCCATTTATCCTGGAGCAATTCTGCAGAGTTGCCCATAGGAGAAGCAGCTCATTAATCAATTAGTTTTTTAATCTGGGAGCCAATACCCATGTGACTATGATCTGAGTCTCCTATAAAAGTTAGCGATCCTTTTCCTTCTCTGGCGTCACTTAATAAGCATGTTCTGACCAGAAAACATGTAGGCCTTTCCCATCTTGGTTTCAGCTAGTCTCGAGGATGAGTTTCATTGAGGAACCTTCCAAGATACACACACCCACAACAACTTGTCTTATACTACTCAGACTATAAAAATTATCCATCCCAGAAGTGTTCTCCAAAATCGGTAAAGAAAAAAAAAATTCCTTGAGCCATTTATATGGAAACAGACATATCAATTTCACTTATTTCTCAACTCACTTCCTAAGTATTATTCAATGATTTTTGTGACACTGTGATAAGAACTACTGTTCTAAATAAGAAAATAAGATGTTCCAACTCAGTTATATTAACAGGATTAAGCTTAACAATAGAATGTTGGTCCGATATTCACATGCCCGCGCCTGGGACACGGTAAGCGCACACAAAAAAGTTTGATTGTTAAATAAACCTGGAGAGTCAATAAACAGTATTGCTTTAGAATACATCAGCCGACTAAACCACACTGCTCACTCTCATGACAGATACACGTCAGCTATAACTCGCTGAATTAATCAGGATTTTTCACTTAGATTCATCATTTTTAATGCAAACTAGGCTAGAAGCAGGAAATTAAAACAGCCTCCTGCAGATTCTTTGTTCCAACAGCCTGTAACTAAAAAAATGACACAATTTACTCAAGATATATTTATCCACATCACACCGCCACTGTACCATGGCTCATGTCAGTGATTGCATCCCATTCTTCATTTTCGATCCATTGTTCTCGTACATTATATTCATGTTGAACATAGGACAGATGGACCATAATTTGAGAAGAATGCCGTGAACGTATCTCCCTGTTGGTCCGCAAACTGGCCCCTGAACACGGAGGGCAGAGAGGGACGGAAGAAAGAGGTAGACGGCTCTGGATGGGTAGGTGGCGGTTTTCACAAACAAGGGAACTTACACACGAGGCTTGTCTTGGGATCTGGAAGAGGGGTAGACCTCTGCAGGTGTCTGCCAGAATCTTGAGTTTATACGGAGACCTTAACGAGGTGCAGGCACTTAGCTCTGATGGTCTAAGAACACTTTACTATCTCAGGGCCATTCCTCATAACAGCTTCTACTGTGGGAACCGCGGGCAGAGCGTAGATTCCAAGGATGGGGAGGGGTGAGGAGGCTCCGACTGCCCGGGTCCAGCTCGGGGATGAACTGGCACTCACGTCCTCTCCCTGACCTTCTCCAACACTCACTTCTGTCCTCACACAGCAAAGGCACAGCGCTAAAATGTTACAGCAGAGGCCTTCAGGGTACAGTCAACTGAAAGTTCACCCAAGGGCCACTGGATGGCGGAGAACCATGTTGTAGAAAAACAATCGAGGTAAAGAGAAAAAAATAAGATAAAACTCAGCCATGGCCATTTTTAAAAGAACGAGGCAACTGTAGATGCAGGAGGCTAGACTGATCTTTAATCACGCGAAACATTTTTTGTTCTGTGTCCACGTGAAACCAAAATGAGTCCGTCGCAAGTGTCAACTCTAATAATAGCAGCACAAGGGCGCAGGCGTGACCCTTTCCTCCGCTTCTAAGGCTGGATTCGTGCTCCCACTAGTCGGTGACACCGGAGGGGCACGGCTTGTGCTGCCGATTCAAGCGATCGCACAAATAAAATGAAAACAGGTGAAGGTGCTGGACCCAAGGATGACCTGAGACACCGCCCCTTCTGCCTAGGGTTTTCCGTTTCCACTCTGATGCGCCTTCCAGCAGCCTCTCCTGCCCCAGTCCTCCTTCCGGAGCTTCCAGAAGGAAGAATTCCGACCTGTGCTTCTCCCTAAAGGATCCAGGGGGCTCTCCAGGTAAAACGGACCCACCACAGACTTCTCAACCCCACAGTAAATCCATTTTCCGAAAGAACACTCACTTGAGGTCAGGAATTACACAAGGAGAGGGGAACATGTGCTTCTTTGCTATTTTTGTGCTTTTGGCCTCTTGTCCTTGAGAAATAAAAACCCACTCTGAAGAAACACTTCAGAAAAACCTCTGTTCAAGGAAAAAAAGCAAAAACTCTTTTTCTTCTTTTTCCCTTTTTTCATTTTGTTTTTGCTTTTGTAGTTGTCCACATAGGTATCATGGCTAAAAAAAAAAAAAAAAAAGCTGGAAAACAAGATAATGGAGCGAACTTCTGAGATGCAGGGTACACAAGAAATGCGACGAGGCGCACAGAGAAGCGGATGCTGATTCTGTGTGAAAATCGGTCCATCTACCGCCAACCCTTTCAAGTCGGGGCCCCACAAGGGTCTTCCCGCCGGGGTGTCGCCGGTGCCAAGGGGGAGCTCCGTTCTTAGGCCAAAAAAAAAAAAAAAAAACCCGGAGGTGAGAGCTCACACTCGAGGGGACACCCACTCCGCACCGGGCGGGGGCTGCCTCACAGGGTCTCGTAAGGGGGCGGGGAGAGCACGGAGTTCTCGCGGGATGGGCGCGGCCACGCGGCTCGCGGCTCCAGGAGGCGTGTCTGCACGCGGCCCAGCACCCGCATCTGGAGTCGAGCGTCCGGGCGCAGGGCATCTACAGAAGGCCTGCAGGGGCGGCGAGGGGTTCGTGCTGCACCAGCATCCCTGGTCTGAAGGGCTGGGTGCGAAGCCTCTGCACACGGTCCCCTAAGAGCCAGTAACACCAGACGAAGCACAAAGAAAAAAAAAAGCTTAGACTTTATTACCCTGGTTCTATTTTGAGTTCCTTGGAATTGCAAATGGGCTTTGCTGATAACTCATCGAGGTATTTTATTAAATTAAAGGGTCGGACTGGTTAAAATGTAGTGCTTGTTAACCGTCTCGTTGCTGGAGATGCGCCCCTTTCAGTCAGTGCCCGTGATGACTCACTGGGAGGACCGCAGCCCATCAGGAGCCGGCAGCGCGCGGGGAGGGAGGAGCCTCTGCCGTGGAACCTGTTTCCTCTCCACCTGCCCTTCCGCAGGCCAAGAGCCCACCCACACGCAGGTGAGCCCCTCTTTGCGTCGTTGGTGTGGCATTTGGCAGCCAGGGATGCCGCCTTTCCTGGACTCGCGCATTGGCTGCTGGCAGTCCAGTTAAGGAAAGAAAAGCTGAGGATTCTGGAAACTGGCCCGAAGGGCTCAGACAACATGTGCCTGCGGTTTCCAGACAGAATATCCTTTACCATCAAAAGGAGGAGATTAAAAAAAAAAAAATCAGAGAAAGTGGATTTTCACTTGGCTTGAGGACTGCTTTAGCAGTCATTTGAAATGTATTGAAAATATTCCTATAGATAATCAGAATCAACAATCCTTACACAGCATGTATGCATCTTGGTCCAGGTTTTAAACTGTATGCTATTTTGAATGTTAATATAATACGGCCTCATCCAGAGATATTTATTACGAGACATCTTGAGATTGTCAGGTCGGAAACTTAGGCAGCCACCTCGTATCTTCCCCTCCCCCTTCTAGAATACATCAAGCTCTATGCGCGGTCAAATACGTCTTCTCTTCCTTCTCTTACCTGCCACTGCCCGGGTTCTGGCCTCCATCCCTCCTGGTTTAGATCTAGGGCAGCAGCCTCCTACCTGCATTCCCCATTCCACCCCTCAGGGCTGATTGTCATGCGGGTTTTGCCCGCCAGCGGGGGAGTAGGGGGTGCTATCCAGTTATGACTTTACTCCTCCTCCCCGCAAATCGTGAATCTAGGCACCAGGCTTTGCAGTCTCCCTAGAGAATCGGGCTACTTTCAAAATATATCAGTCACTCGATGTGCTAGTAGTAGCCCTACTATCTATCAAAGTGAATTTTCTAAGATGACCGACTGGTGTTAGTCCGTTGCTGAAAACCTTTCCTTTCAAAGGCTTTGAGACCATTGCTCTTAGGATAGAATGAATAAAGCCCACCTTCTTTTTAACGTGGATTACAAAGCTTTTAACAACGTTTGCTCACTGCATCTCCTTGCATCATTCACTCTCTACAAGTCATGCTGCAGTCATGTGACACCAACTGTAGGTACCCATCCCAACATATGGCTCCATGACTCGGTTCACAGTGCTTTCCCCCAAGCCTGAACCTTGACTATGCATCCATCAGTGCACTTACTGGGTGGACACAATCTGCCAAATTCTTGTTAGAGCCCCTAGTGCCTCATGTGGACCTTGGTACCCAGGAAACACTGAATTAATAGTTGCCAAATTGATTTAATTGAACATCAGAAATTAAAAATTTTTCCTTCTGCTGATGTTCCCAGAGCCTCGAAGGTGTTGGGGTGGAGGGGGTTGACTGGAGAGGTAGTCAGATGGATTTGGAAGATTCAGGCTCTGACATTTATATTAAAATCTCTCAGGGAGAGGGAATGAGAAGCGTATGAGCTGCACTTACTTCACTGTGACTTTAAATGATATCCTTGTCAAGGAAAAGCATGTGGGAAATTACTTAGGATAAAATGATTAAAAAAAAGAGTCAACCATTAGCAAGAAGTAAATTTTGCTTTCAAATCCTTGGTTAACTTTTGAGTTGATTTTTGATATGTTCATTTGTAGCTCTCTTTATAGTAAAACTTCCAAAGACATATGAAAGGTGTGGCAATTATAAAAGAAACAGTTCTATGGAAGAATATGTGGGTCCTTGTGTGGCACAGGTGTGCACACACACACATACACAGAGTAAATAAAACTTCACGGTAAGATCATTTTGGTGGCCTAGATCTTATAAGCCTTAGCATCAGCATTACCTACCTACCACACTGCAGGCGTCCATGTAACTGGAAACCATGTTGCACTTATGCTTACAGTTCTCCCCTGGCTCCCCACCAAATCCCGAGCTTGGCTCGCAGCATCTTCCGTTACCAGCTCTTTCCCACCTCTCCAGTCACACAAAGCACCATCCTTTGCTCTCTTACAAGAAGCTGCTTACAATCCCCAAATAGGCCATGATCCTTCCCACATCCTTCACTCTATGCCTGATCCCTCTGCCAGTCCCTTTTGTAATATTTCTGCCTGTCTGAACTGCCTTTTGTGTTTCAAAATGCCACTCCTATGTTATCCCTCCTGTAAAATCTCACCATAGTGAATATCTCTAACTTTTATTTGCCCAGCAACATTATATGTCAGTTATATCTCAATAAAGCTGGAAAAATTTTTAAACAAAATTCTTTATTTCCCAGGTGGAGGTCCTTGTGTTTCTCCATTCTAGAGTTGGACTGAACCGGATCCTGGGCCAGAGATTAGCCCACCCAAATCCTCAGGCTTACCTAAATGATCTCACACTGGGGATTAGCTAAAAGCAATCAAGCAGATCTTCACAGAGCGCGGCATAGCACAGCATGGTAGAAAAAGGATAGGCTCTAGAACAGACAGGCTCTGGAACTTTCCAGCTTTGTTACCATGAATAAGATATCTGGATTTTTCTGAGCCTCGGTTTGCCCATCATTACATGGGGATAATGATATTGGCCTAGCAGAGCTTTTGTAAAGATTATAAATGATATACACAAATCACTTAGCACAGTGTCTGAAGCATGGTAGTGTCTTCGTAAATCCTAGGTTTCATGATTATAATCTTTAAGGAAGGAAGAGTTTCTGATAGTGCAGCCTGCCTAGCAGTCTGCCTAGGTGCCTATTAAAGATGCCAGGTCCTGGGCCCTACAACCAGCCTACTGAGCCCACTGAACCAAAACTAAGGCCCCCAAACTGCATTTCAGCACACTTCCCAGGTTATTCTTAAGTAAGAATCACACATCTGAAAGTCCCTGAAATAAGGTGGAGACCAAAGGAAATAAAAAGATAGAAGGGGCATGAGGCTTGCTACTGCTGTTGACAATCTCAACAGTCATCATAGTAAGAACAATAACAGTAATAATATCAGCTGGTACAGAACACTGTTGCCAGATTGTTCTAAGTGCTTTATGTACATATTTCTTAATCCCCACAACAACCCCACAAAATACGTCCTATCATTATTCCCACATTTCAGGTGAAGAAATTGAAGTTCAAAGAGATCAAGTAACATAGCCAGGATCACAAAGCGAAGCTACAAATCAAATCCAGGCAGGCTATTTCCAGAGAATGAGCTCTCAGCTGCTGTGCTAGGACAGGAGGACATGTCCCAGCATCACACAGATACCACAGGCAGCCCCCAAGCACATCACTGTGAATTCAAGCATCAGCACCCCCACATCTCTGCTTCTGCCTCACCCGCACAAGCACGGTTGCTCACCCATCTCTGGCCCAGTGTGGCGGCACCACTCCTCCCATGTGACTGTCCTGACTGCCAGGCTTTGCCCCTGTTTTCACCCACCCATCCCCAGGGCCCACAAGACAGCATGTCGTACATAGGAAGGCACTCAATAAATTAATGTGCAGAACAATTGATCCCCAGGGTGAGCTCAGAACTCCACCTGCTATAAGTTCCTCAAACTGCAAGAATAAACATTTGCAACTTCATTTTTCACTCATGAAATTTCGTTCAAGTCCCTCGTATAGATATCATCTAACCTATAAACCCAGCTCTCCCTCCTTCCCCAAGATCTTCAGAGGCTCCCCTTCATAGTGTATATGTGTCCCCTTAAACCCAGAGTCAGGTTCCGTTGGTGTGTATCGTGTGCCCACTGTGTGCCAGCGACCATGCAGGCAGTATGACTAGCACTTTTCAGAGGGCACCACATAGTAGGTGCTTAGTCAACATTTGATAAACTCTGAAGTTCACCTTAGGCCCCTGTTGAACAGGAGATGAAACTGAGTCTAAGATGATTTGAGAACTTAAAAGACTCAGGGCTTCAGCCTGTACATTCAGTGTCCTCTCTACCAGGTAAGGTGGAGATCGTTTGAAAAACAGAGTTCATTACAAAAGCACTACAAGCTTTGGGTAAATCCGACGACAATGGTTTTACATTTTCCTTCAGGCCCATGTAGCATGAGATATTTATTATCAGCTAGCAGTACCTTAAATGTTTGCAGTACGTCTTACCCCTTGACTGGATTTCACATGAATTAATTTTAAAAGGGCAGTCTTTGAAAAAGGTGTCAAGTGATTTCTTCAAATGTTCTCTCCATATATGCTTTAAATTTACAGAAGTTTCAAATATAGGAAAAGCACATCTAAAATTTGACAGGAAAGACACCAGAATAACATTTAATATAACTTTTTATCATGGCATGAATCTCTGGCTGATTTATCAGATTCTGACAATGCATCACAAAGATGACTGTAAGGACTGGAAAAACGGTGGATCCTGCCCACCCAAGTGTGGGCTGGACCTAGTGGCTCGCTTTTAATGAATAGAATACAACAGAAGTGAAGAGTTATCACTTCTGAGATCAGGTTACAAAAGACTGAATCCATCTTGCTTGTTCACTCTAATGAAGCCAGCCACCATGTTGTGAAAAGCTCTGTGGAGAGGCCCACATGGCAGGGAACCCAGGGAGGCAACAGTCAGCAAGGAACTGAGGGCCTCAGTCCAAACACTCCTACCCATGACCACATGAGTGAGCCAGGAAGCATGTCCTTTCCAGTCAAGTTCAAGATGAGGTCAAAAGCCCTGTAGGAGCCCCTGAGCTGGAAGGCCCTGCTAAGCCACACATGGATTCCTGACCCACAGAAACTATGAGATAATAAGTGTGTGTTGTTATAGCTACACAATTCATTATTGGGCCAATTTGTTACACAGCAATAGATAGCTATACAGCATGGAAAGGATGCATGCAGTGAATGCCTCTGGCCTCATGCCATCCTGGGCCCACCTCGGACATGAGCTGTGGCTGCCAGAAAAAGTTCCATGTGAGCTCAGGCTCACCTCTAGCTGACACAATCCCACCCGGAGAATACATAGTGCTTCTTCTTCCTGGCCCAGGAGGCTGCTTCAATGCCACAGGGTCCCTTGGCTGGAAGAGCGAGGAATTTGATGGTTGTGGAGTCACCTACACAGAGGAGGACCCAAACAGGTGGATAAATGCCCAAACTTCTACCCTTCAGAGGACAGTTTTAGAAGGCTTTCTGCACACTTCTCAGAGGCTGCCAATGAGCCAGCAAAACTGAGCTGCCATTGCCAATAGCAATGACCTTGCTGAAACGTTCTTATGTGACCCTTTTTTCCCTTCCGTGGCTCACCTCCCGTACTCCTTTACCTGTTTCCCATGGTCACCTCTCAAATAAACCACCTGCATTCCAGGTCTTGTCTTAGGCTCTGTTTGGGGGGAAACCCATACTAAGACCATGCTGCTTGAACTGTCCACTATAGTAGGATTTTGGTAAGCACAATGGTTTATGGTAAGCAAAGGGCATGGGAGAAGGGAAGTATGGGGCATGTTTAGGGGATGGCAAATTGTGTGGTTTGCTTAGGACAGATTCCAAACTTGTCTGAAAGATTTGGATCATTTGTTACAATGTAGGTTCCAAGTCCCTTTTCCTAGAGAATCTGATTCCTGGGAAGAGGCCTAGGAATCTGAATTTTTAACTCATATGTATCCCAATAGATTTTTTTTTTTTTAGCAGTCAAATTTGGGAAACAGTGAGCTGGTGAAGGATGGGCCTTGGTGGCAGGGGAAGGAGGAAAAGAGCAAATTTGGTCAAAGACATACTTATGAAGAACTTCAAAATCTTTCTTTAAAGACTAGAATGTATTCTGAGAGCAGTGGGGAGCCATTGAAGGTTTTTGAGCAGAGGGCTGTGATGATTGAGTTACTGTGAAGTTATTTGGGAGCGACAAGACATAAATGGATTTCCTGAGCTGAGAGTTTAGGTGAGCTACACTGGGGAATATGAAGGCCAATAAAGAGGTTATTGCAAGTGTTCGGGTGATGTGGAGTAGAGATTCAACCGATATAATTGATCAAAAAAAGAGAAAGCTTTTTGTGAACTAAGCCTGAAATTTGAATTAAATAGGCTCGCTTCACAACATTTCCTTCTCTGTACCGCCTGCAGACTATGTTTGTAGGGCCTCTGTGCATTTCATTATCATTCTTGGCATGCAGTGTTAATCTCTTTTTGGTAATTAATTGCCCTTACATTACTCTCAAAGTTATGGAATTTTCTCAGGGGAAAACTCTACCGTGCACTTAAGAAATGGATGATTATTTATGTAGTTGGACCGCTTGGAAACATTTACATTTTTCCTTTATGATGATTAAAGCCTAATGCAAATAGAGTTTTTAACATAGGTTCCAAACATATTTTAATGTGTATAATTGGAAGTTTGACACTTACCTGAGTGTTAGTTTGGAAGTGAAGCAGATTTTCTAATTAAATCAAAGAAGAAATTCATTACTACCTTAAAACAAAATGTTATAACAAAAAGAAAGAAAGGAAAAATACCAACGTAGTCTTTTGGTTTGGGCTGCATTTTGCTTACATATTTGTCTTTTGGGCAAAAGGATTAAGCAGTAACTATCAAGATATGATTACCCACATTCGTAAGACTGAGAAATTTCATTATTATTTTAATAGAAAATACATTTCTCTCTCCTGCTCCTCTTTCTCCTCCTTCTCCTCCTCTTTCCCTCTCTTCTTCCTCCTCGTTCCTCTCCCTCTCTCTCATCTTGTAAAAGTACTTGTAAGTATATGGCACAAGAGTATCTGATTAATCTCAAATGAGATGGAGCCTTTCTCTTTGCAACATGCATCCCAAGTACAATATAAGAATGTGGACTGCGGAGTATGGAGTCAGCCCAACTAATAAGTTGTCATCCCAGCCGTGGTGTTTGCATGCTGTATGCCCACGGGCAATCATAGTTAGCTCCAGCCTCATGGGGGGTCTATAAAGATCGAATTAAGCCCCATGGATGAGACTCTTGGAAGAAAGCCTGACGCCTGATGAGAGCCCATATAGTAGTGCTGTCTTTATTATACCTCACCCCATTCCTCAGAGGAGTCTAGCCACCATCCCTGAAGCAGGCAGTGGTGGTGGAGGTGTTGGGGCCCATGGGTTCCTCTACGTATCTCTTGTGGCTGCCCTGTTCACAGATTCCTCTCCACCACCTTCATGAATAATGTTAAATCGCCATTAAGTGAAAGTGTGTTTGCTTACCGGGAATGAGGAAATTTGGGTCTTGCATGAATCCCTAAACTTTCATTAGCACTGAAATAGGTTGTGCTTCCTTTTTCGTCGGTTGATTCAGAGGATACTCTTTCCTCATTCATCTGCTGTGATGGGTGGCTGAGAGGATACTGGAATTAAGCAGCATCTTATTTGTCCTTTCAAAGTTGTCTAATGCGGGGTGGGGGGCGGGGTGAGGAAGGCAAAAGAAACTGCTATTCGCATAGTCTAATTGTATTATCTTTAGGGCAAAAGCTGAGAAGAAGGCCTCCAAAGCTAAACCAGGAGGTTCTTGCTCTAGGTCACCCAGTTGTCAACATGCAGAAGTCACATACCTTCAGCTTGTCTCTAGGAGGTCAACTAGTCAATCTATTAATGCACTATTATTAAACCTTTGGTGGAATCAATAGAGAAGGAACGCCTAAAGGAAAGCAGAAGTATTCCAAAAAGGAAGATAAAAGCCAGCGAATTAAGAAAGAGAGAGACAGAGATATGACAACATTCAGTAGGAAAAAGATCAGAATGATTAGTTTTGGATACAGCATGTCAGGTTTAGTGACTAAGAAACGAAAGCATTAAGCCAGGGAATTCAGGCAAACATATACTGAGGAAAACAGCCAAACAAATGGGTAAGACTTCATGGTGGTGCAACCAGTGCAGAGTATAACTAACAATGAATGTACCCACACCACTCCTGGTGGCCTCAGCAACCAGAACACCCCTTCATGTACATAACACAGAGATTAGAAAAGGCATATGTAAATAAAATAAGCATTCTTCACAGAAAGAACCAGCACCACGTGGGTGATGGTCTAGAGAGCAACTTGGGAGATGTACGTGCAGCAGACAGAGGATGAAGTCTTGCGGGCATGGACTTGGGCTGGCAATGCAAGTGATTGAAGTAACTCCCCAACCTTAAGAATTTTTGTGTTTGAATGCTTTTAGTTCTTATACATAAAATAACTATTGGCAAATCGCTGGCCACTGCTTCAGGGAAGCAAAGTCTCAGGTCTGGGGAACACCAGGGCTAATTTTTCTAAGGGCAAAAATTTGCTTGAGTAGCTGTGAGTATCCTCCCTGGCTTATTCTCCAACCAGGGACTGGGGTAGAGGGACAGGGGCATTAATAAGCGCAGTGGAGAGAGGCGGGATATAGGTTTGTCTTCTCTTCCCCAGACCTGCCTGTTTGTCAGGTAATGTGTAGTTTTCTTAGAAGGTGAGGCAACCGTGAGCATGGTCTTGAACACAGACTAGACCTGCAGGTTAAATAACGTTGAGAGGAAAGAGCCTTAATGGCCATCCGTGTGCGTTTAGGAAGGGAGATGTGGAAAGCCAGAGTGAAAACCCACCAGTGCTTTTAGCCACAGTGAGCGTTACCAGACTGAATTTGGTGGTGAGGGAAAAGGGGACTTGCCACGGTCACATAAAAAGCAATACAGAAATATCTGTGTTGCTTCTGTTTGCCCGCTTTGAGGGTTACTGTCTGCCCAACTCTGTGTTGGACACACATGCATAATCTCATTTAGTTCTCCCTACAAACACATAAGCGAGATACTGCCATGATAATCCCAGCTTTGCAGCTGAGGAACAGTGGAGCTCAGGAAGTTTCAGTGCCTTGGCCAGAGTCGTGAGCAGATTGTAAATGGCAGCACTGGGTGCAGATCACACTAATCTTAGTCCAAAGCTCACTTCCTTAACCTCCCTGCTATATATACTCCCTCCCAATTTCATCCTGCTAAATAAACGTATTAATGTAATCTGGAGTGAGAATCTAAGCTACTTGTATCAGATTCATCTATGATGAGGAATCCTGAAAGGTTTAGGGGTAAAATATTACCGCATTCACAATCTATGAAACTAATTAGCTGGAGACACATGTAATGATTAGAGTGATGCTTTGGAAAGGAAACAAAGGGGAAGCAGAGACATGGGATCGTTTATTGGGGGAGCACGTCAATCTCTATGAGAATGCAAAAGAATCACCTATGTTTGCTACTATAACTTCCCTAAAGTTATCTCCTTTTGGAGACTTTGCGAAAGCATATATCTGTATTTTATTTAACAAGGGAGAAGAAGAGTAGGGCCCTTGGTACAGGGATTAAAAAGAGGACCTGCCGAAGGAACACATGCAGAAGTGCAGCACCCACAAGGGAAGAGCAAAAGGAGGTTATTTTAAATTACATTTTCTTTAAGTATAGAGCCCGCCACCGAGAGAAACCACGTTCCACTTCCAAAGGATAAATTTAATCGAAAGAAATCAAAATTGTTTTCTTTTTCCTTTTTGCAGTCACGCCTGTGTTGACTTCTAGACAGCTTTATGAGATATATGCCAAATGCAAAGTAGATACTGAACTATGATAATTAATATAAGGGTTTGGCTTTCTTTTATAATCATGCGAACCACAGGGACTGCTTATTTTATTAGCTAAATAATATAAAGCACAATACTCCTGCAGGCTTTGATGTCATTAAGAAATAGAGAGGAATAACAGTATTATTGAAAGAAAAATGCCACAGTGTGTTTCCAGCTCAAAGTGGCAACATGAACTTACCTATTTACCTATACTCTTTACCCAAATTCTCATTCAAATGACCAACATCATATAAAAATAGAAAGTAATCTATTTCAGAACAGAAGCCATAGGAGAATCAGCCAACTGTTTGCAAGAAAATCTACCACTGTAAATTAGAGTTAATTTGTGATTATAGAAGAAAGATACAGACTGGGAGTAGCCTCAACACATGAAAGAAAAGTCCTCCAGGTGGAAGGACTACAAGAAGAATTCATATAAAGACACAACTGAGGACTTTCCTGGTGGCTTGGTGGTTAAGAATCCACCCGCCAATGCAGGGGACACAGGTTCCATCCCTCGGCCGGGAAGATCCCACATGCCTCGGAGCAACTAAACCCATGCACCACAACTACTGAGCCCACGAGCCCCAACTACTGAAGCCCTCAAGCCTAGAGCCCATGTTCCGCAACAAGAGAAGCCACTGCAATGAAAAGCCCATGCATTGCAATGAAGAGTAGTCCCCGCTAGCTGCAACTAGAGAAAGCCAGCGCGCAGCAATGAAGACCCAATGCAGCCAATAAATTTAAAAAAAAGACACAACTGAGGGAAGCCAGCTGGTGGGAACCAGGGAAAACCAAGCCATGTTGCTTGAGGGTGAAGTAGGGTATGTTTTAATATTCTTACTGCAAAAGTCAAGAGTCCAGATCATGTTTTGTATGGGTAGTATGATAAATACAAGAAAGAATAGCAAATATCTGAACAGAGAAACCCATAAACATACACACACAACGAGAGCACAGACAAAAATGCTAAAGTAACCCAAATAACTTGTAATAAATATGAAAACAAACAGCCTTATCAAAAGACAAAAGATCTTAGATTGTAATAAAAAAAATTTTAACCAAATGTTGATTACAGGAAACAGAACTAAAATAAACGGTAGAGGAGAAAAGGAAAAGAACAATCATTTATGGAGCATTTAATACTCGGCAATCACTGTTCTAGGTATTGTACAGATTTTTATCCTATGTTAGTAACTACTACGCAAGGTGGTACTACTTTATTACTGTGTTACAAGTGAGAAAATAGAATCACAAAGAAGTTAAATAACTCTCAAAGCCACACAGTTTACTCAGTAGTAGATCCATGAAATTTCTGCCTTAGAGGCAAAAAAAAAAAAAAAAAAAAAAGGCAAAACATAGTTGGCAGATTCAAACAAAAGGAAGGCATGCAACATTAATATAAACAGTACCATTTCTCCATTTGTTTGGTGCTGAAATATTGGAACAGGAAACTACACACATTCCCATAAAATAAAAACTTTCTTTAAAAGGACAGAAAAGATAAGGAGGACAAATAGTTATAAAAAAATCAAGTGAATTAATAATCCTTATTAAAATACATAGAATACAAGGTAATTCAACCAGATACTTAACAGTATCTACAGAATTTTTCTCTCTCTTTTTTTTTTTTTTAATTTGAAGAGTCAGTCCACAATGTTGTGCTAGTTTTGGGTACACAGCAAAGTGATTCAGATATATATATATATTTTTTTTCTTTTACAGATTTTTTTCGATTATAGGTTATTACCTACCCAGAATTTTAAATTGATAAAAGGTCATACATGTAAATGTCATGAGTTTTTCCATAAGGAATCTTCCTAGAAAGAGCACAGACCAGCCATGCATGATTTTCCCATAAGTAAATGGAAGAATACATGAATGGATGAACACCTGTTTGTTTTTGACAGTCCAAGTTAAGATAAGAAAATTCTTTCCTAAATGTAATAGATTTTAGTTTAAGAAAACACACACACATACACACACAATTAAATCCTAAAGGCAGAAATTTCCTGACCATAATGTAACTATTAGAAATAAATAACAAAATAAACCACTTAGTTTAAGCATGTGTAATATGATATGATGTATATAACTGCATGTAAATGCAATGAGAAAAAGATGTGGGAATTGGAGTCTCTTAAGAACATATAGATGAGTTTTTTCATCAGTGCTTTGATGTGCATGCATTTTTATATATTTGCATTGTGAAGTTGGTAAAAATATGTTAAACATACCAATGTTTTGTAATCCCTTGGTGTATTTCATGTTTTTTTTCTAACATTGTATATAGTTTCTCTATAAAGTCTTTAAATTATTCTTATAAGAAAAAGACAGCTTTGTCATATAATTAAAAATATCCTTCTTCCCACCTCAAAAAAAATCTCACTGCATGTTAATTTTTCAAGAAATTTAAAACTTGTGGAATAAATTTTATAAGGATGAGTCTTTTAACCAGGAGTTACTGAAACAAAACGATTGCCCCATGATTGCCTTTAAGAGACTCATTTTTAAAAGACAAAGTGTGACAGATATATCAATTTTTATACCCTATGATATTCCTTTAAGGAAAACAAACTGTCTCTTTTGCCTAATTTAAAAGTTAATTACTGTGCTGTAATTGTGAAATTGGCTTGTTTTAAAGGACTCTATCTCTTATCATCTTTAAATTTAAAATAACCTGATGACAGTAAAAGTTATCATTACATTCTTCCAGTGTCAGAGTCCCAGATGGCATGATAAAAAAAAAAAAAAGAATAACCAATAACAATTTAGTACTCATTATATGTATAAAAAATTATAATGATTAGATTCAACTTTTGCACATATTTTCCAAAGATGCACTTATGCATAAAATCACATTTTGTTTAATTTTAATTACATGTTACATTCTTTTAAACATAATTATCAAGGTATATTCTTCAGTTCCGTAAATTACTACATGAATAAAACAACAGCAATTCAAAGTACTATTAAAGAGGTAAAGGTGAAGGTATATATGATCCAAAGAAAGAAAGCCCTTTGAAGGTTTTGTGAGGATAATCACAGTTACTGTGCGTGAGGAATAATGATATCTATTCAGATATTTGCTATTCTTTCCAAGAATATAGTTAGGGGTGAGGACAACCAATGATGTGACATACAGATCCCAGGGCAGGGGGGCAGGGGAGCATGCGGGGTGGGGGGCACAGAGGGGGTATGTATTCTGTCCACAATAACTTAGCACTTTTACTAGAATCGTGTGATTTAAAAATAATAGGAATTAAAAGAAAAATTTAAATGAAGACTATGACTAAGACAATGTTTTAAGCAACTTTGAATAACTGACTCAGGTGCTTTCACTCAATTCACTAGGCGATGGGGAATCATGATGGTTGCTTTAACAGAAAAGAAAAAACACGTGTAACTTCACTTGAGGGACAGTTGGTATTGTACTAATAAAAGGTCAGGGAAAGAAAGCCTAAATCCAAGGCACTCCATTGAATCCTTACTCTGTTCCAATGGTTCTCAAGCTTCAGTGTGTGCATTTGCATCACCTGCAAGGTTTGTCAAAGTACAGGTTTCTGGGACCCATTCTCAGAGTGTCAAGATTAAGTAGGTCTTGCATTTCCATATGTTCAAATGTGGTGCTGATGCTGCCAGACTGAGGACCACACCTGGGGAACCATTGTTCTAGGAGTTCCGTGAGAACTAAGGACACCTGGACTAGTGTGGTTCATTAGGATCATACTGAACTAGGAAGGACAGAAAATCTAACTGTGGCTAAAGAGAGGGAGTTTGTGTTTCCCCCTTACAAATTCTGAAGGAATATCTCCATGGATCATGCAGTTGCTCAAGAATGTCACTAAAAATCTAAGCACCTTTGACATTTCTGAGCTGTATGGTATGAGGCTTTAAACCTCATGGTTTCACCATGGCTGCTGTACCTCCAGGCATTGTGTCCCTAGAGGGCATTAACAAGGCAAAAGGCTTTTTTAAATCTTTGGTTAGAAGGACTGTCTTATCAAGAGATTTATAGCAACATCTCAATAGCCAAGCATGTCATAGGACATTCTTTCTCCAGCTCCAAAGGTGGTTGAATAGAAAGCAAAGCAGATTACTGGCTGGCGCATTTGTCTTTCTGAACAAAATCAGGACTCTTCTAACAAAGCAGTGGTCATGGGCATTAGGTGGGTGACTAGCAGTGTTTGCCACACAGGGGAGTAGAATGTGACTGTAGACATGAAAGGCTAGAGCAAGAAGATGTAGATCTTGAAAACTGATTTCTGAATCTTTCACATCCTTCCAACCTCAATTTAAATGTAATTCCTCTACGGGGATATATGTATAAAAACAGATGATTGAACTTGGTGTACCCCCCAAAAAATAATAAATAAATAAATAAATAAATAAATAAATAAATAAATAAAATTAAAAAAAAAATAAAATAAATGTAATTCCTCCAGAAAGCCTTACTTGACTTACAACTCTCAAGTTAAAGTCTTCTATTATTTAGCCTTGGCAACTGGGATAATTAATCACCAGGTAATTCACTGGAGAACAGCATTCAGAACATCTAGGACTGATAGGGCTCCTACCCATAGGTTATAGCAGAAGCCGTTGGCCTTAGTAGAAGAGTTTTACAAAAAAGTGGTGATCTTCCTGGGGAAAGGGTCTTTGTGAGAGTGCTGGAGCCTGAGAGAAGAGGGGTGGTATATAGGCTCTGGTGCTGGGTGTGGAGGGAAGAAACATAAGAAGGAAGCTCTGCCCATGAGTGAAAGTCATTCGCTTATCTCAGGAGAAATTCCGCATCCTTAAAAAAAGAACAGGCTATATTAAAAGGGAGCAATGAGAACATTTTTTAAAAGGAGAGTTTGGAAACTGAGAAAAAATGATGCAGAAAAAAAATTCTATGGAGAGACTAAGAAAAAGGGCAGAGCTCAGAGTCACATTAATGTGCTTGAAAAAGCTAGATAAAGTTGAACAAGTTTTCTACATGAGAGAGTGAAGGGAGAAAAAGGAAGATCGAAATTAAAGAGAAAAGTTTAAGACATGAATAAAAAGATCCAAGAGGCCCATGAGTCAACTAATAGGAGTTAGAAAAAGTAGAGAACAGAAATAATGAGGAAGAGGAAATAATCAAAAAATAATAGACTGGAATGTCCCTGGCTGGAGAAAAGCATAAGTCCTTAGACTGAAAGGACATTTTAACGTACTCAGTAGAAAGAAATATAATACATTCAGAACAACAGTGCTGAAGAGGACTTCCAAATATTTACAGGAAAAGGAAAGCAAAACACACACACACACACAAAGACATTCTACCTATGAGGAACAAAAAATATCAAAGTATCAAAATTCACTCAGAAACATAGATGCTGAAAGACAATGGAGTTCGATGGCAATAGAGTTTAGAGCTGTGAAGTTCTGAAAAACTTCAGATGGAAAAGCTGTTGAACTCAGAATTCTATAATCATTCACATTGATAATAGAATTTTATAAACAAAGTATCAATCAGAAGTGAGGGCAAAGGAAAGATGATATTACACACTTAAGAATTCAAAACAGTTACTATCAATGCACCCTACATATTTTTTCCAGTTTTGTTGCGATGTAGTCAACATGTAACATTGTATTAGTCCAAGATGTACAACATAATGATTTAACATTTGTATGTACTGCAAAATGATCAGCACAATAAGCCTAGTTAACATCTATCACTTCACATAGCTACAAATCTTTTTCTTGTGATGAGAACTTTTAAGATCTAATCTCTTAGCAACTTTTAAATGTACAACAGGGTATTGTTAACTCTGTCACCATGCTGTATGTTACATCCTCAGAGTGAAAGCAGTTTGTATAACACTTTCCACACTGTACCACAGGTAGATTAGCAGATACGTCTTCCGTATACCTGTTTCTTCATGAAATATTTCCAGCTCCTTGAGACAGGAGCAATATTTAATTCATCTTTGCATATATGCATCTTGTAGAGCCTGATAAACAACTGCTTAGTAAAGAAAAGAAAGGAAAGGGGAGAGAAAGGAGAGAAAGATAGTTCTGTTTCAGGGATCAGTCCCATCCCAGGCACCTTGGACTAGCATTATTCAAACTGGCAATACACTTCTGCAAGTTGGATCGATTCCACCACCTCCAGAATTTTCTGTTCCAGCCCAGTCTCCTCTGTGAGCAAACACAATGCTGAAATGCGTAACTACCATCTCTAAACAACAAAAAAGCCAGAATGCAGAAAGGGCTGGGAAGAGAGTAAAATGGAAGGATGTGGCTACATAAGAATGAGGACCCAACTCACAGGTGGGAGCAGCAGCCCTGAGAGTGAATGGCTGTTGTCAGAGGGGTGCTTGCAGCTTAGGAATCCAGGAGCAGGTTCGATTTGATGCCGTGATTGAAGGAGTGGTCAAGTGAGAGGCCAGAATGGCATGGAGCTCACTGACAAAGAGGTTGAGGAACAGTGTGGCCAAAGTAAAGGACAGTCATCAGCATGTGTGCTGAAGCTCTGCGATTGAAATCCACCAGAACTGCCCACGTGAGGTCAGGAGGACACAGCATGCCCCGTCTTAGCGTACCTTTGTTTAAAACCCCTCAGTGGCTCCCCACGGGTCTTAAGATCTACAATTGCTAATACAGCTACACGGCTCGGCAGAGTCTCCTGCAACCCCCATGCCCAATTATTTGCAGCAACTCGAGTTAGGAACCCAACCTGCTGTCTTTCTCAAGCACAGAGCCCCTTCCTTCTCCTGGGACCTGTGCTCATGCCGCATCTCTGCTTATAACACCCACCACCCTGCCTTCTACCCTCCGCTTACGAACCCCACTCGTTCTTTGCCGGGGTCCAGCCCAGGCAGGATCCAGGGAGTCCCTTGGGAGGGGTAGAGTCGGCGAGAAAAAAAAGAGACAGAGAGACAGGAGGCAGAGAGAGAGAGTGAGAGAGAGAGTGAGAGTGTGAGAGAGAGAGAGAGAGTGAGGTTGCAGAGAAGAGGAGAGAGAGTGTGAGAGTGTGAGAGTGACTTTAATTTTTGCTCGGGTCTTATATATCTTACATCTTGTTATGTGGATTTTTCATTAGGGGCCCCATATCCCTCCCCCAAATGTCCCATTGATTCCGCCGGGGGCCCGTCCTTAGTCAGGTGATGAGTCTTCTATGTAATCATTAGTTCTTATCAGTTCTTCGCGTTCTTGTTTTGTCCTTCCAGTGGTTACAAGGGGGAGGGGAGCACAGGATAACAATCTCTAAGGGCAGGCCTCTCAGGCGCCCAGGCTTGAAGTGACAGACACATTGTTAGCAGGTTAAACTTAATTAGTGAGCTACATTCTCTATGCTCCGTGACAGCAGACATACAGGACATGGACATAACATAGATACCCGTAATATTCCGTTCTTATAAGGGAAGAGTGCATGGGATATTTTATAGGCAACTTTGGTTTGAGTGACCCTCACTTCAGAGGTTTGGGATAATTGTGATTGGGTGAGGCAGCATTCCTGATCACAATACATGGCCCATTACGGCCGAATTGCCAGCATGGCCCAAGAGTGGGGATAATAAGTTTAAACATTCCTCCATTACCCGGGCCCCCTAAGGGTCTACATGTGATTTGTTTGCGGCCCATAGAATTTCCACAACACCAAGAAAGTGGGGGGTAGCCACCATTCTTGAAGGCAGCGTTGGCGCCCCTCACCCAGAGAGCTCATCATTCCTAGAAAGAGAAGTAAACAGAGGAAACTCATAGTGAAACTAAATCTCGGAGAACTCCGGTACTTCCAAGATGCCTGCTTCGCAGCTCTCCCGAACCGAAGATGCCTTCATCGGAATTCCCGCCTTGCAGGCCATTCCCGAAGTGCTCGGCCTTGCCTGAGCCTTTAGGCAATCCCCGGACGGCTCCCGGCAGTTCTTCTTTCTCAGTTTAAATATTTCTTTCTCCAAGAGGTCTTCCCTGTGGCACTGGCAGATCAGGTCTCCCTGGTGTACACTCTCCGCAGCACACTTTCCTTCACCGTGCCTGTTGCCATCGTAATTGGAGTTATTTGTTCATAAGTTTATAGTTTCCCATCTCCTCTGGGTTTTAGTCCTTGAGGGTAGAGGCAGGTCTGTCTTTGTACCAAGCTCAGGGCAGCACAGTATCCAGCACATGCATTCCCACCAGGAGCTGTATCACCCCTAATGGGGCAAAAGCGGGTTCTTGGGGGAGATGGAAACAATCTCACTCCTTTTATGTGTAAAGCAGAGATCTACGTACAGAATAAAAACACATTCTGTGTATTATGTGGTATTAAAATTTCATGGGGTGCAGGAAGGCAATTAGAAAATGTCTAAAATTTTCCTTGGGTAGACGATAACAGACAAAACCAAACAGGACAAAATGCTGGTCCACGGCTTCTAGCACCGGGCGGGCCTGGGTAGAGCTGACGCTGAACTATACAAATATTGAGTGAAAAAAAAGAAAAACTCAAGGTAGAAGGAAATCATCGATTTTGATGTGGGCCAGAAGGCAGATAACCTTGCACATCTCATGAACTGCAGTGAAACATGCTCACTTCACTGTCCTCCCCTAAGTCTGCGCATAAGGGAGACTGCAATCTTTCGGGGAGCTTGGTGTTGCCTTATTTGTCTTAAATTCACATAATTTTAGACACTGCTTTTAAAAAACAAACACTATGAACAGAACAGAGAGGAACTGAATTCCTGAAATGTATGTAGGTGGCTGTACAGCTCAGGTTTGCAAATGTGGCCAATGCACAGGGTTATATTTAAGGTAACTTGGATGCCGACCTTGCTGGATGCCCACAGTGCTCTATTTTCCCCTCACAGAATTTCCACACTTAATACTGTTATTAAGTACGACTACAACAGGCACAGTGACAGCAAGTGTGCTTCCAGAGAGAGTCCCCCAGGGATACCCGATCTACTAAACATGAAGTTTTCCATGTAGCGAGCAGGGACCCTTGCTAATTGTATGGGATAAAGCATATTTAGGGAGAGTCTATCACACATTAACCACAGTAATTATTAGCTGTTTTTGTTTTTCTAATAGTAGTGGTAGTAATATTTTTAGTGCTGTTATTACTCGTTTCCTCACAGTTGTATCCGCACACCAAGCCCAGCATTAAAGCAAGCACTTCATTAATACCTGAGAAATCAATAAAATACAATTCTAGCCAGGGAATCTCTTTTCCCTCCATTTTGACCCTTTTGCTTTTTTTGGAATCAGTATCAGATAAAAACGAAACACCCAGGCACTTTTATTTAACATTTTTACAAACTTGTGGCACACCTGGGATAGCATTTTAGCTTGTTTTCACTTGATGTCACATAACAGTGGAGATGTTTATGATTCTCAAAATTAACATGGAACTTATTACTCTATTATCTCATTTTTATCCAATGAGCCTATTCCTTCCCAAATCACTTTGGGAGTCCCAAATTCTTCCTTTCCTATTTCAATGCCACAGCTGATACAGTCCACACCTTACCCGGAATAATCATTGCCACTTATTCACTCTGAGGCTGTCATCATACATGCCACCAAATATTAATGAGAAGAGACTCAGGCCTGTGGCTGCCTCAGAGACCACTCAGGATGGAAAATCAATCTCGGAGCGAGCAGCAGGGTGAGAGGATCCCGCACAGCAGCGTGCCCTGCTGACAGCGCCGAGAAACTCGGTTGCTTCACTCACCAGAGATGACAAATGAGCCTTGGATGAAACACGCCTGTGAGATTTTAGCAGCTCGACAGTGAGCACCCAGCTCTGAAATGTGATGATTATCCATCAGTGTGGAACACAACCTGGAGTCCCAGAAGCAGATGGTCATTTGCAGATTAGAGTCAACAGAAGAAATTCATGGGTGTCAGTTGTTTGTACATACATACAACATACCTACATATATGTATATATAAATATACATATATATGTCCTTTTCCTAACAGGTGCGTGTGAGTGCTTCATATGGAAAGATCAGGCATTCCAGCAGAAGAATTCTGTGCCCCTGGCCCTGCTCCCTCATAAAAAACACTACCACTTTCAATGGTGTCTGTTCACATATATTACAGTGGGAAAATTGAATAAAAACAGCATTCATTATGAATGCTCATAGTGAACTGAGCATTCATTTCGAGCAAAATGATCTACCAACCCAGCACATGTGATCCTTCCCCAAATCCTAGGAGGCAGGAGTTTCTATGTCTGTTTGGTAGGTGCGCAACCAACCAAGGCATGGAAACATTACAGACTCTGGCCACAGATGGCAGACTAGGGCCTGAATTTGTCTGTCTCAAAATCCATGATTTTAATCATTGCATTGTCATTAGGGCATCTTCTAGAACAAAAAGCCATTTTTTTTTTCATGTGGTAATAAACAAACACAAAGTAAAGACCATGTTGAATTTCCTGTCCCGTAAACACCGTATATTTAGTAATATAATCTGAAACAATGTAAATTTCTTTTATCTTTGAAACTTTAATGCATTATCACACACCATTAGATGGTTGTAAAACTAGTAAAGAATATGTTCAGGTCAAGAAATACAGCTTGAAATGAAAATGTTCCTTGGGAACATTGAGCCCCTGATGGGACTTCATTTGGAAACACACTGGGAGTTGTTGCAAAAGATGCTGAAATTCTGCATCTGATATAACCATTCTTGGAGCTGACCAGGCAAGGTGCAAGTCCTTTCTGGCTAGCTGCTCTATCTGGATTGACATTGCAGCATTTATAAGCAATAAAAACCCATAGCACCATTGTTCCCACTCCATTTGGCCCACACTGGGATAACATAGGGAGCTGAAAAAAATACTAATATCTGGATCACATTACTTGATATTCTGATTTGATTGGTCTGAGATGGGATCCAGGTACTAGTATATTTTTAAAGCTCCCCCAAGTGATTCTAATGCACATTCTAAGCTGACATGTACAGATATTGAATGAAATAAAAGGAAGGAGGATAAAATTTAGATAATGGGTAAAATAAGAGAAAATATTCTTGCTGCTATCTCTCTGGGTGTTAGGATAATATTTTGGAAATATTAATCATTTACTTTTCCCTAGTATTTTTCTCTTCTCCTTTGTCCTTAATCGCTGTGCACTACTATACTTTTCTCTGCTAATTGCCTCTGGAAAGGAATGTAATAGCAGAAAGCAAGAATAAAAGGAGCCTCCACTGGTTTCTTTTTTTAAAAAAAAATTGGAGCATATCTTGCCCATCTCTCCCTGGTAGAAAAATTTCTCAGTGTAGACAGAAGGGTGAAAATTGGAGTTTAAATCGTTTGAGTATAGATCCTCTGTGGGTCCCGGAGAAAAGAGCTATGGACAATATTCTTGCAGACTGAAGACTGGCCAACTCCCAAAAGATTTGAAGTATCCAAGAGCAAAGGTGTCCTGGGCCTTATTTCTTAGGTAAGGTCCCAGGGAGGCAGAATGTCTCCAGACAGTAATAACAATAGCAGCAACAGCATATATATCTAGACAGGAGATTTAAACAACATCTTATAAGTATTGCGTACAAATAGCATGAAGTAGAACCAATGGAGAGGTTGCATCAGCCCAAGAGGTACTGAGATAACAGAGGCTCACCAGTCTTAGAAGGAACTGGAACATCTCCATGGTTACCTGTGTAGACAAGTAACTGATAACTAGGCAACCCAGGCAAGAAGTGTCTCAGCAGACACTAAGAACAAGATGTCCCTCCCTCCCTCCAAGGCCTTGGCATTGTATAATCCAAGTTTTAGACAGAATTCAAGAAAGAAGGTTAAGAGTCTCCAAATTGCCTAAAATTAAATTTAATAAAAATTATAATATCAACGAAGAAATTAGCTCTGCATTTATGGACTGACATTGGTACCCACTATACTTTTAATTCCAATGGGCTTGTGGTACTCCACTCACATTCCCCCTGATTCATTCGCCACACCTGTCCAGCTTCGGTGTGCTTTTCCCTGCCAACATCTGCCCCTGTGTCCTTCTTCTGAAGCCACTTTGCCCACCGAAGCAGAGAGTGAGAAGGTTAAATGTCCTTACGAGGAGAGTCTTTAGCCAATGACTGATGGGTGCAAGGGTATAAAAGCCTAGCTTCCTTGGCTGAGGCTGGGATGACTCTGAGACATAACCTACACTCTAGAGGCCCCCGCAGGACCAGGATGAGGATACTCTCCGTGAGACTTAGATCACGCCTCACCCCCACTACCACCACCACCAAACCTCTCTGCCGTTCTGCTTCCCACACTTCCTTACCAGTTCCTCCTAGGAACTCCTCTTCTAAAAGATTTCCTCATGGATCCTCATCTCAGAATCTGCTTCCAGGGAACTTGACCTAAAAGAAAGGGACACTACTGTCTCATGCAGACTTTCTGTCTTCAGTACACCTGTTTCCTCAGCCACATTTCCTTCCCACATGCAGCCTCCTTAGCTCGGGATATAAGGTCTTCATTAACCTGACCTGTATCCGTCACTGGTTTCTTTCCTCATCAATCCCTGCCTTTCCTTTACATTCCCACAGCACCAAACTCTGATCCTTGAAGAAGGGGACTGTTTTACTTGTCCATGTTACCCGGTGTTGATTACTCTGTCCGAAGTGTCCCTCCCTCTCTTGTCCACCTGGAAAACTCCTATTTCAACCATAAAGCACAACCTTCTCAAGAAACCTGTCTTGAGTCCTCGAAAACATCAACTTCCCACACCCAAAAGAAAAAAATCTCTTATTATTCCTGCATCTCTATGCTTGGTTTTCACTTGCACATAGTGCTACCTTGTTTTTAAGCATACTCGGTTTTAATTTGTTTACCTGCCTTTGCTACTGGATAGAAAACTCTTTGTTAACAAAAACTGTGCTTGCCCCACACTGTCCTTGGTGCATAGCAAATAATTAATAGCACGTGAAATGTTACGTTATATTCCTCTATGAAAACGTTTTTCATCATCTTCCAACCTGACCAAATTCTAAGAATTACCCTTCGGTTCATACTCCTGATATTAATATATTTTCATAAACATTCAAATATATGCATATTTTTATTTTCTATAGAAGCTTAAAATTCTGGAATTCTTCTAATCTCCAGGGCTCATTTTGCCATTTCCCCTATGCTTTTCAGCCCACATCAGTTTTGTATAATTTGCATCTGTGTTTATCTCCTCCTCAAGGGGGTCAAGGACCATTATCATGTTTATCTCCTCATTCCCTCTAAATTCCCTTGACAAGTAAGTGTCAAGTGAATGAGTGAAGAAAACTAAGGAACAAAATGCAACTCTTGTTTTCCTGATATTTCACAGTTCTTTAAATGCAGACTTATGACTTAAACTTTCTTATGTCTCCAACAGGGAAGAGTGCCTTCTAATGCTCAATAAATATCTGTTGAATTATTAAGTGTTTTAACAGTCAATTTTTACATGAGTTGATACCACATTACCTTATTTTCACAGAAAGCAGAAAGTAAGCTATAGGGATTTGTCTAGAATTTCAAAAAGCTTCAGTGAGAAACTGAAGATTAGAGATCACAACTTCTGATCCATGACCAAGAATTTATTCCAAAAAGTCACTCAGCCTCTTTAAATTATATATAGTCAGCACCCCATTATGTCTTACAATATGAATCTAATGAATTATTCAAGAGAACCTTGATTTACTCTCCATCATCGATTCCCAGCTGGTTACCATATTGTCGACATCAAGGCTACTACTGAAGAGCCTGCCTACAGAAAAAGTAGAAGGTGTTTGAGTCATGCCACCCGAAAGAACAATACATTTAACACATACTATATCCTAGGCATTGTGTGGGGTGATTTATTTACATCAGCTTGTTTCTTCCTCAACAAGCCTTTGGGACGAGGTTGTAGTAGTATAATTGAGGTGCAGATCGTTAGATAACTAGACTTAATAGGAATAGGACAATGTCAATCTTGTCCAACATTCTACCCCTAGTGCCTGCAATACTGCATTGCAGGTAGCGAGTGCTCAGTAAATATGCACTGAATGAATGAATCTGCCTGAGGTTCTCAGGTTGGTAATGGAGGAGCTGGGTGTAAACCAAGGTTCCTCTCCTCTTCCCATCATGCCATGCTGTGTCTTCTGTAGTTTTGCACCTCAAGGTGTAGTGGTCCCTGGACCAGCATCATCAGCTTCGCTAGGAGCTTCTTACAAATAAAGAATCTCAGCTCATCCACCCTGAGACCTACTGAATCAGAGTCTGCATTTAATAAGAATCTCAAGTGGTTCTTGGCGCTCATTGAAGTTTGAAAGGCGCTATCCTAGGACATGTTTTACAGCATATATCCAAGTTCCACAATAATAATTCTCATGGTTTATTGGCATTTTTCTGTCTTCCAACAGAAGTGGAAATTAAGAATCAATTGCTAATAATCAAAAAGTTATATGGTTGAAATAACAGCCACTTATGAGGCACCTCCACTGCGCTAGGCACTGTGTCAGTGACCAGGGATGCAAATATCTGTAAGGACAGTTCCTATCTTTAAGCATCCCAGAGGTCAGTGCATGGGTTCTTAACCGGGGACCTGTGGATTTCCCCTCAAACCAGCAACCTGCCCCATCATCACATATTCAATACATCGCATTTTGCATTCTGTATGTGTGTGAACAAATGCATATTTTTCATGTGCATTTCAAGGTAAGCATCCATACCTCTCATCAGATTTACAAGGGTAACTAAAACTCACTTCTTTAGTATCAGAAATAAAAAATAGAATTGGACCACTAATGCTAACATAGAGGAAAAATCACTTAATCCTACTTGACTCTAATGTAATTATATCTGTATGATGTATTAGATAGATATACACAAATATGCATATACGTGATATATACATGTATGTACCTATATCAGAACATTTGACCATGTGTTATATTTCTATTTAGCCATTAGTCCTTATGAATAACAACAAAGCAGCAATAATAACTAATACTTACTGAGACTCTACTGTGTGGCAAGTGTGATTTTGAGCCCCGAATTAACTTATTTAAGTTAATGACAATTAGGAATGACTTGACAATTAGAAATTATTCTCATCTTACATATCAGTCAGCTGAGGCTGGAGAGGTAAGTAAATGCCCCAAGGCCACCAAGCTGGAAAGTGAAAGTGCCAGGACTCACCCTTGAACAGAGACTAGACCCTTAGCCACTACCCAGCCTGTGAATAAATGGGAGTGTGCTGATTATCCACAGTGGGGTTAAGAGTGATCCACCCAGGGAAGGAAGAAGAGGAACTATTTACAAGTGGTACTCACCCAGTTCCCCTAGCACTATTACAAGCCTAGCTTAGAGTCTTTAAATTTGTCACTTCAATTTGCCAGACATATGTGCATGAATTGAACATGTATTTGCATGTGTGTATAAGACAATTCTCATTATATATACATGCATATATGTGGATACACACACATTAGTGGTCTTAACTCAGAAATAGAAGCATTTCAGTTTCCTTTTCTGTTTCTTCTGCTGAACTTTTCTGCACATTCCATAGTAACCAGGTCCCTTGTTCCACAGTGGTTCTCAACCACACACATCTAAATTACTGGAGGGGCTTGTTAATAATTCAACTACCTGAAACCCTCCCTGACCTACTGAAAAACTATCTTCAGGGTTAGGGCTCATGTAACTACAACGTTTAACAAGCTCTGGGAATATGTATTTTTTAAACAAGCCCCTCAGGTGATTGAGTTTGGAAATAAATGCTCTTTATTGACCCTTAAAATGCCTGCAAATTACCTGGCCATCTTATTAAAGGCAGCTTCAGGTTCAGTAAACCTGGGCTCAGGCCTGAGATTCTGCATTTCTAACCAGCTGATGCTGGTGTTGCTGGCCAGTGCATCGCACTTTGAGTAGCGAGGCTGTGGATTACTGTTTTAACATTTATATTCCAGAATACATTTTGGCCCCAGTTTTAGTGCTCTGTACACCTAGAAACAACACACCCCACCAGTTTGAGGACTAAACCCTCTTTGTAAGAAAGGAGCATCTTGGACTTCTGAGGAGCAGGTGGAGATTTTTTGCTTTGGTGGGGGTTTGATATGAACCAAATGAATATGGGTTATTCTTCCCAGGCAGGAGGACTGCTCCATGTCTTTAATAGCAATATTCCCTTTGTAGCGCGCCAGCATGGTTACTTGTTAGAACACAAAATGATAATCTAAATGTTAACATGTTGTCATTAAAGAATGATGACCACTTTCAAAGTACAAGTAATCCCCGACATCCTATAAAGAGGTGATGGAAGATGTAATATTTTATTCATCCGGAGGCTTCATTAACAATTCTTCTTTAAGGCAACTGGGACTCTAGCATCTTACCCGAAGAGCTTTGACTGGGATAGTAATTAGTTCAGCCTAAAAATCATGAGGATGTATTGGCAAGAGGTGGATTTAGTGTGAAGCAAAGAAGCACCTTATAAATGGAAGCATGCACAATTTCTTTTGCCAACTCTACACACATTCCTGGAGGCATGCTGACATAAGAAGTTGCCTGCTCATTGTGCAGGGGGAGAGAAGCGGGGGGCAGGAATGCAGTCTAGTTCCCTAAATGTGCTGCCAGCTTTTCCAGTAATTATACAATAACACATTATGATAACTGAATACCACCAATCACTGTCATCACCATCGCCATACCATAGAAGTTATCAGTGATAAAAACCCAACTCAAATTGGCTTAAGATAAAAAAAGAATAATTTATTGGCTTATGTATCTTTTAAATGTGTAAGCGGTTTAAGGAGTTTTAATGAGTAATGTGGTGTTTTGCTCTCTCCTTCCACCACTTTTATTTTATTTCTTTGTCCTACTTCCTGGTATGGTGCCTGTCTTAGGCAGATACTCTCCACATGAAGGCCCATATGGAAGCTTCATATGTTTGCAAACAGCACTCCCAGAAGAATTCCCAATAACGGTAGCAAAATTTCTGGGCATTGGGTCTCATTGGACCAGCCTGGATCATATGTTCATGCTTGAAGCAATCAATTTGGCTGGGGGATGGAATGTGCTTATGGGCCTGGGTCACATGACCAGCTTCTGACTATTAGCAGGTGGGAATGGGTTTAGGGGATCTATATCAACTAAAAGAAAGTGAAAGAAGGAACTGTTATCATGAGAATAATTTCTAGAGCAGACTGGAATCCCATTTGACCCTTACAACACTAAGAGATACATAGACACATTATAGATATGTTATATCTAAAGGGAGATATATCTGTTTTTAAAATACAGAAAATGAAGCTTAAAGAGACGTATTAGCAGGGCGCCCTTGTTTCTAGAAGTGAAATCTTTATTCACAACAAGAGGGGGAGAAATAGGAGGAGAGAACTATGTACTGGTTCACACAATTGAAAAATTGGAAATTCTGTCCCCTATCCCAGCTGAGTCCACGGTGCTGTGGGCTTTTCCTTATTCATCTCTGTACTTGCTTGATGCTTAGACACAATTGCCTCTTATGGTGGGAAAGGTAATTGCAGTAACTCCATGGCAATATTGTCCTTGTGGTGATACCAGAGATAAAATTGGTGGTGTTCTCAACAAAATTTTAGCACGTTTTCCTGGAATGACTAGGATTTGTGTAGCTTGTAATCTGTAATCATCTTTACACCAACCACTGTGGACATGGGTTTTACTGATCAGCCAGCGTGAGTCACTTGATTGCTTTTGTCATAGGAAACACAAGGATGTAACTGTCAGTTTTGTCAGATGGGCACACGGCAATTAGGGAAAAAAAATGCATAACCAAAAAAATACCCACAAAAAAACCTGATATCTACTCCAAGAGATTAAGTAATTTATTCAAATTCAAAGCACAAGGAAGTATTTCTTCTTCTAGCCAAGACAGAGTAACAGGGACCAGTCTGACTGTCCCTCCTGAAACCACAACCACCACAACAAAAATAAAACAGATAAATATAAAAAACTAGTGTGCAAGACACTGGACTTATGCAACAAAGGACAGTGATTCTCTCAAAATATGGGAAACAAATGAGGTAAGCCCTATGATGTCCCCAGTTTACTCATTTGAGAGTTTTCTGGCCTTGGAAAAGGGAGGGGTAACTTGGCAGAGTCCAGTGGACTCCCTGAGTTGAGGAAACAGAGATGAGAGTCAAGGAGACAGAGGAGGCCAGAGTCCACAAGACGGAATCCCAGAGAGGAGAGGGATGCGCGTGGAGAAAATTCCAGACATCTGCAGAGGGTCCTGCTTGAGCATCCATCCAAGTACTGATACATCATGTTTGTAAGGAAACTACTGGAGACCATGGTCAGAACTATCTGAAATAATTAGAGGGAACAGTAAACAGGACTTACTCAGGGTCAGAAATAGTGCCCATCCTCTTAATTAAAAAACCGCTTATTCATGGGGCCTTTGGTAGAGTACTCAGAAGGGTCTTGATCCGGAAGTTGTAAATAATTAGCCCTAGGCAAAATCTACTCTGGTCCAAACTTACAAATCTTAAAAACAAGACTTGCAAGGATCAAATTATTTACAAGAAATTTAACTTAATCCCAGAACAAAGCTCAGGACTACATATAGAAATACAAAATTATACAGGACCCAAAAAGATAAAATTCATTTGACATTTTTTTCTTAGTGCACATAAAACAAGTCGCTATATTTTGATAATTTTAATCAATCTTAAAGTTGATGAAATATGGTTTAATTATAAGCTAGCCTTCCCCTACTCTTATTTTCCAAACTATGCTGTCCCATTGAGTGTCTCACAACATCCAAAATTAAAAAAAAAAAAAAATGTTGCAGTCCACAGTTCTCCCTCTGTCTTATCAGCCCTGTATCTGACAGCCAGCCCATGTATCTTGATGTGACAGAATGTTTGAATGCATTCTTTTATTAACCACTTCATAATTTCAGTTCAGATGCCTAGATACAGCATGTCTTAAAAGCAGAAGGAAAAATGTATCAAGAGAAAAAAATTAATTAGAAAAGCTAATGTAGAAAAATGAACTTAGAAAAAAAAATGAGTGACAGAGATATCATTTATATTACCATAGCCCCAGTTCTGCAGATTCAGCACATGGACTAGATCTCCTTTATTGAAAAGTAGTAAATCCCTAAGTATATTCTACAGACAGTTTCTCAAGAGGCCTTTAAAAAAAACTGCCAATAATTAATGTCTCCTTTCTACTGCATTTCATATAAAAGAGTGGGTGGAAGCCCTTACAATTTGTATATTTATATTGTGTGTGTGTGTGTGTGTGAAAAACACTTCACACCTTGAGAAATGCTGACAAACACCCATCTCTCTTTTTTTAATATATATATATAAATATATTCTGTATTTAATTAATTCATGATTTCAATTCCTGGTGGAAGGGCCGTGAAGTGATAAAAACTAAATTGAAAAACCAAAAAAACAAAAACAAAACAAAAAACAAATCAAAAACAAAAAATTAAGTTGAAAACAGTTAGTTAAAACCCAGATATTTGCTTGGTGACAATGTAACTAAGCTTCAAGTACTCTCTTTGATACAAGTATTTGGCAAAATATTCCACCTAGCATTAATTAATGAACAGTGCAGGATGAAGTGACTAATTAGCAAATAATGGAGATGGAGAGGGAGTGAGAGTGGCCAGAGATGCTTTGCTTACAGAGATGAGGTTCTGGAAATAACTGAGGATTGAATATGTTCCTCAGATATAAATACTTCTCAGGGGCTTGTAACACATGAAGGACAAATCTATTTAAAAACACACCTCCTGTCAAAGAAAATGAACAGATCAGGACTCGTCAGATGAAATCATTGCTTTTGATGCAGCAAATTTTGTGCTTTCTAGAAACCCTTTACAGTAGGTATCACTTAACTGGCATCTCACCAAGTCCACTCCGTAACAGGCACATTTGATCCCCTTTTCCTCCAAATTATGGAGTGGACTGGCAGGAATTTAAGTTTGCTGCTCCCAGAAAATGGCTTGCAAGAGAAGAATCTAGTTGTTCATATAGCATGGTTCTTTCCAGGCTCCACTGACATTTAGAAATAATTAAGATCACAAGTATATTCTTTTAAAAAATGTTTTCTAGTACATTCTATGTGCTAACACTCATCTAGGTACTTTACCAAGGTTTAATCCTATCAGATAGATACTGTTATTACCCCCATTTCACTAATGAAAAAACTCAGCTGTGAAGGATACAACTATTTTACAGCTTGACTAAGAAAGCTCTGTCCTTTTTCTCTGAGGTGCCTGGATGCCCAGCTGTGATATTGGCTAAAATAAAGGTAGTGGGCTTTGTGATGTGTTATTTAAAGTCATAAAATCCAGCGGCCACCCCTTGGGCAGGTGCCTCCATTGATGCTATGTCTGGCCTAAATCGTTAAGTAAGTTTGGGAACTTCTGCCTTGAGCTTTCCCAAAGCCAAAGTTTCTTACACAAATCTCGGTGGTTTCACTGACAGAGAGAGAGCAGTGCTCCCCGAGTGAATGAGGACCCCCCAAGGAGGTCACACCTGGGTGTCTCCTGGACCTCCCATGCTTGGCTCACTCTTTCTCTTGCTGCATCGTATCATGTGCCTTCAAGTAAAAGCTTTATGGGAGTATGTTCTGTGGAATCAGATGAGTCCTTTAAAATATCCAAACTTGGAGAATCTTTTCATGATGCAGAGAAGTTAGTAGCTCACCCACATTCTGCTAGTTACAGACAAAACCAGAATCTGAACCTAAGCATCTGGCCCCAGACTCTCTGATTTTAACCACAATGCTATGCTACTTATCACAGCCATCAGTACCCAAATTAGAATGGTATGTGGTCCTCAGGGGAGTCCACCTCTGGCCCTTCTCAAGTGTTCATGTATTTTAATGAATCCCAAGGGGTTTTTCATATAGGATTAGAGCCTGTCCTGCAGAGTTCTTTCTTTTGACAGCCCTGAAGTAGCCAGACTTCTAAAACATCACCCTGCAATCTCCCAACACCCTGGTATACAAGCCCTGCATCACCCCTTGACTGAATATGGTGGATTTTACTCCATGATAAGGTTACATGATGTATACGAGATACAGCACAGTTTACTTCAAGATTTGGAGATGACTCAGGTGGGCCTGAGCTAATCAGGCAAGCCACTTAGAAGCAGAAAGTTTCTCCAGGTGGTGGCAGTCAAGGAGGCTGGAAGCTGTCAGGGGACACCAGGATAGGAGCTGAGTGCTGCCTCTAGGAGTTGAGACCGACCCCAGCAGACAAAAGAATTGAGAGCTCAGTCCTACAACTGCAAAGACCTGAATTCTGACAGCAACCTCAATAATCCTGGCAGTGAATCTCCCCCACATAAGAGCCTCCAGATGAAAGCCAGCCAGACCAACAGCTTGATTTCAACCTCATGCAACCCTACGCAAAGAACCTAGCCAAGCCCACCTGGACTTCTGACCGACACAACTGTGACACAATGAATGGGTGTTGGGGTAATGTGCTGTGCAGTATAAAAAATGAGTCCAGGCCCCGAGGCATGGTGACCACTGCCACCTTGGAGAGCATCCTCCCTGAGAATACGGCTGTGCTGGCTGTGTCGTCTCCTGGAGTTGCAGAGCCCTCAAGGTTGCAAGCCAGGTTGGCTTCCTGCAGTGCTCGCTGGGGCACAGCCTCACTGGGCTCCTCACAGATTCAGGGAGAACCTTCTCATCACAACTCTGAATCTCTCTGCCATCAGGGCTCCAGCAGGACTCTCTTTGCCAAGAAGCAGCCAGGCTCCTGGGGAAAGCAAGCCTGGTGATCTTAACTTTCAGCTCTCTCTACAAGGCTCAGACCTCAGTCCTAAGCCTGGCTGAGAGCCTGGGAGCATCGCCTTCTCTCTCTCTCCTGTTACTCACCCTGGCCATAGCACCAGGGCATCAGTGCCAGAGACCCAATCCCCAGATTTCTGTGGAGCTGTTTGAGTGAGAGAATGTCAGGAACTGCGTGTTTGTGTCCCTTCCAAATTCACATGCTGAAGCTCTAACCCCACAATGTGATAGACGTTGGAGGCCGGATCTTTGGGAGATAATTAGGTTTCCATGAGGTCATGAGGGTGGAGCTTCATGAAGAGATTAGTGCTTTCATGAGAAGAGGAAGAGACCAGAGCCCTCTCTTTCTCCATCCTGTGAGCACACAGCAAGAGGGCCTCTGTCTTCAAATAAGGAAGCAGGTTCTCACACCAGATGTGCTGGAACCTTGATCTTGGACTTCCCAGCCTCCAGAAGTGTGAGAAATAGATGACTGTTGTTTAAGCCACCCAGTCAATGGTGTTCCATGATAGCAACCCAAACTGAATAAGACAATGCCCCCCATCTCCCGGGGCTGCTAAGAGGATCCAACAAAGGCCTAAACAGTTTGATATCTTCTTGTTATCGCCTTCAGGAGACCCTGCCTAAAAAGGAAGCCAAGTATTTCCCTGGCGGCGCAGTGGTTAAGAATCTGCCTGCCAATGCAGGGGACACGGGCTCAATGCCTGCTCCAGGAAGATCCCACATGCTGTGGAGCAACTAAGCCCGTGAGCCACAACTACTGAGCCTGTGTGCCGCAATTACTGAAGCCCACGCACCTAGAGCCGGTGCTCCACAACAAGAGAAGCCACCTCAATGAGAAGCCCACGCACCACAATGAAGAGTAGCCCTCATTCTCTGCAACTAGAGAAAGCCTGTGTGCAGCAACAAAGACCCAACGCAGCAAATAAATAATTTATTTTTTTAAAAAATAGTTTAAAAAAAAATAAAAAGAAGGGAGCCAGAGTGAGAAAAGAGGAGCCAGGAATGAGAGAGGGAGGGACAGCGATGCTTGATCCAATCGTTTAGACAGGAACTGATGCATTTTCTTTGCTCAGTCCTCTTTGGATTGCGTTTTTGTCATTTACACTGAAAAAGTTCCAACAAAATAGTACTGTTCATTCGTGTAGAATTCCTGCTGGCCTCCTCACCTAATCCCTGCTTCGATGCGGTCACATCCACTCTCCCTTAACCACCTTTATCCCATTTTTCACTTGTTGAAAGGGTTGGTTCACTAACGGGACACTGTTTTCAGTCTCTGAATGCTTGCTTTCTGACTGATGGGACTTTTTGCTTTTTAAAATTTCTTTTTTTTTAATGCTCAGTAGTTATTTATATATAATCTTGCCAACATTCTGGACAAATCTCAACCAGACTAAAGTTTCCCAAAACCTTTAATTAAACTTCATGAACTATTTCTTTGGCGAGAACTTTAACCAGCCACCGTGGTCAAATATTTTATGATCTTTCCAGGGCAAGAAGTGCAGGAGAAAGGAAGATGTAGAGGTGCTGTAAACAAACAATCGCCCATGGCACTCGACTTGGGAGATGAGACTGTCAAGGGAGAAATAGTAGATATAAAAGTAAAAAACGACCTTGATGTCGGTGCAAGGGTGTTTGTGTTGAACTTACAGTGGAGATTTGGAAAAGCTCTACAAAAGCTTTAAATGAAGAAGAAATGCTACCTTGTCCAAAAAGTTATCTCTGCAGATGTGCTTGTTTTGCATTAAAGGAGAGTTCCTGCACACTGGTGACCTGGAGAAAGTTGCTAAGAATCTGAGCTCATTATTTTATTCACTCCTTGTAGGCTCAAGATACAGCATAATGATGATAATTGTCACTGCCCCATCATCAATATGGGGCCCTTGCCCACTTAGTATGTGGCAGAAACTGGGCTAAACACTGTCTCACAAAAATCTTTAGGAGTATCCCCATTTTACAAGGTTCGGGCAGGTTAAATTTAAGTCAGTAAGCTAGTCTGTGCTTGAGTCATAATTTAACCTAAGTCTCTGACTTCAAAATCCCTTTTGAGGGGAGAGGAGACATTCATACATTAAATGTGTGTACAGTGCAAGACTGTTATTTCCTAACTCAAACCATTGCCTTTCACACACACCCACATACATATCTCACACATACCCACACATGCACACACCTCCCTGCTGCAAGAGCTCCAATTTTGTTTATCCACATCCCTAGGACTTAGTATTTTTTTTTTTTAACCTGTAATGCTGTGTGAAAACCAGCAATATCAAGGTTTTTTTTGTTTGT
Source organism: Hippopotamus amphibius kiboko (assembly GCF_030028045.1). Classification (NCBI taxonomy): domain Eukaryota; kingdom Metazoa; phylum Chordata; class Mammalia; order Artiodactyla; family Hippopotamidae; genus Hippopotamus; species Hippopotamus amphibius. Next base: position 7,436,734 of record NC_080197.1, read on the forward strand.
TTGTTTGTTTTTTAGGACTTAGTATTTTTATAAGGAGACCCAGACACAGCCCCAGGGGTAAGTCTTGATCCATCTGAGTTAATTAAGGCAATTTCATCCCCCTTCCTTGACTGATTTGGGAAGCAATTCTATCAAATGAGATACAGTGAGAATCCATTGCCAGGCTTCATGGAATTGTTTCTTAGCTCTTAGAAAAAGAAGAGATTCAAGGAAGAGATAGGGCTTTTTTTTTTTTTTTTCCTTGCTCCTGAACAATGATGTGTGTTTAGGAGCAACTGCAGCTATTCTGTGATCATGAGGGAAGTGAGATGGCATGCCAAGGATGACAGAGCAGAAAGTCAGAAAGGAATTGGGTTCTTAATATCATCATTGAACCTCTGAATTGGCCAAGCAAAAGCTGCCTCAACTTGGGATTTAATATTTGAAAAACAAATCCCTTTATTGATTAAATCATGGTGACTTGGGTCTGGTGCAACTTGAAGTCTTTTAAAGATACCCCAATATTTTACTGTATATTTGTGAGGATTCTAGTAAATGAAATACCCACTGATTTACATTCTCTGTCCTCTTATCACTTTTGACTCTTCTTATCCTCAAGGCCACAATGGCCTATTATTCACTAAAATCAATTTTTCCCTACAAAAATAAAAGAACACAACAACCCAAGCTAGCACATGATTGTGTGATTTATTACACATATATAAGTAATGATGTTATTATATTACATATAATAATGTAAGATGGGTACAGCATCCATCTTGCTGGACTCCTTATTCCTATAATGGCTTTGAGGAAGAAAGCAACCATCTTTGGGAACCCTAAATGGCAGGGAACTTCGCGAGGCCTCTAGGAGTTCTGGGTGACCTCCAGCAGTCAGCCCAAGAAACTGAAGCCCTCACTACTACAGAGGCAAGAAAAGGAATTCTGCCAATGGTGTGAGTCTGGAGTAGATCCTTCCATAGTTGAGTTTCTAAATGAGTCCTAAGCTCTGGCTGACATCATAATGCAATCTTACAGAGGACCCACCTGGGACTCCTAAACCATAGGAAGATGAATATGGGTTATTTTAAACCATTACTCTTGTTGTGGTTTTTTGTGCAACAATAGAAATGAGAGATTTGGGCACTTGAATAACCTTTAAAGTAAGCACGTCTGTAGATTTTGCATTCTAGACACCTTGCTTGCCTCACTCTAGCTCAGACCTTGAGATATAGAGTTTGGGAGAAGGACTTGACAGAACTGAATCATAGCTTGCCTTTTCTGTTCAATCAGGCATTATTGGGTTTTTTTTTCCTCTATAAAGCGTTAAACACAAAGCAATTAAGAATACTTAGTGCTTTGTAGTGTTAACTAACTACACTTTATAGAAAGCATAATTTTCTTTAAAATACCAGTAATTCCTGAGTTCTTCTATATTCATTTTCCCAGCCCACTCGTACATATAGCTTAAGAAAGTACCTATGCTTTATTTTTTACCGTCTCTATCAGCTCATGGTAAACACCAGTGCTCAAGGAAAGAATTCAGCAGTGGTCAGGATTTCCAAGGTTTTGTTTGTTTGTTTGTTTTTAATGTAAGAATTTCAGAAGATCTGCTGTCAGGGAAACTTGGGTTTAATTCCGGCTGCTCTATAACTCACAAAGTGTATGACTTGAGAAAATGATTTCCTCCTTGCTTCAGGTCCCTCATCTGAAAATGGGGAGATTAATAAGACCTACCACATAGGGATATTTTAATAAAATAACGCCAGTACAGTTCTTAACATAGTACTTGGCACAGAATACACAGGCAGTAAATAAATAATAGTGATAGAAAACATTTAATAAACATTATGTGTTAGACACTGAACCAAAACCTTATTTACATGAGTTCCTTGAACTTTTATTACAAATGTGTAGTTGTATTATACCTATCTTACAAGTGGGAATGCTGATCCCCAGAGAGAGCAAACATCTTGCCCAAGGTTCCATAGATCATAAGTGATTCAAAAGGAAGCGGTCCACTACCAGAGTTGACCCCACCACGCTCCCCTCCCGTTCCCACTGTCCACTGTTAACTACTGCTCTTTGGCAAAAATTTAATTTCCCTTGCCTCCCTCCCTTCTTTCGTACCTGAATGGGCCTGGGACTTGCCTGGCTGTCCAGTGGTTAAGACTCCGTGCTTCCACTGCAGGGGGCACGGGCTCCATCCCTGGTGGCAGAACTAAGATCCTGCATGCTGCAAGCCATGACCAAAAAAAAGCTAAAAAAACTCTTCCCGAATGGGGCTACCTGCCAACATTTGGTGACCTCTGTTGTCAGGTTATGATACAAGTAAGATGTGTCTTAGATTCTCTTCTGAGATTATACTTTGCTATAAGTAACACTTAAGTTCCCTTAGCTGTTTTAAAATTCCTTTTCTTTTTAAAGGGAGAGATTTGGGCTGCTTTTTAGTTCTCGTCACTATTCATCTCATCTGATATGCTTTTCAAAATGGAAGTTACAAAATATCAAAATATAAGTTACTGGAGTCATGGGGCATTCCAGTGGAGAAACCAACACCTTTCCTCATGACAAATGCATAACTTCCTTAGTCAGACTCCCCCCTTTTGTCCAGCCACACCACCCACTCCAATTCACTAATACAGAGTATTAGTGGAAAAGGAATGCTGTGGATTTCACCCCGTCCTATATTTGCATTTGAATAAACAGATTGCTCCTAAGTGAAGTTTGAAGAAAAACTGCAAATCACTGAAGTCAGAAAGACTAAAATACAATGACTATGAATGGGAATAGAGTCTGGTCTAGATAAATATATATTAGTCATGAGTTTCATATATATCAGAAATATTTCTTTCTACTGCTGTGGCCCACCGAGGTGGAAAATTGATTCACCTGCTCTGGGAAAGCACATTGTGTCCATCCTCCATAATCCATCAGCAATCTTAATTGATTGTAGCACTGCCTGTCTCTGGTTGGACATATAATCACAACCTCAGTTCTATAAAGTATTTTCTGCTGTAGGAGGATGAGAAAAACAATCTACAGGTGTTACATTGAAGAACTTCATTAAATTTTCTATCCAGCTCGCCCTCGAACCAATCCAATGGTTTATTAATTTTCTAAACCTAGATGTTGTTCATTAAAGGGAGGGCATTCAGGTATTAAATTCCTCTAATCATACAGAATGGAATCGTTTATAAGGGAGCTGGATTATTTTCCCACGGAAATTAAATTCAGAATTTGCAAGGAATATTTGCAGCTTGCCTCCACCTCATCCATTTTCCCTTTTTCTGGCCATCCACGGATAGTTAAGGGCATCTTCCCATTTTCCATTCTCAGCATACGTGCTCAGAGAATAGCTCTGTTCTCAATCCTAGGACTGAACCTGTCAGCCAAACAACTTGCCCTGAGCATGTTCAGGGATGGGCATATTATCTAAGCTGGACCAATCAAAATGAACAGTGGGGCTTTTGCTAGAAATACTGGGGAAAAAATACTCACTCTTCTCCACTGGATTTAACCTCAGAGGCATTTAGCCTCAGATTGTCCTGGTAGCCATGTCGCAAATACAAAAGGAAAGGTTGTCTGGGAAAGGAATCAACAGAGAAGATACAAAGTTGAGTGATGGAGAAACAGCAGCAAATAACTTTTGACAGTTTTAGTCTCTGCTTCCAGCCCGACCTGCCATGTTCTATTCGATTGTGTGAGCCAGGACTATTTTCTTCTGCCCAGGACAAAGTGGAATAGATATTTTGACATACCACCAAAGGAAAGCTAAAAGATATATTTCCTAATAGCTGGTAAATAAATGTGGGTAATCACCTTGTTCATTTTGATTAAAACAAAGAGAGGCTTTGTTTGTTCCATGGCTGGAAGCCTTTCCTGTCGTAGTTCTGCTTCAACCATCTGCTATGTATGACCACATAGAGCAGGAACTAAGTGCTCAGTCGTGCAGCCAGACTGGCTGGATTCAAAACCTGTTTCACTTACCCATCAGCTGTATGAAACTGGCAAGCCCCCTCACCTCCCTTGTTCCTGTCTCCCCATCTATAATAATACCATATTCCTCCTAGGGGCGTTATAAGGCTATAATGGGACAATTTATGAGAAGCCATAGAACTGTGTCTGGCACGCTTTTAACAGAAATGAATAAAATGTCAGTCTTAAAATCTCATTCACCTGAGAGTTGTCATGGTTATAATAAATGTTCTGTATAAATTGACATGAATACAAATCAACCATGGACACCAATTTTTAAATTTTTAAAAATTTACTTCCCTCTTTAGTATCATGTCTTCTCTTGGTACCCACTGCCATTTTGCTACCCACAGTCCCCTGTCCTAAATTTACATCCAAAAGAAGCACATTGGAATTGCTTCCCTGCTTCTCCCCATCCTGTCCCAAACAAATTAAACATGAAAGGCACTTGTAAACTGATTCACACGCATGTGAAAACAGTTGGCTATAATTAATGCACTTACCACACTTAATTATGTATATATGTATGTGTCTCCATCTGCTTAAAAATGAAGAACATGCCCTAACACAAAAGAACAGGTTGAGAATAGGAGAGTCTGAGGGACCTGAAATAGGTTCATAGAGCAGCTGTTATGTGACAGAGGAACATTACCAGGATAAACAAGTAATTCTCCTTACATGGTCACCTTTTTAAAGAGTTTACTTGGAGTATGATCTCAAAAGAAATGTTTCTAGTTAAAGGTCTCAATAGGCATAGCCCTTCATTAATCATTTTATACCACAAACATCTATTAAGGTCTACTTGTGTAGCAGACACTCTGATAGAGGGTGGAGGTACAAAAACTGATAAAATATAAACCTCTACCATGAAGTTGTTCTTGGTCTAGTGGGAGACACAAAACCAAAATGACACAAACACAAGGTAATGACTTATTGCAGTAAATATATTATGATTCTCATCTAAGAGCTATGTTAAATGCTGGTGATACAAAGGTGAATTTTCACATAAACTCTGTCCTTGAAGAACCCACAGCTGTACACTTGTGACACGTGTAATACTGTAAAACCAATTGTAGTATATTATTGCAGCACAAAGGAGAAGGAAGCAATTAATGATGTCTCTGACGAGGACGTTGGTTAAAAGAATACCAAATTCCATAACAGGTTTTAATACAGTGCTCTCTGGAGCCAGGTGGTTTAGGAAGCTTTTGGGTGTTCTTGGACTAATAGAAAATATAATCATGAGGGCATCCCCAGTGTTTAGCATGGCACTTAATAAATAAATCTGAGCTTAACATGAAGAGCACTACTGTATTGCTTCTCTCCCTGTGAGTGCAAATTTTATTGGCTGAAATGCCATCATTGAATCACTCAATGAGAAAACACACTCGTGTAGATATCAGCTTTCCTGCAAACAAGGCAGCCTCAGGGAGTAGAAAGGCAAAATCACAAGACTTCTAGAGGCAAGTATTGCAACAGGCCGAAAGCTACATGAAATCTAAGAACTCTGTACAGTTTAAACTCCCTAAGCAAAATACACAGTTTGCCACAAGGTAGGGTTATTGTGTTTGCAGGAAAGGGCTTGGCATCCTTATAAATCAGGGAGCAGAAAGGAACCTCCCCAGAATATAAGCTCCATGAGAACAGGTCCTGATTCTCTCTGATTTACTGTATATTCTCTGTGCCAAACCAGATGACTGGCCAAAGCAGGTGTTTAATAAATAGTCACTGAGTAGAGTCCTGATTTTTAATCCAAATTGATGATTTACAGACTATAATTTCCAGAGTGAATGGGGAGAAAGGACCTTTCACATGCCAGGGTGAAAAGATAATTTGGTACAAGCTTCACAGAGGACTTATGGGAACATGCTCTAAGCGAAACCTCCATCATCATCCTCATCATCCTCGTCATCCTCATCATCCTCATCATCCTCATCAACCTCATCATCACAATTTCAATAGCCTTTAGCTGAAATGCCAGGCACTGTACCGAGCACTTGATGTGCGTGCTTCCGTTCAATCCTCATCACAGCCTTAGGTGCTATATAATCATATGTACTCCAGACTTCCGTATAAGGATGCATTCTTGGAGAGAGACATGTGCCCAAATTACCCAGCAAGCAAGCAGCAGAACCAAAATTCTAATAGCCATTTCTGATTCCAGACGCAGACTCCTGACTGCTATGGTAAATGGTCTCTCTCTCTTTTTTTTTTATTTATTTTTTATTTTTTATTTATTGGATGTGTTGGGCCTTTGTTGCTGCACAGGCTTTCTCTAGTTGTGGTGAGCAGGGACTACTCTTTGTTGTGGTGCACGGGCTCCTCATTGCTGTGGATTCTCTTGTTGCGGAGCACGGGCTCTAGGTGCGTGGGCTTCAGTAGTTGCAGCACACAGGCTCAAGAGTTGTGGCTCATGGTCGCTAAAGCACAGGCTCAATAGTTGTGACAAACGGGCTTAGTTGCTCCGTGGCATGTGGGATCTTCCTAGGGCAGGGATCGAACCCGTGTCCGCTGCTTTGGCATGCGGATTCTTTAACCACTGCACCACCTAGGAAGCCCTAAATGGTTTCTTAAAAGACAATATAATGTTGTTTTTGGTTTTTTTTCTTTTTTTTTTCCTATTGTGCAGTACTGTTTCTGCTAATCATACTGGAAGAAATAACCATGTGCTTCAAAATTAGTCAAAGTGTTGAGTTTTATTTGTTTAACATTTTTGCCTTTTCCCTTCTTGTTTTGCTAAAATTATATAACTTGAGCTTTTGGTTCACATTGCTCTGTAAAAATGTCACTTCCCACTCAATAGTTTGGAGAATTGTAAGCAACAAAACCTCTTAAAATTAAACACCAGGGGCCATCGCTGTTAAAATCTATTGGTATTCCACATCCCAGACCCCTACTGGCCGTCTCTCTCCTTGCATCACCATGCCACCATATTTCTAGAATGAGTGTCTTCCATACCAAGTCACTCCTCTCATTTCTTCTCATATTCCCTTCCCTCTTTTGGTAAATAGACCATTCAGTGAATTGACTTTCAATGGCGTAGCCCAGACTTTCTACTCTGGGGGCACCAAGAAAACACATATTCAGTTCCTTCATCATGCAGAACAATTGACTTCCTTTAACTCAATCACTCCATTTTAGATTAGTCTCTGGGGCTGGTTAAGTAATTTACGGTATGGTAATACAATATAATAATATAGAGCAAATCAAAATTATATTGCACACAAAGTTATGAATCTGGCAAGACATTTTAAATATAATGAGTGAATAAATATATTCAGGTTACAAAAAGGATAAAATATATTACACCATTTCAAAGGAAACATTTAAATTGCCTTTATGTTTGTAATGATATACATCACAACTTTTAATAGTATTATTTTCTGCATTGTGGGATTATAGGGATTTTTAAAACCTATAAAAATATATACACAAATACATACAATTGCACACATAGAATAAACCCTGGAAGAAAATTCAGAATACTTTTCTATATTATCTAATTATTCTAAAATAAATAGTATAGGTTGTAACTCCACAGAACAGGAATTTTTGACCATTTTGTTCACTGTCTGTATCCTGTTCTCTACAGAGATCCCTGAAATGTAGTAGGCTCTTAATATATATTTTTAAGGGAATAAAAGGGTTTTCTTTTGTAAAATAATTCAAAACAAGATAGACTATTTTTTAAATTAAATGATGCTAAGAAAATCATCTATAAAAAAAATTGGATATCTACATCATACCATAACCGAAAATAAATTTAAATAGATGCTGGGGTTGGATATATAAAATATAAGTCTCTTGTCTTACCTCCAATCTTTTCCTGATAACAGCCAGGGTGATTCTTTTACAACATACTTTTGATTGTACCACTCCTCTACTTAAAAACTTTTAAGGCTTTTCCTAGTGCATTGCTATTAAAGTTTAAAATGTAGTAATCAGTGAAGGTTATTAGAAAGGAACTGCAATCCAGATCAAGTCTAATGAAACATTGAATGCATCAAGTTCTAAAACAATTGATGTGGTGCATGCTTTTATTACCCATTGAAGAAAAATGCCCTCTTGTAAACAAACAAGATTGAATGGAATTATAAATAAAAACAATGTTTTCAAAAAATAAAAAATAAAAAATAAATAAAATAAAATGTTGAAAGTACTGAGCACAGCCTGGAGGTCCTGAATGGTACAGAAGCTGCTCACCATTCCACTTCATCTTGTCCTCTCTCTCTATCCCAGTTGCATTTAGACCTGGGACTTTTCTCTCCTCAAAGAATTCAAGATTCTTAGCTTCAGAAACATGTGGTTTCCTTCCTTTTGAAACACCTCCCAACAGAATTCTCCTAACTAACCAACCACTTCTCATCTTTCAAATGGTACTCCTTGGATATTTACACCACCTCGAAGTATCTCCCCACAAAACACATACTTATTAAAAAAGGAAAAATAGTAACTGTACAGTACAGAAACTGGTAAACAACTCCTTAATCAAGTGGGCCAATCATCCTGAGAGTAAGCGCTAAAAAGGACACAACGTTTTTTCTGTGGCCTTCCTGCCACTGACACAAAGCCTGAAGCTAATCATGGGGAAACACCCCTACACCCAAACTGCCAGGCAGTCTATGTACATCCAGGGCTCTTCCAAACCTGCAGGTCATGAAGGACAAAGACTGAAGACCTCTTCCAGACCAAAGGAGAGCAAAGAGATATGACAAATAAATGCAATACAGAATTCTAGATTGAATCGTGGACTAAGAAGGGACGTTAGTGGGACAATTGGAAGAATCTGAAAGGTCTGTTGATTAGGTAACAGTATTGCTATTGTTAATTTTCTGGTTTTGTAACTTGAGCTCTGATTATGTAAGAAAATAACCTTTTTTATTTTTAGAAAATACACTGAAATATTTATAAATGAAGTGGCATCATCTCTGTAGCTTACTCTTCAAACATCTGAGAAGAAAAAAATATAAATATAAATAAATATATTTATGTGTAAACACACACACACCCCCCCCAAGGGTGGGGCTGGATTATAAAGCAAGAAGGGAGGTAAAATATTAACATTTGGGGAATCTAGGTGAAGGATATATGGAAATTCTTTGTTCTATTTTTGCAGCTTTTTTTAATTAAAATTTTTATCTTGAGTTTATTGTAGATTCACATGCAGTTGTGAGAAATAATACAGAGATGTTCTTGCACATTTTACCCAGTTTCCCCCGATCGTAATATCTTGCAAAATCATCATACAATATCACAACTAGGATATTGATATGGACACAATCAAGTTGCAGAACTTTTTCATCACCACAAGGCATCTTCATTGACCTTTTATACCTACACCGTTTCCTACTCACAGTCCCTCTCTAACCCCTATCAACCACCAATCTGTCCTCCATATCTGTAATCTACTCATTTCAAGAATCTTATATAAATGGAATCCTATTTTCCACTTAGCATAATTCTCTGGCATTTCTTCTGGGTTGGGGTCCATATTAATAACTTGTACCTTTCCGTTGCTGAGTAATATTGCATGGTATGGATCTACCAGTTTGTTTAACCATTGAAAAGCATTTGGTCATTTCCAATTTAGGACTAAAGCTGTTATAAACCTAAACATATAGATTTTTAATTGAACCCAGGCCTTCATGTATCTGAGATAAATGCCTAGGAGTATATGGCTGTGTCATATGTTAGTTGCATGTTTAATTTTTTAAGAAACTGCCAAACTGTTTTCCAGAGTGGCAGTGTCATTTTATATCCCTCTCAGCAATGTATGAGTGATCTAGATTCTCCCCATCCTTGCCAGCATTTGGTATTGCCATTACTCTTTTATTTCAGCCATTCTAATGGGTGTATTGTAGTGTCTCATTGTAGTTTTAACTTGCCTTGCCCTGTAAGGGGCTAATGTTGCACATCTTTTCATTATGTATTTGCTATCTTACATTTTCTTCACTGAAATTTCTCTTCATGTCTTTTGCCCCTGTTTTAATCGGATAGTTTCTTTCTTACTGTTGAGTTTTGAGTGCTTTTATATATTTTTAATACTAGTCCTTTGTTGAATATATAGTTTGCAAATATTTCCTCCCACTTGTCTTTTCATCTTCTTAACAGCTACAGCAAACATTTAACAGCTCAGCTCGCAGGAAGGATAACATAAAACTTCACACTAAGGACCCATTTACTACAGTTCCTGTTACCAAATACAACATGTTTGGCTTTCCACAAAAAAATTAGAAGTGAGGCCAAAAGGCAAAGAAAAAAACACTGTCTGAGTAGACAAAACAAGCATTTGCACCAGACTCAGATATGATACAGATGTTGGAACTATCAGACAGAGAATTTAAAATAACTATGATTACTATGCTAAGTGCTCTAATGAAAATTGTATTCAACATGCAAGAACAGATGGGTAATGTAAACAGAGAAATGGAAAATCTAAGAAAGAATGGGGAAAAAAACGCTAGAAATAAAAAACACTGTAACAGAAATGAAGAATGCTTTTGATGGAGTCATAAGAAGACTGGGTACAGACAATGAAAGAATCTGTGAACTTAAAAACAGATTGATAAAAAACCTCCAACTAAAATGTAAATAGAAAAAAGAAAAAGCAGAATGTCTAAGAACTCTGGGACAATTTCAAAATGTGTGTTCTATGTGTAACTGAATTACCAAAAGAAGAAGAAAGTGAGAATGGAGAAGAAATATTTAAAACAATAATGGCTGAGAACATTCCAGAATTAATGACACTAAACCACGGATTGAAGAATTTCAGAGAACACCAATAGGATAAATACCAAAAAAAAAAAAAAAAAAAACTACGTCTAGTCACATCACATTCAAATTGTACAAAACCAGAGATTAATTCTTAAGACAAAGGAAAAAATAAACACCTACGTTACAGAAGAATAAAAGAGATGAATTACAGCAGATTTATCAGAAGCCATACAGGTAAGGAGAGTAAAATACTTAAAGTGTTGAAAGAAAAAAACTCCACCAACCTAGAATTAATTCTAGATCCAATGAAATTATTCTACAAAAGTGAAGAAGTAATGATGATGTTCTTAGATAAACAAAAACTGAAGGGATTTTATCAGCAGCAGAACTGCCCTGAAAGAAATGATAAAAGAAGTTCTTCAGGAAAAAATAAAATTATATAGCTCAGGGCTTCCTAGGTGGCGCAGTGGTTAAGATTCTGCCTGCCAATGCAGGGGACACGGGTTCAATTCCTGCTCCAGGAAGATCCCACGTGCCGCAGAGCAACTAAGCCCATGTGCCACAACTATTGAGCCTGCGCTCTAGAGCCCGTGAGCCACAACTGTTGAGCCCATGTGCTGCAACTACTGAAGCCCACGCCCTAGAGCCTGTGCTCCGCAACAAGAGAAGCCACGGCAATGAGGAGCCCGTGCACCACAATGAAGAGTAGCCCCCACTTGCCACAACTAAAGAAAGCCCAAGCACAGCAAAAAAGACCCAACACAGCCAATAAAATAAATAAAAAATTAATTAATTAATTAAAAAACAAACAAAAAACAAAATAAGATTTAAAAAAATTTTTTTAAATTATATAGCTCAGAAACTCAGATCTACATAAAGAAATGGAGAGCATCAGGAAAGGAATAAATGAAGGTAAAATAAAATATTTTATTTTCTTATTCAGAATTTTAAAATAAGTTAGGGAATACTTCATTATAAGGTACCTACAGTACACATGAAGTGGTGTAGTGTTATTTGAAGGTACACTCAGATTAGATTAAAATATTTGTTTTAAACTCAAGGGCAACCACTAAAACTTCAAATAAAAACAGTTGATATGCTAACAGAGGAAATAAAATGAAATCATATAAAATGCCCAATAAAACCAAAGAAGGCAGGGAAAGGGGGGAAAAAGAAACAAGAAATGCAACAGAATCGTTAAACGTGGTAGATGTTAGTCCAATTATATCACTAATCATTTGAATGTAATACCTAATTAAAAGATAGATTTCAGAGCAAGTTAAAAAATCCTCAACTATGTTGTATCCAGAAGAAACCCATTTTAAAGATAAAGACTCATATTAAGAGGATGGAGTAAGATAAACAACACTAATACTGATCAAAATACAGCACAAAATCCTACCACGAACTTTGTAAAGATAATTACCCTTTGTCCAAATTGCCCTTTATATAGCTCAAAATGGATTTTTCTTTTTCCATAGATATTTATATTAAAAGTGTAAACAAACAAAAATGCAGCAGAAATTGGTTGAACCAACAATAAATTGCGCACTTTGGAAAACTGTTTGGAGCCTCTACTACGGTAAACATACACATACACTTCAACCCAGGAATTCCTTTCTTGGGTATTTAGCTAAGTCAGTATTTATGTCCATCAAAGGAAATGTTCAAGAATGTTTATAACACCTATGTTCGTAATAGCCAAAACTGGAGAACAAGGACCCACAAATGTCCTTTCCTGGTAGAATGGGTTAATAAATTATGATAAATTTATCAATGAAATACTAGTGAGCAATGAAGATGAATGAAACACCATTATAACACAAAACTGGTGAATCTCACAAACATGATATTGAGTAAATGAAGCTATACATAAGACATACGCTGTATGAATCTATTTAGATGAAGTTCAATAGCAGGCAAAACTAATCCATCATGACAGAGGTCACGTTAGCATTTAAATTGGGGGCTAAACACTGCTGGCGGGATTGTAAACCAGTAATGTCACTTTGGAAAACAATTTGATAGCTTCTCCATAACCTCACCAAATCTTTATATCACCTGTGTTTTTGATTTAGTTATTCTAGTGCATGTGACATGACACCACCCTGTGGTTTGAATTTGCATTTTCTTTATGGTCCGTGATGCTGAGCATATTCTCATGTGCTTACTGGTCATTCAGAAATCTTTGGGGATTTATTTGTTCAAATCTTGTGCCCATTTTTCAAGTAAGTTTCTTGTCTTACTATGATGGAGTTGTAAGAGTTCTTCGTATATTCTGGATACAAGCCCTATACATATTTGATTTGCAAATATTTTCTTCCAGTCTGTGGGTTGTTTTATTTTACTTTCTCGATATTTGTCTTTTGATGGGATTTTTGTCTTTTGATGGGATTTTTGTCTTTTGATGGGATTTTTGTCTTTTGATGAGCAAACACTTTGAATTTTTATAAATTCACAGGTTTTTTTTAATTAATTAATTAATTTATTTATTGGCTGTGTTGGGTCCTCGTTGCTGCACACAGGTGGGCTTTCTCTAGTTGTGGCGAGCAGGGGCTACTCTTTGTTGTGGTACAGGGGTTCCTCTTGTTGCCGAGCACGGGCTCTAGGTGTGTGGGCTTCAGTAGTTGCAGCACATGGGTTCAATAGTTGTGGCTCACCGGCTCTAAAGGGCAGGCTCAATAGTTGTGGTGCACAGGTTTAGTTGCTCCGCGGCATGTGTGATCTTCCTGGAGCAGGGATGGAACCCATGTCCCCTGCGTTGGCAGGCAGATTTTTAACCACTGCACCACTTAGGAAGCCCTCACAGGTGTTTTTAATAGAAAAAATATATAATTGAGAAAATATTTGGAAAAGATGAACTTGAACAAAAATATGTATTTGTCACCTACTGGGCTTAGGGTCACAGAGATGAAGGGAGTAAACACAACGTGTAGTTACAAGAGAAGCAGCCAGAAGGAGCATCCACATCAAAGTATCCATTCTATGCCTCTTTACAAAACATGTGGCATTACTATTTATATGCACAAATCCCTAAGTCTGATTAAATGTCATTGTCCTACCAGTTAACATGAGGCTTAACCCAGTTAAAATGTTAATCTTCTTAAGCTGATCATAAGGGATAGCTTTAACGATGATGACTATTCGGGAGACCACTAAGCTGATGCCGGTGAAGACAGATGAAGTCCACTGAGACTTTCTTCTTAAAATCTGAATTTTTTCGTGCCGGGAATCTTTTAGTATTCATTAGATCATCTTTTGAAAAAGCTTTGTACAAAGTGAAGAAAAATCCCACATTTCTCCCATCAAGATTTTTAAATTAATTCATCCAAGGTTTTTAGTTATTGCTGCACTAGATTATTTGAAATTTTATCCTGCATGGAAAAACACCTATCACAAATGAATACCTGACCAATAAAAAAAACATTATATTTCAAGTCCAATTTATAAAAGTCTCTAGAGAGACAATCTTATTTAGTTTTTTAAAGGAGTAACAAACTGATGTTTCAAATACTTATTTTCAGAAGAGACTGTATATTTAAGAATTCGAACATTGAAAATAAAGGGAAGTGGGTGTTTAAAAAATACATTTAGAAAATTAGCCTTTAAAATTGTTTTTCCTCAGAAGAATCATCTTGAATCAACAACGAAGAAGCAATATTGCAGCCCATCTTTTTGTGGTATTTTAGGAATATAGAACTAAGCCAATGTTAGTTGTATGTAGGAGATACAAAAAGCCAGGAGAAATTGACTATCTAGAGATGGTTTTATCTAGAAAGACCTTGTGCCCTAAAAATGAAAATCAGACTAGAATTCCACTAGGAAACTGTTAAAATGATTCCATCAATAATTTATACACAAAGATGTTGAATGAAATATTTTAACAAAGAACATTTGGCGTTGCATGTTAAATAAGGAATAAGCATATTTGGATATGTTACAAAATGAAATCCTACACTGCCTTGCTTTTTCCTCTTCAAATAGTTATTAATAAATTATTACACTCAGTTACACTGATCACCAGTTTATAAAGTCACAATTATCAAAGCAATTATTCTGGGATAATCCTTGGATATTTGCTGACCTGGAGATTAAATATTTGTTTAGAGATACAGTGGTATGTCCTAGGGGACGTCTTTTAAACATCTGTATTCTAAGAGGATGTCTTTTCTGCCCGACACTACTGAGTGATTGCCCCCTTCTCCTTCATGTATTCAACAAATCTGTAAAACACTGTGTGCCTGGTGTCCACCTTGCTAGTACTTGAGGGGGACTTACTAAAGTATCATGTGTGTGTATATGCACACAATAGCCCTGTGTGAATTAGAATTCGGTACTGTTTTTCACAGAAGAGGATTTTGAGGCATAAAGAGAATCTGTAGCTTTCTAAAGGAGTCACAGCTAGTAAATTATGTTGGCTTTTTGTCTTTGGAGCCCAACTCTTTACAACCATGCCTTAGTGTCTCTTCATTAAAAATTTAAGTGTTTTCCAAGTGAAAACAAGTCTTCAGTCCTTTATCTGAAACCCAAAGGACAGAATTTGATTATGCATTGAGAACTTTTCTGTTCTATAAAGATAATGTAGTTGACCCAGTAATCAATCATCTTGCTCTTTCTGCAGCCAAGTGTATGAATGAGGGTTACTGCTTGTCTCAACTCTAAGTTCTGTTTTACTGTCATGTTAATTTTGACTACAATTTTACCAAAAACAAAAAGATTGAAATTCAGAACATTTTGTGCTTGAGAATTACAAATAAGGGATTTGTGGGTCTGTTTTTCACGTCAGAGCTAGTGCCGACTTAGTTGCATGGAGTTCACCTGGAAGCCCAGGACACATTATTTGATCCCTTCTGAATGCGGGAGTTGACGCTCCTGCAAACCACAAGCTCCTTAGAGAGGTTACTGCTATACAGACTCAGAATGTAAGATTTGAAGTCTCTGCAATAACATGAATTCAGTGCAAAAACATCTCATTATCAAATGATTTTTTTAATTAAAGTCTTCAAAACTTATTTTTTAAAAAACTGCTTAGAAGCAAAGAACGTTACTTATACTTTTATATATAAAGAATTAATCTCATCTAAGTCTAAAAGTATATTCACAGTAAAAAAAAATTGGCAGGAAAGTAAACTAAATTGTTAGCAGGGTGTTATTAACAATGATTTCTCATTTTACCCTTTCATATGCTTTTTTTTCAGTTTCCTATACGCATTTTCATCATTTACTCCATAAACATTGCGTAAACACCGATTCTATGTTACTTGTTGATCAATAAACACGTGACTGAATGAACACTGTGTGCCTGGAATACAATAAAAAATTTCTGATTTCCCAATGTCCACAGCCGAGTAGAAAGCCAAGGATAAATTTTATTTAGAAAATGTATGGGGAAAAATGCAAATAGCATTTAAATGGATATATACTAAAATCTCACTGAACTAGTTATATTAGGAGGGAGGTAGAGACAAATATGTCTTAATTTAAATTTATATATCTTTTAGAACTTAGAAAAATTTTTATAATTTTATAACTTTCAACTGTCTCTATTAATGCTGCTAAGGAAATGAGGTTAAAAAAAAAAAAGCTAAACATTTTACATGAAACTTCTAAAAGCTTTAGTATATTCCAGGAATAAAAAACTATTATATTGTAAAGTTGATTAAAATTTACTTTTAGTTATTTATTTATCTCATTTCATTACTAATTTCTTTTCCAAACCCTTTTCTTAAAATTGTGCAGAAATATATTTTACCACAGACGGTGGGAGAATATAATTTTCAAAAGAATGAATTCCAAATTAACGTGGAACTCAGTGTCTGTGATCTGCCTAACACCTAGTAAGTGACTGATACCCACTGAATAAACCAGAGTGTAGATCTAGCAGGCCACACATAGTATATAGTGGAGATGATGTAGCTGTAGCATATGTAGTGCAGCATGTATCATATATAGCTATAGAATACTATAGTGTAGCTGAAATGACATCTTGAACAAATGTCCTCAGTAAAAATCCCTTTGGCTTAACCTAAAATACAGTCTTTCTGTTTATAGTTTCACTGTACTGCATCGAAAAATTCAGTCAAAACTCCATCTTTGATTTCAAACAAACAAACAAAAAATACTTAAGAGTGATTGATCGTTTTTCTCACTGAACTGACCATTTGTTTCCCCTTGTGGTAAACTGCACAGTAGAAACAATTGTCTCAAATGATGCATTGACTGGAAAATGTGGATACCATTTTTTTTCCTGAGCAATTATTATATGCCAGAAATGGTTCTCATATTATAGATGATTGTTAAGCCTAGTTAATTGTATATGATTTAATTTTATTAATTTATTTAATAAATTTTATTTAACCCTATTATAGAGCACACAGTATTATAAACCCTATTTTATAGTCATGGAAACTGAGATACAAAGAGCTTAAATAAATTTCCAACAGTATATCGCTAATAAATTGTAGAGCTGGGATTATATTCTAAAAAGAATGATCTAAGTAAATTATTTGCTTGATTTGTAAATCAGTTGAGAAGAATGAAAGACAGAAAATTAAAGTGAGTTTAGCGGAACCACTTAAAAGGACTGTGTAGATATCCCCGCTAGAATTCCCCAGAGATCTGCTTTTCTTGTTTCCCAAGATGACCAGAACTTGAGACAGACTTAACACTGTTAAAATTTCCAAAAGACCAAGGCAGATAGTAGAATGCCAATTTATTAATTTCAGAGAAAAATCCAGCTGTCTAATAAACGATGAATACTTGGGCTGGGAAGACAAGAACACATTCCCTTTGTTGTCATGTAAAAATCAAGATTCAGGCAAAATTAAGTCATAATCAGAAGACGTTTGATGCATACACCATGCAAAACTGCTCTCATATACACTGGAAAGCCATTTGTTGAATCTTTCAACAGATTACAAAGAAAGCATAGTATTATTAATGCAACAAATAGGTAGAGGCAGCCGAACCCAAAATGCATTATCATCAGCTAAGATTCATTTATTAATTCAGTAATCATTGCTTGAACTCCAACAGTATGCCAGAGCCTGGGGCTATGGTGGTGAATAGGACGCACTGATGTGATACAGATATAACCTGGTTTCTGACAGAAACATAACAACGAGTTCCTTCCACAACACAGATGTTTCTACTTATTTAATAACCACTTATATGAGACAGTACTTTGCAAATATTAACTTATCACAACCATCCCATAAGGTGGTGTTAAAGAAAAAAATTATTCACATACTTGTTAAAACAGTAAGACAGACTAAACAATTAAACCCCTTTAACTCAGATTTCCTCTCTGGGCAGTACCTGGGATGGGAACTGCCAACATTTCTCATGAACATACTTTTACTATGCGTCCTCTGCTTGTTGACATGTTCTTTATTAAATAAAATAAAATAAAATAAATTTGGGATCTAATCTGAAATGAGTTGGCATTATTTTTTTTCTGTCCCGACCAACAATATGTTAGTTTTATATGTTAAGCGAGCACAGTTAGTTGTGTACAAGTATCTTTTCACTGAATTTGTTCTAAGTAGCAATATACTCGGATAAAAGTTTCACCTCCCCAAACTTCCTTCCAGCAATGGGTGGACCTGTGGCTGAGATCTCATCTATGAAATGCAGATGGTAATCTACCACATGGAAAGTTGTTATTTCCCTGAAAAAGGTGATAAACCTGGCTGGCACTTGACTCGTGCCTTTTGCCCTTCCCCTTCCTCCTGATTGGAATGTACATGTGATGGCAATAGCTTCTGCAGCCATGCTGAGACCATGGGTGGAAGCCACATGACTGAGGAAAGCAAAGCAGAACTATAGATGCAAGCTGGAACCACACCAGAATCACAGAGCTACTTTTTCATGGATTTCTTTTTCATCCCACTTGCTATATGAGAAAAATAAATGCTCATTTGGTTAATCCACTATAGTAGAGTTTGTATCTCATGCACCTGAAAACAATCATAAGTAATAAACAGATTTTCAAAGGGAAATTATGGGTGTTATTTTCTCATACTCAGTCAACATCTCACTGTAACTATTAAGTATTTCTAGTAAATATTATCCCTGACAAAACTTTATTGAATAAAGCATGAGGTACATATTTTAAGAAATAACATGCAAAAAAAAATTACTCATAAATTGCTTTTCCAGTTGTTTCTAGTACTCTTCCTTCTTATTTTCCTACTATTACATTTTTATCAAATGGCTGCTAGAGAAAAAAAAGTTTCATCTTGAATTTTTACACTTTTACTATTGGTCAGTTATTTGAAACAATAGTGACCTTAGAAATAAAAATGGAGGTGGTGGAAATTATTATTCTGAAATATTTATGGAATAAATGCAAATTGTGCAGCCTAAATTTCAGATATAATACGATCTGAATTCAAAGAACTTGAACTGGTACTTAAATTCAAGTATTTTCTCCATTTTCTGAAAACACACTCATTACTTTCCAAGCATCTTTGGCTCAAAACGAGCCACTTCCAGAAATGCAATGTTCGTTTGTAAGTGGTTTTGCAGGAATGATCAAGGAAAGAAGATCGAAAAATCTGATGGTCCAGATTATTTGGGGGGAGAGGCAGCATGAAAAATGGTCACTGGCATATAATTTCACTTCTGAGAAACAGAAAACCTAGAGGGAAAAAATAAAGACACTAAGGTCTCTGAACTGCCTCGGAAGGAGAAAAACAGTTTAGATTGCTCTGTTGCCATAACAAGCAGCAGAGTTCATTGTTTTGTTTGCAGACTGAGTTCTGCAGAAAATAAATATCTGCAGCTGCGGACATCTAGAGATAATGAACATGCAGAAGTGCAACTACACCCCCAGGCGCTCTGGGCATCTTCCTACTGACAGAATGAAAGAGAGAAAGTAGCAGAGAAGAAACTTTAGCAGTGGTGAAGCACAGGAGAGGCTGTGAGAGAGGGCAGCTGACTGGTAAGGAATAGAACTCCTTCCTCAGTCAACAGCCACATCCATTCAGGGCGTATTAAAGAACAGGCTTCACTTCATTTCTGCTATAGAGTCTTTAACCCCTGGAATACTATTCAACCAGGGAAACAGTTACGCTTCCACAAAGTTGAGCTGTACCCTCTTTCATTCTCTTCCATCAGCTTCATCCCTTGCAGAGAGCACAGTGAGACTATCCTACCCAGGAAAGTTTCATGCATATTGATTTCAAGAAAATGCGTTGAGTGAATGGTAGAGGAAAGTTGGCACCAGAAAAATCAAAGCAGTGAGTTAATTTCTCTTCTTTTTTTATAAATTATATATGTAATCTACCAATCTATATATCACTCTACCAAATGATAACCAAAAAATGATTTGTTGGAGTTTCTGTTTCTAATTGATGTCTCAGGTCTTAGATTATTTCTACTACCTTGGGGGTTAACTTGGAACATCTGTCTTATTTGGTGTCCTAAAATGCAAAATTTAAATGATCCTAAGGTGAGTCATTGCAAAATGGTGGTTTCTGATGAATCAAGCCGCTATTCAATTGCCTTTATTCAACACACATGAATTTACTAATTCCACAAATGTCTATCTTGTACCTCCTATCCCCAAAGCACTATTGCAGGTGCTGATCTATACAGACAAGTGCACTAGACATGGATTCTGCCCTCAGGATGTGCAAAATATAATAGAAGGGGGAAATAAACATCTGTTTACAAAGAATTGTAAAAAAGTATGTGATGACTTCAGTGATAGAAAATTATCTGGGGCAAACAGGACAGGTACATTCTCAGCTGTGAGAAAAAGGAAGACTTTATGAATACCGTGTGAATGTAGCTATGATGACATGGGGCAAGAGAGAGGAAACCGTACGCTAAGGAGCTGTAATTGGAAAGCATGTTGTTCCTGCAGAGAAAGGTAAGCATATGTCTGGAAAGCAGCATTCATCAAAAGTCAGAAAGTGGAATCATGTGCTGTGTTGTCTCTCTCATTATCCAGTCATACCCGGACTGCAGTTACGAAGTTTACATATTGGCTCACTTTCAATGACAATTTTTGTTAAAGTTGACTCATTGTTTTCTTAACAACTCTTTACATTTTACTTTAAAAAATCACAAACAAGCAAAAAAAAAAAAAAAACCCTCAGTATCATTTGACACAAATAGAAAGTAGACATAAAATTTAACTGAAAAGAAACCAATGTGGTTAAATTCTCCTCAGGCCTTTTTGGTTGCTTGAAGTCTCCTATCAAAGTTAAAAATGCAGATTAATGAGAGGGAGGGAGGGATTGATACCTACTGGAACCAAACCAAGAGTTTTTCCCTGACACAGTGTAGGAGAAGGAACCAAAGAAAAGAAAACCAATGTCTCGTCATTGAATGCTGTTGAATGTTATGTCTGAGTTCCACAAAAATGCAGTTCATATTTTCCAAAGATGTAAGAGGTACACTTGGCAAATCAACCTACAGAGGTAGGAAGACTTGGATTTAAATTATGGCTCTACAATAAAATAACTAACAATTCTCTGTGTTAAACTTTCCGGAAAAGATTTCTTTGTCTCAGACAGCTGATAGATAGATAGATAGATAGATAGATAGATAGATAGATAGATAGATAGATAGATAGATGATAGATAGATGATAGATAGATAGATAGATAGATTGATAGATAGATGATAGATGATAGATAGATAGATAGATAGATACATGATAGATGATAGATAGATAGATAGATATAAGATGTATATATGTGTGTGTCTGTGTGTGTGTGTATATATATGTATGTGTATGTGTATATATATACAGTTGACCCTTAAACAATACAGATTTGAACCACAAGGGCCCACTTGTACATGAATTTTTTTCAATAGTAAATATTACAGTACTGTACAATCCAGGGTGTGTCCCTGCATGTGGAACTGTGGATACAAGGCACCTCGAATACAGAGGAACCACGTATATGCAGAACTGTGCAAACAAAGGGCCGGCTATAAGTTATATTCAGATTTTCAACTGTGCAGTGAGTCAGTGCCCCTACCCCCACAGTATTCAAGGGTCAATGGTATAAAAAATCTATCATATATATATGAATGTATAAATATTTATGTATACAGGAACAAACATATATACATGTAGAGAGAAAATGACAGAGACAGCTAAATGTACTTTTATATCTATGTCTATCATTCTACGTCTTATATATAGATATACAAATAAATATATATAAAGACATGTAAAGAGATAGGAAGACAAAGAGACATCTAAATGTACAGCTGTCTATTTATCTTAAGAGAGAAAGAGAAAGAGAGAGAAAAGACAGAAAGAGACTGGTATATACTAGGCATGCAATCTGGTATTGCAATCATAAAAATGAAGTCGGGTCAAAGTTTGGGACCAACTTATGGAGCTTTAGGCCAGATATGACTAAAAGCACATATCTCTGAGGAGATAAAGCTACATCAGAACACTACTATAATGTCAGAAACATAAGAAAAACAATAAAAATGATCTTGGTTCGTGCTAAAAGGAAGACAAAATGTCAACTGCATTCCAGTCTTACAAAGATTCACATTTAAATGCTAATCAACATGCATGGCTATGTATACAGATATATATAAATTTACTTTAATTTCAGAAGATTTCGAAATAGGTCATATAGCTTTCATCAAACATTTTAAGTAATGTTCTAAGATATTTTTCAGGTGAAAAGAGAACCATCCAGATAGCCAGCTGCCACCTATACACCTCACCAAGCAATAAGTTTGTCCCTTTGCAGGGGAGGGTGTTCCCCAGGAGATTTTACTGATCGCTGTTTTGTCTGGTAAAATGACTAAGTATTTGACAATTCCAGCAAAAGAACATAAATGACTGCCGCCTACAATCAAGACTCAATTATCCACATGCAAATAATTTTTGTTGTGTTCGTTACCCCAGTCTGCCATTATCCTTCTGCCAAGCAGAGTTTTCTAGGCCAATTTTCCCCACCACTGATTGGGATAGACTTAGGAAATTCACAGCTGTTTCAGCATGAGCCTCAGCAAACCATAATTAGGTGAGTCTGCTGAAACAAAACACGGTCAAACTAAATAATGCATTCCAAGACCAAGTATCAATTACAGTAGATGATATAAGTTTCTAGGCTGCTGTCCATTGGCATGGATAAATGAAAACTACGTTTTATCTTCATTATTTTATACTTGAGTCCATATGAAATTGGATGAATAAAGCACTTGCTTCTCACATCTGCCCTTCCCACCCGAATTGCTCATATAGAAAAGATAGTTAAAGAAAGTATTTGTATATCCTGAGGAAGTGTCTCTATCTGTGATGTTGATAAACCTGATTTGCCTTTCTTGTCTTTCTTTGTCATCTAATTAGGGAAGTCATACCATTCTGGACTTCTATTCTCCATCACCTCTTTCCCAGGGGAAATAAAAGCAAAAGAGGATGCATCCTACTGTGATAATATGAGTTTATGGCTCACAGGTTAATCAGTAGTTGGCTTGTCCATTTCGTGATTCTAATTGAAGATGAGTTGATGACACTCTTAATTAGAAGAGTGCATAGTACTCTAATTTTAGCAACTTTCGTTTTCTATTGTCTGAGGGTTTACTATGTGTCAATCACTTTGCTAAGCATTGGTAAAATGAACTGTTGCATAACACTTACAACAACACAGTAAGGTAGAAACTGTAGATATCTTCACTTTACGAATGAGGAAACAGTCTTGAAAACATTTAGTTCCTCGCCCAAAGACATAGTGGGAAAGTGGCAGAAGGATGACTTGAATCCTGAAATACCTGACTCTAACATCCAAGTGATGTCTTAGTCACTTTACTCTCCCACCTCCCCTCCCACTGTCAGCTCCATGGACACCATAACACCAAACTCTCACAAGCCAGAAACATTCACTAAGCTCAGCAACAGGTAAACTCAGAAGCTCTCACCCTCAAATGCGAGCAGAGCAGAGAAACAGAAGCTGGAAGTTATCTGGTGGCTGGAGGACAATGGAGTAAAGGCCAGGAGGCTGAAGGTCATGTAATCCTCCATGTGGGTTTCTGTGTTGGTGTGTCAAGGATGCTGCTGAATTTTGTTGTCCTTTCTAATTTACTTCAAAAAAGGTCATTTCAACCTCAATGTCTTCTCGGTGGTGACATACTGATTTTTATCAGAATTTTCAACTGGATTGACTGACTAAAGCCTGAGAAGGTCAATGGCAATGAGTCAAAGGCTCTGACCACACTGGAATTGAGATTGCATTTGGCCCACTGCTTTTTGCTCTTTCACTCATCACTCCTCCTATTTGTTTAATATTGTGGTTCATTACACAAAATTTCTTATGCTAGGCTGAAGGCTCAAAGATTCAACGTGACTTCCCATCCACTGTCGGCTCTAATCAAGTTTGAATGAAATCAAATGCATTGGGAAAGCAGGAAATTGTATTTTAGTAAAAAGAATTTCACGTGTTAAATTCATTTTTAAGAGTGCTAACATATGTGCCAGATGCTATATAACAATAAACCAGAGAGAGAGATTTTCTCTCCCATGAAGATCGCATTTCAGAGAGCATCTCCTGTTGTGTACATCCAGTCCTCTTTATTCCTTCTTCTGCTTCCTTTGAGGAAACACTGTTCTGCCTCTCTGAGTCCATGTGGTTTGGGTAGATCTATTCCAACCACCAGCTGCCAAGGACATAATGAGGTGGAAGCATGTGACCCAGCCCTGGCCAATCAGCATCATCCATTCCATTAGTCATGCTTATGGATTCCAAGACAGACATATGACTCAAGTGAGGCAAATGAGACTCAAATTTTAGGACTGTCCATGGAATTTTGGAAGAGTGGCTGCTTGACAGGATGGTAGAAAGTAATCCTGGAGCAACTGGTAGCCATTTGCCACCACATGGAAAAAGACTGCCTGAGAAAGAAAGAAGAATTCAACACACACACCACACCACACACACACACACACACACACACACACACACACACACACACACACAGAAAAGAGAAGTAAAAAAAAAATCCTGTGATGCTCTTTGAGTCCATAGATTCAGCTGAAGCTCTGTCTACCCCTAGGTCTCTTACATTCTAAGAGAGAATGAATTTTCCTTTTGTTTTTCTGTTCTTCTTGGTCAGGGTTAAGGAAGGGTTCAGTTCAGTCGCAAGCAGAAGAGTTCTGATTAATTCCTTCCCAAGAGTAATGTTAGCTTTTATTCTTTTAAAAAATATTTCTGAAATGAAGAGTTCTACTTTCCGGCTTTAATAAATATAGGCACCATAAGCTTTCCTTGCCATTTTGTGATCTTAGGCAAAATATCAATTATAGATGGAGGAGGAGAAGGAGATTGGATCTAATAATTTTGGGCTCTGAAGCCACCCTAGAAGTAAGGGATTTCAAAATAAATAGGTGTCATCCATTTATTTCTAGTCATTTTTCATTACCTATAAAAATCAAAGGGAAACTATAAAAGTATTTATACACACATATATATAATTGATAAATGACTTTTCTGATTGATAGGGACAGAGGTAGTTTTGTTAATAGGTCTTGAAAGCCTATCTTCTGTCTGGCTATTTTCCATTTAGCCTGATTTGTCCTCTGAGTAAAGTGTTTCCATCCATGCCTCAACTTCCTAAAAGCTAGAGTGGCTAGTGTCATATCTAGTTTGGTGAAAAGGAAATTGGGAGAAAACACCAGCCAGTCACTTGAGGTCTTAGAAAACAGTCTGTAACTGGTTCCCTCTAGTCAACCAAGCCAACAGTTGAAAGTCAAACAATGAGGAAGACTAAAAGAAGAAATCAGCTCTCAGAGGTGATCATATAGATATTTGGTCATATGACAGTTACCAAATCCTAGACTAGCAAAGCCTGCATGGCCTCAGGAACCATCTGGCTCAAGGGCTTCATTCTACTTTTGCTCCCTACACTCAGTTTTCATTCAGCAGCAGGGACATATTACAAAATAAAATGATACAATAACATTAATCAAATCAAATCAAATCATGAACTTCTCCTATTGAAACACCACCAGCATTTTCCCAATCTACTTAGAATAAAATTTAAAAATCCTTAACTTGGCCTGTTCACACATATTCTGATTCATGTTCTCTTCATCTCCTGTTCTCTTCATTTGTCTTTACGTTCCCTCCTTCCTTACTCTCTGACTTTTCTCATTTTCTCATGCACCAAGTTGCTTCCAGACTTAGACCTGTTTTGCTTCATTTGTCTTTAATGCTTTTTAATCACTTTTCACCCAGATAATTCCAACTCCTCCCACCATCTCTGCTTACATTTAACTAATTTAGAAATTTTCTTTGGCATTACTCAAAGAATGAAGACCTCTTACATAGTTTGCATTTCTTTAAATATTTGTTTTCCCACTAGCCTTCAAGCTGTAAGGTCAGGGGATGTTTGTGCTATAACAAGCTGATGGTACTGACATAAAGAAGGTATTCAACAAATTTCTGCAAAGAATTCATAAAATAAATGGGAATGTCTAGAGGAATGAAATAACTTGCCCTTAGAACTAAAAAGAAATTTAGATGTTTTCATATTTTGACCTCTAGATTCCAATAACTTTAGCATTTATTTTTAATAGTAATGAGATATCGGTATATATGTATAAATCATGGATATTTGTATACACTATAATTTCTTTCAACTTTCTGCTAACTTATTAATGTTCAACAGTAAGTTATAACAATATCATCTTGCAAAATAAAATACAAATAAAACATAACTGAAAGTATCAGAATGTACTGTATATAGTAAGGTGAATGTTATTTCATGTAAGTAGTGTCTTATATACAGTATACATACGTGTGATGATCCCTTACTAGGTTCTAGTTCTACATTAGTAACTTTTTCCCTAGCTCACTACCATATTTTAAAAAGTCACTACTGGTATTTTATTTTGCATTTCGTGTCATCTGTTACCTAAATGGTAGAACAAACTTGGGATTCATAACCAACCAGATTTCCTGAGGGAAAAAACACAGATCCTAATTGTCTGAAAGTACATTTTAATATCACAAAACCCCACGGCAAGATCAATAATTTAAAGCCCACAAATCCATCCAAAGGCACATATACACACGCACCTCCTATATATCCATTCCCCACCCCACCACTAAATATTTCTTTTCCCTCAGGCCCTCAGGGAGAGGCTGCCCATAGCTCAGACAAAAAACATGGACATGTAAGTTAGGAAACAAGCACTTCTTTGGTGAGGTTTGGGGAGACTGAAAAAGGAATTAAAAATGAAAGAAGAGCAGAATCTTGTGCTTGAAAATCCATTAGGAACCCGGCTCCTATTTCCAACCAGTCTTATGTTTCTATGGTCTTCAAAATCACTACCCTAGAATCTGTTAGATCTTAGTTAATAAATTTTAACTGGACCTTTAGTAGAGGCCAATATACGATGGAAATGAAAAAAAAAATAGCAGTGAAGAAGGCTAAAGAAAGGTCTTTTCTAAGACCAAACTTGTCTGGATTGAAATTCCAAGTCTGACACACACCACAAGTGGGATCTTAGGCAAAGTACTTAAGCTCAGGGGGTCCCAGATGTCTCATGTGTGAAGGGGACACTAGCAGTGCCTTGTACGATAATAAGGACAAAGTGAGGGGAAGCAGGTAAAGTTTATAAGCTTAGCAGCCAGTATATAGAAAGATCCAATGTGTATCTGCTACTGTTCTTATTACCACCGTATTTACAATTATCATTACCAGCCTTTTCCTTCAATTCTGATTAATCAGAAGTATTACAGCATCAGCTGAGTATTTTCTATAGCGATCACGAAACGTTAGCTTCAATAAAATAGCAAAAGGAGGAAATGCTTGTTCAGATTTTTGAGCCCCTTTTAACACGGGCCAACATCATTTCTCTTCTACATACACAGATGGAGATCATTCTCTCTTGCAAATCACACCCAGTGAAAACACTAAGAAAGTGTTCTAAGCTTTTCATCAATAACCCTATAGAATAGGTCTCAAATTTATAACAAAAGAAACATTTTAAATAGTGCAGTCTTCCTGATTAAAATATAGATCTTCTAATTTGTCATTGCTTTTGCTTGTCTAAATTTAATGTTTCACTTTCGGTGTACTGGAAGATCTAAGCTCCATTTCCATTCAGTTCAACACCATACATATTTGTTGATTTGTTGATCACTTAATGTGCAGGGCAATATTCTAACTATTAGGGATGCAAACTTGAAGAAGACACAATGCCTGTTTTCTTAAGGATTATCCTTAATGCTGTATTCCTTTTTTTTTTTTTTTTTTTTTTTTTTTGGCCGCGCTTTTCAGCATGCGGGATCTTAGTTCCCCAACCAGGGATGGAAACCACACCCACTGCATTGGAAGCACAGAGTCTTAACCACTGGCCCACCAGGGAAGTCCCATAATGCTGTATTCTTTGCAACCTCTGGTATGATGGATGATGGTATATACTCTGTACACAGTTTCCTCCCTTTCAGAAAGACTTTTAGTAACCACCGCTATAATTTTAGCCGTATAACAATAGTATGACATTAATTCAAAAAGTAAGCAATTGCTAAGCTACATTTTCAGCAAAGCTTTACCAAGTGCAAAGCTAAACATGTGCTGTTATCAAAGCTTATCTTCTCAAAATCATTAAAGCCAAATGAACAAAAACATTTTTAAGTTGTTCATTTGTTTTTATTGATTTAAAGAAAAATAAAAATTGACATTTGAATTAAATTCTACTTAAAAGGGGGACATCTGTAGGTAATTTTGCCCATTATTTGATTTCACAGAAATAAGGCAAAATTTATTTCCGCTATTAGTTAAAAGTTTAAGTACTTATTTAAAAACAAAACCTACATCGTTATTTTTCAGTGAGTCACTTGAACTGACTGAGGGTTTCAGTATCATGGGGCAAACCCCGCAATGTTAAAAGAATAAAATAACTGATGGCAAAAAGCATATGATTAAATACATCGCTTGATTCTAGCAAGGATCAGAAATTGGTTCTGATTAAGTAATTCTCTTAACAAACTGGAGAAGTCAGAATAGGGAGAAACGTTGTATGGTCTGCTGAGATTCAGAACAGAGATGCTCGTATTTCAGACACTTCACTTTGCTCCCAAGACTGCATGTGATATAACTGGGCTGAGTGTTCTCAAGAGGGAGGAAGGGAGGGCCAACGCTTTAGAAACACCTGCCCCGTAGCAGACGCAGCAGATGTTATCTCACCATGTCAATGGCACTGCTTGACAGATCAGACATGGTGGCCACCTCTTTATATGTAAAAATGCCCAACAAATTTAGCCTTCATTTTTATTTAAAACAGTCCATTGTTTTTACTGTTACTATAGTTGGATTTTTCTATACTCCTTAGCAGGGCTTGACCCTCTTTAGGAGCACCCAGGAGCAATGAGGAGAATTAACTGAGGTAGAAGTGGCCACAGTGCAAGAGGCTCAGGCCAACTTAAAAAGCCACTAAGATACAGACTTGCACCATGTTGCATGCCAGGATTTCCCCAATCCAGCTGCAACAGAGGAAGCAACACATCGGAACAAACCGTTGTGTTTATAACTAAACCTCTTCCCTTTTGATCTCATCCCACGTTCTCCACCTAAACTCTCAAACTTCTCCCAACCCTCTTCCAAGGTAGTGTTATAGAGAATACCCATTGCTCTACCTAATTACAATTTACTGAATTTGCATGTGGCTTTTCTTGTGGGGGGTCCGGGGAGAGGCATCCCCTACCCAAGGCCAAGGGGGAACGGGCTGCATGGTCTAAGTGTAACCAGACATTTTGTTCCACTTGGTTGAGCCACTCTCTTGTCCTCACAGGACTGTAATTATTCTACAGTCTCCTCTTTTTCATCTTGCTAGCTTTTCTCTCAGTGTTTGTCACACATCTTCTGTTTGATACCCTGATTTTTATTTCAGTCAATTAATATGTAAAAATCCCTAAGCACATTTAATCTTATAATTACAAAATCTCACAATTTACAAAATCTCTTGCCAAATAACAACTCTGTTAAGAACCCTACATGACAGAACTGTCTTAAGAGCACCCCCATATTCAAACAATTACATTTTTAAAATAAAAATTTAGTATAAAAAAATCTAACATAGACACAGTCAAAGTAAAAAGATTAAGCATTTGTATGCAATGCAGTGGCTTTGAAGAGCACACCATATGGTAGCTCAGTCTCCTACCCTCCTCATCACCCAGTTTATTTCTGTTGTTTGCCTTGTGAGCCGTAGAGTATCAAGTAAATCCTGGGTCTTACATGTAAGCAGATCCAAATGCTAAGTGTTTTCCAACTTTCCCAGCAAACACGTGTTTTCAACTCATTCGAAAAGTAAGAGTGAGGTAGTAATTAGAGTTGACCTTTGAACAACAGGGAGATTAAGGGCACTCGCCTCCCTGCACAGTCAAAAATCAGCATATAACTTTATAGTCAGCCCTCCTTATCCATATCCGAGGATTCAAGCAACCACAGATCGTGTAGCACCATTGTATGTACTTACTGAAAAAAACCACGTGTAAGTGGACCTGCGCACTTCAAACCCTGTTGTTCCAGGGTCAACTGTATATTTGTTTCAAAGTTGAAAATTAAGACTAGCTAAAGAATGCTTGATGTTTTAAAATAAATATAAAAGTGAGAAGAAATTATAGCTGGGAAATTCCATTCTTACCTACATGCCCTGGAGAAGCTCTCACAGATTTGCATACGGATACGGTTTGCACAACTATAAACACTACATCATTCTTTATAAGAATGAAAGATCGTAAACAACTCTTACATACATCAGTTGAGAGATGGATAAATTCATTGTGATATATTCTTACAATGGTATTACTGCACAGCAATCAAATAAATGAAATAGGCATGATTTATCAGCATGAATACATTTTAAGAAAGAAGTTGAATGAATAGAGGAAGTTGCAGGAAATGACATTTAGTAAAATATTATTTACATTGATTTTTACAAACAAAAACTATATTTTAAACATTAGCCTGGGGAACATACATTTGTATTAAATTATTAAAATCATGGATGTCTAAGATACATAGCAGCTCCAGAATAGCATGCATGGAGGTGGGGAGAGGAGGCAGACAAGAAGGAAATGGAATGGAGAAGAGGTAGTTGTGTCTGTAGTGTTTTACTTCTTTAAAATGTTAAGTAAAATTTTTAAAGTTGATATCCATTACATTTGGTTAATCAATACATAGATGTTGATTATGCTATTATATCTACCTTTCTCTATTTCTGAGATACTTTATATCTCAAATGATATAAAAAATAATGTGTATAATATACACATATATAACATATGTATCTCTAAAGGTATTTATAAATGCATATATTACAAAACTATTAATATATTATAGATGCTCATTTATAAATATATACAAGATATATGTATAAACTATGTAGAGTTATTTATGAAAGATGTTTTCCATATAAAATATATAAAACATATAATGGGTATTCTATAAATATATATATAATTCAAAAAGAGAAAATTGCAGAGTATATTACATATATATATATAATAATTGGATAAGAAATAATCAGAAACACCCGAAAATGATATGATAGAATCCCTATGTGATGTTATCCATCTCCGTGTTATTGCCTGTCTTTGCATAGCTAGCTAATAATATATGCATATACATATAACATAGCTAATAATATATATGCATATATATGCATGTATAGCATGTATATATGTACATATGACCATATGTGTAGGATGACGCATTCATGAAAGTCCAGGGAGATGAATGAGAAGACAGGTTAATTGTGAGTGCTGAGCAGCAGCAGCAAGAGGAACAAATAAGACCTGGCATTTACTTATTTTGTGATTTCTAGATGCCATACATTCTGTTATAAGTGCTTTACCTATTTACGTTCATTCACTTCTTACATAGTTGAACAAGTTAGGTGTTATTATTGCACCCATTTCATAGACGTGCATCGCAAAGAATGCAAGCAACTTGCCATGTTACACAGCTAGGAAGTGCAAAGGCAGCACTGGAACCAGGCCCTCTAGCTGCCAAGTCTGTGTTCTGAACTAAAGAGTTAACTTGGCAGCAGAAGCTACGCTCCTAGTATTCTCCAACGGGGACGATTTTGTCTAAGACACGCTAGAGTATGCCTGCTTTCGTTGGTGTGTTCAAACTATCTGATATTCAAGTTTTTAAAATGAAATATAGCAAGTTTTCACAGTGCCCCTTAAGCAACTCTGAAGAACTCTAGGGGACCACAGAAAAATATCGCAACTCTTAGCAGGAATCTCTGATATCTGGGAGGTGTAAATTCGGAGACTTTCAGAATCGCATTTTCAAGAATACCAATTAGCATATAACACTCCCCCATGAGACAAAAACAGTTGGAGAATAGGAGTGAACCCTCAGTTAGAACACTGGCCATTTTCCAGAAAGAAAAAGCTGCGGAGTGCCTGGGCAGCTTTTTGTGGGCTGTTAAATGGAGAACAGCAAGCCCCGGTTAACACACAGATGCTCACAGGCAGCTGGGTTTGCTCACTTCCTTCTGCACCCCAGGCCCACCGTCCTCAAACTTCAAATTCCAGCTTCCTCAAAGCAGCCAGCAGATGCCCATCAAGGCCTTTGGGGTAGCTTGCTGCAGCCATTAGACTCTTTCAAGTCTCAGGAGAAAGCAGCGAGCTCAGATGTTGGAGGAGGTCGTGGAAGGACGTGGGTTGACCCACAAGCTGAACCCGGGCAGTGGGAGGCTCCTCACTCCCTCCTCTGTCCTTGGAAGGAACATTCTGCCCACTGTTCCCACAGTGAAAAAGACACAGCATTGAGAGAGCAAGGTGGTGTTGCGACTGTCTATGCAGGGTACATAACTAAACCCCATTAAGGGCTCTGTACAAATGTTTAAGATTCTGGCAGGTGGGTGCAGAGATCTACTCATCTTGCAGAGCCTAAGATAAGCCTCGTATGTTAGATGGCTTGCTTGTTAAAACTGCCACCTAGCCATCTGGAATGACTGCCTCTTTCTTGATCTCTCCTCGCCCTCAGTGTAAAGAGGCCAGCTTCACGTTTCACCCAGGAAACTCCTGAGCTTGCAAACCACGAGCAGATGCCCTGAGGGAAGGAAGGCAGGCTGCCACTCTCTTAGCAGGTAAGCAGACTTCGTGAACACCAGGACCGTCGTGATGCAGGGTCCCTAAGAAGCTCAAGAGGCCACAGAGTTCTCTCGCATCTTACTCAGTCCTACTGGGTCATCTTCTGACGACAATCAGTTGCTGACAGGCTCTACTCTTCTCCCAATCTCATTTCCTGTGCCTTCTTGCCATGTGCCTCAACTTTTATTCTACCCCAATCTATTCTCTGTCCCTGTCATGCCAAACCTTCTGAGAGAAAGATTCTGGTCATTAACTCCCCAACACAAAACAGCCTTCTTGGTCAGAGGTATCTAGCCAGGGCCTCCCTAAGGCTACTGGCCTCTCTCCAGACTTGGCCATTTCCAGGTTTATGTGAACTTAAGGAGTTAATTAACCTCTAAGTTCCTCAGAGTTTCCTCATTTCCCTATATGCAAAAGAAGTGTCATCAGAGCATATTTTATTAAGCGAAATGATACATGGGGAAGGATTTAGAAGAATGGCCAGGTGGTGTACCCTGCTGTTCTATGCCTGGGCCCATGGTGCCCAAGTTCATACCAGTTCATACGGATGCCCCAGCTGAGTATTAATAGAGCCCTTTACCTCTCTATGCCATCCTTATTTTGACCATAAGTTATTTGAGCCTCCTACCCATGCCCATCTTATAGATATTTATTTTTGGATCAGACAACAACCTCCAATCCAAATTGAGATGGCTGGGTGTCATGGCCACGTGGCTCAAAGTCTGGCTGACTGTGACCCAGAAACTCTGCCAGCTGTTTTATGGATAAGGACCACGTGGTATGACAGATCATCCACATGTCCCAGGCTCCTCCCTGTGACACCTGTAAGTAGCACGAACCACGAATACTGATCCTTTAAGAACAAGCATTTTCCATAGAGAAGAAACAAAGCTACATTTATCCAATAGGACACATAATTTCAGACCTTTAATTTTATATTTTTTGAATACCTTAAACTTTTTTGTTAACACCGAAGTTGGTTGCCTTGGTTTCTCTTGGCTGAGCTGGGAAACTATAAGTTACGGCTGGGTTCTCTTCTCTTTCTAATAGATTAGCTCTGGCTCTTCCTAAGGCAGAGCTAAGACCCAGGTGACCTTTCTCCTAGCCCTGGGCTTCTTCAGGCTGAGCATGTAAACAATCAAAAGCAGAGGAGAAAATGTAATTCGACAGTCTCTCCACGCAGAATGCTGAGAGGTACTTTGAGATGCTTTTCAACTGTTAAGGGCTCCAGGATTCCAAATGGCCAGAGATGTGCGAGGCAGTCCCATTTGACACTTAGCTTGCCATGGTCCTTTGGGTCAAAGGAAGCTTCCAGGGAAAGATGAGCAAAGTCAGCACCTTCATACCAAGATTCAAGACACCAGGGTAAATGGAACCATCTGTACCTCTTATTGAACTGGGGAAAGTGGCAGAAGGAGGAACTGGCAGCTACATCTGTTGTCTGAAATGTATTGAGCTGCTGCAGACACATATAGAGCCCTGGAGGTTTCTTTCTTATGACTGACACATGCTATAATGATATCCTACATTTAATAGAACACAATAGCAGTGTAAACATACACCAGGAATGAATTTCATGAACCAGACGAATTTCTGAGAGGAGGGAGAAGAGACAAGTCTTAGAAGCAAGTATTCAGCAGCTAAAAGAGCTTCTAACATAATTGAAACAGGAGATTTTTATGTCTTGAAAGAAGTATTGAAAACACTATGCATTATTTATTTTTTTAATGGTATATCTGTTATTGTGTCAGCTAAAAACATTTTCTCCATACTGCTGATAAAACAAGCACCGCACCAAAAATGATCCCTCATTGAATCAAATACATAAGGCACAGAGAACTCTGATTATAGTGTCTGGTTTTCAAATTGTCTCCCAAAGATTTGCACTTTGTGCAATATTTGCATGATCTAAGTTCAAGTGAACAGAAACCAGATACGAAGAATGGGAAAAACTGACGTTCAACCATTTGTTTTCGTGACTTTGAGATTCAGGTCTTTTCTGTGTTAATTGTACAGGCCTTGAAGAATTCAAGCTAATAATGTCTGAGGGGGAAATTAAAACAGATGACAAAAAATCTTAACATAAAAGGCAAGATGCTTAAAGAGGAGATGATTGCTGCACTGCTTTGGATATTTATTTAAGTTCCTGGAAAACAGCAGTGGCTTAAACACTTGGTTGTTTATTTCTCTCTTTGTCTAAATTTCCTCTACTTGTAAGGACATTAGTCACATTGGATTAGAGTTTACCTTAATAATCCCATTTTAACTTAATCTCTATTTCAAATACTGTAACATCCTGAGGTACTAGGGGTTAGGACTTCAACATATGAATTTTGGAGGGACACAATTCAGCCCCTATCAGATAGTTACAATATGAGACCTAACTATGTCTTCTTGGCCTCTTCTGTTCTTCAGCAGAAGAACTGACTTTTGTTTGGAGTCTGCTTTCTCCCACTCTGGGTCTACCTGGATTGAGGAGAGGTTCAACACCAGGTTCAGCACACCACATTCTCCAGGTCTAGTAGGAGGTTCAGAAACTAATCCAATCAGAGCAGATCTCGGAATTCTGTAGGAATGAGTGGAATGGGGTTTTCTGTTCCTGGCTAGACTTGAATCCAAGAGGTTGTGCTGCAGCCAATTTACCATCATTGGGAGAGACCCTGGAATGGAGTGGTGGGAGGCATGTCCACCACATGGACCCTAATGTAGCATCGATCCCATTGAATGAAGCATCAGGAGTTGGAGAGAAAGGAAGTTTAATTGACATCATGTAAATCACAAATCTAGACACATGCCTGAAACCAGCATGACAGACCTTTCAACTATGCTTTTCTAAAGTAAATTTGGGTTAGTTTCTTTCTCTTGAAGTTGGAAATGTCCTAATCAATCTAATAGGTGCCACACGTTATAGAGATGTTGAAACTTCCTCAGCTGTTGCACTGGCATATCCTTTCTTAGAAACAGGAGGAAAAGAATTGATAGCATGTCATGGCATTAGAAAAGTGCTGTTAAAAGTTCATTGTAAAAATCATCTTGACTTCTTTGAAGCCATGTGAGATCAAGATCCCCATCTTTCTAGTAAGTAGCAAGTGTTCCTCTCAGCAAACATTGACATCCATGCTTCATGATATTAAGACATTCTGAGGGGTCATCCTTGTCCCCCCTCAAATGGTCAGTGTTTCTGCATTCTCCTTGAAGAGTTCTACAACTCATCATGTTATTCTCTCATCCAAGGTAACATTCTGGGCAAGGGGCTTCACTTGACGCCACCATTCCAGAAACCTCAGAATCAAGGTGACCTTCCTTAAAAATGAATGGGCAATATTGTGCACACATTTCTATCCTGTTGCTTTGGAAACTTAGTGGAGATAAATGTCATTGGCTTCTCAATGTTGCACTCAACTGGCAGAACAAGCCATTCCAGTACAAGTTGGGTCCCAAGTATTTATTATGGGAGGATGTTTACCTATGATGCACTTCGGCCTAGTCAGAATGCTACCTTGGCATTGCTAGAGTCTCTAGCAGAAGGAGAACCCCCCAAAGCAGCTGGCTTCTATAGACTTAAAAAATAAAACAATAATGAAACCCTAGAGTCTCTGCATAATGTATGTGTGTTAGAGAGAAAACACACCAATTAAACTGCAGCCTTTCAGAGCATGATGTCACAAGTCAGATCCCATTAAAGGAAGCAGAAGATGAATGTTTGCTCCCAGCTGCTGGAAGGAGTCAAAAAGAAAATACATTGTAAATCTTTCCACTGCTTGCCTAAATTGTAAAAGATGACTATTGGCATCAAGCAGACTTCTTTTAGTGGATAACTTCTTCCAAGGGAAGAAATTCTAAGCACTCAGTAAATATAATATATGGGTAGTCTGATGAGCAGAGGGGGAGTTGTGTGTGGTAGTTTATTCCCTTCCCCCAGATTAAAGCCTAACTGGATATTAGGGGTGTGACCAGGGAGGTGTTGGAATCCTCACCAGGCGAAGTGGATGGGTAGATAATCCAGAGAAATGGCGTATCCACATGCGCATCCCAACTGAGCACTTCATCTTCTTTAAGCGGGGGGGGGGGGGGGGGGGGGGGGGGGGGGGATGCCCCTCCTTGGACCTAGAGTGTGGGTTTCATTATCTGTAAACGATATTAACAGCATTTCATTTGGTGAAGCCTTAAACAGATTAAAATAAAGAATATCAATGGGGCTGTCCTCCAGCACTGTTTCCTAGGCACATGTGGAGACAAGGCGTGCACCCTATACTATAGCGCATTGCAAGAGCAAGAGGCCTGCTGGGGAGGAAAGAAGGCCTCTCATGGACCAATATATGGAAGAGGGAAATCCTCTTTGGAGTAGGACCAAGAACCAAAAGCCAAAGCTTGTGTATAATTTCAAAATATTGCTAAATATCTCTTGTATATTTTACACACAGACATCTGCATACATCTGGGCAGACAGCCACAGAATACAAGTCTCCACTTCTGTGAGCACACTATAGTGACATAGGCCTCAAAGCAGCTTAGGTGAATGTAAAGCAAAAGGAACACAAAAAGTGTGGGGGCAGGAAGAAGAGGAACATAAAGGAACAAGGGGAAAAGGAAATACACGGAGACTGGAAGTGCTGGGAAAAGGATATGGATGGAAAATGGCAAGATCATCAGTAGGTTCATTATGAAGTGTTCACATGTCTGCAAATTAGAAACCCACATTCTATTGAGTTGGAATTAAGGAATGGCTGCCATATTGAATTGCAGAGATATTGACTATTGGACGGAAGGGTAGTTTGAGTTTAGAGTGGGAAATTAATTCCAATTTATCATTCTAAATCACAGAATTACCCTCATCCCCTAGATATATTGATTGACCTTAACATCTTTTGGGGGGAAGAATTCTGCAATTCAGATTTTCATAAATATTGATTGCGACAACTTTCTAGATAACGGCCCTCAGATTTTAGAATGGCTGTTACAAAATAAGATTCAGAGGGACTAATTTTTGCAAAACTCCAAAGTATATCCTAGCCATTTCAGATTTTTTAAATAATAATAATATTAAAATTTTAAATAATAGTAATATTAAAATGTTGACATACTATAAGGATTTACTATATAATATTTGATTTTTGAAAAGTGTGACATGTGGGGAGATGTCAAAAAACAAAAGAGCAATGATAAGATACTCAAAGCCCGAAATTTGGAAATCATCTACAGGCCCAGGTGGGAAGAAACTCTACAAACCATCTCATCCAGACATGACAAGTACCCTTCAAATTCCATTCAAGTCTGATTCCCAGCCCTGTGTTGAGAAAGCTTCTGAGGCTAAAAGGAAAAACAGCTGTTTTCTATTCACATTTCTATTTCTGTTTCTAGTCACATCACTTCTGGTTTTTCCCACATTGGCCAATACTCCAACAACAGCTAGGTGTCCTACAATTCTATTAAATTCTGATATTATCTACCTGGACTTAGCATCAGACCTCACAACTTAAGGGTTTAATTCCAAAAGACTGCCCTCACTTCAGATGTTAATTATATCCAGCTATAAACCAGGAGTTCCCATGACCCCCTCCTCTGGTTCAATAATTTGCTGTAACAGCTCACAAAACTGAAGGCAATCCTTATTTATGTTTACCAGCTTATTATATAACAAAGAATATTTATGAAGGATACAGATGAACAGCCACGTGAAGAGGCATGGAGGCCACGGTCCTGAGCACAGAAATTTCTCTCCCTGTGGAGCTGGGGTACACCATCCTCCTGCCATGTGGGTGTGTTCAGCAACCTGGACGCTTTCTGAACCCTGCATTTTAGGAATGCTTACGGAGGCTTCATCACCCCCAGGGGATGGGGGTGGAGCTGAAAGTTCCAAGCTTCTAATCATGTTCAGTCTTTTCCGGTGAACAGCCCCATCCTAAAACGATCCAGGAGTCACCTCATTAAAACAAAAGATGCTCCTATCACCCAGAAAATTCCGAGGGTTTTAGTTTGTGTAAGATACTCCTATCACCCCCCCGTCACTCAGGAAATCACAAGGGGGATTTAGGTGCCCCACGTCAGGAACTGGGGGCACAGAGGCTTAGGAGGAAAGAATATGGCCATGAATATAGGGGAGGTGACACCTCCACCTCATTCCCAATTACACACCTATTTCTGTTAAAGAAGATGAAACCCTGTCTTCAGAAAGGTTAAATAAGTTGCATAACGTCAGGAAGTGAATTACTAGAAACTCCACTGCAAGATTGTAAATTTCTTGATATTCTTACCGTCATCTGTACGTCATTTGTTGCCGAGTCATGTTGCCTCCTACACTGATGATCTGGTACATTTAATATACAGTTGGATCAAAAGTGAAATCAAGCAAACACTTGAGAAAACAGATGGCTGTTATGAGCAACTGGTAAGCTGTAAAAACCTGCCCCAACCAAACGGTCCAAAATACGATCTCACTGGACAAAACAGTTACCAACAATGTTTCCAAGTTAGCATCTTGGTGAAGAAAATTTCCAAACTACGGATGAACCCAGTGCTCCCTTTACGTTGTAATTTCCTACATTGCAACCCAAGGAGTTGGAAAGGAAAAAGAGACACACCACACTTTCTGCAGAAATGTTAAACCATTGGTTGTGAGTTTATGATTAACCATATCCTCATTTTTTTTTTTGAAAAATAAAACACACAGGCACACGTACACACCACAAAAACAGAGCATTAACGATTATGCTAAGCACTTTGCCATCTATACCTGTTCATAAGGGGTTTATTTCAACCTAATTGAACTTTTGCTTTTATGCCCATTCCATGTTGTTGTTTTTTGGGTTTTGTTTTGTTTTGTTGGGTTGAATCTGTCATTTCATGAACTGAGGTATTTTTCAGTATGATCCATTGGAAGTTTTTGCTAACCTTGGGTCATTTGAAAATGTGAGCAGCATGTCTTTAATAATCGAGTTGACATACAGGCAAAAGGCCATTTGGAATGCTGAGCTGGTGTTTAGGTGTCCAGTTCATCATTTAGGAATGCAAGATAATGGTATTTATCTTATACAGTCAACCCAATAGGAACGAATCAATTAATACACATTGGCCCTTGTGAAAATTATCAGTCCTATATAACTGTGCTATCATTTAGCCTATTTCTTCCTTTTGCCTAGTAGTATATACTGAGCATTGCCAAATACTTTCCTGCACTCTCCATATATCCTCTGCTCATGCTGTTCAGCTATTTTAATAATTTGATTTACCAATTTAAGTTTGATATTTGTTTTTGTTAACACACCAGGGAGCAATCAATCCTTAGCCTGCCTGCGTGTTTAATAACGTGTTCCAGTACATCCCAGTGATTGAGCTCAACATTCTGCTCTGTGGTTCCCAGACGTGATGATTTTACCACCTTCAGAAAATTAGTACTCGTGTCTGCCTCCAAATCTGATCCTTCACTCAGATGATAACATCTGTGTGGATGGATGACAGTGGCTCCTTAGTCATATCTCCAAGTGATGCTAATATACTTTACTCAGTAGTAGAGGTCAATGTTAGTATACTAACATCAGGAAGTTACTATACTTTATTCAATAGTAGATAATCATTTCACACTTAAAGTGACTAAGGGAGCTCTTATTTCAGGGTCAGCAAACCGTGGCCCAGAGGCCAACTCTGGCCTGACACATACTTTTATAGCACTCAAAAATCCAACGTTTTTTAAAAATATTTTTAAATGGTTAAAAAAAAATCAAAAGTAAAATAACATTGCATGATATGTGAAAATTACATGAAATTCAAATTTCAGTGTCCACAAAGGAAGTTCTCCTAGAACCCAGCCACACATTGATTTATATTCACACGTGGCTGCGTTGGGGCTTCAATGGCTGAGTTGAGTGGTTGCCCTAAAGACCAGAAGGTTCCCAAGGCCAAATATTTATGTTCTTGGCCTTTACGGAAAAAAGTTGGCCAACTGCTGCCTTATTTTAATGTTGTAGTTTGTCTTTAATTCTCCCCTTAATGATGCTTGCTTGACCCTTGCAGATCGAAGGTCAGATGTCTTGATAAGAAGATTGAGAGAAAATGAGGACTGGATGCCTGGGCCATCGTCTCACTGCTCACTGTGCCCCAAGCGGAGGTGCCATTTCTTTCCAGTTTAATCTTCTTACCTGACATATTGCTGTAAAGCAGTTCTCCCTTTAGATAATATTTCCACAAGCTTTAATGCATCATGACCTTTAGCCTCCATGAACATATTCCTATAGATCTGTGACATTTTTTTCTTTTATTTGGCCTTGATTATCTTTTCCTGTTTCCATCCCCCACTCATGTTTATGAATTTATCAGAAATCTACCTCCCCAGACACACTGGCTTTTTCAGATATTTTTTCCCACGTGAGCAGATAATCATATATTATGTTTAAATAACTGATCCCCTTCTTTTAGTACGAAAATGTTTTAGAATCTCTTTTCAAGTGATTTTACTATTTCTACTCATTTTCAATCTGATTTTGTAAAGGCAAGTGCAGAAATTGAACTTAGACAACACCAGCCCCGTCCTCTGTAATTCTTCACACGTCGCAGACATTGCTAGAAGATGGATGTGTTATCCACCCAGCCCCAGCTGCCAGCCCCATTGTGATCTCAGACTTCTGATGGAGTAGGAGATTGAGACCAGTCAGTGTCTGAACCCACTCCTGGGTTGCATTCATAGTCTGAGAAGCAGAAATCCCTCATGTAAAACTGAAGTCCAGCCCTTTCCTTCTCTGAAGGAACTGATATTATTTATTGCAAGTTGCCAACTTTTTGAATCACACATCTGGTTCACTAAAGTTCTATATACTAAACAGGTAAAAAGATATAGGGAAAATGCCTGCTCAGGGTTTGCAGTGGAGATTTTAAAAATCAAAATGTAATTTGTAAGAAATATAAGCTTTATCACTTAGTGTAGGAACAAGAGAAAATGTATTCTGATAAGAGATTTCTTCCAGATTGCATGCATATTTTCTGTTGAGGAAGAAAGAAGACATTTCCAGAGAAATTAATCCAGATTCTCAAATCTTTGCTGAGAAAAGGAGTCACCTAGCTACCCATTTGAAGAGGGTTCCATCTGCCTTTGCCACACCTGGAAAGATTGAATGATAAAGCTTCCTTTTTTGTTTTATAAAATATGTCCACTATAAGTAGATAGGTAATGCAGTCACCAAAAGTACATATAGCAAAATGTTTTCTGTTGAACGAATGAAATTGCCGATATTTGGCAATTTTTGACTATCACAAACTGTAATATGTTTAAATGTAACATTTAGAATGACCCAAGTTTGAAATACAGTTAAACCTAAAATCATCATGCATAGAGCTCAGGGTGAGAAATCCTGATGACAGCAATGTTGAAATAGTTTTTTTTTAACCAAAGAATAACTTTACAAGCCCTGCTTGCCTGTGTTTTCTCAAAAATCCCATCTTCATTCACTGGTATTGAGCAGATCTCTTAACTCTGTCAATTCAATATAAAAGTTTTTTTTTTTTTTTTTAATTTATTTATTTATTTATTTATTTTTTTTTTTTTTTGGGGGGTACACCAGGTTCAATCATCCGTTTTTATACACATATCCCCGTATTCCCTCCCTTCCTTGACGCCCCCCCCAAGCCCCCCCCCACCCTCCCTGCCCCAGTCCTCAAAGGCAACTTCCATCCTCGAGTTGGACTCCCTTTGTTATACAACAACTTCCCACTGACTATTTTACAGTTGGTAGTATATATATGTCTGTGTTACTCTCTCGCTTCGTCTCAGTTTCCCCTTCACCCCCCGCCCCCTCCCATACCTCGAGTTCTCCAGTCCATTCTCTGTATCTGCATCCTTGTTCTGGTCACTGAGTCCAACAGTACCATTTTTAGATTCCGTATATGTGAGTTAGCATACAATATTTGTCCTTCTCTTTCTGACTTACTTCACTCTGTATGACAGACTGTAGTTCTATCCACCTCATTACATATAGCTCCATCTCATCCCTTTTTATAGCTGAGTAATATTCCATGGTATATATATGCCACATCTTCTGTATCCATTCATTTGTTGATGGGCATTTAGGTTGCTTCCATGTCCTGGCTATTGTAAATAGTGCTGCAATAAACATGATGGTACAAGTTTCTTTTGGGATTATGGTTTTCTTTGGGTATATGCCCAGTAGTGGGATTACTGGATCATATGGTAGTTCTATTTGTAGTTTTTTAAGGAACCTCCAAATTGTTTTCCATAGTGGCTGTACCAATTTACAGTCCCACCAACAGTGCAGGAGAGTTCCTTTTTCTCCACACCCTCTCCAACATTTGTTGTTTCCAGACTTTGTGATGATGGCCATTCTGACTGGTGTGAGGTGATACCTCATTGTGGCTTTGACTTGCATTTCTCTGATGATGAGTGATGTGGAGCATCTTTTCATGTGTTTGTTGGCCATCTGTATGTCTTCTTTGGAGAAATGTCTATTTAGGTCTTCTGCCCATTTGTGCATTGGGTTATTTGCTTTTTTGGTATGAAGCTGCATGAGCTGCTTGTATATTTTGGAGGTTAATCCTTTGTCCGTTGTTTCATAGGCAATTATTTTTTCCCACTCTGAGGGTTGCCTTTTAGTCTTGTTTATGGTTTCTTTTGCTGTGCAAAAGCTTTTAAGTTTCATGAGGTCCCACTCATTTATTCTTGATTTTATTTCCATGATTCTAGGAGGTGGGTCAAAAAGGATGGCGCTTTGATGGATGTCATATAGTGTTCTGCCTATGTTTTCCTCTAGGAGTTTGATAGTGTCTGGCCTTACATGTAGGTCTTTAATCCATTTGGAGTTTACTTTTGTGTATGGTGTTAGGAAGTGTTCTAATTTCATTCTTTTGCATGTTGCTGCCCAGTTCTCCCAGCACCACTTATGGAAGAGGCTGTCTTTTTTCCATTGTATATTCTTGCCTCCTTTGTCAAAGATAAGGTGCCCATATGTGTTTGGGCTTACTTCTGAGTTCTCTATTCTATTCCATTGATCTTCCTTTCTATTTTTGTGCCAGTACCATACTGTCTTGATCACTATGGCCTTGTAGTATAGTTTGAAGTCAGGAAGCCTGATTCCACCAACTCCATTTTTCCTTCTCAAGATTGCTTTGGCTATTTGGGGTCTTTTGCGTTTCCATACAAATCGTAAGATTTCTTGCTCTAGTTCTGTGAAAAATGCCATTGGTAATTTGATCGGGATTGCATTGAATCTGTAAATTGCTTTGGGTAGTACAGACATTTTCACGATGTTGATTCTTCCAATCCAGGAACATGGTATGTCCCTCCATCTGTTTATGTCATCTTTGATTTCTTTCATCAACGTCTTAAAGTTTTCTGCATACAGATCTTTTGCCTCCTTAGGCAGGTTTATTCCTAGGTATTTTATTCTTTTGGTTGCAATGGTGAATGGGAGAGTTTC
This sequence comes from Hippopotamus amphibius kiboko, assembly GCF_030028045.1. NCBI lineage: Eukaryota > Metazoa > Chordata > Mammalia > Artiodactyla > Hippopotamidae > Hippopotamus > Hippopotamus amphibius. The sequence goes on from NC_080197.1 coordinate 7,480,924, forward strand.
CTTAATTTCTCTTTCTGCTCTTCCGTTGTTAGTGTATAGGAATGCAAGAGATTTCTGTGCATTAATTTTGTATCCTGCTACTTGACTAAACTCATCAATGAGTGCTAGCAGTTTTCTGGTAGAGTCTTTAGGGTTTTCTATATATAATATCATGTCATCTGCAAAGAGTGACACTTTTACTTCTTCTTTTCCAATTTGGATTCCTTTGATTTCTTTTTCTTCTCTGATTGCTGTGGCTAAAACTTCCAAAACTATGTTGAATAATAGTGGTGAGAGTGGACACCCTTGTCTTGTTCCTGTTTTTAGGGGGAATTCTTCCAGTTTTTCTCCATTGAGAACGATGTTGGCTTTTGGTTTTGCATATATGGCTTTTATTATGTTGAGGTAATTTCCTTCTATGCCCATTTTCTGGAGAGCTTTTATCATAAATGGATGTTGAACTTTGTCAAAAGCTTTTTCTGCATCTATTGAAATGATCATATGGTTTTTATCCTTCAATTTGTTGATATGATGTATCACATTGATTGATTTGCATATATTGAAGAATCCTTGCATCCCAGGGATAAACCCCACTTGATCATGGTGTATGATTTTTTTAATGCGCTGTTGCAGTCTGTTAGCTAGTATTTTGTTGAGGATTTTTGCATCTATATTCATCAGTGATATTGGTCTATAGTTTTCTTTTTTTTGTGACATCTTTGCCTGGTTTTGGTATCAGGGTGATGGTAGCCTCGTAGAATGAGTTTGGGAGTGCTGCGCCTTCTGCAATATTTTGGAAGAGTTTGAGAAGGATAGGTGTTAACTCTTCTTGAAATGTTTGATAATATTCGCCTGTGAACCCATCTGGTCCTGGGCTTTTGTGTGTTGGGAGATTTTTAATCACTGCCTCAATTTCCGTACTTGTGATTGGTCTGTTCATGGTTTCTATTTCTTCCTGGTTCAGTCTTGGAAGATTGTATTTTTCTAAGAATGTATCCATTTCTTCCAGCTTATCCAATTGATTGGCATATAGTTGCTTGTAGTAGTCTCTCATGATCTTTTGTATTTCTGAGGTGTCCGTTGTGACTTCTCCTTTTTCATTTCTAATTCTGTTGATTTGCATCTTCTCCCTTTTTTTCTTGATGAGTCTGGCTAATGGTTTATCAATTTTGTTAATCTTCTCAAAGAACCAGCTTTTAGTTTTATTTATTTTTCTTATGGTTTCTTTCCTTTCTTTTTCATTTATTTCTGCTCTGATCTTTATGATTTCTTTTCTTCTGCTCACTTTAGGGTTTCTTTGTTCTTCTTTCTCTAGTTGTTTTAGGTGTAAGGTTAGGTTGTTTATTCGATCATTTTCTTGTTTCTTAAGGTAGGACTGTATTGCTATAAACTTCCCCCTTAGAACTGCTTTTGCTGCATCCCATAGGTTTTGGGTTGTTGTGTTTTCGTTGTCATTTGTTTCTAGATATTTTTTGATTTCCTCTTTGATTTCTTTAGTGATTCCTTGGTTGTTTAAGAGTGAATTGTTTAGCCTCCATGTGTTTGTATTTTTTGCAGTTTTTTTCCTGTAATTGATATCTAGTCTCATGGCGTTGTGGTCTGAGAAGATGCTTGATATGATTTCAATTTTCTTGAATTTGCTGAGGTTTGATTTGTGACCCAAGATGTGATCTTTCCTGGAAAATGTTCCATGTGCACTTGAGAAGAACGTGTATTCTGTTGTTTTTGGATGGAATGTCCTATAAATATCAATTAAGTCGAGATGGTCTAATGTGTCATTTAAAGCTTGTGTGTCTTTATTTATTTTCTGTTTGGATGATCTGTCCATTGATGTAAGTGGGGTGTTCAAGTCTCCCACTATTATTGTGTTCCTGTCGATGTCCCCTTTTATAGCTGTTAGCATTTGCCTTATGTATTGAGGTGCTCCTATATTGGGGGCATAGATATTTACCATTGTGATATGTTCTTCTTGGATGGATCCCTTGATCATTATGTAGTGTCCTTCCTTGTCTCTTTTAATAGTCTTTACTTTCAAGTCTAATTTGTCTGATATGAGTATTGCTACTCCAGCTTTCTTTTGACTTCCATTTGCATGGAATATCTTTTTCCATCCCTTGACTTTCAGTCTATATGTATCCCTTGGTCTGAAGTGGGTTTCTTGTAGGCAGCATATAGAAGGGTCTTGTTTTTGTATCCATTCAGCCAGTCTGTGTCTTTTGGTTGGAGCATTTAATCCATTTACATTTAAGGTGATTATTGACATGTGTGTTCCAATTACCATTTTCTTAATTGTTTTGAGTTTGTATTTGTAGGTGTTTTCCTTTTCTTGTGTTTCCTACTTAGAGAAGTTCCTTTAGCACTTGTTGTAAGGCTGGTTTGGTGGTGCTGAATTCTCTTCACTTTTGCTTGTCTGGAAAGCTTTTGATTTCTCCCTCAAATCTGAATGAGATTCTTGCTGGGTAGAGTATTCTTGGCTGTAGGTTTCTCTCTTTCAGGACTTTCAGTATATCCTGCCATTCCCTTCTGGCCTGCAGAGTTTCTGTGGAAAGGTCAGCTGTTATCCTGATGGGTTTTCCCTTATATGTTGTTTGTTGCTTTTCTCTTGCTGCTTTTAATATTTTTTCTTTGTGTTTAGTTGTCGTTAGTTTGATTAATATGTGTCTCGGTGTATTTCTCCTTGGGTTTATTCTGTATGGGACTCTCTGTGCTTCTTGGACTTGGTTCATTATTTCCTTTCCCATGTTGGGGAAGTTTTCCACTATAACCTCTTCAAATATTTTCTCAGACCCTTTCTTGTTTTCTTCTTCTTCTGGGATGCCTATAATTCGAATGTTGGTACGCTTAATGTTATCAGTGAGGTCTCTGAGACTGTCTTCTAATCTTTTTATTATTTTTTCTTTTTCCTGCTCTGTGGCAGTTATTTCCCCCATTCTATCTTCCAACTCACTTATTCGTTCTTCTGCCTCAGTCATTCTGCTGGTTATAGCATCTAGAGTATTTTTAATTTCAGTTATTTTGTTAACCATTGCTGTTTGTTTTTCTGAGTTCTTATGAACTGTTTCTTGTACTTTCTCTATTTTGTTATCGAGATTTTGTATCATTTTTACTATCATTACTTTAAATTCCTTTTCAGGCATTTTTCCTATTTCCTCCTCATTTATTTGGTCTTGTGGGTTTTTTTCTTGCTCCTTTGCCTGCATGGTGTTTCTTTGTTTCCTCATGGTTGTCCAAACTTTTGGGGTTGCTTGTCCTTGGGTTTTTTTGCGTTATTCTGTGACCAGCAGAGGTTCCTTTATTGTTCGTCTGTAAGCGTCGGTGTGTGGGGAGGGAGAGGGTACAACAGTGGCTCCTTCTCCTGGGAGGGAGTGGGCAGTGGCGCACTGATGTCTCAGTCAGGCTTGGAGGTGCCTGTTGCAGAGGGCGCCGGTGGCTCAGGCGTAAACAGAAAGTCTTAGAGTTGGGCCTCTCTCGGGGTTTTTTTCTTTTCTTTTTTTTTTTTTTTTTTCTCTCTGCAGCCTCCCTGCTGCTGGCGTTGCAAGGGGTTTTAATCTAGCCCCACCCGAGTGCCTGAGGGTACTTGTTATCCCTGAGTGCCTTAGGTGGCCCGCAGGGCGTCTCTCCACTGCCTGTTGCAGAGGCGCGGAAAGAGAGAGAGAGGCTATGCGCGTGGCTCCTCCCAGCCGCCAGTGAGCCTGCAGCCTCCAGCCGCCATCATGGCCGGGCAGCTCTCAGGAACGGGCACTCCTCTCCGCGGGCCTCCTCCCTCCTGTCCTCTCGGTCCGTCACCCTACCGGCAACAATGTTTCTCACCCTGAACCAGCTCTCCTGCTCCCACACTCCCGCTCCTGGACCCTCCGTTCAGCCGCGGATCGATGTCTTGGTCCGGGAACGCTGAGCTGCGCTGTGGACCCTCCGAATGTTTCTCACTCCCTCCCGTCTGCCACAGCTCTGCCGCTTCACCCTCTTTGAGCCCTCGTAGATGCCTCCCTACCGGCTATGTCGGGCTCCCCGCAGTCCCATCCGTTGTCCGAGGCCGTCTGCTGGTGTTCAGCTGGTTCTCTGTGAGAATTACTGCGTCCTTCCGTGCATTCCCAATGCATCTGTGGGGAGGGATGCACTCCACCAATATAAAAGTTTTTAAAAATTACAAAGATTTAAATTTATCTGGGGGCCCCTGTTTAGGTTGTTGTTTGACATTATGTGTGTGCTGAGCTTCACAACTTAAATATATTTGCTGGGTGGAAGATGGAGAGAAAGAGATGTGTGGGGAGAAAGAGAAAGGAAAGGAGAGAAGGGCTAAATGAATGATAACATCAAAAGGAGCTGAAAGAGGCAGGGGTAACATAATGTAAGGCTTCTACATGAAAAGCCACGAAAAATTACTGAGAGAAATCAAAGAAGATCTACATAAATGGGTAGATATACCACTATCATGGGTTGAATGACTCAACAGTATTACAAAAATCCCAATCAAAATCCTAAGTTTTGCATGTGGGGGGAAATTAAGGAGCTGATTCTACAATTTACATGGAAATTCAAAAAACTCAGACTACCCAAAGAAATCTTGGAACTAGCCAAAGAATCTAAGGAACTTAGATTACCTGACTTCAAGGTTTACTATAAAGCTAGAGTATTCAAGACAGTGCTGTCCTGACCAAAGGATAGACAAACAAGCCTTCACTTGGTAATGATTCACTCGGTCAATGTGCCATCTATTCATCCATCCATCCATCTGTCCATCCATCCATCAATCCATCATGTATTATAATTTATGCACTGAATGGGGTATTGGATATACAAAGAGAAATTGGACATGATCTCATTATTAAGAAGTTCTCAGTTTAACTGGTGCTTTAAGCATGAACAAGATAATTCAAATTCATTTGTATAGCAACATTATACATTGTGTTGTTGAAATACAGAGGAAGTAAGAGAAATGTATTAAATTGTGTCTAGGAGACTGAATAGCCATATTGCCCGTGGATAATGAGAAGAAGGTACCTCTGAAAGAAGAATTCGCATGGGCAAGATGGCGGATAACTGAGACAGCCCATGTTCGTGGAGCAGTGGGGAGTTTGAACAACCATAAAAGGAGACAAGGTTACTAAGTAGGACGGAGTTAAGACACAAAAGGTTGTATAGGTCCTGCAAGAAGCTTTATGCAACAGAGAACCCATGTTTTGTTTAGTTTTGTTTGTTTGGGTTTTATAAGCAGGTGACACAATACACGTGGTTTTGTACAAAGATAACTTGGTCGGGAATGTGAAATACCAAACCGCAAATTTGCCTGGAACAGCTCAAAGCAGGAAACCAATTATTCCGTTTAATATGTAAAAATACTCCCCAGATATATTTTCTCACTTGAACACTGGCAAAACAACTGATAACCGCTTAGAACTTGGGAAGAATTTTAATTTCCCTAAAATGTGTTAATGCACCTCTCCATCAGTAAATGGAGTATTGAATGATTGATTATATTTATAAATTATTCTGCCATTATGCAGCCATCAGAAGACATTTCTGAAGCATATTCTCATTTGGGGGCTCATAACAAGTTATTAATATGTCAGCTGCTGTGGTAACACCTCTTCCCCAAGCTCCAGTGAAATTCATGTGAGCAACATATGCTCTCTCTACCCTTGATGCCTAGAGACCAATACCAGGGAAAAAAATACAACACGCAAATGTAAAACAATTTAGAAAATAAGTTCAAAATAATGCAACTAACTTTTCCCAATTACCTTCTGCACCCAGATCGCTTTTGTTGATATGAAAACTTACATAATTAAGTAATGAAAATATAAAGCATGACTTGGTGCTATCAGGCTCCATATAGACACTAGGGCAAGTAATTATAACTCAAGGGCCACCCTAGTCCTACTGGACTGTACAATCCCAGGCTGTGATATGGAAAACAGAATGCAGCCCATCTTCAATTACCTGCTCTAGTGGAAAGGATAATCACCTTTCATGTTATATTGTAATTTATACCTGCATCCTGTCCCAGCTTGATTATGGGCAGCCCATGGTAAGAAAAGAAAATCCTCATGAAGTAAAAAGAGCGTGAATTTTGAGGACAATATCCATCTGACTACATCACCCCAATTTTTATGTTATTAACAATCGCTTCTTTACTCTCTATCTCTGCAGATGGGTCCAGTCCATTCTCCCTTTACATTTTCCCAACTCCAATTCCACAGAGAACTCAGATATGATCAATGTTTGTGTTACCATGGTTGCATAAAAAATTCCCCCCCAAAATTTAATGGCTTAAGAAGACAGCAGCATCCCTGTTTGTCTATAAACGTGCAATTTGGGGAGTGTTCAACAAGGATAGCTCTTCTCTGCTCCACTCAGTGTCAGCTGGGGCAGCTTGAAGGCAGGGGCTGCAACCATCTGAAGTCTTTCTCACTTGTATGTCTGGTAGTTGATGCTTGCTGTCAGCTGAGATCTTAACCTAGTTGCCCAGAATACCCACATGTAGCCCCTCCACGTGGCCTCAGCTTCCCGGGAATATGGTGGGGGTTTCAAAGGTAAGTGTCTTGAGACAGAGACCCAGGTGAAAGCATTCTCACTTTTTATGACCTAGCCCTGGAAGTCCTGCAGCACCCTTTCCATGACATTTTCTTATTTCTGGAAGAAGAGGAATAGACTCCACCTTTCAATTAAGAGTTGCAAGGTTCTGGAGGAACATACCAGATGATTATTGTTGTAGTTATTTTTGGAAAAATCGCATCTTCCACATTGGCATATTGCATCTCTCTGACATTGGTTCAGGCATTGGAATTCCACTCCAACAAGACTGAATCCTAAGACTTTCCATGGGACTATTGTAAAAGAGTCTTTCTATATTCTAGACATGCAGAGAGGCTGGAAGGGATATTGGAGCTTCTGATAAAACGTGTGTGCTGAATCAAGCTAAACCAGTAGAACCAAGAAATACAGAAAGACAGATATATAGTCACATGGTCTCTGGGCCTATTTCTGAGCTTTTCAGTTTCACAAACTAACAAATTCCTTGTATTTTCTCAATCCAGAATCAGGATATTTCCCTCCCATTTGCTTCTAAAGCTTCTTGATTAATAAAACCATTTGCCAGGTGAGTAACTTCAAACAAGATAGTTGAGTTTCTATTACTTTCCAGCAAAGGGAGTATGCAAGTCTACACCACACAGAATTCTTTTGAGGATATGATGGGAGAACAAACTTAGCTTATGTGAATTAGTCATAGAAAATGACCCTCACTTGCAGGTGCATCTACAAGAACCATTTCACCTCTCTTCAGTTCAAGGAACCTGGTCTGAAATACATAGACATCCTAAAGACATCATGATTAAGATGGGAACTCTTCCACCCATAACCATAAAACCTCAGTTAATCAAGATATTATAAGTGGAATCCAGGTGTAAGATGCATTGTGCTGGGAAACTAAGCATGTGTCCTTCATTGCTAGGCCATCAGCTGCATGGGAGTGGACATCGAATTTGCCTTGTTCATTCCCATCACCAACACCTGGTACACTGCTTGCCGCAGTGTAGATACCTGCACATCAATAGAAAGGACTAATGATGAGCTAAACCCTCAACGAACTCCTTTTTAAAAAAAAAATTATCTTAGAATAATTAGCAGAATAAAGCAGCTGACAAAAAATCAAGCTGGAGCTGGTTATTTACTCAACTTTGAACTTCCAACAGAGCTACTGAACGTTGTGTGTCTGCATCGCTGTGTCTTCTGTCTTGTCTATAGTCTTATTAAAATTTCTGTCATTCACTTATTGAATACTTATTGGGCATCTGTCATGAGCTAGGCTCTGAAAAGGACTCTGCCAGGGTAATCTCTTAAACCAGGTTAACTGAAGTTTCACAAACTCATGATTCAGCTGAAAGCACCAAATCCATTATTTGGGTGTGTTATGACCTCAGTTGCTCCCCAGGTCATCCACTGGATCTTGGAACAGGCACAAAAGTGTCCCAGAGGTCACAAACTGGCTTCCTGTGGGCCGTTTCCATCTCAGAAGCATGTTAGTTTGATGGGCACTGTGATATGTAATAGATACCATTGCTATATATTGCTTGCAGTTGGCAGCTATAAATGTGAGAAAATTCCCACATGAAAATCCATATTTTCAGCTTCTTTTGAAAAATTAAAACGTAGGGCACACTTGTTCCCACATTCCCAAGAGGCAGTACTCCTCTGGAAGTGGGTGGTGGCTCCCCTATGCGGATGTGCAGTCCTGTTCGCCACCAGCCCTCACCTCACTCCTCCAGCACCTGTAGGGCTTAGCCCTGCATTCGGGAGCTAGTATATGCAGTGGTTCAGCACAGGCTGCTGGTTTCATAGAGACCCATGCGTGCTTCCCAGCTCTTCACTGCCCTGGTTAGGTGCTGTTTTACCTCTCTAAGCCTCAGGTACCCTGTCTCTAAAGTGGCCGTAATAATAATAATAATCCTTTTCAAGGATGCTAAGATTAAACAAGACAAAACATTAAAATGTCTTCATTAGGGACTGTATTCATCAGCTACAGCTACTATAGCAAAGTATCACAGACTGTGTGGCTTAAACAACAACCATATTCTCTCACAGCTGGAGGAGCTAGAAGTCCAGGGTCAACATGCCAGCAGGCTTAGCTTCGGATGAGACCCCTTTCCTTGACTTGAAGATGCTCTGTCCTCTCGCAGCCTTTTCCCTGTGTGCACACCCTCTTCGTGTCTCTTCCTCCTCTTACAAGGACACTAGTTCTGTTGGGTGAGGGCCCTACCCTGTGACCACATTTGATTACCTCTTCAAAGACCTGCTCTCCAAATACACAGTGGGGGTCAGGGACTTGATCTATGAGTTTGGGGGAGAGACAATTGAGGCCACAACAGGCGCTTCCACAAATTAGCTTAAAATAAGACGGGAAACATTTTACTACACATTTTACAGAAAAGGAAACAGAGGCAAGGGCAGCAAGGTTGCTCTCCTAACATGATACAGGCAGCAAATGGAGGAAATGGGGTTAAAACTAAGTCAAGCTCCCGATTCTCTGCCCATCCTCTCCACGTGGCTGTCCAGCCAGTTCTCTTCTCTGTATTTCCAATTCCCATCATCTCCATTTTCTCTTTCTGCATTTCCAGAAATTTGCATAAACTTGACTGTGGCTCCTATTTGGAAAATAGTGTTAAAAAAGAAAAGGTCCCCTTTAGAAGGAAAAAAAGAAAAAGAAAGGCAGCAGCTCAGGTTAACCAAGATAGATCGTGGCACTGACACTTCTACACCATGCTTTTTCGGCACCACTGGCTTCATTAAAGAGGTAAGTGACCAATAACTTGTGGGAATGAGACATTCAATTGGAAAGACATGAGGAAAACGTGTAACTATTATAGTTGCTCAAGAGCTATAAGTGCAAGCTAAGGCATCACCAATGGTATATGTGGCATAATTTTCACTTCATATATCCACTCTCAGTAGTCCCCTGTATAGTTTTGCACCATTGCCGTAACAAATGACCACAGACTTAACGGCTTAAAGCAGCACACATCCCATAGTTTTGTAGGACTGAAGTCTGAGCAGCCTCAACTGGGTTCTCTGCTCAGTGTCTCACCAGGCTGAAGTGGAAAAGTTTGGTTGGTCTGGGATCTCATCTGGAGGCTCTAATCCATCTCCAGACTCATTCAGATTGCTGGAAGAACTCAGCTCCGTGTGGCTGTGTGACTGAGGTCCCCATTTCCTTGCTGGCTGTTGGCCAGGAATAATTCTCAGCCTCTACAGGATTCCCTCATTCCTACACTCACAGCCTCCTGCATCTTCAGAATCAGAAAGAGTGCATCCAGTGCTCCTGTTGCTTCCCAGTCTCTCTGAATTCCTCTGCTCTCAGGCAGGAGAAAGCTCTGCAGTAAAGATTTGCGTGATTACATCAGGCCTGCCCTGATAATCCAAGATAATCTCCCTGTTTTAAGGTCAATTGATTAGCAACTTTAATTACATCTGCAGAGTCCCTTTAACCATGTAACAAAACGCATTCATAGGCATGAAACTAGGGGTGGAGATCATGGGGACCAAAAATCTGCCGATCGCACGCACCCAGCGAACGCACACGAGTACAGGTCTTCACGAGTCATGCTAATTCCCACTCACTGCGTTGATGATAAACTTCGAAACGCATATAAAACTGGAGGGAAATGCATCACTTCTACTTCTCCTCTAGAATTATTATTTTTCATGCATAAGGCATCTGATTCCTGTATGAAGGGAAACACAGGGAGATTGCTGTATGGTGAGAAAGCTAAAGGGACACATGTGCAGTAGTCACTCTCTCTAAGAGGAAGGAAGGTGGGTGTTGCAGAGACTGAAGTCATCCACCTAAGTTAAGGAGAGAAGGCTGCCAGGACATAAAGAATGATGTCAAAAGGGTTTTATATAACCTAATGATGGTAAAAGTTAGCTTTAAAGAGACCAGAAGGAATAATATGTACACACATATATGTATACACATATACACACACACATATATATTTTACATTTTATTTTGTTTATTATTATTTTGGGCCGCACCATGCAGCTTGAGGGATCTTAGTTCCCTGACCAGGGATCGACCCCGGGTCCACGGCAGTGAACATGCCAAGTCCCAACCACTGGACCGCCAGGGAATTCCCTATGCTTTACATTTATACTGGATTTAAAAAGAAAAAAGAAGCATTCATTGAAAATGATTTGTGTACCATGTGGTGTCTCTGCTAAACGTGGCCACGGTTTGTCTAGTAAGAGTTAACATTTACCAAGCCTGCTGTGGGTGGCAGGACCATCTCATTCAACCCATAAACCGTACAGCATCAATGTTGTGGGGTCATCATGACTGGCATTATTTAAAGGTAAGAAAATGAAGCATAGGCACAGTTCAGACACTTGTCCAAAGTCACACTGCTGATAAAGCTTGAAGCCAGACTAAAACCCCAGCAGTGTGACTCCAGGACTCATGCTCTTAAGCATCTCTGTTCTTTTCAGGAAAACATTCTCCAGATTCAGCATGAGGCACCCTGAAGATGTAAACACTGTAGTAACAAGAGGCTGCAGAAAAAATGAGGTCAGTCATGGCCTCTAGAGCCTGATATAGCCAGGAAATGAGAGCGAAGAACTAAAACAGGTATTGGAGTTATTTCTGGGTTTTAAGACATACAAGAAAAAGTGGATCAGTGATAGTGCCTCTAAGCAAAGGCTGCATCTACACAAACCGAAAGGTCCAATGATCCAGGCATCTGCCGTTAATGTCCTCAGATACCTGTTTGTAATTGAAACCAATTTTTAAAAAGTTTAGTTGAAAGGCTTTGAAACTGGAAACTGAAATTTGTAGATTATGCAATCGGGAAAAATAAATCTTGTGACTGAGACCTATTCGTTTTAGAATAATCCCGCACAGTTCTAGAAATTTTCACAAAGTTTGTGGACCACAGACTCTTCTGTCCAAAGGCTTCCAGAGATGTCTACAGAAATAGGGTTCCTCCTCTTTCATAACTCTAATTGCTGTAGACTTAGAATAATCTCAATAAATCTAATTGTATGATAGGCTGAATTATGGCCCCTAAATGTCCACATCCCAATTCCCAGAACCTGTGACTTTGTTAACTTGTGGGGCAAAAGGGACTCGATGTGATTGAGTTAATGATCTTGAGATCCTGGATTATCCAGGGGGGTCCAATAGAGGGTCAGAGACAGATGGGCAGCAGCGCACAGGTTAGAGAGAGAAAGATTTGAAGGCTGTGGGCTGCCGGCTTTGAAAGTGGAGGAAGTGGCTTTATAGGAGCCAAGGAGGGCAGGTGGGCTCTACACGCTAGAAAAGGCAAGGAAAGCATCTCCTCTAGAGCCTCCAGAAAGAACAGAGTCCTGCTCACACACTGATTTACGGACATCTCACTTCCAGAACTTAAGATGATAAATCTGTGTTGTTTTAAATCACTAAATTTGTGGGGATCTGTTATATCAGCCATAGGAAACTAATATATCTGGTCATATGGTTTAGCTGTGCTTAGCCTCTCCCATCCTCAATTTTTTTCCTCTGTTAAAATGGGGGAGTTTTTCTTCCCTCACAGGAAATAGTGAAGATGAAATATTACAAGGTAGGCATGAGACAGGAGTTAATTCCCTTACCTGACTGTCACAGTCAGCACAGTTAAAAAAAGGACTCCTGCCTCTCCAGGCAACATTTCTTTTTTCTCTACAACTGGGTTTTCCAGTAAAAGTGCAAGGGATGAGAGGGGAGAGAACAGAGACACCTGAACTTTGTCTCATGTATTGGAACTGCTTCGATGGATTCTACCCTTTTATTTTTTATTTGAGCAACCATAAATCCAGTATCACTATGAATAAGTTGGAGATAGTTCTGTGCAAATGTTATTACACATGAGAGCAACCTAGGGCCACATAAAAATGATCACCTTAGCAGGTGGACACCAGGGCAGCTTCCTTGGAAATACAACTGCCAAGTTCAGAAGCTGAAGCTAGAAAAAGAAACTATTTTTCTAGCTGTTCTCCTGTTGTAGCAGGCTGAAACATCTTCCTGGAGCCTCTGGTGCAAAAAAGTCTTTCCTGAGTCTTGAGGATTCATTTAGATTTCACTGTTTTTTGTTGCTGCCTACTATTTATGATTCCCTAGTAGCAGAAGTTTAAGTGACAAGCTCAGCTTTAGCTCCTGTACCTTCACATGCGGTGGCAGCTGACAAACAACAGCCCAAACTTTCTTACCATGAAGTTTGTTCTCTCCTGATGGCCCAGTTGTGCTTTAATGCACACCACACTGAAATTACAAGTAGAAATGTAGCCCAGGTTCTGCAAAATGGCATTTTATTCTTTGGCTTTTCTCTCTGATAACTGTTTTTGTTATCCTATTAGCCAGATGCAGACACACTCTGAAGTCATCTACACAATGCTTATATCCTTGCCTCTTCTTTCATGAAAACAGTCTTTATTCCCTTTCTCTGTGTGAGGAAAAAGATATATATTAACAATTTCAGACACCTCTGAAGCAAAAATGCATTTAAACTTCAGTCGAGGATGATAATCTGAAAGTTGCAAATAAAAATTAACATACGACATCATGGATAAAAGCCTGAGGTTGCAAATAATCTTCGGAAAGTTGCATTCTCTGTAACTTGGGCCAGACCAAAGCTATGACTCAATCCTCCTCATCTTGTGGTATTTCTTTTTGCTTTGATTTTGGCCGTCTGGTTCACAGTTGTAGTGATAACAGAAGCCTTGCAATTTAAAAGCAATGAAATTTTCAGTTGATAGGGTTTGGGAAGCTATAACCAGCGAATCTGATTGTGTTACAAAGAAGTTTGTTCTCAAAAAAAGAAGGCAGCAGGAAATCCAGATGCGGCAGCTGCCCACCGACCAATCAAATCACCACCAAACTCCACATCTGCAAAGATAATTAAACTGTAATTAAATGCTCTACCCCACTCTAAGCAATGGATCATGCAATGTAAGCACTTTTCCATTGGGATTGGACAGTCACATGTCCTGGGGAGAAAACGACTTTGGATTGATTTTGCTACACTGTGTAAACAAGTAAATGAAATAATCCATTTGAGAAACAAATGGCAGAAGTAGCAGGCTTGCTCCACCCCAAATCAGGTCTAAATGAAATTTGCATTGCGTATGGCTGCGTAAGAGCCTTTCCAAAAATAAAGGATAGAATAGAGCAGAGGAAAATGCCCCCCCCCCACCCCCAGCCAAGGAAGGGTTGAGGTGGTTGGCCGTGAGAACAGGATCTCAGTCTCTCACGGAATTGATGGCAAAGGGAAGAATAATTTAAAAGTAGAGACTTAGGGGTATTGCAACTTTCTCCTCTGACAACGCGTGAATGTGTGTGCAGGTGCGCTCGCGTGTGCGTTCACATACACATACGCGCACGGATACACGCACGCAATGTTCTTTCCCTTTGGTCTCTGAGAGGACAGGAAGATGCTGCGATTTGCTTGGAAACACGCTGCTCAGTTACAGAAATCCAGTTCCGCAGCCCTGACCTCTGCATTTTGGCTCACACATTCATATCTCAATGGCCCAAAGCCTGAGTCTCTAGTTCCAAAATTCCAGTGTTTGTTGAAAGGCTATTCGCGTCATAATTATGAAAGGGCGCAAAAATGTAGGCGATACTATTTCAAGCATACACATGAGGTGCTATTCTAAAGATTTTGTATGCTCCATGAACCCTCCTAACAACCTCATTAAACAGGTTCTGCCTCTAATTTTTACCTCCTCAAACTATCCCCCCTGAAATACTTACATCCTTCCTATCCTTCCCCACTTAGCCCTCACTGGCACCATGTTATGAGACACTTGTTTCTTTAGCATCTTTCTATGCCAGTGACACCTAAGTTCCTTGACGTCATGGGTGTATTCACTGAGTATTCGTCAACTCCTCTAATGAATTATGACCCTGTGGCTTGAAATTGTGTAGTAACTTACCAAGGGTGCTGGAGCTCAGAGCAGGTCTAGGATCTAAATCTGAGTCGATCTGAATCAAGGCCTGAACCTTTAGCTTATCTTTTAAATTATGAATCAGGAAAAGGCATTTTCTCCTTAAACATGGGCTGCCACTGCTCTTCATAGGTCTGCTTTTAGTAAATATGGTTGTAAAACAATCAAGAAGCACGATTTCAGAAGGCCAGAGATCCAAGTTCTATATTCAACTTGTGGTCTTCTCAATCTCTCTGTCAATAGGTAGGTAGGTAGGTAGGTAGGTAGGTAGGTAGGTAGGTAGATAGATAGATAGATAGATAGGGAAATATATACATATATATATTTCTTCTTTTGCCATCTTCACCATCTGCCCATATAAAACCCAAATCAGTGAATCATGAATTGCCAGAAGACTAAAAAAAAGGCCTTCCCCACTGCATTAAGCTTGCCTCTTCTCAGATTCGGTCTAGGGCATTTATCCCAGATGATTAATAAGCAAGATGGTTCCACAAACTCACAAGTATCATGATAGAGGGGAAAAATTGAGTTAGAAAAAAATGGAAATAGAGAAATGATGCTTATTGTGTGTTCAGAAATTCAAGATCCCTTGATGGAAAGAAGGGCTTCTCAGTATCACTGAATACAAAGGTATTTCAAAACCAGTCTTAAAAATACCTCATAATTCTTCCTCAGTAGAGTTTGCATTTAAGGGGGATGTAATCACATAGATAGTGGTACCTATCAGTGCACAGAGCAGTGCATCATTAGAGACTTGAGGCCTGAGAGAATCAGCACTGAGACACGTTGTGTTGGTGAAGAAGGTGCCTGAGTGTTTGCAGTGATGCCGAAGAGACCACTGCTGCTGCTACTGGGTCAGTAATCACAGGAACTGCTCCGTAAAGTTAAAGCCATTCACCCCAAGGCACTAGGTTAGATATGTTACATGTATTGTCCCATTAAATAGTCACAAGCAGTAAATGCAATGGGTATTACGTTTATCCCCTTTTACAGAGAGGAAAACTGAGGTTTAGCGAGTTTGAGAATTTGCCCCAAGGTCACATAGTCAATCAGTTGTTGAGTTCAAAGCAAACCAAGTCTGTCTCTTAACCTCATCAGCACTAGTATATGTTGTAACCCGTTCACTTGTGGTTTTTAGTGTAGCAAACACATGATTCTGTATAAAATAAGTAAAACCCAACAATTAAAACTCAAATCTTTCTAAACTAGTAGGAGAGATAAATTAGAAAAATTAGACAAGGAAGATGGGGAGCAAGTAGTCTCATGCACTGCTGGTAGGAAGAGGAAATCTATGGCCTTTGTGCTATGTAATTTGGCAACATATTGTAATATTTAATTATATCCAATCATCTAACCTACCAATCCAGTGGTAGGCAGGCCCAAAGTGACCCCCAGTGAGTCGTACCCATATATAATTTCCTCCTCTTGAGTTCAGGCAGGTCATGTGACTTGCTTCTAATCAATAGAATATGGAAAAAGTGATGGGCTATCAAACCCACAATTAGATTATATTATATAAGACTCTATCTTTACAGACTGGTGGGAGAGATTCTCTTGCTCACCTTGAAGAAGCAACAGCCATGTCCTAAACCCTTTTAGGAGAGGGCCACGTGACAGGGAACCGTGGGAGCCTCTGTGAGCTGAGACAGACCCTGGACCAATAGCCAACGAGTAAATGGGGACCTCAGGTACACAGCCTGGAAGACAACTTAGCAGTAGCCTTATAATACCTCAAGGAGAGGACCCAACCAAGCCATGCCTGACCTACAGAAACTGAGATAATAGATGTATGTTGCTTTAAGCTGCTACATCTATGGTCATTTTTCATGCAAGAACAGAAAACTAGTCCAAATGCTATTTGGGAACTTTAGCCTACAGAAATGAAGTAGAAGCCCGTGAGGTTGTATTTTCAAAGATATTTGAGGCAGCATTATTTACAATGGAAAAAATTAAAATAATCTGAATACATATCAACAGTGGAATGGTTAATCCATTTTATAGACTTGTTAATCCATTTTATAGACTATTACATAGATTAAAAATCAATAAGTAATCAACATCTATTGACTTGGAGGAATGTCCATGATGAATTAGTTCAGAATAACATTTATGTCATTGTCATTAAGAAAAAGTGAATGTTTATTTATATCAAACATAGAGAAATATTTGAAAGGATACACTCTATGCTGATAATATTGGTTATTCAGCTGGGGTAGAGGGAGGCCAGTGGATGATGAGGGGAGACAGAATACAGAAGTGTATTTCTCCTGTATCACTCATTCATTATAACTGACACCTATAAAGAGCATCGTTCTAGGCGTTGGAGATAATTTTAGTTAACTTGCTGTAGGAAGAGCCAGACAACTGCATAAACAAACCAATAAACAAGATTGTATTAGGTGAGAACAGTGGCTATAAAGAAAATAAAACAGGATAATAACATGTGAGCTGGATTGGGTGGGCTCACCCATCTTTTCACCGAATTCCTATTGTTCCATATCAGGACTCTCGCAAGGCATCTCCTGATGCTGAGCTTCCCAGAGGGCTGCCACTCAGTTTTGTGTTTTTGAGTGTATTCATCGCCAACCTTGAGAGCACAGCCTGGGCCTATGGAAGTTATACACAGGGACCCTAGAGCTGAAGACGGGATCTCATTCCAGTCAAATGTCGCCCGTGCGTTTACTGGCAGATACAGCGAATTCTGCGATTCTGAGTGATAGTCATCTGAAGAAGTTATTTGTTTTATGCCACTATTTGTGATAAACCTGATTTATTTGTGTAATTTTTACAAGCAGTATCTTTAAATTGAGAAAACGACGTGAATGACAAGAAATGCCAACCCTGGGAGTGTTTAATGAGACCTCCTCCTCATCGGAGGAAGTTTAACGGAGCTTGCGGGACTGTCACCCCCTCCCATTCTTGCTCCCACATGGGGCTGTGTGTGTAACAGTTTGGGTGACGGCTCGCATGCTCTTCCAGTCTATCAGCTGTGTAGATGGTGCAGCTGTTTGTCTTCTATTTACCACCCTTTTTACATATTGTGAAGGACTCAGACTACTGCTGCTGTTTCCTCCAGGTACCTTTCCTGGGCTTACATCTGTGAGTCCTTCCTTCCTAAATATGTCTCTCCCTGATTCGTCCCTGAAATATAGGGATATAACTCAAGTACACAGGGCTGTGACGTGGTTTGATGTAGAAATCTAGAGCCAGAATGAACTTCAGAGGGCATCACAGACAGAGGTAGCATCCTCCAGGAGAGGAAGCCAAAAAACTCAATAAGCAGAACAAATGCAAAGGTTAAGGGCATGGCCTTTGGATTCAGACTTCCAGGTTCACATCCAAGTTGGTCCCCTACGGCCTTCATGACATTAGGAGAAACACAGTCCTCCCGCAGTATCTACAGGAGGAATGGTCCCTGGAACGCTTGTGAAACCACAATCTGCAGATACTCAAGTCCCTCTGTGTGAAATGGGGCAGTCCAGTGGACCTCCCCTCCCCATATCTGTGGGCTCCACATCTGTGGATTCAACCAGCTGTGGATCTGATTCTGGGTTGGTTGAATCCACAAATGCAGAATCACGGTTATGGAGAAGTGACTGTATTAGGTACAGTCTGCGGTTTAGCATCCTCATCTGTAAAAAGGAGAGTCCTTGATTCAGTTAAAATCAACAAATATTCTCTAAACATGCCTGCGTTTGAAGCTTCATGGAGCTTACAATCTAGTGGATATGGTAGTACAGGGTTGCTGTGAAAATTAAACGAGGAATCATAGAGTGCTTAGAGCAGTGCATGGCCTATCGTAATAATATGATGCTTATAATCAGCTGTTATAATAATGGGTGTTATAACAGTAATCGTAATTGTTACAGTTATTATTTGATAATAACGTATATAACCACCACGTGGGGTTAGTGTGACGATCAAATAAATAATTTATGTAAAATACTTAGTAAAAACATCTAGAAATCGTTCAGTACATTTCATCTATTGTAATTATTGCTAGGTTAAGTGGTTTTGCCAAAGGCACAGAGTATGACATGGGCAGAGCTGAACTGAGAATTTCCACCACATGCCTAAGCCATTCTGCACACCTCACAGCTGTAACACAATCTTGTGATTTCCTGTCTGTCTCCTGGGTTCAGCCTTGAACTACACATTCTATCTGGCTCAGATTCATCCTGCCGAGCCCCACGTGGGATCTCTCATCAGGGTCTCTGCACCATGATTTCAGACAGTTCTGGTATCTGTAGGAACTTATATCATTATTCATTTATCCAACATTCATTTAAATACATATTTGGGCAGCCCTTAACAGGCACAACCCCCTCCCAACAGGCATGTCCTCAGCATGTGGCATGCCATAGGTGTCCTACATATAAACATTCATGAAGTGGACAAACACATCAGGCTCCTGCCCGCAGTGTGATTAAATTCTAGTGGAGGACAAATCACTAATACAGGTCACAATATGGAAACAACTGGAAAGCAGTATGTCAGGTGAAAGGACCAGGGGCTAACCATCGCCCATTGTATTATATTGTATTGCATGGTATTGTATTGTAATATGTTTCTGTCTGTACTGAGTGCCCAGAACAGGTAAATCCAGAGAGACGGAAACTAGACCAGTGGTTCCCTGGGGGCTCCTGGGCTTGGGGGTGGGATGAGGTTGAACTGAAGTTGGCACAAGGAATTTTGGGGGTGATGGAAATGTTCTAAAAATGGACTAGGGTGATGGTTGCACAACTGTATAAATTTATTAAAATGGATAAATTTATAATATGTAAATTATACCTTAACAAAATTGTTTTAAACCAAAATATTCTAGTGGAGGAACAGACCTTAACCAACTAATTACTCAGTTACTTATCTGGTTCCAGCGGTGATAAGTTCTATGAAGGGAAGGTCGAGGGTCCTGATGACCTTGCATCCTGCCATCTGGGTGGTGGTCAGAGACAGCATCTCTGAGAAAGGACTGTGTAAAGTGAGTTCAGATGGGGTGGGGTCGGGGGAGCCGTGAAAGGCAGAACACATGGCATGTGAGAGAGGAAGGGGGACATCTGTGTGGCTGGAACACAGACCTTGCAGAGGAGAGAAGTTCAAGGTGAGGTAACAACGACAAAGGGCCTTTAAGAGTTTAGTCATTTAAGCCCCAATGGCTGCGGTGTGGACGATGGCACTGGAGCCCGTAGCTGGGCCAGAGTCGCTCTAAGACTAACGATGAAGCTGTCCTCATAGCCACCTTCTAGATGGCCGTGGCTTCCTCCCCTAGTTAGCCAAAGAGATGGGTTTACGCGTTGTGTCCCCATAGAGACTTTGTTTGACCCGTGTCCTCCTGTACATTGTTGATTCAGATCACTTTAGGGAGAAATCAGAAAACTGTCCTGCTGTTTCAAACATTCAAACATTTGAATCAAGGTGTTTGATTGGAGAACCCTTGGGTTCATCCCCTAAAAGATCTCAAAGAAAGGCTCCCAAAATTTCTCCCCTACACACACCTAATAAAAACCTTTCAGATGAATCCCATGTCACCTGTTACAGTCAACTTTTCATAGATGATCCTTTAAGAGGATACTGTTGGGAGAGCACCTGGGCTTGCATCCAGGCCTTAGAACTTTTGGCCACAGTTGCCCAAGCAGATTCTCAATTTAGACAAAATATGCTCCTTGGACTCTTACTCAGAGACAAAACCAGATTACTTTCGTTTGGGGAGAATCTGAGCATCTATTTTCAATAAGAGCTACTTTTAAAGAAATCTCCATCTCAAGAACATTACACACACATGCATACACACACACACACATTCTGTCTGAAATATCCTGTGTTCTCACTGTAAATCATGTCTTTTATTCTCCTGCATTCATCTAAAAATACACACAGTACTTCATTCTCACCAGAAGATTCTCTCGAGTCATTTTACATTTGTGGAGAAGCAGGCATTCTGTGTAATGATGAACACCAGCTTTCCCAGTGCTTTCCTACAGAGCCATACCGTTATCAAGGGCATCTCACAAATCATTTTCCTTGCTCTGTTCTATGTTCCTCACCCAGCCTTTCCCCACCATCTCAAACATCTCAGCTTCTAGCTACTGCTTAAGAAAGGGGAGGGCATGGGTCACCACTCTCTGCTAAGGTGTCCCTGGGGAGCACATGGACTGGGCCTCAACCCCAAAGGGGCTTCTGGGCTTCTATTTTCTTTTCCACAATGAATTTCCTGCTTTTAGGGACAAGTGAATTGAGGAACCAGGACCTGTGTGCAGATTTAGTGGAAAAGGGGTTCACAGACATAGACTCCGATTATTTTCAAATTACATGTATAACATATACACACATAACTTTATGCATGCATATGTAGCCACACACACACATATTTACACACAACTTTACATACATGCACATATACCATATTCCCCTTTAGGAAAATGAGGAAAATAAACCAGCCTTTTAAAATGCGGAAGTCATAAGAGATAACACGTCTGCTCAAAGCCTCTGAAACCTCACATTTCACTCAAAATGAAGTTCAAAAGCCAGGATCTACAAAGCTCCATACAATCTTTATGATCCCACCCCCACCCCCACATCTCACCAATCTCCTTTTCTACCATTTTCTTCTTACTTCATCGGAGCCTCACTGGATTCCTTGCTGTTCCTCCAACACATTCCTCCATCCCCCACCTCAGGCCCTTTGCACATGCTGTCCCTCTGCCTGGCATGTTCTTTCCCCAGATAACTGTTTGGCACACTCCCTCAGCTCCCTGCCAAATACCATTTATAACACCAAGTTTCTCTGACCACCCCCTCACTCCCTTAGTTTTCCCTCCCAGACTTTTTGTCACCTAACACATTATTTACATTGCATTTATTGCCCAAATCTACCCCATTCTGACGAATTCTCTGTGACAGCAGGAACCTGGTCTTATTCATCTTAGAGCCCCAGTGCCCAGAACAGTGTTGGGAAACTCTCAAATGTTTGTTGCAGGAATGATGCTGGTCTGATCCCATTGGACCAGACTGCTGCCAATCACAAAGCTTCAAGCTGGGAGGGATATAGAGATGGCAACTCACCCATCTCCCCTGCCAAGGGGGAAAGACCATGCCCGACACACCGCATACAGGTGAACTCGTGCCCTGAAGTCAACATCCTGAGAAACATCACAGTTGGGAACAGGCAGCTCAGATCGAGAGCCAGGCACTGGCCAAGGACCCTTTCAGCCCAGCCTGTGGGGGAGCTTCTAGATGCAAGATCCTTACCAAGCAGGGCTGTGAGGCTCTCAGAGCTGCGGCCGAGGCTGCAGGGCCCAGTGTGGAGAAGCAAGTGGGGCTGGGGAACTGCATGCTCCTTTGTAGTGGGGAACTCATCCCTGGATTTTGCATTTAGGGTCTCCCAGCGCAGGCTGGCTGAAACCTCCGGAAGCTAGACCCCCTGGTAAAAAACCTAGAGCCTAGAAATCAACTTCAGCCAACTACCTGCAGACCGACAAAGCCTTCCAGACAAAGTCCACTGCGAAGTGATGCAGTCTGGTGGCCACAGCCGAAGCTCACAGCCAAGAGGAGGGTGTCTCAGCCACCTGGGCCCTACCTGTGACTGCCCAGCAGGCCCTCTCAAGAAGAGGACTAGCAAGCAGACCACACACACCGCTTCTACTGAGCCTGATGCTCAAAGCAGATCTCCTAGTCTGTATCTTTTGCTCTTCCCCCATTCTCTACCCCACCGCAGCCCAGCCAGGGTCTAGTCCACCTCAAAGAGGTGATTTTCTATAGCGAAGGAACAGGCTTTGCTCCACTTTCCACACTGGGAGATCCAGCAGATTTGCAGACAACAAATGCACAGCATCACCTTTGTACTAACGAGAGGAGGAGAAGAGGGATGGAGAGATGGAGGCCAGGAAGGGCCAACAAGAAGGGAAAGAAAAGCACCAGGGAAGAGGAAGGGAGGGTTTATTCCCATCAGAGGAAGAGAGGCAGAGTCTGAATGTACAAGTATGAGAAGCAGAATTGGAAAAAGAGGAGGAAAGAGACAAAACTGGGAGGAAATGGAAGATGTCAGTAAGCCCAGAGCCTGGTGCAGAAGAGGAGCAGAGTCAGTCTGAGTACAATAAACAGCTTAATTGTATTACACACCGTCCTGACCTCAAGGGATAAATGACGACACTCGCCCAGCACTCCGTAGGTCCTGGCCTCAGACAAGCACTTCCAGGCATTTCTTACATCACTGGGTCGTGAACGGGCTCCTATGAGTTAAACTCCTATCTCGCGGTGAAGGCTGACAATGAACTCCTCCTAAGGAGCTGCCCTGATTCAACACTGTCATATGGAGGATGGAGGAAATCTACATGGGGTGCCATCTGTGGGGTCAAAGAAATAAATTTAAAAAATTAAGCCCCACCTCCCCCAATCTCTCACAGCTCTGCTATTTGCCCCTTGCTGACTGTTGATCAGAAATGGGCCATTCCAGGAATAGAGACACAGATGTAGAGAACAACAAACATATGGACACCAAGTGGGAAAAGCGTGGGGGTTGGGGGTAGGGATGGGATGGCTCTGGAGATTAGGATTGCCATATATACATTACTAATAAGAAAAAAAATATCAAATTGTACACTTTAAATATATGCAGTTTATTGTATGTCAATTGTATGCCAATAAAAGTTCTTAAAAAAATAAGTCAATGGAAAAAAAAAAAAAAGAAATGGGCCATTCACCTCTGGCTGGGCACTGTGGCGCAGACAGACAGGCTGAAAAAAAGATCTTTTAGAAACGGTTGCATATTCTATTTCTTAAAACAGACCTTTCAGCAGCAGATCTTCTATCTAAAGCCACATATCTTGGAAAGCTGGGCTGGAAGACAGCTTATTTTGTTTCTCCCCTCTCCCTTGAAAAAGTCCTCCAACTACCTACGCACACGTGCTTCTGTTCTGCACTCTCTCTTTTGTGGCTCTGCTTCTAGAGAGGATGCCGGGAATAAGACAGATGTTCCCCTTGTATATAGTTTGCATAGCAATTGCTGCAGAAACAAATATCACGGGCTTGGCGTGGCAGGATCTATGGAAAATGCCATAAGATAAATAAAAAAGGAAGACTGTGTAAGCTGTTTTTACTTTATTAGCTATAAACCCAGGCTTAGGCAGAGATCAGAGAACTCAGCAGACATCATGTAACAAAAAGCGGCTCATTGTTTTGCGCTGCTTTCCTGTTTTTCCAAATGAGAACATCGCCACCTGGTGAGAAATCTCCAAATCACCACCGGCAATTTCCGAAACAACCCAGAGACAGAATTAAACCCAAACCTTGAGCACAGAGGTCAGCGGCTGGTGGAAGGGAGGAACTGTGGATAACAGAAAGAGCAGATTTTAAATTACTAGCTGGCCTTGTAGAGTCTCTCGTATACGACTTGTTCCCAGGAGACCAAATCTCTTACAAATCTTTGTTCTTCTGCAACTCTGGTCTTCCCTGACTGTGGTTTTTTCGTGGCCTTCCAGCCTGCCTTGCTACTAGGTACTCAGATTGTATCCATTACTTAATGCCTAGTGCGCTACCCACCTTCTCCAAGAGTCCATCAACACCACTCCAACCACCTTGGATCTGTCCCTCTTCCAACCTCCCAACGCAGCTTTGTGCCACAAAATACACAACTTGATAAAATAATCTGCTCATTGCTCCTGGGCTATTTGAACTTTCTCCTCAACAAGGGTCTGAGCCCCTGGATCTCTTAAATATCTATGCCAAGGGCTCCAGCTGGAGGTCACAGAGACAACCCAGCCCGGAGATAGCTTGGGTTTTGACATTCATACAGTGAATACAAAACAAAAGCCATTGTTTCAACACTGGGAGATTTCACATAAAAATTTGAATTTCTAGAATTTCTTTAAAAAAAAAATTAATATCTGCTAGAGCTGGGCCCACATGAAATAGGCATGTTTCTGATTTTTTCCACCGTCCCCACCACACTTTGTTGTACCATTAATACCAGACCTGAATTTCAGTTGCTGTTTATCATTATGCTTCCTCTGAGTTTTTCTTGTTTGAGAAATATTTTTATATCCATGTCTCTATTAAAAGTGGCGAAATAAGTAGTAGCCCAATACTCAAAAAACAAAGGCAGAGGGCCTATTTCTTTGGGATCTTATCTATGTAATGCACGAACATATGATTCACTTTATTTATTTCTGTTATCTGTCTGACGCTTTGTGAGATTTGAATTTCTTAATCCTCAGTTTGCGATAAGAAGCTCTAGTCCTCCCACCAGGTTTTTGCTCAATTCAAACTGCTCTCCCTGCCCAGCCCGGCCCATGCTTTTCTCTCACATTGCCTATAGATCAGAGAATGGTAAATCTTTTTCTTTAAAGGATATGAAATCCAGATATGGTTTTGCTTGTGGGCCATACGGCCTCTGTCACAACTACTCAACTCTGCTGTTATAGCACAAAAGCATCCACAGATAACATGGAAACAAATAGGCAGAGCTGTGTGCCAATAAAACTTTATTTACATAAGCAGGCAGCAGGCTACCAGTCCCTGCAATAGGATATCTATCCGTCATTCCATCCTCCTTTTGACATCACTTTCTCCAGCCTTGGTCAGGCTTGCCTATGATATGTTCTCGATGAGATAACTCTTTACTTCACTACGTAAACTACTTCACTAGGTAAACTATTTCACTAGGTTATTTCTAGATGAAATAACACTACCCCACTAGGCTGGAAGCACCAAACCCCAAGAGCAGGGACTCCTGTATCTCCAATGCAATCAGCAAAGTCTGTGATACACATAGGTGGAGCTAAGGAATGCCTGTGAAGGACTGCAGGTGAGTGCCGTAAAAGTCCAGAGAGCTCTGGCTGCAATGAGGTGGAAGTCGGCTGTTTCTCTGTCCAGTGACAGATCTGAGCAGAAGCACTTCACAGCATGAGAATCCCACCTCATCAGGGACCCAGGCTCCTTCTAACTGGTTCTGTCTTTTAAGAAACAGCTCCCAAGCCCAGGGTCCCGGTGGCTATGCCAACTCCCATCACTGTGTTTGCACAAAAGAGCTTAAATTCTAGAGCGTGTTTCCCAAAACATAGGTGAATGTCAGTGGAAGTAACCAGAAGTCGTCCCTGGAGGCTCTGCCACAACGATTTTTATTTTATTCACTCATTCATATATCAAGTAAATTAATTCTCCACAAGGATTAGTTATTGTTAAAATTCCAAGCACGCTGCTTCTCCAGACTTCTGCACTGTGGCTGCCTGGAATGTTCAAGATGTCATACAACTCCCCTCCCCACAACACACAAGCAAAACACCCTTCCTCCATTCTCTACCAATGGGCTGTGATTTTTTTTTTTCATAGAAACTCTTATCACCTGATATTTCTATTTGTTTATTTGCTTATCACCTATCTCACTTACTGGAGTATAGGCTCCCTGTGAACAGGAAAGGTCTGGTACTTCGTAGGCCTTCAATAAATATTGGTCAATAAATGAATGACTTTAATCCTTATTTCACAATGAGGAAGATAAGAGAGGGTTCTCATCTCTATATAACTTATATAGAGAATTTAACTTCCCAGGCCCAAGGCCACTCTGACAGTCCTGGTTTGCTACGATTCCAGCAATAAGAGGAATATCCCTGCCCAGATGGCAGTCACCACCCACGGCTCGTGCAGTAGAGCTCTGCTTCTTGTAACTGCCTCCTCTGCTCAGGTGTGCGTAGCTGGAGTGTAGCTCAGTGTCTTAACCATCACTCTATGCACTAGAGAACCACGCGCTCAGTGATTAATGAAGACAAAGGTATGTATATATGTATATATTGTCTTCCCAAAAAGCATACTAACAGAATGTTGATTGAATTAAAATGAACAAAATCCCACAGTTAGAGATAAATTCCTCTGACTTGAACTGTGTCCCCTTTTTAATGAGTACCACCTCCACATCATCTGTTTCAAACAGGGACTTCCAGCCTTGCCAGATTTGTCTATTCCCTAAATGTAGCCCAGAATCAGTAGAACTGCTGGACTTCGAAGGACAATGATAAGTGAAGCAGAGGGTATTTCAGAGATAACCAGCCAGTACTTCTTTGTACTTCAGCAGAAGACCCCGGGACCTTTTCACAATCTAGGTAAGGAAGGAACCCTGATAGTAGCTGAGACAGATTTGCCCACCAATCCAGCTGGATGGGGGCCAAAGAGGAATTTAATTGAAAAGAAGTTTAGAAATGTAATGGCTGGCTTTCTTGAGTTACGAACTGAGATTCATGCCTCATATACAATCTGGCCAGGGAAGGAGGTACGTGGAAACTTACCCCCTGTACCAGACTTAGCACCAGGCTCATTCCAGTGTCATGCCAACAGAAGGCAGAGCCAGGACCAGGGACATCTGCATCTCCCTGGGGGAAATACATCTTTGCACCTGAGAGCAGCAGAACTGTGACGCTGGCCTGAATGGAGCACAGACGTGTGCAAGCAACCTAGAAGACCAGAGTCACCTCCTCAAGGATCTCCATGGAACTTTCCCTCTTCCCTAAAATCTCCTTGTCACCAAACAGGGGATGCTTTTAAAATGGGACCACTTCACTCCCCTTCTTAAACCCTCCACTGGCTTCCCCATCAAACCTGGGAGAAAATTACACCCTTATGGTGACCTTCAAGGCCTATTGCACCTGACCTGGGCCTCTCTGATCTGCAGCCCCCCTGGCCTTCCTGCCCCAGGGCCTTGCTATTCCTTCTACCTGAAAAGCCTGCCCCTTGAAACATCTCACGCTCTCTCCCTCACTTTATTCAGGTCTCAGGAAGGTCTTTCTTGCCTAGTCTATTTAGAATAGCCTTTCCTTCCCATCCCTGCCATACTCTGTTTATCCTGCTTTACTTTTTTCATAGCAGTAATCATACTGGACATGTTCATTGTTTATTTGAAAATTATCTGCCTTCTC
Organism: Hippopotamus amphibius kiboko; assembly: GCF_030028045.1. Classification (NCBI taxonomy): domain Eukaryota; kingdom Metazoa; phylum Chordata; class Mammalia; order Artiodactyla; family Hippopotamidae; genus Hippopotamus; species Hippopotamus amphibius. Next base: position 7,508,259 of record NC_080197.1, read on the forward strand.
CCTTAGAATATAACTCTTAGAGAACAGGGGCTTAGTTTTGTCTACTCATTTTTCCCTAAAAAATGGCTGATTCAGTGACAGTTCCCAGTGAAAACTACTCAATGAGTGAAACCAAACACCGCCCCCCCCCCAACCACCTTTCAACACTTAAAGTTTCCACAAAGGGACATTCAAGGAGGTAGTGAGCTCATCATCACTGGAGACATCTAAGTGGTGCCTGAACTATGCATGGCAGAGTTGTGGTGGAGATTAAGGTATTTGATGTATGAGAGCACTGAGAGGAGGCTTCATGTCCCAAGATCCATGGACATCTGCGTGAATAAGCTCAGGGGTCTGAAATCTTGTAGATGATCTCAAGCTTTCATGTACATGGCTGGATTGTTCCGAAGAGGTAATTCTAGCAATGTTTGCTGACTATTCCTCAGATATTGTTGGAAATGCAGAGTACTCAGAGATGAACACGTCCCCGCCCTTATGAAGGTGTAATTCTAAGAGAAACTACAGATAGTAAAGAGTCCAAAAAGGTGAATGAGGTCCCTAAGGAGGAGCACAGGGGCCACGACAGGGTCAGGGTCAAGGAAGTGACTAGAGTGACATGAGTCAAGAAAGTAACAAAGAATGATTTAGACAAGGTCAGGTGAATTTGGAGATCAAAAAAGGTTATGAACCAGTGTTCTAGAAAATTCCTTCCAAGAAAGGCAGAAGAGCACGCAAGGAGGAGGGAAGACCCACAACTGAGTCAGGGATAATCATTTCCCCATAAGCCAAAGCTTGACAACGGTCAGGACACCAAATAGGGCTACAAGACAGCAGTGCCCGCGGAAACGCATCATTAGTGCTCAGCGCCACGGGAGATCAATCTGTCCTTGTGAAAGTTAATGAGGACGTGAAAATATCACAGGGAGACCTGAGCGCTGAGCGCCTGAAGCAGTCCCATTATTATGTACTGTTCACAGCGTCACAGAAACAAAGCTGAGACCATTCTTCACCTTCCTGTGGGAGTGCAGGGGTTTTATCTGTATAATGTCACCAGAGCTCCAGACATGGAGAGCTTACCACATGTTTAATGAACTCTCCAACCCAAGGAAAGTCTTTGCATGGGAGGACCCCTACCTTCCACTAGGTATAAATGGAGAGGACCCCGTTGAGAAGGGCAGCTGCCTGTGGACCTGCAAAAGCCCGTGGACACTCAGTCTTCTGTGAACTGTCCAGTTGGTGCCTACCAGCCCAGAGATCGCGGGCAATGTAAATTCTACATCCCTCAAGTTTCTAATCCATGAAATACATGTAAGAACGTTACCTCCCCCACTGAGCTGCGGTGAGGAATAGATCAGACGTATTGAGCATAACATGTGAACCATCGCCAACCCTTCCTCCTCATCCCCCTCAGCTTCTGAGTGAGCTCCGAAAGCGCTGACTCTCTGGACTTTCTGTGTCTAACCTACTAGGCACATCTTATCCTGTAATCAGAAGCAGCTACATAATTGGTGGTTCCCAGTGCAAAATCAAGCTGTGGACCCCTTGTTCAAGAATTACTGAGAATTTCAGGCCACGGCAGTGCATTTAACTAAGCGTGGAGTCCTTTTGAGTATGGGGCCCCAGGGACTGCACGGGTCATACATCCACAGAGCCGGCCCTAATCGGAACAGCAAGTCAACAATACTAATGTTAATTTTTATAAAACGCCCACAGCGCCCCCTACTACTGTTTATAAACATCTTGATTTGGGGTCAGATTCTTTTTGTCAATTAATTTATTTCACCCGTATAATACCTAGGGGATATGTCCTATAACCCTCCCTGTGTTACAAGTAAGGAAACCAGGTTTCAAGGGGTTGAGTGCAGTTGAGTGAGTTGATGGAGGGAACATAGATTTGGGATCTAGGTCTTTATGACTCTGAGGCTATAACACCAGCAGGGTCATCATTCTTGGCTTAACTAAATATTCAGGTGCATAAGACTGCCATGGACCACATCTAACCTCCTCAGGGGGATGCGGGCCAGGAAAGAGAGCAAGACAGGACAGCATAAGGCTGCTCTTTAGGTGGAGCAGATGTTCCGTGCAAGGGACGTGCCCAGTGACAAGAGTCTCCACTCACAGGGGAACCCAGAGTTGGGACCCACGCAGTATTCTACCCAGTAGTCACATTTGCCCTGACCAACGTTTCCTTGTAACACAGCTGGCATGCCATCTCTATCAGGTTTCCAGGGGAACTGAGGTAGGAAGTTAGCCCCAGGCTAAATATGCCCCTTACAGCAGAAGAAAGGATTTGAGTACGTTTTGCCCACAAATGCTTTTTACCACGACACAGCAAGTCCTTAACAGGCACAGAATTCTGACTCTTCCAGGGCAGCAGGCGAGCATGTTCCTTGGCAGACACCACACGGCATTTTTCTGCTCTATTTTAGTACCTCCACGCGTGTGTGCTATGACTAATCTCTTTAGCCAAAAAAAGTTTTATTTTGCTTAATAGTAATATGTATTCAAGCAAGGAGATGATAGTGAAATAGACATAACAGGAAACAATTGAAAGAGTACAGATTCGTTCAACTACTTTTGAAAATGACCAGGGCCATAGGCACTCTTGATCCATTGGTCCCACTTCTAGGATTCACAGCTGAAGATGAATATTCATGAATGCTCATTACAACATCATTAATAATAAGAAACCTTTTGGAAACAAATGTTCACGTGCAGAGCAATAATCTATGGAAAATTAATATATTGGAATATAATGAAACCAATAAAAAGCATGTGTTTCAAGTTTCTTTCATGATCCAGAAATTCTTGTACTATCATTTTGAGTGAAAAAAAAATCAGCTTCTTAAGGTATAGTTATGATTTTTGAAATGAAAACGGACTCTTCATACAGGCACAGAAAAGACAAAAGAGACTCCAAAATGTTGAAAGTGGTGATCCACAGTGGGTAAGATTATATCTCATTATCATTTTTTCTTTAATCTTACACATTTCTGTATTTTTAACAATGCACTTGTTTGGATCTTTAGATAAGAAAACAGTGGACTTCCCTGGTGGCGTGGTTAAGAACCTGCCTGCCAGTACGGGAGACACAGTTTGGACCCCTGCTGTGGGAAGATTCCCACATGCCGCAGAGCAACTAAGCCCATTACCACAACTACTGAGCCTGCGTGCCACAACTCCTGAGCCCATGTGCTGCAACTACTGAAGCCCGAACACCTAGAGCCCCGTGCTCCGCAACAAGAGAAGCTGCCGCAATGAGAGAAGCCTGCGCACCACACTAAAGAGTCGCCCCAGCTCTCCGCAACTGGAGAAAGCCTGTGCACAGCAACAAAGACCCAATGCCAAAAATAAATTAATTTTTTTAAAAAAGAAAGAAAACAGAACCACACAAAACTAGAGTTTATAATTCCAGGAAGTTGAATTGTGGGGTTTTCAGCTGAACAGGAGTTAAGAGCAAACTAATAACTATCTAGCCTGGTGTTCACAGGAGTTTCCAAATTGGAAGAAGCTGTTGAATTCAATAGCGTTGCTGCTTAAACAAGCAGCTATTTCCTCATTGACTGAAAGTTCCCCAAACTGGGGGCTCTACTTAGCCCTGCAGATCTGACCCACCAGACTCCATCATGGACACATGCAACAAAACCACAATTAACTGCCTCAAGAAAGCTAACTACACTTGCAGTATCAGCCATCCTGCTTGGTAAAAATCAGTCAGAGTAAACACCCCAGAAAAAAAACAAAGCACCTATATTTTATAGACGTTATGGATTTTTTCCAGATTATAAAGGTGTTCTTTTTCCCTGCATAAGTCAGACAATATAAACTGACATTCACCAAAAATACATTTAAAGTTACCCCACATCCCTCAGAAATTAATACTTAACATTTAGGCTGTCTGATATGATTCCACACTCTGTGAGTTTTGTGTGTGTGTGTGTATGTGTGTATGTATACACATATACTTACACCATACACATGCATACCTTCACTATTCACACACATATAGTTTTATCTATGTAAATATACGTACATATATAAATCCATAGTTTATCCCAAATATGGTGTGATTTATGTGCACTGTTCTCTATCTTTCCCACTTAGGGACACATCATCATCTGACAGCTATTCACTGAGCACCTCCCATGTGTCAAATCCTCTCCTGGGTGCTTAGAATAGAGCAGTGAACAAAACAAAGATCCTTGCCCTCATGGAACTTATAAAGGGGGCCGGAGACAGTAAACAAAAATCATAACAATGGAATTAAATTGTACGATGTGCTTAAAAAAAAGGATGGGATAAGACAGCATAGCATGCTGGGGACCAGAGGAATGGCCAGGGGACAGGAGGCGGTCATTTTTAATTTGAGTGTTCAGGTTATGACACCGAGAAGGCTTCGTTTGAGCAAAGATCTTGACCGAAGTAAGGAAAATCAAGGACGGAAATTGCTGGTGGAAGAGCAGTGAAGCAGAGGGGCCCGTGCAGAGGCCCCGGCCAGAACCCAGCAGGAGGGTTCAGTCTAGGTGGAAGGAGCCGAGTGACAGAGAGAGGAGGAGGTGAGGAAATAAACACTGGGGGCGGGGGGCGTTGGGGTGGCAGCCTGGGTAGGACTTTTTGAAGGCCATTCTGAGGACTTCAGCCTTTCCTCCAAGCTTGGCAGGAAAGAACACATGATTGATGGGCAGCAGCTGCCATGGATACCAGAAGCAAAGGCAACCTCTGTGTATATCGATGTAATGACAATGCACCCCTGGGTACATGACCAGACGAGCCCTGCCAGCCCACTAACCCACAGAAGGAGATGTTTGGTGGGTAAGTGCTGCAATACGCCCTTTATATTTCCAACTTGTGCTGGGAACAGTGGGTATTCCAACACTTGGTTCAAACACACCAGTAAAGGGCTTCCCTGGTGGTGCAGGGGTTAAGAATCCACATGCCAATGTAGGGGACACGGGTACAAGCCCTGGGCTGGGAAGCAACGAAGCCCATGAACCACAACTACTGAGGTTGAGCTCTAGAGCCTGTGAGCCACAACTATTGAGTCCACGTGCCACAAATACTGAAGCCCGTGTGCCTAGAGCCCGTGCTCCGCAACAAGAGAAGCCACCGCGATGAGAAGCCTGCGCACCATATCAAAGAATAGCCCCCACTCTCCACAACTGGAGAAAGCCCACACGCAGCAACGAAGACCCAACACAGCCATAAATAGATAGATAGATAAATTAATTAATTAATTAAAAACAAACGTACCAGTAAAAACTGATTTCGCTGCTTTCATGCAGTGACGGAAAAGGTGCACACACACATGCACACAGGGACGAGGGCCAGGAGGTTCCTCTGAGTACGAGGGTTGGAGATGAGCTGATTGACACAAAGGTTTTTAGTACCAAGTATAAACCCTTCAGCTTTTAGGGGCTGGAAATCGACATCTTCCACAGATGCCCCCTGCTCTGCAATTCCGGACGACAGGGATGCCATCTCTACTTTCCTCCCCTAAGTCTTTCCCGTGCCCTCCCCCAAACCTGGTTGGTCCTTGGCACCCTAACCTGCCCTCCCACGCCTCCCCCAACAAACTTACTCCCCTCCAGCAAGACTGTGCCCCACCCCACCCCAGTTACTGGTCCTCAGACATCCCGGCCTCACGGCTTTCACCCTCACTTCTCCCCTTCTTAGCATGTTCCCAGATACTAGAAAGCTGAGCCACTCAGTCTTCTCAAAATCACCTTCTTTTGTGACCTTCCTTGACCACCTACTTAAAATTACGACACCCCACCCAGAACTCCCTACACCCCTCCCTGCTTGGTTTTCTCAGCAGCAGCTATCAACAGCTGGCATAACACAAATATTACCAAATATTCCCTACTCTTTACTTCCCTCAACTAGACTGTAAGCCCCGTGAGGACAGAGAATTTTGTCTGTTTTATGCACCACTATTTGCAATGTCTCAAGGACATAATAACACTTGTTACTGACATGTGTTGAACGGCCGAATGAGTGACCATCAGAAGCCCTGCTCGTACGGCTTTGCCTCCTCTTCACCCCATCACAGCATCCACTCTCTAACAGGAAATTAGAGCGAGAGGTCTGCTCAATAGTTCTTTGAAAATGGGGGCAGCAGGGGCTTCTAAGCAAGGAGATGGGATGGGAACGCTTCTGGCATGCCTCTCCGGAGAGGGGACGACCGGGAACACTGACCTTGCACCTCTGGCCTCTCAAGCTCCCCCACAGGCGGTTAAGCTGCTGGAGAAAAAGCACTTCAGTATCAGTTCTTCATATTTCCTAGCACCTAACATGATGCTGGACACGTACTAAGGTTGTTAGTCACATTTGAGGAATGAATAAATAAGTGAATGAATGAATGTGTTACTCTGGGCTTTTTTTGACTGAGAGAATATGATCGCTCAATAAATTATGATTCCCTGCTCCCCTGGAGAAGTTCAGCTTTAAGCAAAAGAGTACGTTGAGAAGAGATGAAATGGAAGACACAGCAGGGAGTGCATTTGGGGGATGTGGGCATTCTTAGCGCCCCTGAATTATTTGTATACATAGTTAAATAATGTGTTGGCTGTGTTTGGAACTTCCAACTATCAGATCTCTTAAAGCAAGTGCCCTGTGCACTGCTGGGCACATCCTAGGCATCATCCAATCACAGGGCAGATAGGAAAGGAATCTGCAGTCACCAGGACGGTCCCAGGAGGATGTAAACTGGGCTGCTGCCTCTCCACATGACAGGAGAGTGGAGGCTTGGCAATTATTGACTTAATTTGCTACATACCAATAAGGCTTCAATGGACTTAGTCCTGCCCCGGGTGGAATCCACTGGCACATAGGTTCTCTCTGGAGCCTCTTTGGGACTCCGGAACCAGGCACAGAGCAAACAGGCTGAGAATGGGCATATTTGATAGAAGAGGGAATGAAATCTTGCGTCTCTGTCTCCTAGAGGAAAGAAGCACTGCTGTTTCTTACACAGAATCTGAATAAGTTAATAACAAGGGAAATTTCCTCCGCTTCTCTGCAGGCAAATTTGCATGAGGATGTTTTCTTATCACAGCAGGGTCTATCCTATGTTTGTCAAAAATTCACTTGGTATGTTTTTCTGCCTGCAATCGAAAAAAATAAAGGTACTCCTTTGCATCAGATATTTGCATACAAATTATACTTGGCACTTTTATAACATACATACTACAGAATCTTCAGTGTGCTCTGATGTGGCATGGTATATTATAATGGGGAAATGCACATTTTTCTAATAACCAATTGCTTTTTTCACAGATGTATCTATAAGGGAGTTATAAGAGGGCAAAAGAAAAAAAAATCCCTACGACAAAAAAATAAACCAGGTCTGAAGTTCTGACAGCTTCTTCCAATGAAAGGTGGTTAAGTGGGTCTTTGAATTATCATCTTACCCTACACTGCTGTCTGATTGTTGTGCTTAGAGAATGAGTTTTACAGACTCTTATACAGAACAAAATCATTAGAGAAGAGACGCTGGGACATCACGGTAATGATTGTGAGAAGGAGCATTAGGCCTTAATTAAAGTCAAGTGAAAAGCACTGTCCTTTTGCAAACGGTGCATGGATCCCATCTTGAGAAGAAGGCTCTTTCATAGTTCCAATGTTCCGCACAGCAAGAGAGACGATAACAGTGGACCGTGCCCTAGGCTTGGAGCTCACAGCCAAGGGCAAGGGAATTAAAAACAGAACCGAGGGCCAGATTCTGGGTTTCCTATGCATCAGTTCCTATGTTCCTCAGAAGATAATTACCCTACAGACAGTGCCTGCTGCATTGTGGGCCTTCAACTCACTGTTGAAGAAAGACCTGACTCAATCAATTGTATAATACTGATACCAGGAGAAATTTGCCTAAAATCACACTGGGGTTCAAACCCAGTTCTTCTGAACCCAGAAGCCTTGCCAGTGCCCCGGTTTTCATCTGTTGAATGGGGGCGTTTCTGTATCCAGAGAAGGAAGATTTTGGAAAGGAAACAAGCAGGAAGCAATGAGACCAGTTTCTTTCTGAGATGAGGAGGTGTCCCAGGCCACACAATGACATCCATGGGCCAATAAATAGTTCTGCCCTCAAGGACCCCTTCCTCTGTGAAATGGTATTAAAAACTGTATCATACGACTGGGTTTGTATAAAGACCGATATAATCCAAACTGAATTTTTTTCTTCTGATTTTAAAAGTAAGTAAAACATTTTTATGGGCCACTAAAAGAATCACGGATCCCAGGCACCACACCTATTGTGTCTTACAGAGACTGTGGCCCTAACACTAACATGTAAAAACTCCATCAACTAGAAATGCTGCACACACAAAATTGTCAGAGTGAGTCCACATCCCTGCAAGCTTTTGATGCTCACAACATCTGCCAAACACCATTGAAATCAATACCTAACAGCTCAGTTAGGATTGTGGTTGGCTGCACATGCTAGAGACCCTCACATAGGAAATTTTCATATGAAATAAGTCCAGACAAGGGCAGTCCTTGTACAAAGGCTGGTCCAGCTACTCATGGGGGAGTCATAAAGGACCCTGCTCCTTCTCGTTTCCTCTCTGACATCCTTACCAAGAGTCTCTGCTCCTCGTGGAAGCAAGATGACTGCTCCACATCCAGCCATCCCACCTACATTCCAGGCAAGATGAAGAGGCAAGTGCCAAGGATGAGGGATAAAAGCCTTCGCCTTAGAAGCTTTGTTTTATGGGGGAAAGGAAGCCTTCTGCAGGCTGGAATTTGGGTCCCATGACATTCCAAAGAATCTGGAAAAGTGTTTTCAAGTAGAATCACCGCTTCCCCCAAAGAAAATCAGGGTTGTTAGTAAGGAAAACGTTTAGTATAGAAAAAAATGGAGCTCAAGGGGGCGATGAGCAGTGCCTGCTTCAATAGCCATAATCCCTATAAAACAAAATGACTCCCTGGTCCGAGCACACGACCAAATCGTTGAAAAGACTATCCAGCTCAGGAAAGTTTCAGCTCAGCAGAAAGCTGGGTGAGTTTTTTGTTTTTCACCAGAATTCAATAATCCAGGCCACTCTGTCCTCTGTTAGCACCTGAGCAAGAGAGCCACAGTATCATACTGTCGATTAGTGAACACATCTGCAGTAACCACCTCCCCACGCTGTACTTATTTTTATAAATCTCTTATCTTCTAGTACAAGACACTGGAGTTGTCCTTCTAGGCCAATAAAAATAGGTGTGTCATTTGCATCTACATTTGCCTGGCTGGATCTTATCTGCTTGCTAATTTTTAGCTCAAGTGCTATTCTCTCAAGAAAAACTAGCTGTTTGCACCACAGGAGGCTGAAAGTGCCTCTCGGTGCTCTCTTGGCCCAGGGACCCAAAATTGACCTTATTGGCGCCCCTCCTACAGTGAGATACATTGAACCCTCGCTATTGAGCACAGCTCTTGGTAATTAACGTACACAGTCAGTGTCTGTGAATCGAACTATGAACGTGAGTCAACCCCTATCCTGCTGGGGTAGGATTAGGGTGACCCACTGCCCGGGTTGGCCTGGGACTCAGGGCTTCCCTGGACATTGGGTTTCTGTGTTAATACCAGGAATGTCCAGGCAAGCCAGGAGGAGTTGGCCATGGCGGGTATAATATCCATGCAGCACTGGCTTAGAACCGATTGGAAATATCATCATCATTAACAAAAATGAACAGTCATTGAGTGCTAATGCCGTACCAGCCTCTCGTATAACACTTTACATGTATTATTTTGTCCTCACAAGAACTCTAAGAAGAAGGGACTACTGTTATTCCCATTTTACAGGTAAGGAAATACGTGCAAACTGTTTAAATCGCTGATCTAAGGATATACACTTAGAAGTAGCAGAGGTGGACTCAAGCTCAGGCAGCCTGGCTTTAAAACCCTAAGCTCCTGCCTTACCTGGAGCCCTCTGGAGATGTTGGGCTGTGTGAGCTGAGGCCCATTTGCTTGCTCAGTCTGTTGCATCACTGATGTGCGTGAGAACTTCCATTTTATAGCTGTGGGAGGAGGAAGAAATTTCTGAGCAGAGATGTTTTATTCGTGCTTTCTTTTACTGGTTTCACCTGGAGGAAATTCTGCCCCCAGAGGACTGTTGGCGATGACTCTAAAAGCATCTCACATCTGAATCGTTTTTACAGTTTCCAAAAAGTTTTCATAACTGTGACTTCTTTTGGTCTTAGCCAAAGGAATAGAAGAATTGTTGCTATTATTTTGTAAATGAGGATATCAAGTCAACTCTGCCTTCCAGTTATTTCTGGAACTTTTCCAGATCTTACTCTCTTTTTATGGTAGCCTGCAAGGCATTTTTGTAAGTTATTTTTATTGTTACCTCTATTTCAGGAATCAGAGCATAGACAGGTTGAGGGACTTGTGCAGAGTAAAACAACTACACAATAATCGAGTGAGGCCTCCCAGACCAAAATTCCTTCCTCCCACACATCAGTTCCTAAAGTGGGGTCCTTGGAACCCCAATCCTGAAAGGTGTTCCAGGAAAAAGAATTATGTTTGTTTTAAGCTACATGTTTAATACTTGCAGTATCCTAATCGGAAATCTACATTCCAGGAGTTGTAAATTGGCTAAAAAAAGAAAAACAAAAAACAAAACAAAAGCCAAACAACAGAAAGCCACATTCACCAAACTCCCTCAGCTCTAGAAGTGGCTTCGGCTGCCTTCATATCTGATCAATGCCAGCAGCTTTGCTAATTAGCAGGATGGATGTTAGAAGCAGATTTTCTTGGTGAATCAAGGGGTGTTCAAGAATACCTGGAATCCCTGGAGACACTGCCAACATCCCCACCCCTTTCGGGATTAGGGAGTAAGACTCCTGCGGGTCCAAGGACCTTCATCTGGAAAAATGGTCCCTCACAGGCTTCGCAGCCTTAACTGGCCCTCTTTTTAATGGATAGCTGTGGATGCCTCCACCTTCCCACCAGAACCTTAGCTGAATCTGCTGCTAGACTACTGTCCCACCTGCCTCAAGGAAATCATCACCACACCTACAGTGAGAACACCTGAAAGTATAGGGGGGTCACCAGTCTGGCCACACCACTGTTTTTATACCTCCTGGCTAATAATCGTTAGCACGTGTCTAGAAACTCGGTACAACTGCATTGTAAACAACTATCCATGGCCCGTTGGAGGGTGAGGAGACCTGCCCTCGCCTACCTCTAATCATCGGAAACAACTGATGCAAAAAAAAAAAAACAACCTCCAGCCAAAGTGGTTTAAGACACGGTGCGATAAAAATTCTTCATCTTGTTATGAAGATAAGTAAATAAAAGGTAATATGTATAAAAGTAAACAAACCAAAAAGCCCTCTGCATCCTATAGCCCGCCCTTGGCTATTACATTGCACTTACTATATGTAAGGTTCCAAGAAGTCTGCAAAGTAAAGAAACTGGTTTGATGTAACATTTACCAAAACTTCACTTAGGGATAAAAATTTTTCCTCCCCCCAGGAACTTGAATTGGCGTCGCATAGACCACACTAGAGGGAAATCCTGGTCTAGCCCTATCTGACCCTTCTCTGTTAACTGACATTTCCTCCAGGCAAGGAGAGGACCAGAATTACGCACTGGGCTTTTATGCCTTCAGAGCCCAGTCCTTCCATTGTTCTGGGCTCTTTTCTTCCTTCTTCAAGTAAATCACAGGATCATCAGAAAGCCCATTGAAGCCTCTCTAGGACTGCACTGTGATCTTTACCTTCAAAGCTCTCCAGCTCGGCCTCTGGCTGGAAATTTGCATGACAGCTAAAGCAAAGCAAGTTTGGGGGCTGGCTTCCTTTGATAACCAAATGTTTCTCTTTCTTTCTTTGTTCTGAAGGTACAACTTTAAAAGGAATTCAGTGATAAGGAAAATAATTCTACAGTGTTTAGCTCTGTGCAGTCACTGTGACTGGCTTGGGGCATTTGCTGAAAATAGGAACTGCGGGGCTTGTCTTCAATAGAGGTCAATTATTAAAAGACTGGACTGGAAGGTTTAAAAGCGAGGACTGGTCCTGGGTGGAAGCCATATGTGGAAGCAGGAAAGAGGCAGAAAAAGTCATCTGGAACCTAACCCTCAGCCCCAGCCAGCTTGCCTCCTCTTCAAGAAGCACCTTCCACACAGGACTGGCCACAGAACTGGTGAGACCCAGTGTACAATATAAATGCAAGCCTGTTGTTCAAAAAGCAAGAAAGAAGTGCCATTCAAGGAACTAAAATGTAAAGTGTTTCCCTTTCTTCCTTATTCTGTCTGTCACTGTGTTTCTTATCTGCTATTAATGTCTTAAGATATATTAAGATTTTAAATTAGCACAAATTTTAGTGGTCATCTTTACATCATGCCATGTCTGTTTTAAATGCTAATATAGACACCATTAGAGCCTATAAAGTGGCTAACCACTGACTAGAATACACCTGGTATCAGCATGAAAGAGCATCCAAATTTACAACACGGACCCAAAGTCAATAAATGCCATGGACAGAAGAATATATATTGTGGCCACTTTGAGCTTTCTGTAAAAAAAAGGTTTGCAGATCATACTAGTTCTTGCTTACAAGCCTCTGGTGATATTTACCCAAAATTCAACAATTTCAGCATGGCATCACAGGTCTTTTTAGTCTGGTGCTGGCTGAGCTCACCAGCTTCATCTTCTGCATGCCTTCCACAGACACTGTTTCCCACTCACTAGAAAATCCTCACCTTTCTTTAAAATCATCTGCTTTCAAACCCCGGTGGACCTTTGTTCTTCTTGCAAGGTTCAGAACAAATATATTCCTCCAGACTCCACAGAGGTGGCAACACAGAAATTATTGCTCAATAGAATCAATCTTAACTGTAACACCTTCTAAATATGATCATATCATAAATATTTGGTATTATATTACTAATATTGACAGTATCCTCCATTTGGTTCTGTGCATCCTCTATCAGTGTTTTTCTGTAGGTAGCGTGTGTGTGTGTGTGTGTGTGTGTGTGTGTGTGAGATTGCGGGTGGGGGAGTGGATTAGGGCAGCGTATATATAAGTGATGCTTCTTAGATCATATCTAAAACCTAATAAAATGTATAATCTCTAATACTTTTATATTAATAGTTTTAGTCAAACAAATGGTTAAATTTCAAAAAATAAAAATTATTAAAAAATGCTAATATAGGAATAATCCACGTGCTGAATCACCAACATTACACACCTCATATTCCGTAGCTCATATGTGCATATACATTTTTTTCTTGTCAGAACAGGAGAAAGCTACACAAAAACTAATGCACTTGTTTTTATTTCACTTCTCGACACACAGACATTCTATCAACAGCCTCTGGCTTGGCCATCCTGATGAACGAGAAAGGAACGAAAGGAAAAGGAACCGGGTTTTTCCCAACTTTACTTTTCCTTCTACGTCACACAGGGGAGGACCGTGTGTAGGAAAGGACAGGGTGGGCTCCCTTGGTTGGTTGTGTTTCGTAGACCACCACTGCCTCCCTTCTGCAAATGAAGCAAGTTCTGGTCTAGAGGGAAAGCGTCTCGGGCTGTCAAGGCCCCTGCTTACTGCAAGATGGATGCGACACCCTTGTGTTGTATTTGCTGTGGGGATCCCTGAACTCCCATGCATCTCGGGGCCTTGGGAATTCTGTGTTTACAGGGCACGATGAATGCGACATGCGAACACGGCACCGAGGAACAGCAAGTAGACACGCACTGCAGGCACCTCCTCTGTTCATATGCACCGTCGGACTTTACTTATGAACACAGGTTCAAAGATAAAAGTATGAAGGATTTCAAGGTGGCACCAGCAAAGCCAAACGTGGGGCCTTAGTGAGCGTGCAGGCCTGTGTAACTGCATGGATTTTGCACCCATGAAACCAGCCCTGCTACGCGTACTAGACACAGAACTGGGGGTTTAAATCTGACAGCCTGAATCTGAGGGCTGCCGCAAGGCAGGAGAACATAACGGGGAGCAAAGCTTCTCACATTTTCTCTGTTCACAATGCGTTTAGTAGCTCAGTAAGTTTTCCATAATATCCTTAGGCCAAAAGAAATACTGAGTAGTTCCATGTATTAAGCTGTTCAGTCCAAGCCAGTTAAGCTGTCCTAACAAATTAAAAACCATTAAAAAATACACTGAGATCAAAAGAAAAAAATATTTTTAATTTTATTCTTAACTAACCACAATTACTTGCTAAGAGGATGTGTGTGTCTATTGGGCACTGAAGTTCCTCGAGTCTGGGACTCAGACTGGGCACCTACTGCCACCCTCATTTCCTGGCCTACACCAATTATTCACATCGTACTTTTGCTTTTTATTGCTCAAAACCCAGCTTCACAAAAGTGATATCATAGAAATGAATTTAACATGATCTGATGTTGAAACTGAACAGCCTCCAGCCAGTAGTTCCCAAGGGTCCAACAGAGGCTGAATATCACTGTTTCCTGCAAAAATGTAATATATCCCACAGCACCTCTGTGAATTCACTGTGGCACCCTGGGGCAGCTTGGCACACAGTCTGGGAACCATAAGTGTAGAGGTCAAGCTTGTGGGCTCTGGAGTCATCACCCTCACAGGGATTGTATAAGGGTTATGCCTGGCACACACAGAAGTCAGAAAAGTCAGGGCTCCCTGGCACTTTTTTCTTTATGCTACTCATCTGAGGTAGAACCTACACTGCCTGATACTGTGATTTAATGATGTATTTGCTGCCATCTCACTTTACATTTCTTTATGAAATGAAGATGTATGGAGCACCCGCTAAGTTAACAAGGTATTTTATTTGGTGCTGGGAGGACAAAGCTTAGCCAATTAGATACAGTACCTGCCCTCAGGGCGCTTGAGAAGCCGGGGAAGGCAGACAATGCAATAAGCACATGATAATCTCATTATAAAGAGTAATTAGTGCTAATGCAGGAACCGTGCTGAGTACTTTAAATGCTTATAACTTGCGGCTTTGTTGGGTCTGGGGGTCTCGGGAAGGAACTCAGAGTGTGGTGTTTTAATTAATGTCTGAAGGAAGCATTGGTTTTGCAAGAGTGGCGGAAGATAAGGCTTTTCTAGGCAAAATGGACAGCGGAGAACATTTATTTCCCAGGTGATGCTGAGCACGAGAGATGCCTGCAGTACCAGGGTCCCCAGAGGATCAGCTGGTACCTGAAGGCAGGCATTGTACACAGCAGGACTCTGCAAAGCTTTCCTGTAGAGCAGCCACCCCAACCTTTCGGCACCAGGAACCGGTTTCGCAGAAGACAATTTTTCCACGGACCTGGGGGCAGGGAGATGGTTCACACGTAATGGTAACGTGAGCTATGGGAAATGATGGGGAGCGGCAGATGAAGCTTCGCTCCCTCACCTGTGGCTCACCAGCTGCTGCGCCGCCTGGTTCCTAACAGGCCAGGGACCAGTAGCGGTCCGCGGCCTCGGGGTTGGGGACCCCTGCTGTAGAGGGCCTGTGGCCCCCCCACACCAACACTCAACTCTGTAGTTGTGCAAAAGCAGCTGTAGGTAGCAAATGGGCTTGGCTGTGTTCCTGTAAAACTTTACTGACAAAAGCAGACGCTGCTGCAGAAGCCTTCCACGTATGCCTCATGAGGTGGGCCAAAGGAGGGGAGCCACCTACTGAACAAAACAAATAATGAAAGCCCGTCCTTGGCCTCCTAGGGTTTCCAATGTAAAAAACTACACACAACCTATAAACAAAACAGAGAGACACAAAGAACGGCAGTCATGGTCCGTCAAAACTCAGAGCAAAACTAGTGATCCCTAGCCCACCTCTGCCACCTTTAAATCCACCCAAGCGACCTCTGCTTTTCAGTAGAGGAGGGAACTGCGTCATTACCAAAGGCCAAAGATGATAACGTAAGGTTCCTATTAGAATAAGGAGGACAGAACACTGGGGCAGGGAGGGCGGGAGCCTGGCTGGCTAGCGGCTCAGCGCTGGGTCATTAACAGCAGCAGCCAGGCCCCGGCTTCCTCCCTCGCGCTGCGCGCCTTTTGCAGTCTATGCTCTGCGTTCCCGAGCAGCTCCTGGCTGGCGTTTTCCTATTAAAAGCAGCAGTGTGAGAAGCCCTCGCACTTCAGTCATCTCCGAGAAATCAACAAGGTCAAACGGAGTCTCCTTATAGTTGTTATGGCAACAAAGAAAGTACTGCGGAGGCACTGGAAACACCACCCAGGACCTCACTGCCTGAGCTTCCGTCACAACACAGCTCCCCTTTCCCGTGCGAACCCCCGCGTGCAATCTCACCCGTGCCAGTGTCCCTGCCTCTCGCGTCCCAGCTCTGCCTGCTGACTTCCTGAAGGCGTCTTGTTTAACAGCCCCTTACGGATTGCCTCCAGGTGCCAAATCTCACCTGATGGGAACTCTCTCCATTTCCATCTTCTCAAGGTTTCTTACAATGGGGTTTATACCACCTGCATTGGAATTACCTAGAGATGCTGATTGAAAATACAGATGCATTGGCTTCACCCCCGCAGGACTAATTGAGCATCTTTTGCCAACATTTGAGAACTACAAGCTCAGAGAGTAGCATGTGGGTGGCACTGTCTTCTTTAGCACAAACGGTGGCCAATGCGTCTCACCTGGTCTTGCCTTGGCTGACTCAAATCCCCACAGGTTGAGCCAAAAGCTCGCTTTGAAATCAGCCAGCACTGACATTGATCAGAAGATGGGCAGCCTTACCTCCAAAATTTAACCAAAAGAACCTAAAATTTCAAAATGAATGAAAAATACTGAGTTTGTTGTCTTAACGGAAATCTCAAAATAGATTTACTTGGAGTTACTTTTCTAAGTATATAATTAAAACAGAAACAGCAACCATGTCTAAGTAAAATTCCGCAGGTTAACCTCTAGATTTTAACTTATTCGCAATGCTGGTGTAAGTGCCTGAGAATTCAGTTTGGATTGTGTACAAATCCACCACAGCTTTGAAATGTTCCCCCTTCTCACCTTCGGATGTTCACCACTGAGGTTAGGGATTAGAAAAAGAAAATTTCAAATCACTTCAAATCACTATTTCTCTTATTTAAGGACAGAGAGTAAAGTGTTTAAATTTCTCATGGTTTCCACCAAAACCCTGAAACTGACAAAAGATAGTATTGGGGGGGTTCTTACAATCTAGAGGAGGGGTCGGCAAGTATAGTGTGGGTGAGTCCAGCCTGTCACTTGTTTTTGTGAATAAAGTTTTATTGGCACATAGCCACGCCTCTCTTTTAAGTATTATTGTCTACTGCCGTTTTGGCAATACAGTAGCAGCAGTGACACCATATGACCCCCAAAGCCTAGAATATTTATATCCTGGACCTTTAAAGAAAACATTTGCTGCCCCCAAGACAGCATGTGTAAGGGATTCACACAGCAGTCTCAGCAATCAGATTGCCTGGGTTCAAACTTGTCTACCATTTAGTAGCTGTTAACATAACCAAACAGGAAGGCCATTAGACTGGGGTGGCCCTAATGCCTCGGTAGCCTATGGGAGCAAAGCAACACGTAAGCCAGAGTCAGAGCACCAGAATCCAAGAAAATGAAACCTAGGAACAACCAACCACAAACAGCCCACTAGCCTTTCCCAGATAAGGCAACCACTTAACCTGCAGTCAACCAAGTAATTTCCTTGCTCTGCTTCCAAGTCTCTACGAAAACCTCCTGTCCAAGGAGCACTTCTAACTACCTTTGGTTTGGCGCTGCCTGATCTGAAGACACAGCTACTCAAGCTCTTTTAATCTGCCTTGGTTTACCTTTTAACAGAGCTAAGAGATCTTGAGCATATTTTTAGATTATTTAAACTCCTTAAGACTCTTAAATGGCAACAGTCATTATACTCACCTCACGGAGCTGCTGTGGGGATTAAGTAAGAACACAAGTACAGCTCTAAGAATAGCAGAGACAATAAGTAGAAGCTGTTAGGATAATCTAAGAGAATTCTAACTGTTTTTGCCGATATGTTTCTTTTTTGAAAAGTCCTAGAAGAGGCTCTGGTTTGTAGTTAACTACATTCAGCAACATTTCTTCACACCCTCATTAGCTGTAGACGTGCTTCAGCAGTTCTGACTTCATTAAAATTATAATTATTTCTTTAATACCATTTCCTGTATCTACTTTTTCAACTTAATCCCCCACGCTGGCTGCCAAGGCCCTCGGAATCAGGGAGAACCTCTTATGAGGCAGTTTTAGATGAGAACAAAATAAATAAGTAAGATCCAGACAGAGTCAGGAAAATGAACAGTGAAGGAATTATCAAATGTGTGTGGCAAACCAAATTTTTAACAGATGAATAGAAATACATCTGGGAGAAGCAGGAGGAGCTAAAAGGATGTGAAGAGAAGCTACAGAGAACACAGAACACAGGGCATCCCAGTGAAGCCATCAGCACTACATCATTTCCATATCCCTAATCCACTAATTAACTCTTAGCTGAATTTAATCCTCCCTCCCCCAATATTTCTCCACCCCTGAGAAAAACACATCCTAACCAGCAGCGTCCTTGGAAATCCCAACCAACTCAGATCCAGGTGGGATCTTAGCAGGGCCTTTGGGGTTTCACTGGTCAATCTCCTTTTTAGGAAATTATGCACTTTTTGGAAGGAGCACAAATGAAAATGAACCTTTTTAATGTCCCTTCCTTGGGACTCAGCAAAATTTTTTTTTTCCCTAGTGAAAATAATCATTTTGGAAGGAAGGGCCTGGCCCCATGCCTAGCATGAGAACATACACAACCAATGATAATTTGTCTCCCCTTGTAGAAAGAATTCTATTCCAAGGATAGTTCATCCTTCCATCCATTCATTCAACACATATTTCTCAAGCATGGCCTATGTGTCAGGCACAGTTTTAGGGCCTGGGAAATAGGACTGCCAAATTTAGCAAGGAAAAACATAGGCCATCCACTCCAATTTGAATCTAAGATATACAATGGACAATTTTTAGTACAACTATGTCCCATGCAATACACTCACGCTAAAAAATTATTCACTGTGTATCTGAAATTCAAATTTAATTGGATGTTCTATATTTTATCTGGCAACGCAACTGGGCAGAGACTCGTGACCGAGACAGACACCATCCCTGCTCTTTCATGCAGCTTTGTAGCAGTTCTAGCCTCAGAAACTCACAAGACTCAATTCCCGTCTAGCAGTTTGCTGGTGGGAAAACCTGGGGAATAGAGTGACCATCTCTTCAGAAGTACATCACCTCTGGGGGCCCTTTGAGCAGATGTCACTCTTACCGGAGTTGTGTCTTTATTTCCTCATCATACTCCTCTGCATTTAAGATCCTTGGTGAGAGAGCCTGTGTCTTTTTATCTAGACATCTCCTGACTCTGTCTAGTAGGTGCCCAGCATAGACCAGCTGAATGAACAAGTGAACAAACACATAAACGGGTGGATTCCATCAAACGTGATGCCAAACCACACTCATGGCTCATAAGGAAAATATTCACATACCTTCAGAAACACCGGAGATACAGAGAAAACCATACAGCCAGAATCCCAAGACCATATGAGTGAAGAATGATCTTTTATTTATATACACCGAACAAAATAAAGGCTTTTTTAAAAGGGAGGGAGAAGGGAGATGGTGTGAGAGAGAAACTGTAACCCCGTAAAGAATATAAAACGGTGTTTGGAAAGGTGATTTCTTAATCAGGTAATACTGAGTCAAAGTACTGATTTAACGAATGGGGAGTATCATAAAATGATTGCCAACAGTTAGGCAGAACCATAATATTAATAATTGAGGAATATGGTATAAACAAATAACAAATAATTAAGAGCCATTTTATTGTCAGCACTGTCATACAATTGAAACACTCAGAAGGAAAAACCACAAGAATCCGCAAAAGGGTAGGTTCAGAGAGGTGCAAGGGACACGGTGTTGACACTAGAAAATCATTTTGTGACATCGACTCCTTTCTGTCCAACTGTAAAAGAGGGAAGAAAAAGTCGATGTCTATAGAGCAGGTTTCAATTATGCTAAGTATTTTTTAAAGAAAAAAAAGGGGGGAAAGAAAAGGAAAAAAAGAAAAAGACAAATGTGGTATTGCAGAGTTTCCCGAGGACCGCACAGTTAGCCAGGACGTGTAGCTCTTCATAGCTCCCCTCGGGGTCACCCCCTGACCTCTGGGGTGAATCTGTGGCTGACACATCACAAGCACGTCACACAGCAGATTCTCGGCAGTTCCGTCAGTGCTCCGATGGGTAGGCAGGAAAAGTTTCTGTTCGATGAAGCTTCAGAGGGCTGGTGACATCTTTTCCAAAAAAGATTTAAAAATTGGCAGTTATATTTCAAGAAAGCCCACAACCAGATTAGCTAATCACAAGTTTCTCTATAACAGAAATAAGTAACATAGGACACAGGATTTTTTTCCCCAGAGGCGACTCGCAGGGATATGCAAATGAGAGTCATGAGAGATGGCATGATTAACATACTATTTGCATGTGCCTTTGCACTGAGCTATGATCAGACCAGTAAGAGTTAAGGAAAACCTCCACCCTGATATTTCATCTTTATCAACTCCTATACCCAGATATTTAGGGGAAATGAGATAGAATCAAAGGACTGTGGAATCTTTTGGCAAGAACACCCTTTGGAAACCTGACCACAAATTAGACGATATTACACTTTTACCTAGGAAATTTTGCTCTGAAGGAGGACTTCTTAAAATCCACTTTGCCTGTATTATTTCAGGTTTAAGTTCCAAACCAAGAAAAATGAAAAAGTCAGGAAGGCCAGGTCAGGAAGGCAACATACAAGGCCACTGTGAGCCCCCTTTGTGACACAGGAGAGGGACTGGAAAACTTTTCTATAAAGGGCCACATACGAAATATTTTAGATTTTGCAGACTGTATGGTCTCATAGCAACTACTTAACTCTGCTGCCTGTAGCACAAAAGCAACCAGTTAATATGTAAGGAATGGGCATGAATGTTCCAATGAAACATTGTGAACAGAGACAGACAGCAGGCTGGATTGGGCCAGGAGCAGGATTTTGTCAATTTTTGCAGAGCCCTTGATTTTATAAAAACAAGAGGTTTTACTGCCCTCTGCTGGCTAAGGGTTACCCCAAGCAAAGGAATTTACACTGCAGACCAGGTGAACGGCTCTCAGAAGTGAGCAAAGCAAAACCTACACAACAGTACATCATTCCTGGAACCAAACGTGTGGATCAAGCCAACCTAACACACAGGGAGATGGGACCCCAGCTAAGTGGAGCGTTTCTGCCCCGTCAACACATGTTCGAAACACTGGACTGAACAAAAAGCTTCATGGTGGCCTCTGGCCCCTAAGCCTCAAGCTCTATCTCCTTCACCAACAGCTCTGGCCTCCATCACACCCTAGTTGAGTCCCTTTCTGACCAAAGAAATCGTGGATTCGCATATTTGCAAACCTCAAAACGGAACCATAAGAGAATTATATATATCTAGCCATACAGTCATTGGTACACAACAGCAGTGATTATTATTAGAGAAATTTGAATATTAAAATATCCCAAATCACTAGAAATAGTTTGTTCTAGCATCTCAGCCTTTTTGAACATGAATTCTATTCTCATTCCAACACACACACACACACACCATAACATAGAGAAATTGCATTAATGGCTCTGTCTCGCAAGTAAAAATTCAGGCAAATCTTTATTACTATTTGATAAAATTCCCCACAGGAAGTAGACAGCATACAAACAGTATTGATGCAAACCCCAAATACTCAGTCAAGTGCAAGGCCCTACTTGAACCTTCAATGGTAGTTCCTTAGACTCTGAAAGTTTTCGAGAAAAGTGACTGATAGTTTCACTTGGGATCAAGTCGAGATGAGAACACCTGCAGCTTCTATCATGATGGTTAACTGAATCTTCCTGGCTTGGCTGGAAAGCTGTTTTTAAGCTCACAGCCAGGAGATGGATTGAAAGATTTTCTTACACTTTTGCAGTTCACACAAAGGTCACCAGCTGGTACTGGCCTGTGCACCCCATCTGGGCCCAGCCCTGTTCTCTGGCCTGTACAGGGCATGGAACATTTCGAATTGCCTGTCAATATCTGAATGACTGCAAACTTCCCATAAAGGGCCAATGTCCCGGTTCTCTAGGCCCGTGCCCTCCCTGCCTTTTTTACCAGGGACCCCACCACTCAGCTCGAGACCTGGTTTTTGTCATCTTTTCACATTTGCTTAGATCTTAATCTATTACTTAGATCAAGAATTAACATTGAAAAACTAATGTTAGAATTAACATTGTGTTAGAATTAACACTGAAAAACCAGTGTTATAGAGAACATTAACATTAAATTAACATTGAAAAACAATTAGAATTAACATTGAAAACCAATGTTATAGAGAACAGACTTGTGGTTGCCAAGGGGGAGGGGAGATGGGGGAGAGATAATTGGGAGTTTGGGGTTAGCAGATGCAAACTATTATATATAGGATAGATAAACAACAAGGTCCTGCTGTATAGCACAGGGAACTATAGTCAGTACCCTGTGATTAACCACAATGGAAAAGAATATGAAATAGAATGTATGTATATGTGTAACTAAATCACTTTGGTATACAGCAGAAATTAACACAAATTGTAAATCAACTATACTTCAATAAAAGATAAATTTTAAAAAAAGAAAGAAAGAAAAACCAGTGTTAACTCCTCCAAAGTAGCCACTTGCTCCAAGAATCTATCATCCTTAAAATAAAAACGGAAACTGCATGGCCTGGAACCAACCCTCTGGAGGAGCTATTCCATCACATGGTATTTGTCTTGGAAACACCTATGGTGGCAGAATTTCCTCCCGAAGGCAAGGACATATGATAAAAGAAAGAAAGAGCCCTGGACTGAGTCAGAACACTGAAGTTCTAATGTCAGTCCCTCCACCCACTGGCTACGTGATCTTGAGTAAGTACTTGACCTCCAAGGGTCTCAGTTTCTGCCTTCATTGAAATGTAGAAGATAGTCCGACTCTTGTCAACTCAAACTGTTGCCAGGTGAACCAAATAAGCAACATGGAAGATGCCAGATAGAGTGACCCAAACATCAGATACCACTCTTTGATTTCCCAAAAGTATCTCAAGTCACATCTGATCAATGATATAAGTTCTTATTTTTTCTCATTTTTGCTTTGAAACAAGGGATGCTATCTTCTGAGGCAATTCCAACAGAAGGGTTCTAAAAATATTGAGCAATGGGGCTCTTTAGGATTAAGGGCAAAATTCCTAAGATGTTAACTTTAAGAAGGAGGTGAGGGCATTTGAGAAGAATATCGCAATGAAGCTGGACACACTGGCTGTCTCCTAAAGGCCCTTAAGCACCAGCCACACCACCTCCTTTCTGCTCTTTGAATGCCCCAGCTCATTTCTGCCTCAGGGCCTTTGCACTCATTGATCTCTGTGGACAATGTTTTTCCCTGGCTCTCAGTATGGCCACCTCTTCTCAGACTTCAGGTCTTGGGGTAAATACTGCAGCCCGTCTAAAGTCCCTATATCATCATTCTCCCCAAGTTCACAACAACTCTGCTTCGCTATTCTCTACTACAAACACTTTCTTTTCAATATGACATAGACCAAATTTGAAATTACATATACGTGTGTAATTACTGACTGTGACTCTCTTTTTGACTGTAAGCTGTAGGAGGGCAGAAAAAAGTCGGTCGAGTAGCCCCAGTGTATCGCCATCACCTAGCACAGTGTTTGGCATAAAGTAGATGCTCAACAAACATTTACCAAACAAAGGAATGTCAATGAATGAATGGAGAGATGCAAAACCTCAACTCCTTATTAGACAGGTGGTCCTGGACGCATTACTAACCCTTCAAGTTCTGTGTCTTAGCTGCACATGGGAATAAAATACTCTCAGGTGGCTGCTCTATGGACCAAATGGGATCGTGTATGTTAAGTTCCTAGTGCAAATCCTGGAACACAGTAGATCCTCAAGAAATGGTAGCTTTTATGAAGATACTCACTGAGTATGTCCTGTCTTCCTTGTAAGGAAGAAATCTGGCAATTTACTAGCGGTATGTGAATGTTTATATAAAAAAGGAGAGAAAAGACTGCATGTTCAAATAAATTTGCAGAGCTCTAGTTTAAGCAAGACTAAACAGATTTTTTTTTAACCGCAGGACATCTCAGAGCCTTGAAAATATTGATTTGCTTTCTGAACCTCCTACAGGAGAATTTACCATGTAGCATTTTGCCCCAAACTTACTGGACCACAGCACTTTTTTGGAGGAGGGTGACATCAACCAGACGTAGGACAACACAGAAGACAATTGGAAGAAGATGATTCTGGTTGTTTTATGCAATGACTTCTTAAAATAATCCTGTGAACACAGTGCTCAACATACTGCTGAATGCTTCTGTTTCATAAATTCTTCCC
Source organism: Hippopotamus amphibius kiboko (assembly GCF_030028045.1). Taxonomy (NCBI): domain Eukaryota; kingdom Metazoa; phylum Chordata; class Mammalia; order Artiodactyla; family Hippopotamidae; genus Hippopotamus; species Hippopotamus amphibius. Next base: position 7,532,559 of record NC_080197.1, read on the forward strand.
AGTTTTCAGGATAAACCTCCTTCACATGTTGATTCTGTATATACTTAAGCACAGAATAGAATTTAGTTTTGAAAACTGTAAAATGGGGTGGGAGAAGCAGTGAAGGTGGATTAAATACATCTTGGTGTATGTGGGCGTGTCTGAAACGTCCTCTCCCCGCTAAAAACAGCAATAATAATGTGGTAATTCCAAAATCAACCAGCAGGTAGCTCTCTAAGACTAAATTCGGAGAGGAAAATTTTCTCAAACCAGTTGGATAAATTCCCTCATAAGTTCCTTTTCTATGTCTGTGAGTCTGCTTCTGTTTTGTAGATAAGTTAATTTGTATCACTTTTTTTTTTTTTTACACAACTTTATGGTTACCAAAGGGGAAAGGTGGGGCAGAGAGGGATAAATCAGGAGTTTGGGATGGACATATACACACTACTATATTTAAAGCAGATAACCAACAAGGACTTTCTATACAACAGCACAGGGAACTCTGTTCAATATCTTGTAATAACCTAAATGGGAATAGAATTTGAAAAAGAATAGATATATGTATATGTGTAACTGAATCACCTTGCTGTACACCTGAAACTAACACAACACTGTAAATCAACTATAGTCCAACATAAAATTAAAGTTAAAAAAAAAAATTCCCTCATAAGGGTCTGTATGATTTCCAAGATTAACCTCCAGATCAGGATTGGCCAGAGGAATTACAATTCATGGATACTAGCAAAACAAGAAGAAATTATGAGCTGTGTCATCTCATCGTGACACACAGGGCCATGATGTTATTAATTTTTCTCAATTTCATTTTTTTTTTCTGGGGATGGGCAGAAGGCAAGAAGGAAGACAGGTGGTATAGGTGAAATAGATGAACTTACCCCATTTATTTGTTGTGTAAATGACCACCTCTGATAAGATAATTTTAGGTAGTTTTTGCACTTTTTTTTAATCTATCAAATTTAGTGGTAAATTAAGCCCCCAAACTACATACACAGTACATATTAGCACTGTATCTCAATGAATATTGGCGACTAAAAACCAATCCACAAGATAAAATAAATATGGACAAATCTACATAGAACATGCTAGTGAGGAAATATCTCAGTAAACACTGGTACAAATTAAGTAACAAAATAAAATAATTTACATTAATTCCTACACAGGTAACAAAAGTATGTGAAAACAAATAATGTGCTGAAATAACACACAAAACATAAAGCAAAAAAAAAAAAAGAATGAAGCAATTACAATGACATTCTCATGTACAGAAATATTCCAAGATAACAGGACATTTCATTGAGTTATCGGCATGCAGTCAAAACAGGAAAAACATAAGAATTCTATTGGAAACTTGTGTTCGATGAAGGTCATACTATATAAAAAAGAGGAAACAATAATAGTTTTAATTATCATCTTCAAAACCTGGAACAAAATCACCTTCAGAACCCTATAAAATTATCAATCACAAAGTTTGATAAGCCATCATCTCTGCAGGAATTCTGCGGCATTTTTTCCCATCATCACTGGCGTTTCCTTCATCAGAAACTAAGCTACGGCTATCTTCAAATTACTGCTGTGTAAGTACCACTACTGTGTTCGTTTCAGAAACTCTGTACCACTGAACTTGAACTTAATTTTACAGTCGTGCAGGCAGACCTTTTTTTATTGTGCTTCACTTCGATGATATTGCATTTTTTAAACTGAAGATTTGTGGCAATTCTACATCAAGTAAGTCTGTTGGCACCATTTTTCCCAACAGCATTCGCTCACTTCGTGTCTCTGTGTCACATTTTGGTAATTCTCACGATACTTCAAACTTGTTCCTTATTATTATATGGGTCGCGGTGACCTGTGATCAGTGATTTTGATGTTACTACTATGACCTGCTGAAGGCTCAGATGACAATTAGCATTTTTTAGCAATAAAGTATTTTTTTAATTCAGGTATGTACATCTTTTTAGACATAATGCTATTGTATACTTAATCGACTATGGTATAGTGTAAACATGGCTTTTGTATGTGCTGGGAAACCAAAAAATTCATGTGACTTGCTTTATCGCCATATTCATTTTATTGAGGGGGTCTGGTAATTGAACCCGTAACATCTTCAAGGTCTGTCTGAATCTTTTGAGGACTGAATTATAAAAACAATAGGTAACAAACCCAAATATAAAGACATCAAATAAACCCAAATCCAATTCTGATGAGTTGTTTGGCTTGTGCCTTGCTATTTTTGACAAAAACAAAAGAAACTTCTCAAAGAATGTGATTTTTTTCCTCTGTGGGGAGGTTTTGTGTTGCTCTGCTCCACTTCTAGAAATAATATTATCACTACTGTTATTTTGGAATTAGTGGGTTACTAGTCTGTGATGATCATCCCAGACCTGTCAGCTAGCTATGGTTTTCCAACCACAATATAGGCTTTTGCATGCAGGTAAATTTGCATTTTTTTGTGGTTGAAAAAATCCGTGCCTGTCTGCTGGAAAATAGAGTTGTTTTCTTTGTAGCAAACAGATGTAGCCATTGCCAGAGGTACCTACATAAACCCAAGGAGCATACAAACTGTGTGCTAACAGTATCTAAAACATCTGCTTTAAACTTAAGTTGATTCTTAAAATATTATTATACCATCAGAGCCCTGATAAGACCCTTAGCCTTAAATCATTTCTGATGAATACCTACTCGCTTTGGTAAAAGAGAGTTAGATTCGTCAAAATAAGGATTGCAAAATGAGTGTCTTCTTCATATGATACTTTCTCTGTCCAGACTGTCCTGACGATTTTTAAACTCTGAGATACGTGCTAATAAATTCTGAAACTGCCATACATACTAAATATCCGGGACTTCCTCACTCTCAGAGGCATCTTGGCAAACATGGGCATCTTATTGGTATACACGAACAGAGATTCCATACCAGTTATGATAAAGTCTGGGAGGTCTGCCTTGGAGTCAGGGAGGGCCCTGGCGATAAGACCTGGAGATGACAAAGAGTTACCTGGGACAGGGGGAGAGGCACCGAATTCCAGGGACACAGGGAAACGCTCTCTGGGGGAGAAATGATCAGGAGGAAGGGCTGACGGGAAGGCTGGGTGACGAGGGTACAGGGAGCAGGAATTTATGGCCGAGGCCATTGTTTCCTGTGGTCATTCATTCGTTCTTGCATTTATCTATTTAGCAAGGTTCTGCATACGAACTAGGCGCATCTAGCAGATATTCTTCAGTGTTTTGGGCTCTTCCTCCTCATCAGTGAGAAATTCTTTGGCAAGAACCCCCCACATAGGCCCACTCATTTATTGGTAAGTTATATAAGCACAAGGTATCCTATACACCATAAAACATACAAAAATACATTTGAAAGTTAAAGAAAATGTTTTAAAACGATTCTAATTGTTCCCGTGGTCCCCCTATGGGCCATTCTGTACCCTGCTTCAGAGATCACTCTTCTGGAAGAGGAGCCTCTTAGGACTGGCTTAGAGTCACAGCAGAACCAGAGCCCAGGGCTCCCCGCCCCCCAAGTCCATTCCCTTCCCAGGAGAGCACGGGTCTGAAGCTTGAGCATCATGACCAACACCTGGGGATCTGTTAACACACACGTGGCCGGGCCCCACCCTCTGAGGTCCTGAGAGGGGCCTGAACATCTGCATTCCAGCAACAGATTCCCTGCTAGACATTGGTCCGCTAGACTATTTATCCAGGCGTGGACGCAGACCTCGTGCCCAGACCCTGTGTAGGTTGTTAAAAGTGCACCTTGCTCAGCCACTCCCTACACCTTAAAATCTAGCATCTCTGGGGTTAAGGGCCCAATAATCTGCACTTTAAACAATTTCCCCCAGGACACTGTGATAAAGCAAGTGACCGGGGAATGAGACGTTGATGGGGGACCGGGCTCTGGGAGGAAGGGGACTAACCAGCCTGGCATGCAATAGCGCTGAGAAGCTGAGCCCCTCCCCAGCCATGCCCCCCCTTTCCCGCGCACAGTGCTCCCCGCACTCACCTTGCAGGCGGTAGAGCTGCCCTGTGCTGTGCTGCCGTGTGATGTGCTGCCAGTATGCACTGCGAGGCAGGGGCACCATGGTGCTCAGCGAGGCGGCCCGCTCACTCATCTTCATCTGGAGCTGTGCCAAAGGAGGAGAGTGTGTCAGCAACGCCAGGGCTGCAGGAGACCTGACCCAGGGAGCCCCACACAGGGAGCTCGAGAACCACGCGCTGGCCCACCAGCAAGTCAGCAGGTGTGGCTACGGTGGTGGCTGCCTGTCGGTTTTGCTGACTTAGCAGCATGCATTCTTCACCCACTGGCAACAGTGCGTTGACTTTCCTGGAGGAAACCTCCCTCCGACTCAACTCAATCCATCCGGCCATGGTGGGGTGGACCCCACCACTGATTCTAGGGGTGGCCGGGGACCCAAGTCAGGCCAATCAGACACAATTCCTGGGGACATTTGTTAAAATTTTTGTGGAAGAGAAAATCAGTAGAGGTAAATTAAGGGAGATTTTGCTTGTTTTATTCATTGCTGAATCCCAGGGTCTAGATTATTTCTGGCACGTGGTAGATGCACAAGAAATACCCATTGAATAGAATGTGTATGAACTTCCCTGTGGGGTTGCTGAGAGGACAGGAGATGGGCCTGGAGCTTATCTTGGTACAATAAAGGGAGAACGTGCCAGTCAATGGACACTATTCTGAGGAAGAGAGTCAAGGAAAGGAAGGGAGAGTCCTGACAAGTTCCACTGAGACCCTGGGTCATACCTGAACCAAGAGACTAGCCCGAGACTTCTCAATTACATGAGCTGATTGTTTCTGTTCAGTTTAAGCTGATTTGAGCTGGGTTCTATCAACAGCATAAGAAAAAGAGCCTTGTCTGCTCCTACAAGTGCCTGAGCCTTGTTCCAGGTACTGAGGAAGGGTGGGGAAGAGGAAGTAGTGGCTTTTGGCACCAAACAACTAAGAGTATCCATTCTAGGAGATACAGTGTGAGGCTTCAGGTCCTTGGGGAGTAGTTAATGGCCTGTCTGACCACACTGGGGGAAGATTCAGAGAGAAGACAGTTTAGTGGGATGGGCAGGAGGTGAATAGAAGGAAATGGGGACAATGCTTGCAAGAAGAGGGGGTGGAATGTGTGATCTGAGGCAGCTGTCCAGCCACCCTCTCCTCTGGGCCCCGGTCTAGACACAAACACGATATACTTTTATTGCATCATTACATGAGAAGTGACAATTTGCAATGTTTGATTTCCTGGAGTTGCTTGACTATCAAATAACCCACCCCAGTCTTATAGAAATGTGCCCAGAAATACATGGATTTATACAAGGATGGGCATTATGATACAGTTTGCAATCATGGAAAACTGGGAGCAACTTAAGTCTCCGTCACTCAGGACCTGATTAACTGCAGAGATACACTGGAATACTTGGCAACTGCCAAACCAGAGGAAGACAGATTTATATCAACTAAAAAGGAAACATTTACATACTGTATCATTAAGGAAACAGTGAATCCCACACAACCCTATCTAGTGGAATGACACTTTAATTGCTCATATGAGAAAAGCTGGCATTAAATATTTATCCATTTGTGTTCAGTGAGATGATACCTGCTTAGCACTTGCCTAGCACAAACTAGGTGCAGGAAAAATGGAGGATCTTATTATGATGAGAATAAACTGCAATGCCCACTGAAAGATTTTTTTAACAGAAAACTCCCCACTCTACACATCTCATTAACATGGTAGTTCCATGCATAATATCTGTATATTCACTCAATAAAGCCAAAATAATATGAGGCTTCACACCCTGGAGACCAAAACTCGTAGTTGATGACATTGACTTTTTAAAAAAAAATTATAACCATCTTTCTAAAGACAATTTTAATTTCGATGTCTTGCATTTACACATGATGGATTGGATTCTTTATCACAATAGCACAATCATCAAAATGCATCTCCAAGTAAAATTACATAGCACTACGTTTCATGGGGACATTTTTTCTTAAACAGGTCCTGTTAAATTGAAAGGGCAAAAAGCTGAAAATAAAAGCTAGTAGAAAAGTTTTGTGACTGTTTCTCTACTTCTGCAGAAATGAAAGTCTCAAAGTTTAAGAGCAAAAACCAACATTCAATCTCATTAATGTGGAATACAAGAAAATAAAGACAGGAACAGAACTGAATTCCCAAGGTACAGATTATATGATTTTCTTATTATAAAGGGATTATATTTAATATAAAAATTTTAATATAAAGAAAATATTTGGGAAATAGCCATCAAGTTCAAATTACTCGCTACATTACTGGGAATATATTTCTGCAGCCCAGCATGATTTGACTATATTTTTAGAAAGCTTACTTATAGGAACAAAAATAAAATGACACCAATGTCACATGTCATAGAGAACATTACAAAGCCTGGTTCTCTGCTTCTTCCCCAAACCTTTGAAAGAATATCTAATTTTATGAAAGGGGCATTTTAATTGTCATTGGAGAAAAATGCTGAGAAAAGTCTTCTTATTTAATAATGCAAAAATGTCTGAGGGGGAGGAAAGATGGCGGTGAAGTAGGAGGACGTGGAATGCATCCCTCTCCACAGATGCATCAGGAATACATCAAAAGACGCAATACTTCCCACAGAGAACCAGGTGAACACCAGCAGACGACCTCAGACACCAGAAAGGACTGCAAAGATCTCGACACAACTGGGTAGGACAGAGGGTAAAAAAAAAGAAGAAGAAGAAAGAAAAGGAGAAGAGAGGAAAGGGACAGGTCCCACACCCTGGGGTGGGAGGATCTGAAACAGAAGGGAGATTGCTGAATTCGGGGAAAAGTCCCTTATCTGATGGGGAAACTCCTTCTCCAACAGGGAACTTCCCTGGGTCAGAAGGGAGGCATCTGGGACTGTTCAAAGTGGGTGAAGCGGCTGAGCTGTGGCAGACGGGAAAGAGTGAGAAACACACGGAGGGTCTGCACCACGGCTCAGCATGTCTGGACTGAGACATCAGTTCACAGCTGAACAGGGGGTCTGGGAGCTGGAACATGGGAACCGGAGAACTGGTTCAGGGTGAGAAACATTGTTGGCGGTGGGGAGACAGACTGAGAGGACAGGAGGGAAGAAATCCACAGCGGAAAGTGCCTACCGCGGGAAGCTGGGTGGCCATGGCGGCAGCTCGATACTGCTGACTCACAAACAGGAGGGAGGAGCCATGGGTGTAGCCTCTCTCTCTCAGTGCCTGTGACAGACAAAGGAAGGACCTCTCTGGGCCTGGCTAACGCACTCAGAGATAACAAAGGCCCCCAGCAGGGCTGGCCTACAGTGCCTGCAGTCGAGAGCCAAAAGTCTGCAGAGTGGCCCAGCTCTGGAGACATTCTGTTTACACCTGAGCTGCTGGCATCCCTCTGCAACAGGCACCCCCATGGCTGACTGAGCCGCCGTGACCCAGGCAGGGCTCCCCAGAGGAGTTGTAGCAGGGGGGGAAGCCACGGTTGGAGTCACTTTCTCGGCCTGAGCCGCCGGTGTCCCTTTGCAACAGGCACCACCCAAGCCACCCAAGCCACTGCAACCCACGCAGGGTGCCACTGCTCACTCAACCCCAGGGAAAGGAGCCACAATTGTACCCTCTCTCTCCCCACACACCGGCGCTTACAGACAAACAATAAAGGAAGCTCTGCTAGTTGCAGAGTAACACAAAAAGCCCAAGGCAGGTAGAAGGACACTTACAGCTGAGACCCCAAGGAAACAGAAATATTAGTATTAATTGTATTGATCTTGTCCATTCTGGGGTCAGTTTTAGCTTTTTTTTTTTTTTTTAATTAATTATGATCTTAGTCCTAAGGGATCTACATGTTTTATAATATATTTTTTTATTCTATTTTTTATTCTATTTTTATTTTTAGCCTTTTTTAATATTTCTATTTCTAGCTAAGTTTTTTTGTAGTGCTGACTGTATCTCTCCTACCTTATTTTCATCTCTATCTTTTATACATTTCTATTTTTTCTTTTTCTTTTCATATTTCCAGTCACACTATGCTCTTCTATTGCCCTGTCTTCTATCCTTTTTTAGTTTCTTTTATCTTAATATACTTATAATCAGTATTATCACTCAGCTCTGTTTCCTTGCTTTATTGTCCAGATAACATACTACTTAGTTCTAAGTATAATTGTCTGATTTCATTCTGAGAATCTTCAGTCTCTCTGGGGGTACTCTCGCTCTTCATTATATTTGATCCCAGCTTTCACAATCTCCCTGGATTTGTGTTTGTGTGTGTGTGGCGGTTTTTTTGTTTTTGTTTTTGTTTTTGTTTTTTTATTTTGAATTTCTGTTGGTTTTCTCTTTGATTGTCTGATAGCATACTGGGGTTCTTCTCTCAGGTCTTTCTAGTGCCTTATGTTCTATTGGACTCAGTATTTGTGTGTCTGAAACATATATGTGTTTCCGTGATTTAGTATTTGTTTGACTCAACTCTCTGCCATTAGTCTGGGGCTTGGGCAGTCTTCTTTAAACCCCTTTATTGCTGGGACAAGCAACCTCTGAAGTCTGGACTACTCCATCAGAAGTCAACAAGGAGGCTCTGGGGAGGGAGTACTGAATCCAGGATGCAAGACTACTAGGGAGTCCTCAGGCACAAGGAAGATTAACTGCAGAGAACTTTCACAGAGCCCTGTATCAGAGTCTAAGACTGGGCTTCATCCGACTGTCTGCAACTGCCAGTGCTGGACACCTCACACCAAACTACAAACAAGATGGGAACACAAACCCACCCATAAGCACACAGACTACCTAAAGCTATATTAACCTCACAGATACCCTAAAACACACCACCTGACACGGCCCTACTCATGAGAGAGAAAAGACACAGAGCCACACCCCAGAAAGCAGACACCAGACCCCCCACCAGGAAGGCTACTCAAGACAGTGAATACAACCACAGGGTACAGAGGGCAGAAACAAGAGGAATTACTACTAGGCAGCATAGGGAAAGGAGACAGTAAATCCTATAAATTAGACAAAGTGAGAAAAAAAAGAAACACCATGAAAGCAAAGGAGCAGGAAAAAAAACCCCACAAGACCAAATAAATGAAGAGGAAATAGGAAGATTGCCTGAAAAAGAATTCAAAGTAATGATAGTAAAGATGATCCAAAATCTTGACAACAAAATAGAGAAAATACAAGAAACATTTAATAAATATCTAGAAGAACTAAAGAGCAAACAAACAGTAATGGACAACAAAATAACTGAAACTTAAAATACTCTAGATGGTATAAACAGCTGAATAACTGAGGCAGAAGAACGAAAAAGTGAGTTGGAAGATAGAATGGGGAAAATAACTGCCACAGAGCAGGAAAGAGAAAAGAGAATAAAAAGAATAGAAGACAGTCTCAGAGACCTTGGTGACAACATTAAGTGCACCAGCATTCGAATCATAGGCATCCCAGAAGAAGAAGAAACAAAAGAAAGTGTCTGAGACAACATTTCATGAGGTTATAGGGGAAAACTTCCCCAACATGGAAAAGGAAATAATTAATCAAGTCCAAGGAGTGCAGAGAGTCCCACACAGAATAAACCCAAGGAGAAATACACCGAGGCACATATTAATCAAACTAACAAAAATGAAACACAAAGAAAAAATATTAAAAGCAGCAACAGAAAAGCAACAAATAACATATAAGGGAGAACCCATAAGGATAACAGCTGATCTTTCTGCAGAAATTCTGCAGGCCAGAAGGGAATGGCAGGATATACTGAAAGTCCTGAGAGAGAAAAACCTACAGCCAAGAATACTCTACCCAGCAAGAATCTCATTCAGATTTGAGGGAGAAATCAAAAGCTTTACAGACAAGCAAAAGTTAAGAGAATTCAGCACCATCAAACCAGCCTTACAACAATTGCTTAAGGAACTTTTCTAAGTAGGAAACACAAGAGAAGGAAAAGACCTACAAAAACAAACCCAAAACAATTAAGAAAATGGTAATCAGAACACACATGTCAATAATCACCTTAAATGTAAATGGATTAAATGCTCCAACCAAAAGACACAGACTGGCTGAATGCACACAAAAACAAGACCCTTCTATATGCTGCCTACAAGAAACCCACTTCAGACCTAGGGACACATATAGACTGAAAGTAAAGGGATGGGAAAAGATATTACATGCAAATGGAAGTCAAAAGAAAGCTGGAGTAGCAATACTCATATCAGACAAATTAGACTTTAAAGACTATTAAAAGAGACAAGGAAGGACACTACATAATGATCAAGGGATCAGTCCAAGAAGAACATATAACAATCGTAAATATCTATGCCCTCAACATAGGAGCACCTCAATACATAAGGCAAATGCTAACAGCCATAAAAGGAGAAATCGACAGTAACACAATAATAGTAGAAGACTTTAACACCCCCCCATTTACATCAATAGACAGATTTTTCAAACAGAAAATAAATAAGGACACACAAGCTTTAAATGACACATTAGATCATCTCAACTTAATTGATATTTATAGGACATTCCATCCCCAAACTACAGAATACACTTTCTTCTCAAGGGCACAGAGAACATTTTCTAGGATAGATCACATCCTGGGTCACAAATCAAGCCTCGGCAAATTCAAGAAAACTGAAATCATATCAAGCATCTTCTCTGACCACAATGCCATGAGACTAGATATCAATTACAGGAAAAAAACTGTAAAAAATACAAACACATGGAGGCTAAACAATACGCTATTAAACAACTAAGAAATCACTAAAGAAATCAAAAAGGAAATCAGAAAATATCTAGAAACAGATGACAATGAAAACACAACCACCCCAAACCTATGGGATGCAGCAAAAGCAGTTCTAAGAGGGAAGTTTATAGCAATACAGTCCTACCTCAAGAACAAGAAAAATATCGAATCAACAACCTAACCTCACACCTAAAACAATTAGAGAAAGAAAAACAAAGAAACCCCAAAGTGAGCAGAAGGAAAGAAATCATAAAGATCAGATCAGAAATAAATGAGAAAGAAATGAAGGAAACAATAGCAAAGATCAATGGAAAAAAAGCTGGTTCTTTGAGAAGATAAACAAAATGGATAAACCATTAGCCAGACTCATCAAGAAAAAAAGGGAGAAGACACAAATCAATAGAATTAGAAATGAAAAAGGAGAAGTAACAACAGACACCACAGAAATACAAAAGATCATGAGAGACTACTACAAGCAACTATATGCTAATAAATTGGATAACCTAGAAGAAATGGATAAATTCTTAGAAAAGTACAATCTTCCAAGACTGAACCAGGAAAAAATAGAAAATATGAACAGGCCAATCACAAGTACGGATATTGAGACTGTGATTAAAAATCTCCCAACAAACAAAAGCCCAGGGCCAGATGGATTCACAGGCAAATTCTATCAAACATTTAGAGAAGAGCTAACACCTATCCTTCTCAAACTCTTCCAAAATATTGCAGAAGGAGGAACACTCCCAAACTCATTCTACAAGGCCACCGTCGCCCTAATACCAAAACCAGGCAAAGATGTCACCAAAAAAGAAAATTACAGGCCAATATCACTGATGAAAATAGATGCAAAAATCCTCAACAAAATACTAGCTAAGAGAATCCAACAGCACATTAAAAAGATCATACACCATGATCAAGTGGGGTTTATCCCTGGAGTGCAAGGATTCTTCAATATACGCAAATCAATCAATGTGATACATCATATCAACAAATTGAAGGATAAAAACCATATGATCATCTCAATAGATGCAGAAAAAGCTTTTGACAAAATTCAACATCCATTTATGATAAAAACTCTCCAGAAAATGGGCACAGAAAGAAATCACCTCGACATAATAAAAACCATATATGAGAAACCAAAAGCCAACATCATTCTAAATGGTGGAAAACTGAAAGAACTCCCTCTAAGAACAGGAACAAGACAAGGGTGTTCACTCTCACCATTATTATTCAACATAGTTTTGGAAGTTTTAGCCACAGCAATCAGAGAAGAAAAGGAAATAAAAGCAATCCAAATTGGAAAAGAAGAAGTAAAATTGTCGCTCTTTGCAGATGACATAGAAAACCCTAAAGACTCTACCAGAAAACTGCTAGCACTAATAGATGAATTTAGTAAATTAGCAGGATACAAAATTAATGTGCAGAAATCTCTTGCATTCCTATACACTAACAACGAAAGAGCAGAAAGAGAAATTAAGGAAACTCTCCCATTTACCGTTGCAACAAAAAGAATAAAATACCTAGGAATAAACCTGCCTAAGGAGGCAAAAGATCTGTATGCAGAAAACTATAAGACACTGATGAAAGAAATCAAAGACGATATAAACAGATGGAGAGACATACCATGTTCTTGGATCAGAAGAATCAACATGGTGAAAATGACTATACTACCCAGAGCAATTTACAGATTCAATGTAATCCCTATCAAATTACCAATGGCATTTTTCACAGAACTAGAGCAAGAAATCTTACAATTTATAGGGAAACGCAAAAGACCCCAAATAGCTAAAGCAATCTTGAGAAGGAAAGATGGAGTTGGTGGAATTAGGCTTCCTGACTTCAAACTATACTACAAGGCCATAGTGATCAAGACAGTATGGTACTGGCACAAAAATAGAAAGGAAGATCAATGGAACAGAATAGAGAACCCAGAGGTAAACCCAAGCACATATGGGCACCTTATCTTTGATAAAGGAGGCAAGAATATACAATGGAAAGAAGACAGCCTCTTCAATAAGTGGTGCTGGGAACATTGGACAGCAACACGTAAAAGAATGAAATTAGAACACTTCCTAACATCATACACAAAAAAAACTCAAAATGGATTAAAGACCTAAATGTAAGGCCAGATACTATAAAACTCCTAGAGGAAAACAAACGCAGAACACTCTATGACATCCATCAAAGCAAGATCCTTTTGGACCCACCTCCTAGAATCATGGAAATGAAATTAAGAATAAACAAATGGGACCTAATGAAACTTAAAAGCTTTTGCACAGTGAAAGAAATCATAAACAAGACAAGAAGGCAACCCTCAGAATGGGAGAAAATACTTGCCAACAAAGCAACAGACAAAGGATTAATCTCCAAAATATACAAGCAGCTCATGCAGCTTAATACCAAAAAAGCAAATAACCCAATCCACAAATGGGCGGAAAACCTGAACAGACATTTCTCCAAAGAAGACAAACAGATGGCCAACAAACAGATGAAAAGATGCTCAACATCACTCATCATTAGAGAAATGCAAGTCAAAGCCACAATGAGGGATCACCTCACACTGGTCAGAATGGCCATCATCAAAACATCTAGAAACAATAAGTGTTGGAGAGGGTGTGGAGAAAAGGGAACTCTCCTGCACTGTTGGTGGGAATGTAAGTTGGTACAGCCACTATGGAAAACAGTTTGGAGGTTCCTTAAAAAACTAAAAATAGAACTACCATATGATCCAGTAATCCCACTCCTGGGCATATACCCAGAGAAAACCATAATCCCAAAAGAAACATGTACCACAAAGTTCATTGCAGCACTATTTACAATAGCCAGGACATGAAAGCAACCTACATGCCCATCAACAGATGAATGGATGAAGAAGATGTGGCACATAGATTCAATGGAATATTACTCAGCCATAAAAAGGAATGAAATGGAGCTATATGTAGTGAGGTGAATAGACCTAGAGACTGTCATACAGAGTAAAGTAAGCCAGAAAGAGAAAAACAAATACTGTATGCTAATTCATATACATGGAATCTAAAAAAATGTTACTGATGAACCCAGTGACAGGGCAAGAATAAGGATGCAGATGCAAAGAATGGACTGGAGGACACAGGGTTGGGGTCGAGGTGGCAAAAGGGGAAGCTGGGACAAAGTGAGAGAGTAGCATAGACATATATATACTAAAACAGATAGCTGTAAAACAGATAGCTAGTGGGAAGCTGCTGCATAGCACAGGGAGATCAGCTCGCTCCTGTGTGACGACCTAGAGGGGTGGGATAGCGAGGGTGGGAGGGAGGCTCAAGAGGGAGGGGATATGGGGACAAATGCATAAATACAGCTGATTCACTTTGGTGTACCTCAAAAGCTGGTTAAAATGTGTAAAGCAATTATATTCCAATAAAGAGCTTAAAAAAAAATGTCTGAATTCTCGAAGAGTGAAAAGACTTAGGAAGTCATGTGGTGAGGAGTCTAGCCACCCTCTTCCTTCTTTATTGCTGTAAGTAACCCTTACCCTCTGATCTCGATACCCTGCCCATCTCAGGCTGCACTATGGCCGGGCCCAAGCCACATCCCTCAGTGCTGCCACTTCCACCCACCTGTGGTGCCCACCCCCCTTACCCCTTCCCACCATTGCAAATGCCACTTCCTAAGCCTGAGCTCCCTCCACTCCTCACCTGGCTAACACCTACCTTCCCTTCAGGAGGCAGCTCAGGAATCCCCTCCCGACAACTCTTGCCCCTTAATGACACCAGGTGCTCCTACCGACATCCCACAGCCCTGCTCTTTCTCTGATGATTTCACTGTTTTGGGACAGCAGCTAAACTGGCCCACCTCTTCCTGTAGCCCATGCAGTTTGAGTAAGTGGGGATTATCTTTTATCTCTGTTTCCCCAACACCTAACTGGGGTCCCCAAAGGCTGAACGAATACAGGAAGGATGAATGAATGAACAAATGAAGCCAGCACTTGCCCAGGTAGCAGGGAATACATCCTAATGAACCCAGCAAATTAGAAGCACTGTCAGCCCAGAGCTGAATTCCTGCTGAAGCTCTAGGTCGAGGTTAAGTCAACGCGGTTCTCGGGGAGCTGAGGCGAATGTGGTGATAAGACTGCTTCATTTTACTCTGCCATTCAAGTGAAGAGCAGAAGCAGGGCCTCGGGGAAAGACCTGCTCACGTGTGTGCGCACAATCGGTCAGAGCAGTGCGACAGCAGGGCAGCTCGGCTCTGAACATTTATTCATTCCACCAGCGGTGTGAGCTCAGGATCCCACCAGGGAAGAAAGACAAGGCTTCGAGAATGTCGAACAAATGCCTTCTTGTACTCCGACACTCAAACTTTCCCCCTAAACAACAGGGGTGCACCTAGGTCTCTTCCTAACCCAGCTTGAGCAAGTTCTGATGCTGCCCAGGGGCCTGAGATGATCACTCAGTGGATGTAACTGATTGGGTTTCAAGGACACACAAACATTGTGCTGCCAGGGGTGGCAGGGAGTCAACCATGCTCCAGATGAGCTGTGTGACATGGGACACCTCCCTCCCCATGTCTGTGCCTCCAAGTCTCCTTTCTATGGAGAAAGACAATAAGGAGACAGATAATGAAACTCAGCAAATAGAAACAGACTGCCAGAAAAAGGAAGGAAGTCCTGACACACGCTACAACACGGATGAAGCTGAAAACACGATGCTGAGTAAAAGAATCCCATCACAAAAGACCACGTGGTGCATGGTTCTATTTATACACAATGTCCAGAACAGGCAAATGCAGGGAAAGAGGATCGGTGGTTGCCTAAGGCTGGGTGGATGATGGCTAAAGGAGATGGGTTTCTTTCTGGGGTAAGAAAATGTTCTGGAGTTGATTGAGGTGATGGTTTCACAATTCCGTGAATATATTAACACCACTGAATTGTACGGTTTAAAAGGGTGTATTGTATGGTATGTGAACTACATCTCAATAAAGCTGTCCTCGAAAAAAGTAAAATAAAATCAGATGTGGACCACTTTCTTAAAAGGCATAATGTAATGAGGTAGTGGGTGGCTACTTCCAGTCAAGAAGTCGCAGGAGAAGGTAACATTTAAATTTGAGCGATAACTGGACAAAGCACGGTTCCCCACCATTTTCACCATCAACAACGCAAACAGATCCTTTTAAAAACCTCCCAGTACTCGCAGTGAGGGAAGTGCTCATTGTCAAGGCCCTTTTTTCATAATAGCGGGCAAATCACATCAACCCTCTTGGGAGAGAAACATTCTAACGACCTCTAAACACAGTGTGTCAGCAGGAAAAACAACTGCCCTCTCCATCGCCAAGCACAGTTTTGGTTTCTGCTCCTTTCTTTGGTTTGGCTGACACTTACCTGTGGCTTGTGCCTTCTTTTATGAGTCTGAGACCAGGCGTGCAGGGCAGCGGCCGGTGTCTGACATAACACTACACCACACCGTCCTCCTCTGGAATCCATCTGTTTTTACAACAAAGCACTGTGTTTTGCAAAAGTGAACAGCATGACAGGATGTAACTGTCGCTGCTACGGTCACCCCATCACGAGTATGTCCACGTGCCGCGTATGCGACATTGCTGTGGATCTGTTCAGAGACCAGCACAAACCAGCACAACGGCAAACAGATGATGACTTCAAGACCCAGTTCCCTCCTCATCAGACTCTTAAACGTCCCCTGGGCTGCCCCTTAAAGTAACTCAAGTGGGGTCTCTGCCAACAGCCACTCTGCATGTGCATTTCACCTCGTAACCTTCTACTCACTCAACCTGGGCCCTGAAGTCACCCAATGAGGACACGGTTTTGACAATACGCTTGTGCTGTGAGTCACAGCTACATCGACGCCGAATGTCTGCTCAAGTTGAGAGACTTCCAAAGCTCATCCGATTCTGGTTGTAGCCTCGGTTCAGGGAAGTATATATAAAGCAACTTATTTTCTCCAGATATTTTTGGCACAACATGTGCGCAAAGTTGAATCAGAAGGAACAATTCAGTCCAAGAAAGAAAAAGTAAAACTAGGTTCTAAAAGAAACCCACATTTCCATGTCTTTCATTCCACCTAAACCCAGCTGTATGAGTGACACCACCCTTCAACTCAGGGACATTCTCCACTCAGCCTCCTGAACGATGCCTAAACGTTCTCGTGTGAAAATCACATTTGGAAACAGACTCTCACCTATGCTTTCTGGACCCAGGTCAGCAGTTCTCGGAGCTCTTCAACTTTAGCAAGCAAGAATCATCTAGAAGGCTCATTAAAAGGCAGATTCCTGGCCCCCATCCCCACTGTAGGTGGGCGATTTGCATGTCTCCCTAGTTTCCAGATAATTCAGATTGTACCAGTCCAGAGACCACACTTTGAGAACCACTGTCCTATGTTATTTATCACCTTTGAACCAATCACTCTGGGAAAAAAGTTTTCCACTATAGTAAGAGCCCAAACTCTGGAGTCAGGAAACTGGAGTTAAAGTCTGGAATTTGCCACTAATAACTGTATGGCTCTAGGCTAGTTATTTAACCTCCTTTAGTCATCACTATCATGTCAGTACAAAAAAAGGAGAGAGAGAGAGAGAGAAAGTTTCTCCTTTGGAGCTAATTTCAAGAACACACATGACTTGTCATGAGGTTTCATCAGTGTCAGCAATAGTTCTAATTAGCCCTATATCAATCAAAATACTGTCTTTAGCAGGAGTTCTGAATAAGGTCCTAATAGGAACACTCACATTTTCTTTTTAAACCTCAATATTTGGTATTGGACTGTATTTCTGGCTTGAGGGCAGAAGTTTTTAAAAGTTTTCAGGCAACAACAAAAAAGCCACACATCGAATCAAATAAACAAATATGCTTAGAGAATATATTTAATCACCTGATCCAGTTGGGGTACAATGAATTCAATGAGCAAGCATGGATGAAGCTCTTATTATAAACATGGAACAAGCATAGCAACAGGAGAAAATCGAGAAGCTCTAGGGTTCCCCTCCCCCTCCCCAAGAAGTTTATATTCTCAGAGGCAGCTTTAGCTTTGGATTTTGCAGTATTTTGCTGGCACCTAAAAGGGGTGGGGCGGAGGGAGTCCACATTTTTGTGATATTTATTACCCATCTTTTAAAAGTTGTAATAAACTATATTGTCTCTTAATATGTTGATATATTTTTATTACATTCAGGAAATACAGAAAAGAATACAGATTTGAAATAATCACTTAGAAAATCTCAGAAAAAAACAAAAAGAACAAACAAAAAACAAAAACAAACAAAAAGAAACAAAGAGAACTTTTAACATAATGTTTTCTTTTGGTCTTTTTAAAAAATGTGCATACATGATGTATATTTAACACAAACTGCAGGATAATGTATATACTGTTACACCTCCTCTTTTTTTCATTTAATATATTATAAATGTATCCTAATGTTTCTAAATACTGACATCTTCTACACTGTCATTTTATTTTATTTTATTTTTAAATATCTTTTTGTTTTTTTAATAAATTCATTTGTTTGTATATTTATTTTAGTGGCTGCGTTGAGTCTTCATTGCTGCATGCAGGCTTTCTCTAGTTATGGCGACCAGGGGCTGCTCTTCGTAGCGGTGTGCAAGCTTCTTATTGCCATGGCTTCTTGTGTTGTGGAACATGGTCTTCAGTAGTTGTGGCACGTGGGCTCAATAGCTGTGGCTTGTGGGCTCTAGAGCACAGGCTCAGTAGTTGTGGCACATGGACTCAGTTGCTCCGCAGCATGTGGGATCCTCCTGGACCAGGGAT
The DNA here is from genome assembly GCF_030028045.1 of Hippopotamus amphibius kiboko. Lineage (NCBI taxonomy): Eukaryota > Metazoa > Chordata > Mammalia > Artiodactyla > Hippopotamidae > Hippopotamus > Hippopotamus amphibius. Next base: position 7,551,016 of record NC_080197.1, read on the forward strand.
CAAATCCGTGTCCTCTGCATTGGCAGGTGGATTCTTAACCACTGTGTCACCAGGGAAGCCCTACACTGTCCTTTTAATGCCTGCCTCATAGCCCGTCCTTTGGTGGCACTATACTTTATTTGCTCATTTCCCTAACAATTTTTAATTTACCAGATAAGATAACAGAATTAAATTGAGACCTAACCTTTTAAACACTTTTCCCCTGCTAACCACAGTTTTTATCCTGAGACCCACCTTATCCACAACTATTCTAATAATCGGGTTTTTTAATGAATTTTAAAATTTAATTTTAATTTACATGTCATATGGGATTTTAGACTGACTCAAAAATTGCTTTTAAATGTGACTAACATCAGAAAAGTAGATGAGTTGGTAATTTCGTTTTTATTCTTAAACAAAAACAGTCTTACCTTCACATTATTGTATTTCTATACAACAGACTAACCTGTTAGCTATTAAACAGAAAAGGGTAGATCTTCATGAAGTGGTATGAAACAATTCTAAAATCAAAGGGCCACATTTACTCATTGACACGTTACTTATCATCACTGGGACGGGTCTAACCACCGTCTATCCACACTCTGATGATTCTCAAATGCGCGTCTGTAACTCCGCTCTCTCCCCTAAACCTGACTCCCGTATTTCACAGCCTGCTCCCCACCTCCACCTAGATGTCCAGTAGGCATCTCTCACTTAACATGCGCAAACTGGAACCATCGTTTCTGCCCCCTCCACTCCCTGCAAGCTGTTCCCCTTCTAGGTAAATGGTTCTTCCGTTCGACCCATTGTTCTGTTTAAAGAAGAGGAAGAAGAGAAATCTTTGAGACTACCTTGGTTCCTCTCTATCCTACAAGAGAGTTCAGCCATCAGCAAATCCTGTTGTTCAAAATGTATCCAGAATCCGCTTTTCACCACCTCCCTCCCCACCATCCTGCACGCACATCATTTGCACTCACCTGGATGCCCGGATGATGTAAATAGTCCCTAACTCTCCTTCTTAATTGTACTCTCGCCTCACCCACCCCCGGTCTTTCCCAAACAGCTGCCAGAGTGCCCTCTTCAACAGTAAAGGCAGCATATCTCATCTTTTATCAGAACCCTCCAATGACTTTCCAACTCACTCCCTGCAAAATCCGAAGTATTGACCACAACCCAAAGGTCATATAGGACTCAGTTCCTACTTACTTCTAAACACTTCCTACCCCTCTTCTCATTTCACCTGCCTCAAATTCATAGCTTTGTACTTGAACAGGCACAGCACACAGTTGCCTCAAGGTCTTTGCACTTACAGTTCCCTCTGCCTGGAACAGAGATGGTACATGTATACAATGGAATATTACTCGGCCATTAAAAAGAATGAAAAAATGCCATTTGCAGCAACATGGGGGGACCTGGAGATTATCATACTAAGTGAAGTAAGTCAGACAGAGAAAGGCAAATATCATATGATATCGCTTATATATGGAATCTAAAAAAAAAAAGATACAAGCGAATTTATTTACAAAACAGAAACAGACTCACATACTTGGAGAATGAATTTACGGTTACCTGGGGGGGATGAATTGGGGGAGGGACAGATTGGGAGTTTGGGATTGACATGTTACACAGTGCTATATTTAAAAGAGATAACCAACAAGGACCTACTGTATAGCACAGGGAACTCTGCTCAATACTCTGTAATAACCTAAATGGGAAAAGAATTTGAAAAAGAACAGATACATGTATATGTTAAAAAAACAAACAAAAAAAACCCCAAAGTTTAGAAATTTCCACTCCTCCCTTCCCTCCTCTCTCTGCCAGAGTATCACCTTTTCAGAGCAACAAACCTCCCTCATTCTCTCCTCCTTTACAATGCGGTTTCCTTCATAGCATTTGCCAACTCTTGATACAGTTTTATGTTTATTAGCTATTGATGACTGTCTCATTCTCCATAACAATGAGTAAACTCTTTGAACCCAAGGAGTCTTTCTTGCTCTCTGTTCCTAGAACAGGGTCTGACACGAAGTAGGTACTCAGAAAAATGCATGTACTTATTAATACATAGATACATTATATTTTTAAGTGATATGATGTTCTGGAAGGAGGCAAAGGAGCTGGTAAAGTGTTTGCTTCCAAGAAAGTAAACTGGGGACCTGAGATGACTGAGCATGGGAAAGAGACTTATTTTACATGGTATAACCTTTTGTATAATTTTATGTCATGTGAATGAAATATTTTAATCCAAAAGCCTTCTTTTGAAATCTTCAAATAAATCCTAGCTCCTTCCCTCAACTGCATACCATTCCACGCACTAGTTTCAAGAACTCTGAAACCATGAGTAAGGCACTGAGCAATGTGGGTAAATACCCCCACTCCTCCAAGAAACAGGCTTCTGGAGAGGAAAGATCTTCCCACTTCCCACACTGTCATTTTGAGGCCCTCCCCCTCCCAGCCCTAACTCCCTTGATCCTCTCCAGATGACACTTACTAGAAAATGAAAACAAGGGGAAATTAAAAAGAGACTAGAAAAGAGCTCGCAAAGAAGCTTAACCATAATTTCACATTTCTAACCAGAGAGAGGTATTCCAAATATCTCATGAATAGTAAACATGTTTTGAATGGAATCTTCAAAATGTTAGGTTTATTCCTACAAAATCCAGACCACATGTCTCTCTTAAAAGAGAACGCTAGTCTTAGACAATACTTTCTAAAAAAATATATAAAGTCAAGCATGTGTGTGTGTAGCATGCGATCTATTTACCCAGTTTGACAAATCTATATTTCTAAGGTTTATCAAACACCCTTGCATAGTTCTAGCAAATATGTCTTGTACGGTTTGGTGCTTGGAGTAATTCACTGAGATAACCATTTGCTGCATTCTTTGGGGTTCTTTCTGCTTGATGAAGCACCTTCATTTAATCAATACAAACCACTTAAAATGCTAATTGCTGTGCTAAGTGGCGGTAACCGAATCCTCTGGAAGGGAGATGCAAATGCTGTTGTGGGGCAAGTTCTGGAATCATCGTGGGTTGATGAGAAGAGGTAAATCATCCTCAAGGTATACAGAGGTCTGCAGATTGCCTCTTGCACCCACCTTTCCTCCACCTGCTGGATAGGTGCGCTCCCCATTCTGTTTGAGGAGGAATGATTTCTTAAAAGAATCTAGCTTTTAGACTTCCCTGGTGGCGCAGTGGTTAAGAATCCACCTGCCAATACAGGGGAGATGGGTTTGAGGCCTGGTCCGGGAAGATCCCACAAGCCACAGAGCAACTAAGCCCATGTGCCACAACTACTGAAGCCCACGTGCCCAAAGCCCCTGCTCCTTGGCAAGAGAAGCCACTGCAATGAGAAGCCTGCGCACCACAACGAAGACACAACGCAGCCAATAAATAAACAAATAAGTAAGTTTATTTTTTTAAAAAATAAAAGGATCTAGCTTTTTTTTTTTTTTTTTTTTAAAAAGGATCTAGCTTTCTCCAGTGAGAGAGCTTAACCACGTTCTTGCTTACGTAACCACATGAGACCCCATGAACAGATCCTGCTGAGACACGTGTAAAGACTGGTTAAGGTCCGGTACAATTAGACCCACAGGGAATTATGGCTGCACTGACACCTCTGTTCTTAGCGCGATGTATGTTCACTGAATGATTGGTAAGTCTTACCGAGGATTTTTGTGCTATAAAGGGCCTCAAAGCATGCGGTCCCATGCTGTGCTCTCTCTAGCTCCTATGCCATTTCTTCCCAGGACCAAGGAACTGGATTCTCAGTCACTTCAGAGCCATAGTTCTCAAAGTGTGGTCCCTGGACCAGCACCAGCATCAGCTGGGAACTTATTAGACGTTCAAGTTCCGATGGCTCACCCAGACCTGCCGAATCCCTGGAGGCAGAGCCCATCCACAAGGCTTAACCAGCTTTCCAGGTGACCTTGATGTCCGAGGAAGGTGAGGAACCACTGCTCCTGAGTCCCCCTTTCCAGCTCCCTCCCCTCATCACTGCTGCCCAGACCACAAACACACTTGCACTGAGGCCCTAGACATCATCTCTAGTACCTCCAATGCCTCTCAAATCTCCTCCTTCCTTTCAGTTCCCACTGACTGCGCACCCTGGGCTTTACGTTCCTGTCCTGGCTCTTCACTTACTGACTCTGAACCATGGAGCCTCACTTTCCCCTTCCGTGAAATGGACGTAATAACACGGGCAATAAAATGCATACCATTAAAAAGAATGAATAAGACCAAGGTTGGCAAACTTTTCTGTCAAGGGCCAGATATTAAATATTTTCAGCTTTGCAGGCCATCCAGTCTCTATGATGCCAATGAATTCCTTCTTTTATTTCCCTGTGAAAGCAGCCACAACAATGTAAAGATGGATGGGTATAGCTGTGTCCTAATAAAACTGCACTTACAAAAACAAGCACAGGCTAGATTTTGTTCATCTGCCATAGTTTGCCAACCCTGAATCAGACCTATGCTTCATGACTTGAAACTACTCCCATGAGGTATCTACTGTTGAATGAGAAAACCAGGGGGTAGTTTTTTAAATGTGTAATATGATCATGATTTTGTAAAATCAACAATGATCCCCAAATACCCATATCTTGTGTAGGTATCTACGTGTGTGTCTATCCACCTCTGTGTCTATGTAGATACCAATTTCTGTGTAGGCTATGGGTACAGAGGAGAACATGGAAAGATAAGTGTACACTTTTAAGATTCAGGGGTTGCTAAAGAGGGGAAAGAGGCATGAAAACCAATAACAAAAAGGAAAAAACCGAGCACGAGTCATCATCTATATGGTCATATTTTTGCAGTTAGTTAGATTTTCCATACATGTGTTTATGTAAAAATAAATTAAATAGGATTCAAAAAACCAATCCTGATCTCCAAGGATAGTTGTGAAAATTACACAAAATAAAGCATGTAGACACCTAGTGCCGGGCCAGATGGAGCTGCTCATTCCAACTTTAATTATCCCTCAATGACACGAAGCCTCCCGACTCGGTTGTCCGTTCACGCCCTCCCTGCCTGCGCCCCTGCCTGCCCCTAACCCCTTCCAGTGAATTCTGCACGTGGCGTTCTTTGGTTCACTCCCTCCCTCATTCCGTGCATTTATATATTCCAGGCATCAGTTACAAGCCATGCACTCCGCTGGGGGCTGGAACGTAAATAAAACACAGAACCTCTGTTCCCCAGGATTTTACAGGAAATGGCCAGAAAGCCAGATCAAAGCCCAGCTCCGGTCAAATCACCGTCAGCCTGCACAGTGGCGCGCCTTCCTCTACAAAAGAAAGCAGACCCTCTCTCCTTCCCGTGGTGGAGCAGATTCCTCATCGACGCTCACATACCCAGGACCAGGCACCACGTGTATGATGGCACACAGGAGGCACTTAACAAAAAGTGGCTGAATGACTGAATCACTGACGGACACACTGGCTGACGTGACTGACGAGATGAATCGGTAAGTGGACGAGAAACCTCTCTCATCTTCCATGCCCTTGCCATCTCACCCTCACTTACTCCAAGTCAATATTAACAACTCAAATTGACTTGTATTTAGTAGGTGCCAGACCTGATGTCAGCAAACCACAGGCAATATCCCACCAGCAAGGTATGTATTAATACAACCTTCTTTTTCACAGGAAGGGGAACAAATAGTAAAGGTGGTGAAGTGACCTGCCCAAGGGCACTGAGCTGGTAAAGATGCCCAGCCAGGATGTAAGATCCGGCCTCCTACTGCAGAGCTAGAGTTCATATCAGAATCCTGTATATGTCTCAAGAAAGCACGGAGGATGTCATAAAGACCTTAAAGGATAGGCTCATATTCTGTTCATAGTGATAAAAGGCACCCGAATTTTTGGAAATAAATTTTATTTTAGAAATAAAATTTTCAAAGCTTAGAGAAATGGCAGATGGTCGAAGGAGGTGCAAGGAGATGGAAACACCCACGGAATCCTGAAGAACAGGATCTCCCAGTGATTCTCCCGGCCCTTGGAGCCCCCACTGTCCCAGGCGGCCTTGGCTCAAGTGGAAATCAACCATCTGCCAAACACGTGGTCATCCTCGGCTTTCTAATGAAACCCGCGCTCCTGGGCTGCTGAACCCTGACTCCGGCTCTGACAGATGTTTGGCAGAAACCACCCAAAGAGCTGTCTTCACTTTCTCCAGCTCCTCTCCTTTGTTCTGACATCCAGAGCAAAAGTGATGGTATTCCCATCATCAAAAGGTTACCAAGGTATCACATAATATTATTGAACTGTCAAGGAAATAGAGCGAGCAGAGGCTTACTTTAAAAAGAGAGAGAGAGAGAAGAAAAAGTGAGCAGGAGAGAAAGATTGCTAAGGAAAAAAAATGTAGCAGAGACACTACTTGGTGAGCAGAACGCTGGCTGAAACAATGCCCCCATTGTCGCCCGCAGCTTTGATAAAGCAGACTGTTAGTGGAATCAACCATTGGGGCCAAATTTCCAAATACAGCATTTTGCTGAGCACCAGATGCACTGAAATGGTTATTTTCATGGGGAATGAAAGTGATTTGCATCAATTTGCTCGGAGCCATCTGAATTCTCAGCCATATGTGTGAAATAGAATCATCCCTCCCTTTGCTCCTGGTAACTTTTCATGCCTCCTTACCGAGGAAACCCTCTCCCCGCCTGTACACCAAAATTGATAACCTCTGGGACTGTTTTCCATGGCCTCTCAGAGCAGACTTGCTTGGAACCTGTGCTCTGCGTTGGGAGGGAATGGGATTTGGGAATCTGGCTTCATGTTCCTTTTCCTCTATGCGCATAAAATTGTCTATTCGACTCCTCTTTTGTTCATTCAGCAAAACTTTAGTAAAGCCTGTGCCAGGCCCTGTGAGGACTGGACACACGGGGCCTCAGCCTCTCCCCACTGGAGACCCAAAGCCTTGAGTGGAGCTGCCACTTGCTGAGAGGCCAGCTTTTAAAGATGATGCAAAGGCACAATTCCCATGTGGTCAGATGGAACCTTTAGATGCAACAGCTCACACTCAGTAGAAGCAGGTGCTTTAGTGACATGATGCCATGTGCATGCGGAACTGGGACCAGTGAGGGAAAGGGTGTCTCCTGCTCACTTCAGGCAAGTTCACTGCGTGGAGTGGTCGGCTGTTGGGCAGAACGGCCTGGACCACATAGATGTGCTATACTTTGTGTTGCTGCCCCTCGTATTGCAAAGCGGCTGTAGTGAACCCCATGCATATTTACAAGAGTGTGCTGAGTGCTCGGCCCTGCTGGAGCCCCACGCAGAACGCAGGAACCTTCCCTCAAAGTCTGATGCTGCACTATTCACAGCAGCCAGGACATGGAAGCGACCTAAATGTCCATTGACAGATGTGTGGATAAAGAAGATGTGACACATATATACAATGGAATATGACTCAGCCATAAAAAGGAATGAAATTGAGTTATTTTTAGTGAGGTGGATGGACCTAGAGTCTGTTAGACAGGGTGAAATAAGTCAGAAAGAGAAAAAAAAAAAACACCATATGCTAACACATATATATGGAATCTAGAAAAATGGTACTGATGAACCTAGTGACAGGGCAGGAATAAAGATGCAGAAGTAGAGAATGGACTTGAGGACGCGAGGTGGGGGAGGGGAGCCTGGGACGAAGTGAGCGAGTAGCATTGACATATATACACTACCAACTATAAAATGGATAGCTAGGGGGAAGCTGCTGCATAGCACAGGGAGATCGGCTTGGTGCTTTGTGATGACCTAGAGGGGTGGGATAGGGCGGGTGGGAGGAAGGCTATCGTGGAGGGGATATGGGGATATATGTATAAACATAGCTGATTCACTTTGTTGTACAGCAGACACTCACACAACGTGGTAAAGCAATTATACTCCAATAAAGATGTGTACTGAAAGAAAAGTCTGATGCCGCCATGCTTGCACAAACGCCATCCGTGTCTTAAGGAAACAACAAACGACAGTGCTTAGCCCCATCACCGAAACGCCTGCTGTCACCCGTGCGTATCCCCACTGTCTCCTGGCCCAGCCCGCGCCAGTTTGTGTGAGTACAAAGGGAACCATTATAATGGTTCACGTTCATTGCATCTTACTATGCCCCTCCTAAGTGCCTGCCACGGACCAGCTTACGTGAACCACACAACACTGCGAGGCACAAACACGACTGCTGTCACCCACATATGACATACGAAGTAAACAGGGCAAAAGGAGGCCAAGCTGCGTAGCTCAGAAGTGACATTCAATCCTGGACTGGCTGACCCACCAAACTCTTGCCCAGACTTGGAGCAGAACCCGCCCTCTCTTTAGAGAAGGTTTCTCAACCTCTCGCAATTGACAGTGTAGCCAGGTGGTTCTTCGTTGTGGATTATGTGGTCCTGTCCATTACAGGATGTTCTGCAGCACCCCCGACCTCTATTCACTAGATGCCAGTAGCACCCCACTTCCAGCCCCTACCCGGAGCTGACAGCCGAAAAGGACTCCAGCTATTGCCAAATGTCTCCAGGGATGCAAATCACTGCCCACTGAGAACCACTGGTTAAGGGCGAGTACCTTGGTTGCATCCTGTTTACATCTGTTATCCAGGCGTAACTCTTGATCAAGGCCAGCTTCGGGAGCTGTAACTGTTCAGTCCCCCAGGGCCCCATGCTTGATCTGATGCTATGCTATCATCATCTTGAAAATCTTAAAAATTCTTGAACAAGGGACCCTGCGTTTTCATTTTGAACCAGGCCTACAAACTACATAGCCAATCCTGCTCTTAATAGGATCAGACTTGACTCTCAAAGGTGTCCCAGCTTGGGAAAAAAAATGCGTATGGCCACTCTTCTGATTATGCATAACAGAGCCTTTAAAAGCTCATCATGTAATGTTTGCCTTATTGACCTGAAAAATACAAAAGCCTAGTTTACTATCCTGTAAGAGACCACTCCGTGACACTCATGCCTGCACATCGTTTGCATTTTCCATCATCAACTACTAGACGCATATCCACCCTGACATTTTCCCAGTAAGAGCTAGAGAAATGGACATAATCGTCCACAAAAAGAAATCAGGGAAACAAATGTCTTGGCAAAAATATAAAGGACAAGAGGTATGTGTGGTTCTCCTAAACCAGGGGTTGCAAACTTGAATATGTAAATGGGTCATGCAGGTATCAGAAATGAATACAACCTTCTGGTTATTGAGACATCAAGAAATGACAAGAACTATAAAAAACTGAAGAGCAGTCAGCATCTCAAAATGGTAGCTGCTATTCAATTTTGACTCAGGCAGGCACAGTGTTACCAGATATTCTCATTTTTTCAAAAGACAGAACTATTATTTTATGTGAAACCTTTCATTTTAGACACTGGGAACTAATTTAACCTTTAAAAACTATCATCTGTGCCAGTACATTGTAGACCAAACAAAAACTGGTCTGCAGATGCCAGCTCATGACACCTGCCCTACAATCTCTGACTATCTTAGCTCCCCTTCCCCACTCTGGCCATTTGAGACATCTGCCTAAGTTTTCTCGCTGTCTAAAGGTGAGCCGGTAGATAACTATACCCCGCCCGCTTGCTACTTACATACAAGAGGAGGATTTGTATCTCATGCTTGGACAGGTCAATGAGTATCTGAGCGGGAATCTATTAAGTGGTCAATTTCTAGTTCTGCAGAAGCAACTGACTGGATCTCCCCCAAAATGCTGAAACCTCCACAGCTGGTGACAACCTCCCATCCTGACACCACCTCCGAATGCCCTCTCCAACCTGCGCGCTGGTCGTCCAATTCTGGTCACGTCCAACACTTTAATATCATGAGAACAACACAGCCTTACAAGGCAAAGCATGTGTCTGCTGGGGCAACCAAAAGCTGGGGCCTCTACTGAAGGATGTCTATGGTATCTTTCACAATGACTGAATCTGGTTAAAATCATAAGTGGCTGCTGATTTTACTGCTAGGTATTTGAGGTTACTGCTTTTTCCTTTGGCAAACTCCTAGGAGAAAAAAGTGAATCCACGTGGCTTGGAAGGGAGAGACTGGTTGTATCTAATGACTAAAAACCAGGGTGTAGAGTGGGGGTCTGTGCAGGCCAAATCCTGGCAGCCTGTGTTGTATGGCCCAGAACTAACGATGGTTTTTACATTTTTAAAGTAAAAAAGAAGAGGAGGAAGAAGTGTGTGTGTGTTGCGGGTGGGGGGGGGGGGGGAGGGAACTGGGGAGAAGGTAAGGCAGCAAAAAACAAGCAGGAGCAGCAACCATACCTGGCCCCCGAAACCTACAATATTTACCATCTGGCCCTTTTCAGAAAATGTTTGCCAACTCTTGGTGGAAATAGATAAATCACTCATTCCCTATCTTCTCGAAATAGATTTAAAACAGTATTGAACTGATTCCATTCATCTCTCAGTCCCCATCATCATTCCCGTCTGTCTGCTGCCATGAGTGACCTTGGGAAAACCGTCTTGCTCAGCACTGCCCATCCAGTCGACCAGGTGCGTCCTCTGCTCTCAAATGAACATTTTAGGTTCACATCATGGCCTGCTATCTTGCCACCAACATGCTTTCAGTTTACTGCCTACTTCTGGAGCCCCCGTTTTAAAGATTAATATTAGTTTTAGAGCTTATAAACAAAGCTACAACCTGTGAGCCATATTCAGTTTGTCTCCTTTTCCCATAGAGGCACAGCCACCAGCTAAATAATGACCATGGAAAGGTTACAGGAGCTTACAGCTCCGGGGAGATATTGTATGAAGTCCGCAGCATTTAATAACTAGGTGAAAGGATCATTAAAATGTACCACTGCACCTTGTTGGTTGTTTTAAGAGACTCAGCAAATGACAGTTCCTCCCAAATATACAGGAACAAAAGTCACAGCAAATTTAAGGAAGAAGCCTGAGTTGCATCTGCATTTATCCTGTTCAAGGAAATAGTTTAGCCTTTCTTAATTGTCTATTAGTAAGCATAGGTTAATAACACTTAGCCTCTTTTAATTTCTTATGAATTCATGAAGAGTGTTTTGACTTTATACTATGTACTATTATATACTATATAATATATACTATACAGCTCAAAAGATGCTTTTGTATTTGCTGCCATCTAACTAAACTATATAGGTTATTATTATCTTTCAACCTGAAAATCAAGCAGCATCACTCTTAACTTAGAAACTCTTAGTTACTTATATCATTAGAGTCTTAATAAATCTTAAAATCTACATCTGCTCCTTTTAAGATATTTATTAATAGAAACGAAATATAACAATTCAATTCCCCAACTTCATTCTGTGTTGATATTGTGTTCCATGATTTCGAATGGCTGTGTTCTATCTTTAAATAAAGGAATTCAGAGAAAAAAATTAATTTAATTGTAGCTGAGTAAGTAGAGCCCAGTAGCTAACCTGTGGACACTGGAGCCAGCAACACCTGGATTTACATCTTGGCTCCACCATTTTGAGCTGTGTGTCCACACTTCAAACTCCTTAGCTTGTAAAAATGGGGTGACAGTGCCCCCATCAATGGAGTCACGCTGAAGATGAAATGTTGGTTCATGTCTAGTGCTCGGCGGATGCCTGGCATGTAGTAAGTTCTCTGTGAATGTCAGAATCATTACCATCGCCAGCAGCCACAGTCACAGGAGCCCACAGCTAACTCTGGTTCATCCGAAAACTCAGCTCAGGCACAAACTTCTCCAAAAAGATGAGCTCATCCCTTGATGGAGCCCCATTTCTAGCACCAGAAAACTTCCCTACCAAGCTGTCACACATCTTTCTTATCATGCTCTTTTATGCATTCAAATGGGAGAATCCTTCCTTTTTCTCACCAGCATATCCATTCAGTTGGCCAAACGCCATAAGTTCAACTACTGTGTCTGTTCCTATAAATATAATTACGTAGCCACGGTTTAAAAAAACTGATGTTAGAAAAAGGCATACAGTGAAATATAAAAGCCCCTTCCCCAGCCCTCAAACCACCCTTCAGCTCCCCAAAGGTAACCAGCATTACCCGGTACATCTGTATCCCGCTGCTAGTTCCCTCTCTGTGCTGACAAAGCACGTGTGAGTGTGAGTGTGAGTGTGTGAGTGTGAGCGTGTCAGACTCTGCCTATTGTCCTGCCTCCTCCTCATCCATGTGTTTCACACACCTTTGATATTACCAAGTGTGACCCTATTTAGTTGTTACCTCATGTACCATAATTTATCTAATTACCCCCTTTGAGTGAAATCTCTATTACACACAAGCGATCCAAGAATGGGAACTTTATCCTCGTCAGTCACCTCCCCAGCACCTCGTGGACAGCAGGGCTCAGCAAATGTTTGTAAAATAGCGAAATGTAAAAAAAAAAAGGCTGACTCCCTCAGTTTATGTCCACATCATCTTTGCTTCTGCTAGTGCATCTTAGAGTAAATTCCTAGAAGTACCATTGCTGTGTAAAGACGTGTGTGAAATGAATTTTGATCAATAGGGACAAACTGCCCTCTAAAAGGACCATAGCAAATTGAATCACAGGATTACACTGTGGCGTGTTTTGAGGGGTTTAAATCATAACTGTCTATCTAAATTTCAAGCTCCTTTAAAGAGGCAACAAAATTTTTTTACACCTTATTTTACGTTCTCTTTAAGGTCTACTTTGCAAGCAGTAGACAGATGTTCAATAAAAGCTTTTTGAATTATAATTAATATACCAAGATATAAAAAGGGTTTAATTCAGGAGTGGAAAAAAAGTTAACTGCTTTAAGTAGTACACTAAGAAAAAAAAAAAAATTTGTAAGTTAACCCAATTAACCAGAGCCTATACACAGAAAAAGAGGTAAAAACTGATTTTTTGTAGATGGAGGGGTGGGGACAGAGTTGTAAGAAGGGTGTTTACACAGTAAATCCCAGCAGGCATGGGTCTTTTTCAGTCTGAGTCGTTCTGAAATTGATTCTGTGGTTTCTTTGATGCCCTCTATATTTAAAAAGAAGTGTAGACTATGGTTTTTTTAATTAGGTTGAATATAAGTTACTTTGGTTTGCAGAAGAGCTCCTCTTGAATTCTACAAATTCATTAACAAATTTCTTTTGCAAAACCATGTCTGGAAGTAAATCTATCAATTAAACAAACAAAACATGAGGGGACCCAGAAACAGTTGAGATTAAACTCTTACACCTGGGAGCACAGTCAGGGCTGCAAAGGATGGGGGGACATCACACTGGGATCTGAATGTCACCCCCAGTGGAGCCTGGCCCTGCAGCCCCCGAGGGAGCTGCTCAATTGCCGTCATTCTCCACCTTGTCACTCTCGCCTTGAAGGAAATTCTAAAAATGACAGGCTCGGTCATGGAATGAGGAACATCCCACACACTGCCACTCCTTGTTCCAAAATTAGACTCTGTCATAGACACCAATCTCCAAGGTGGCAAAAATAGCTGGCTGCTCGGGGGAGTCCCAAACTGTCCCCGCGGAGTTTCCCTGTAGCTGCTCCAGAGAGGCAGCTGGCAGCTCGTGGGCCAAAGAGTCCCTGCCGCTCCATCTCATTCAACAGTGAGTCCTTCCCCTAATACCCCAGGCCTGCCAGCCTCGTCTACACCCTCTTTAGAGTGAATCGTAATACACTGAACATAAAAAGAGAGGAGGTGGGGGAAGAATTAGGAGAAACACGATTACTATCCGGTGCCAAAAGTACCAAAAGAAACGGGATTTCCCGTAACAGTGATTTTTTAAGGTATACTCTGAGTTGATATGTATTTCTGAAAGGTACTCTGAGAGTCAGGATAATTCGAAAACACTAAGACAGTTCTCAGTGCGGATACAAGAGAAACAGAAGGGCTTTAAAGCCCTTCTAGGGAGTAAGGCACTGTGGCCAGAGGTAGAGTTTTAAGAACCAAATAAAATGATCCTGAAATCCTGGCCCCAACAGCAATGAGCTCTATAGCTGCGGGCAAGTGACTTAACCTCTGAGAGTGTATGTTTTCTCATCTATAAGAGCTGGAGAGTGATTCCTTCCAGGTCAAGGGTCATCAATAATACTCCCTTGAACGATAAGCCCCATGGGAGCATGAGCTTTACCTGTCAAGTACTGCTATACCCTAGAGCACATGACAGCCTATTATGTCCTCAATAAACATTTCTGAATGAACAAATGAATGAGAATGAATGAATGAACCCACCTCCCAGAGATATCGTGGTGATTAGAGAAAAAGTGAGTGAAGTGTCTGGCTCAATAAGTGGTATGGCTGTTGTTACTAAAGAGCCTGGCATTCAGCAGATGTGTCATAAATAAACGGCATCCACAGCAAAACACCATAAAGTAGGAAACACACTTAAAAGGTAAGATCAAAGCACTAAATAAACATTATTCCAGAAGTCTGCATGGTATGGGGACAGACACTAAGGTAGCCCCCATGATCTCCTCCTCCAGGTGTGCATGCCCTTGATGGTAGGAAGGACTTGTGACTTGCTTCCAACCAATAGCCTATGACAGGGTGATGGGCTGTCACGACCATGATTGGGATACACAGGATTGTGGCCCTCATTTTGCAAGGAGAGTCTTTCTTGCTGGCTTTGATGAAGCAAGTGGGAAGGCCCATGTGGCAAGGAACTGAGGGTGGCCCCTGGGAGCTAAGGGTGGCCTCCATCCACTAGCCAACAAGAAACTGAGACCCTTGATCCTAACTTTCACCAACCACCACCATGAGCTTATGAGTGGGTCTTTCCCCATTCTAACCTTGAGCTGAGGCTAGAGCATCTCAGCCTTGTGAGACTCTGAAGCTGGGGGCCCAAGCGAGCCATGCTAAGATTCTTGACCCACGGCACCTCTGTGATAATGTATCTGTGTTGTTTTAGGGTGCACAGTTTGTGGCACTTTGTTACATGACAACGGAAAACTATTACATGTAGTAACATGGGCACGACATCAACTGGCCACAGCATGGGGAGCAAACACCCAGAGAAGGACCACTTGCTGAGTGACAAAAGAGAGTGGTAGGGACTGAGGAGAACTGAGTATCCCCATTCTACCTAAAGACAGAAGGCACGACCGGGAGTATCTGATGGTTACCACGTGGAGGTGTGAGATCAGTGTGATGTTTTCACTTTTCAAGATAATACAGAAATCTGAGTTTTATGTGAAACCTCTTAACTTTTAAACGTCAGCCATTAATTTGGAATTTTTCGAAAAGCAGTGAGGCCGGAAGTCTGAAATCAGAATCACTGGTCTACAGTCAAGGTGGCAGCTGGGCTGATTCCTTTTGGAGGTTCCAGGGGAGAATCTGTTTCCTTGCTTTTTCCAATTTCTAGAGGCCACCTACATCCTTTGGGTCACATCTCTTTCTACCTTCAAAACCATCGGCACAGACTCTTCAAATCTCTGTCTGTCCCTCTGCTTCCACTGTCACATCACCTTCTGCCTGGCTCTAACCCCTCTCGTTTCCTTCTTATAAAGACCTTGTGACGACACTGGGCCCACCCAGATAATCCAGGGCTATCTCCCCATTTCAAGAGCTTTAACTTAATCACATCTGCAAAGTCCCTTCTGCCATGTAAGGTAATGCTCAAAGGTTCCAGGGATTAAGATGTGCAAGATCTTCAGGGAGCCATTTGTTCAGCCTATCACAGTAATAACAATAATGATAATGATAAAATAAAAATTATTATTATCATCCAACCCACACGTCTCTTCTTGATGACTTCTGGGATTCAGGGTCATAAGTCTGATTCACAGCCATTCACTCAAGGCTGCAACTTCAAGCTGTCATACATCCCATGGTGAAGCATTCTGCCTGGGGAGTTAGAGGCAGCTAACAGTGGGCTAGGGCTTCCTAAAAAGAGTTTAGCTTCACCATCTTTCTCCATTTATGACCTTGACCATCCCAGAGAAGCAAGCCAGTAGTGACATAAAGGCAATCCTAGTTGAGAACATAGCCAATCTGTGTGGACCTACTCCCAGTGATCAGAAAATGAAAAACTGTAACTTGGGGGCTGTTGTATCATCTTCACATGTTTCATTTTAGCACAGTATCTCTCTTCTCCTCGAATCAGAGATCGATTCAAGGATGTTGATTTTTAAGCATTTCACAATCTTCAGTTTAACTTCCTTGAGATTCAGATCCCATTTCGAAGCTTACTCATTTCCATCTAAAACAGAATGTTTTTACTTTTAAAATCATATTCATTTTATAGAGCTTGTTAAGCATACAGCAAATTAAGAGCAAACAACATTATATTCCAGTTAAATTTGCAAAGGGATGATCTGAACAAATTACTCATACTCCTGATTAATTTTTAGTGGAAGTAATGAGGAGGTTGTAAACGGAAAAACATGCGTGTGCAGAACCTGCCTTTCAAGTGCATAACAATTTATGCTAATTGATGGCTTTACCAAAAGGTAATCTTAAAAAAAATTCTTCAGACATTTAAAAGCATCTTGTGTAGCTTACAATTTTAATGCAGTGACATGTTGCCCTGTAACTTCAAAATGACTTGAATTCTTCTCCCTTTCTTTTTCTCTTTCTTTTTCTTTCTTTCCCTTTCTTTCTCGCTCTCTTTTTCTTTCTTTCTCTCTCTCTTTCCTTCCTTCCTTCCTTCCATCCATCCATCCATCCATGCACTTATCTATCTCTTATCTGTCTCTATTTCAATATCCAGAATTGGGAAGCATATGGGGAAATGGATATGAAGACTATATTAGTTCTTTCTGAACTAAATGGTTGGGGAAAAAATCAGAAGAGTATTTCATGATGTGTGAAAATTACATGAAATCTGCATTTCAGTGTCCATTAATAAATGTTCCTTTGGAACACAGCCATATCCACTTGATTCCATATTACCTATGCTCGCTTTCGCTCCACAAAGGCAGAGTTAAAGACTTTCAGCAGAGACCATCTTAGTCCACAAAGCCTAAAATATTACTATCTCACGCTTTACTGAAGTTTTGCTGATCCCTGCTCTAAAATTCCAGACCACTGCATGCGTAAGCCATTTGGGAATAATCTGGGGCTGCTTTGGGACAGATCACATTACTGGCATGCTTTTCCCTTCTTTAAATCCAACCACCCCACATGGTTAAATCATAAATTTTCAAATGGCCCTAAGCTTACCATGACAACCCAGTTCCTTTTGGTTTTGCAGATTTCTTTCCAGATGTGAATCCCTATGTAAGTATTTGCAGCCACACTGCATGATTTGCATTATCTAACTGTTGTACATTCATTTCAGTTTGTAAATTTACTCTTCTTAAAGGAGAAACTCATGAATCATGCTTCTCTGAACAATGCACAGTCCCTGGCACCAAGCAATGGACAGAGTAGGTGTTCTGAGACTGCATTTACACATGCTCATCTGTACTTGTGTTTGCGGTGTCTTTATACATCAATGACTATGAAGGTTTATCCACTAGAGACGGCAAATGCACGGCTATGGGCAGAATGGAGTCTTACGGATAGGTTTTCTTTGTCCCACAGAGTGTTACTGTTTTTTTGTTGTTGGTTTCATCTGGAATTAATTTCCAGCAGTTACAAATGGGAAGATCCTATATACAAACTCAAATTCTTGACTTATCTGGAAAAAATCAAGAACTCTCCTACACAGAAACCACGATCTCATGTCAACAGCTGTCTCACGTCTCTCATGTCTTGAGCTTTTGACATTTCACCCCAGTTTCCTCTCAGCCTCTTCTCCCACGTATATTTTCTCTCTGATCACTGTTGACATTTATCATGACAGTTATATATACATCCAGAGGTACATAACCCACATAGTTGTGTCTATAGTTGTCCATACTCATCCAAGTTGATTTGAATGTACACACATACACACTGCAATGCACTGAATACTGTGTCCCCCACCCCCAAATTCGTATGTTCAAATCTTAACCCCCAAAGTGATGGTATTAGAAGGCAGGACCTGTGGGAGGTGCTTAGGTCATGAGGGCAGAGCCCTCATGAATGGCATTACTGCTCTTATAAAAGAGACCCCAGAGAAACCTCTCACCCCTTCTGCCATATGAGACACATTAAAAAGACAGCCATCTGTGAACCAGGAAGTGGGCCCCACCAGCATCCACAGGCACCTTGATCTGGGACTTCCCAGCCTCCTCATGAGAAATAAGTACATTTTTTTTTTATAATGTACTCCGTCTACGGTATTTTGTTGTAGGAGCCCACACGGATGAAACACACACGTAACCACTGAGGCACAAAGTGGATAAGCAGATGATGAGGGGGTGTGTGGTTACCATGTTACCAGTTGGCCTTTTGGAGCTTTCCAAGGATGGCATTTAATCCAAGCAATGCACTGCCGAGTACTAGAGTACATCATCTGCCCAAAAAAAATACTGACCGTATTTTCGGCACAAAGATTCCAAGACTGCATTCTGCAGCGGCGCACACTGGGTCATAGGCAAGAAATTCCAAACGTACCATTGAATTTTTCACGCTCTGCAGCAAGCGTTCGTGCTGCTCGGCTATGGCCAAGGCAGCAGAGTGGACTTTCTGGTAGATGGCCTCCCCATCTCGCGTTTGAAAGATAAACAGCCCTTCACCAGTCTCACACATCCTGTGAAAACAAAGACAGAGAGCTTCTGAAAACCAGCTCCTACAAGTTTAATGCACCAAGAGCCAAGAACAGTCCAAGATCAAGCTCCTTTATTTTGTGTGAGATTAGGATTCTTGTTCACCTGTGCTAAACAGTTAACTAGAATCAAAGTGTTCGATGAATTGTTATTAATATGGGCAAGAAACCAATCACTCTAAGCCAACACGATGCCCAAGTTGTTTGTCCTGAAGGTTTTCTTATAGAAGGTTAATTTAAAAAGCTGTTTCTGGATTCTCAGTATCATCTCTCTGCTTCCCGTATGACTCTCAAAGAGGACACCTGAGCAGATGCCTTCCCACCACAGTCCCCGAATCAGAAACTCACCGGAAACAGTGCCAGTTCAGCTCAGAGGAGAAGGGAGGATTCTGGGACTCTCAGATTCTGCCCTGACCTTCCTTACAGACAATGGCTTGAAGAATGATTTCACTTCTGAAATCAACTGTGCTTTCCAAGAGCACAGATCAAATTTTACTCCAGCTGTTCACTCAATGTGATGAAGCAAATGCAGGAGTTTTGTTGTTGTTGTTGTTTTTTAATGAATATAACTGTTCTGAATTAATGTGTGGAACAGGAGTTACGCAAGGAAAGGTATATGGGTTGCATCATTAATGGTAAGGTTTAAGAGGAGGGTCGTTTCTACTTCAGACTGTTAAAAAAATGAATTATATTAATAAGGGAAGATTGGTACAAATAATTGGGCAAGAACAAAATAAATGTGTTTTAAATACTATACACACACACACATATATGTGTATATATGTATGGCGCGGTGTATATAATTCATAAATATATTTAATTACTCTAAATATTTTGAAAGACTTGGCACAAAATCATATTATCAAGGATAATTTTTAAAAGGGTATTTTTTAAAGTTCTGGTTTTGATACATACATATATGAACAGTAAACTAAGAGGTTGTTTCTGTTTTAAAGAACAGTATTTAATTATTACATTATTTACAGTTATTAATACCTAATTATTCTAAGACACAATTCCACTCCTTCCATCTCAGAATCTCTTGCTGAAAAACTGAATACTGGCCTTAAAGCCTGAGTTTTGGTCACATCTAGAGGCTCACATCTGAAGAACTTTTTAACACAGCATGGAAACCAAGCAAATTTTCAACCCAAACTACTATTCCAGTCTGTGCAATTAATGCAAAAAAAGGAAGATTTATCCTTATCTAATTTTCCACAGTTGGCTCAATACCACAGCCATATGGCAGTTTTCAGCATATATAGCATGGAGTATTTTAATTGGTCAAAACCTGCCTAGCTTGAATTTCACTAATATGGACCATGTAAGAATAGAGAGAAAAAAGAAGGCTCTTTCAACAAGCTAACATAAAGAACTAGCTTACAAGGTTGATCATGTGATTTTAATTATTAAGTCATTCTAATCCAAGCAAGAACTAAAAACTAAAATTCAAAGCATTTTTACTCAAGTCCCATTTCCTTCCTGAAGACGTCCTAAAATACTTCAGCTGTCAGTGCTATCCTCTCTTTATTTGATCCACCGTACAAATTTGACTCTGCTACTTGGCACTTAATTCTGCAAGGTTTTAATTCTTTTCACACCTCTTTGTTTTCCATCAAATATGGAAATATATGTTAAGAGGAAGGTAACCTCAACCAATCCTTTAAGAGGAAGAAGTGGCCTTCTGTTCCCTCTAGGGCAGAGGTCATTATATATTTACTTACTTAGATGCCAACCTTGCTTCCAGAAAGGATGAAGGTACCTGTTACTGGGAAACATTTGTGGGATGATTGATTCATAGCAAACCGTGCAACTGTGTTTCTAAAACTTGACTATCTAGCGGCTTTTCAGGTTTTTGTAAGTGCAACTCAGAGTAAATACATATAGTTTAGATTGTGACCTAGTACATCTGTTGATCTATTTATCTATCATTTAGCCATCTATTTATCTATCAACTTATAACATGTTGATATTTTCTATTCTATTTTTAATACCAGTGATGAAGTGCTTAATTTATGTTATGCCTCACTAATTGGTGAGACCTACTTTTTGAAAATCACTCTTTTATCCAATGTCTGCTTTTGATTAACATAATGAATCCACAGCCATCCTTTAATGGCATTTGACTCTAAATAATTACTGTGATCAAAAACAAAATCAAAACAACCAGAATATAAAGTATTCTTCCTGAAAGTACACAAACTTTCCTTGCCTCCACCTAAAGATCTGAAAGACACACACACACACACGCACACACACACACACGCACACACACACACCCCACTTACCACTTACAGAAAGGACCAGAGTCACAACTTCAAATTCCATCAGCACTGAGACAAAGAACGTGAATGGATAAAGATGCTCTGACCCCCTACAACACAGAGCCACACAGAAGGAGTGCAGCTAGTTGACACCAGCCGCCAGTCAACCCTGGTCACATTTACGTGGGGAAATATAAGCCCAATGTAGTTACACTTCTGATTGTTTAAGAAAAACCAGAAATCTTGATTTTTATAGGAAATAACCTGAATTTTTAATGTTGGCAACCTTTTCTATTTTTTTCAAGCTGTTGGGTTCAAAATGCCTCTATGGACCAGATCTGGCCAGCAGGCCACCAGTTTGCATCAAAGGGACAAAAATGCACTAAAGAGCTTCATATAGAACAGAAATTAGGCCTTTGGTTTGCATTACTAGGACATATCAAAGGCACATGCCCTTCAGTGGAACAGTATGACCCAGAAAGTGTGGAT
Organism: Hippopotamus amphibius kiboko; assembly: GCF_030028045.1. NCBI lineage: Eukaryota > Metazoa > Chordata > Mammalia > Artiodactyla > Hippopotamidae > Hippopotamus > Hippopotamus amphibius. The sequence continues at coordinate 7,572,267 of NC_080197.1, forward strand.
AATTAATTAAAATCGACCTCAGATGCTCTTTCATGTGGTCTCTTCCAACCTTTACCCAGGAGTTCTTTTGTTTCACTCACACCCCTCCCCCAACCCAACAGATTTGTTTGGTGCTGTTTCCTAAGCAGCTTTATCACCCATTAAAAACGTTACTAGAGGCCTTCGGCAAAATAATTTAATGGGCCAATTTCCCAAGGCAAGTAAGAAGAAAACAGGAAAAAAAAAAGGAAAGGAAAGGAAGTCAAAAGAAAAGCACATCAAAGGGGTAATGGTCTTACATAACCTAACACAGCAACGTCTGCTTCACATCTCAGAAGAAAACACAACACAAAGCAAAGATGTTCTAATGGGTTTATGCATCGCAGACTTGCAAATACACAAGTTTGGACTTTTAATGGTCAGATTCCTTTCTTTCTCCTTACTCACTGACTTTTACCTTGGACACTTCAGAGAGCATCCAAAGCTGTCCCAAATGCTCCAAGATGCTTTCCTGATGGCCTTATGCTAACAGAACCAGTGAATGGAAACCCAGAAATGTAAAATAACGAGTTTAAGTCGGGCCCTTCCTATGTCCTTTGTAAAGATAAGCGTTTGGATATAGGAACACTGCGGCCATATAGATGCACTTATAGCTTTGAATTTCTCAATAATTACTTTGTCTAAATGATATGCCTGTCACTCCAAACCATTGATTATACACTTGGTTAAGAATCTGTAAGAAATCCAAGAGCTCAGAAAGTACTGGAAAACTCATTCATTCATTCTTGCACAAAGTAAGCATGTATCAGGGCAGCGAAGAATAAGAGGCTTGGTAAAGGTACAGACTTGGGCTCCAGGGTGCCTGGCCAGGACTGCCCCTTACCAGCTTAGTGACCTGGTACATGCAGGTTAACCTCTCTAAGCCTGCATTTCCATCTGTAAAATAAATACGATAGTAACTATCACCTAGATTTATTGAAAGTATTAGATATGACACATTTTGTTAGAAAGATACTAATGGAACTGACATTATGAGGACCAAAAATAAGTGAGCTCACAGGGGACAGTATTAATAAGTAAACTTATGAAATCAGGAAGTCAATCGACTTCACAGTTCCTCACTTTCAAGATGTATTTTGTGCATGTGTGTGCGTACATCTGTATGTGTTTATGTTTAGAATATTTAAACATTGCCAAAAGCAGGATGTATCTCACCCTCAACATGTATATTTAAGATAATCTTTTCTTCTCTCCATCCCTGTCATAGTGGTTATTAGATCAGCACTGATTTTTTACATTTACAATTATACTGTATATTATAATGAAAAGAATACGGTACTTGTCACCCTAACCTTAGGCAAATCATAATAGTGGCTGCGATGGGTGTAAACAAAGGTAAGGGCAGAGGCTTTTTCTTTGAGGAGTTTACAATTTACTTGGTTGGACAAGTTCTACATATGTGAATGGGTTCAAAAATAATATAATGGTGGAGTGAGCCGTAAGAAGATCAATCAAGAAAGGAAAGGTATATTTGGGAAGAGAGGTGGGTTTGCGTTAGACAGCAAAAAGGAAAATGAGTCAGCAGAAAACCTGACAGAAACAAATCAGAAACACCTTGCAGAGAGCGACACAAAACTAGGAGCAAAAAGCCTGCAGAATGTTGATATTCTTCTGCCTGTGAATATGAGATGAACAAATGGAGTAGGACCCCTCCCCGACCTGTGCCTCCGGCAATGCCAAAGAAAACACACACATAGAAATGCAAAAGTAAGTAAACAAGAGGCCTAGCCACATGAGATCTAGTAGCTCCATCATGAAGAAAAATCTGGGGAGGGGTCTGTTAGGAGCTCGTAATCCAGAACAGGGGTTCTCTCCACTGGTAAAATTACTATGAGCAATACTTAGATGCCAGATCATCCTTCGTTGTAGGGGCTGCCCTGTGCATTGTAGGGTGTTTAGCAGCATCTCTGGTTTCTACGCACTGGATGCCAGTAGCATCCCCTACTTGTGACACTGATAAGTGTCCCTTCGGTGGCAAAATGCCCCCAGCTGAGAATCACTGAAATAGACCTAAACGAAGGGGATGAGGGAGCATCTGACACATGCTTAAATGGTACTGAGGTTGTACACACAGGCAGCTTCTGGGTTCATCAGAGGTTGCCTCACTGCAGACTGAACTGAGACTGGGGTAGAGAGCACACCCTGTACTGGAGGTTCTGCTTTGTCCTACGTGTTCCAATCACTGGCATCGCTGCCTGGTTGACCTCAACTTGAGAAGAGGTGGTGGTTGACTCTGCTAGTGCCGTGTGTGTGTGTGTGTGTGTGTGTGTGTCTATGTATCAGCTGGAGATCAGGCCAATCTAGGCTGTCAGCTGAGACTGTCCGCCTGGCCTTTGCTGCAACCCGTAGGGCAAGATATGGAATAAATGTGAGATCCCAGGGGAGGTACCACCCAGGCTTCTGCACAGGGGACAGCTCTGTGAACATTGGTCATCCCCACACAACTTTTGTTTGTCAAACCTTTGTGTCACCTATTTAATATTTTTAATCAACTCGCTTTTCTTCCCTCTTAAACAAATGTGTTGTAAATGGAATTATCAGATCAGCTATCATAAGCCAGTGTGCTCTGCTGTAAATTGAAAGCAGACTTGAACATAAATACAATGAAAACACAGTAAGTCAATAAATTCGGTCCAGGTCCCCTTGTCAAAGATCCGAGCTGGAAGTTAGCTTACTTCTCAGTAACACAGGTAAATCAGAAAGTGTTAGAAGGTTCCCAATGTTTAAGACATGCCAGCACCCCGCTGAAATGTTTCTTTATAATTTAATCAGAGATCAGAAAGGTAATTGAAAAGAAAATGACTTCATCACAGTAAGAGTCACATTCATTTAATGCTATGTCTCTATCACCGAAAGTCATCTCACATTTTGGGAAATACAGGAGCAGTTTGCAGACTCCTTCTCTGGGTGGTGTGGGAGACAGGACGTCTCCATCCCAGCGCCCTTGGATGTTGGAATCATGACCTTGGGCAAGTTCCTTGACCTCTTGAAGGCTCAGCGGCCTCATATTTCAAATGTGAGTAATAAGCCCACCCAAACCTCAGAGAGTGGTGGGAAATCGTGCGTTATATTTAGCAAAGGACCTGACATCAAGTCAACATTTAATTAGGATTGGTTATTGTTATTTGAACCCTTTAAAATGTGAAAGCCAATGAGGACGGGGCTCTCGGGGAAAACTTCACGAGGGAGGCACAACCACATCTCTACCCGGAAGGAAACGTGGGTGACCGCATTCTGGGACAGCAGTGGGGAAGCAAGAAAAGATGCGTGGGAAAGGAAGGCGTGTGGCTGGGGGAATGTTGATGTCAGGCTCACGGGCATGTGAAAACAGAGTAATAGGAACCTCTTCCTTAAGAAAGGAATTATGAATTCAGGGAGACAAAGTCTCCCTTTAAGAAAAGTATCAGCTTTCATTGAAAAAAAAAAAGAAACTATGATGTGGAATATCGGGTGTTTCATTTCTCCAGCTCCAGGAAGTACACAGTGTCGGGCATGGACTGCTAGCAGCACCTCAGTAAAGCTTCCGAGCCACGTGATCAGGATGAAGACAAAGGTCCCAGTTCCGAGTGTGCATCACTACATGCTGTCCCTTCTCCTGTGGTTTCATCTTCAATGTCACCAGGCTTCCTAAGACCGGTTCCCTTACATGTGTACAGAGATCATCACTCTCACTTCTCAGATGCACATTCTGACCGCTCTGTTTGGACTTGAAGGTTTGTGGGAGAAAAAATTAACTATCCAAAGTCACAGCGCACAGCTGGAATACAAGCAGTTTAGTACTTGCATGTTCTTAATCACTCAATATATAAGCAAAGTCAAAGAAAGATCACATTTTTCTTCCTTTTTTGCTTTCTCATGTTATGCCACGACCCAGATCTACATCCTTCTGTCGAGGACGCATTTTCTCTCATCCTCCCGCTGTAGAAGTTTATCAGGAGCGGGTTGCAGATGAAGCGCTAGTCACAGCTCTCGAACCCAAACATAACATTGTGTAGCTTTACTAATCCCTGGTGGGACGAAAAGCCAGTTTAGCAACAGAGGGAAATCGCTGAACGAGCCTTGATGCTAACGTGTCCAAAACTGAAGTCTGATCGTTGTCAGCCCAGCTCCCCAGCCCCCGATTTAGGAAGCTCTGCAGCAGCAGCCGCTCCTGGGGGGTCGTGAACAGCTCTCCTTCTCTCCTAACCCACGTCTGACCAGTGCGTTCTTTTCGCTTTAGCTTCAAGACACGTAAGCCCACGTTCACTCACTGCTACCAGCATCCTTGCAGCCACGATGTCATTCTAACGGGTTTAGCCAGAGAAAGTGTGGTTTTAAAAAAAGAAGTCAGACTGTGTCACCTCTTTGCTTAACACTCCCTGTGTACTCAAGAATTTAATCTCGTCCAAAACGAGGTCTGGCCTTTGCCAGGGGCTCCTGGGAGGTCATTTTTGTTTGCCTGGAGTTCCTGACTTGGCAAAGAGTAACAATGTGATTTAGGATGAGCTTCGGGTCATGTGCTATCTGTGGACCTGGAGACTGAGATCACCCACGTGGGCAGACAATGACCAATCCTCAGGCGTGTGATGGAGCCCCAGTAAAAACTCTGAACGCTGTGGACCGGGGAGCGTCCCTGGGTGGCAACACTCCGTGCAACTGTCACACATTGATACGAGGAAAGTAACGCTGTCCTGGCCCCACGGAGAAAGAGTAACAGAAGCTCCATGTCACCTACTTCTCTGGTCCCCACCCCGTGCACTTCTTCTCTTAGCTGATGTTAATCTGTATCCTTCTCTGTAACAAACTGTAACTATGGATTTCATAGCTTTCAGTGAATTCTGTGAGTCATTCTAACAAATGATTAAACCTTATGTGATATGGGAACCCCTGAACCTGCAGTTGGTGTCAGAAGTGAGAAAGGCCTTGGGGACTGTTCCTTCAAACTGTGTAGTCGTCCAACTATGCAGCCCCCGTGGCTCCCGTGTGATTAAGACTAAAAGCCAGATTCTTTAGAACGTCCATCAGGCCCCACATGGCGTGACTCCGTTGCATCTCCAGCTCTAGCATACATTGTTCCCCCCTCACTTTTTCTGCTCCAGTCTCGCCGGCCTCCTGGCTCTGCTTTACACTCTAGATACATACACTTCCCCCTCGGCACCTTCTCCCATCCTCCTACTTCTGGCTGGAATGCTCTTCCTCCAGATTCCTACGTGGCTCACTCTCTCGCCTCCTCCAGGTCTTTACTCATACATCACTGACTTGGCAAAGCCAGTACTGCTCACCCTATTTAAACCTGCAGCCCTCCTTCGACACTTTCTATCGAACATCTTTATTTTTCACTGTGGGACTTACACGTTCTAACATCTATCTCACTTTTTCTTAATGTCTGTTACTGTGTGTATCCCCTCTCCTCTAGAGAGTAAGGTTCACAACAACAGAACACATGTATGTTTTATTTATTGCTATATACACAGTGCTTGGAACCACACCCGGCTCTCAGGGTGCACTCGGGGACTACGTGATGAAAGAAGGTATGATTCATTTTCACTAGTGCTGTACTAGACTTCTGAGGTACTATCATATATAAAATGGTCACATACACTAGTGGGCCATCACCTACAATAAGATGTCACAGCACACAAATCGCCAACTAACCACCAGGGAAATCTAAACCACAATGAAATATCACCTCATATTGTGAAAAAAACAAGAGATAACAAGTGATGGAGAGGATGTAGAGAAAAGGAAATCCTTGTGCACTCTTGGTGGGAATGTAAATTGGTGCAACCACTGTGAAAAATGGTATGGAGGTTCTTCAAAAAATTAAAAAGAGAACTTCCCAGTGATGCAGCGGTTCCACTTCTGGGTATATATCCAAAGGAAATGAAATCACAGTCCCAAAGAGACACCTGCACCCCCATGTTCACTGCAGGATTATTCACAACAGCCGAGACATGGAAATAACCTTAAAGTCCCTTGATGGATAAACGGATAAAGAAAATGTAGTGTGTGTGTATATACACGGACACTGGAATATTACTGAGTTGTAAAAAAAGAAGACAGTCCTGTCTTTGTGACAACATGGATGGAACCCGAGGGCATCATGCTACGTGAAGTAAGTCAGACAAAGAAGGATAAATACTGTATGATCTCACTGATATGTGGAATCTAAAAAAAAAAGCCAAACTCATAGAAACAGAGAGTAGAAAGGTGGTTACAAGGGGTTGGGGTGGAAGAAAAGGGGAGATGTTGGTCTAAGGCTACAGACGTCCAGCTGGAAGATGAGTAATTTCTGGGGATCTAATGTGCAGCACGGTGACTATAATTAAAAATACTGTATGGTATACCTGAAAGTTACTAACAGAGTAGATATTAAATGTTTCTCACCACAAAACAACGTAATTATCTGAGGTGATGAAGCTGTTAACTAACCTTATTGTGGTGACCATTTTGCAATATATACATGTATCAAATCATCACCCTGTACTCCTTAAACTTAAATACTGTTATATGTCATTTATACCTCAATAAAGCTGGGAAACAATAAAAAATACACCCAAAATTTTTTTAAAAGATGGCCACAAGACGGGAGGCATTGATGAGTGTCTAATTTCTTTTTCCAAAGGTCCTAAGAAAGGCATCCGTTCCTTTAGGAATTTCACATGCTAAGACCAGAGAAGCTCAGAGGTAAGAGGGGACCTAGCTAAGCTTCTTACGACGGCCTTGTCTTGTCTGTGTTCACACCCACACACCTAGCGCGGTGCCCGACAGAGAACAGACACGCAATAATGAAAGATCTTTTAAAGCTGATGGTTAAAGAGGTTACTCTGGGGAGCAGAAAGAGGACCTTCCCTTCTGATTTCACACATGCCTCCACTCAAGCAACATTTATGTTACATTGTAAATATTACTTATACATGAAAATTTATAAATAAAAAATGGAAAATTATTTCTTAGATCGATGCTAATGTAGAGTGAATGGCCACATAAATGGCACAACTGTAGTTTCTGTTTTCTTTCAAGAGAAGAGACTCTCACTTCACCTGAGCAAGACTGTGCGGGATCCAGGACATCTGAATTCAAATTTCTCTACTGAACATAGTAGGGAGAGGGGAGTACATTTTATTCGTTAACTTGCTTTCATTCCTCTAGTAAGAATGAATATATGCTCTACAAAATATTTAGAAATGAGGGATTAGTAAGTGGCTTAGCATCAAAAAGACAAACAGAGAATATCCAAAGATTTATAACAGAGTAATGGTCCCTTTTTACCATAAACGCATCAATTGGAGGGGGATACAATTTTCTTCTCCAATAAAAAGTTATTTCACCAATTAGACTTCTTTTTAGAGTGATGGTGATTTCTTTTCCAAGACTGGTCAGATGCCTTTACATCCATAAAAGCCTTTTTCACCAATCTGTGCACTCCATTTAAGGAAGAGAATTTGTAAATGCAATGTCAATTTTCACATATTCTTGGCGCACCTAAAAGTTTCTCTTAAAAGGATGTCAAAAGCACAAGAGAGACATTCTCAGGCTGGTAAAGAGAGGCACCCACGTGTGCTAATTACTCACCACTTTCTGCCAAATGTCACCTGAGCTTCCCTCACCCCTGCAGGTGCTAAACCCAGGGTATTCATTTAAATCAGTCAGGAGGTGGGGCGGGGCCTGACACCAAAGCATGCGAACTGGGCGGCCAGCTGTGAAATTCACAGGGAATCTTACTGGACACCTGCCACTGTGCTTTAAACAGTAACGTTTCAAGAATAGTTCCACGGGGGATGTTGCCACGGTTAGAACTTCATGTCAATTGGATCTTCCCTTAAAAAAATCAGAGCCCCTGCCAGTCTGATGTACTTCACTGAAGTTTCAGGGCATTCCAAGTGGAAAGAAACAGCGAAAGACTAGAAAAAATTCAAATGAAATATGCAATGTGTCTCTTCTCCCTGCCCCAAATAAGCTAATTGTTCTTCATTTCCAGGGGCAACGAGTGGCGATTAATTGTGCAACTGCACTTTATTTAAAAGATGATATTTCACCTCTGGATTTCTTCCAGAAAAAAACAGAGGTATGGTCAGATTTGCCTATATTGGGGAAGAGAGGGAAAATAGCATCTAGAAGACTCTCATGAACTTTGATCACGACACTGCCGCCCAGGAGAGATGAACAGTCCTGGCTGTAGGTGCCTGCACTCCGAACTAAAAGGACAAATAGGACGTTCCAGAGTCAAAGTAAACAAAGACAATTCACACATGAGTGCACATCTAAAATGGTTTTAGGGTGTTCGGGTTACGTAGTATGCCTTCTCTTCCTCAGCTCTGTAGAGTTCTAACCCAGCAGAGTGGTGATACTCAGGCTTCTTCGAAATCTACAGGGTTTGGAAGTAAGAAGAGCTGAGTGTGCTCCTGAATCCACCATTCACGTACTGGTCTCGTGCGTTTGGATCAGTCACACAGAGGCCCAAGTTTCCTCTTAGGACCAGAATAATAACATCCCCAGGTTTATATGACCAGTCAGTGGCTTAAATGAGACAGTGCGTGTAAAATGCTCAGTACAACGACTTTCATATAGTAAGGGCTCAATAAATAGCAGTAATAATTTTCAATGGTTGATACGCCTGCTAGAGCAGAGTTTTTCACCTGGATAATTGGACCCGATAATTCTTTTTTGTGGGGGTTGTCCTGGGCAGCTTACGTTGTGACAACTAAAAATGTCTCCAGACATTGCCAAATGTCCCTTGGGAGCAAAATCACCCCTGGTTGAGAACCACTGTTCTGTATCTCAGCACCATTATGAGTGAAGTTGCTGATATAGTCAAAGAGCCGCTTCACTCTATTTGCTTTGAGCAGCTATTAAATACTGAAATACAGCGGTGCCAACCTTTTTGGCACCAGGGGCCGGTTTGGTAGAAGACAATTTTTCCATGGACCGTGGAGGGGGCAGGGTGTGATGATTCAGACAATAATGCAAGTCATGGTTCAGGTGGTAACGCAAGCGATGGAGAACGATGGGGAGTGGCAGATGAAGCTTCTCTCCCTCACCCACCACTCACCTCCTGCTGTGTGGCCCGGTTCCTAACAGGCTGCAGACCGGTACCAGTACCAGTTCGCGGCCCAGGGATTGGGGATCCCTGCTGTACTGGATAAATTTAGTTAGGTTTTTTTTTAAACCTCACATGCCTTGTGATGGTATCAGTACCCCCTTCCTGCTTTGGGAGAACCACCGCCCCATTCTATCTGTACCCCGTGTGCTTTCCATAAAGTCTCTAGAGCAGTTCCTGACGCATAGTGAATGGAATGGTCAACAAATGGTAAGAATCTCTCTTCTATTGGCTGATGGTACAAGAAGATCTCAAAGCTCCTGGAAGCCCTGTGTGGAGCCAGAGTGAAGCCATCTAGAAGGAACAGGACTATGAGATGAAACCTAGGGTCCTCATTTGGACTCCATATCAGCCCAAGCCTGAAACCATCCCTACTCCCTGGACTTTGGGTTCTGAAGGCCAATGAATTTCTTTTCTGCTTGTGTCAGTTTGGGTTGATACAACTGCCTACCTTCCAGGTGTTTGTATACGCACCTTTGTTTAATCTTCACAACCATCTTGTGAGAGACATAATATCTTATACCCATTGTACAGGTGGCCAATGGAAGCTCAGAGAGCTAGGTCATTCAGCTCAAGGTCCCACAGCCAGTATGTAATTGACTATAGTTTCATTTCATTTTCTCCACCTCCCCCCACCCCGCCCCAGTTTATTACACTATTACACGTGCCCCACTGTCAATCTTGGTGCAGCGAAATGGGCCATCCAGCAGGAATAACACTTAGTTCCAAGTCTAACAGAGGCTTTGCCCAGAAAGAGCAGAACTTTGCCCAAGGTCTTTGGGAAGATTCTCTGTGTTCTAGAGGGCCGTCTCTGTGTTCTCTGTGTGATGTCTTTGCAGACGCATGCTGGATATGTGAAAACTATCTGCCTAGAGAGACTTAACTCCTGTTCATCTATCACTGTGAGACAGGGAGAAAATTACCTTAGTTAATATGAAACGGCCTTGTTTTGAACATACCCAAAAATAGCCAAGGGAAAAAATTATCCTCACTAATAAAGCGAGGCAGGTACAAAACCTTCACACTCGGAGGAACTTGAATGATCTTATCATCCTGAGTATCTTGATGGTAACTATAAAAATTCATCTTTATTTCAGTTTCAGGCAAAATATAAAAGAGTAATATTACCTTGCATTTAACACTGTCTGGATCCTACAAACCCAGTCTTGCTCCAAAAGTTATTATAATGAAACTTCAAAGATACTATTTAAGAGAAGCCCAGCACCTTCTGGGTCATCTCTATGCGTTGCTGCTTTTACCTACAACCACCCCAGAAGGAAGTTATTACTTAGATAAACTAACAAGGGAAGTTAAACACTCTGTCCACAGCCAACATCTAGTAAAGAACAGAGATGAGAACCTAGGATCTCTGACTTCCAAACCAGTGCCCCTTACACTACACAGCACGCTGTTGGAGAAATGAGTGAGGTCCTAAGAAGACATTTCCAATACTTATCCTTCTGATCATTCGTTCAATCTCAGGTCTGTACCAGCCCCACAAAGCATGACCACTGAACAAGAACGCAGCTCAGAATGCATGAATACTCTAAAGTCCTTACAGTATTTGAGGCACGACACTTTGTGGTATAGGTTGTAGGTACTATGATCATCTAACCACTGGAGTTCTTGGATGAAATACCCAAAAGGTCAGACCACAAAGAGACTGAAGTCATGAACCAAAAAAGCTCTTTCATTTTCCAAGTCAGCACTTTACAGCTTTTGGTCAAAGACCATTGGAATATTTCTGAAATTCGTGTCTCCAATATATCCTCACTTTTCCTCCACCATTTCTTTCACCTAAGCTCCTCTAGTATCTCCCCACAAACACACCTGCCACCTCTATCCTATTATTTACAAAATATGAACATGATTACACAGTACACACACACACACACACACACACACACACACACACACACCCCTGCTTAAAAATCTCTATGGTTTCCTACCACACTTGGGAGAAATATCAAAGTCTTTAAAATAATCTCCTAGGTCTTTAGCAGTTCCGCAAGATGTCAACATGAGTTAAACTTTTGCAAGCTATAAGCAGTTTTAAAACCTGGAATACTGACAAAATTTTTAAAAAGTTTCAAATAGTCATGAGATAGTACAAAGGTTGACTAAGTTTTTAGCCTTCAGAAGTGACAATAAAAAACCATGCATACCCTTTTCCTTTCACTATTTCCTATAAATAGAAGGAATCAAAGAAAAACTGAAAAATATGAATGTTGAAATAAATGCTGCCCAGAAGAGGCCTCAAACATCTTGATCAATGCAGACCTCTCTTGCACATAGATATGAAATAAGAGTGGGGAATGATACGAGGTGTACAGTCAATAGAAAAGTCTATTTTCTATGATAAAACATCTTTCATACCCAGATTTCACTAGTTACAGTTAATACATACATAATTTCCAAGGAAATTCCCTGGCAGTCCATTGGTTAGAACTCTGCACTTTCACAGCCCAGGGTGCGAGTTCAATGCCTGGTCAGGGAACTAAGATCTCACAGGCCTTGCAGTGTGGCCAAAAATAAAATAAATAAATAAATAAATAAATAAATAAATAAATAATAATAAGCAGCCAAAAAATAAAATTATATAATAATAATAATTTCTGAGACCCAAACAGGGAAATATACCCACCTTCCCAAACAAATTCTTAATTTTCTACCGAGATTTTCCCATAAGGGCAATAAGTAATTCTGACATAAGAAGGATAAGGCACTAAAAATTAAAGTTTCATTTGCTAATGTGAGAACTTTTGTGTCTCTGGGAGATTCACTGATGTGTTTATACTACTTCCATTTCCAGCTTCTTAAAATTTAAACAGACCTGAGAAGAGCTATGTGGGAGAGAAGAATTTAATCACTTTCGAGGATAGTTGTAAGAGTATCAGATTGATCATATTTCTGAAAAGCGCATCTTAAATAACTGGGCTTTGTTTATAATGGAGTGAACAGGTGAATGTGAGTGGAGCAGTACTGTGACATAGTCACGTGGAGCAGAGTCTCAGGTGTTTAGAACGTCTGTCATTGCACTTACATCAAGTACTATATTCCTGTCAGGAAGCACTGTCTACTTTTACAAACAAACAAACAAACAAAAATCTCTTTAAGTCACAAGTTGATTTTTTTCAACTTTAATTTCTTTCAGGTGATATATAGAAGGACTTGTATTTCTTAAAATTTAGTCATTTAAAATTCTAAAATATAAAATTCCATCTGCAGTGTTTCCAAAAGAAGAGCCTGCATTCTGAGGGAGGAAGGGTGAAAATAAGACACTGATTAGACTAATATCTTGGGTAGCTGAAGATCAACTCAAGTATTATTGGCACCATCTTCTCTCTCCAAAATTAACTTCGACAAGGGAAAAAGGAAAAGTCTCAAATGTGTTTCTTAGGTATTGCAATAAGCAAGTCATAGAATTAACCTCTTCCAGTATTAGTGTCATTCATTACACTGTGAGATAAATAGATGAAACTTAATAAAGTGCAACTTGAAGAATGTCAATGGCCCCTAATATTGACAATGTACCACCGTTAGTTCAGTGAGGAAACATAAATATCAATATAGAAGTTTACCAAAAACCAGTGAGTTGGCCTCTGTTGGGCATGACCCTGTAAACAGTACACTGCTAGCACTTGTACCTAGTTCAACTCTGGTCTGTGGTATGGACTCAAACTGTGTCATGAAAATTCCCATTACATTCGTGAAACACGAGCACCCTCCCTGGGAAAGAAAGCCACGTTGAATACACGAGTATTTACACCATTCCCAGCATCATACAGCTACAGCTCCATGCATTTCCCCAAGTATGCATCACATTGGATCCCATAGGTAAACCCAGGCCTCACGTGATGTGAACCTGGGGAAAAAAATGTAGCAAAACAGTCATGAAACTCACCTCCCTGCCTCAAAAGTGAACCAAGCAGCATCTCGTCCATACCGCCGCAGGGCGCTTAGCGGCCAAGAGATGAGTTTGACTCTGGGATTCTGGACGTCCCAAAGACAGATGTGCTCATATGTAATCTGCAAGGCACATTCGCCATGTACATCTAAGTTAGGAGATGGCATCAAATACACATTGAATCTCTCTGGGAGAAAAACAAAAGGTTAGTCTAAAATCCCCAGGAATAAAACATCAAAGACATTGTAGGAACAAAGAGGCATTTCAAAATAATTCAAGCTTTTACTCTAGGTTTTGGTTGAATATTCGAGAAGATAAACCTTTCTCATAAATTAACAGTTCTAGAAAATGATTTTTTTAAATGAAGACTATATTAAATAACAGAATGATACAGTCTGGTTGTCAACATACATGCAACACTATTTACATGAGCAAAGATCATTTTTAGATTTTTTGATCTGCATAATAAAAAATGTGTATGCCAGTCAAAGACTAAAGCAATGAAACCATTAAAAACGATTTTTTTTCCTGCCAAGTACACGTTAATTACACCCACATTTTTGTGTTCACAAAAGATGCAGGTGCAAAACAACTGCTACATGGTTTATCAATATTAAAATTATACTGATCAACTTATAATTTTCATTACTAAAGGAACACAACTCTATCCCAAATTATTTAAATAAAACTAATACTATGCACTTAACTGACCAACAGTTTGGAAAAATTCCAGTGGATCTATTTGAACTAGTTTTAACAAAGAGCTCCCCTTAACTAAATACCAGAAAGAAACATTCATTTGCTTATTTGTATGATTGTTAAAATTTAACTATGATTACTCTAAGTAAACTATCTGGCTTATTATTGCAACTGAATTTTCATCCCCACAGATACAGTCATGGTATTTCTGTTACATTCCTAGAAAATTCATTAGTTCAGGAAGTTACAGAGTCAAAATTTTAAGTGAAATATGAACAAAAATATTATCGCTATGGCAAACACATTTTTAGCTATTCGTCATTATGACAGATTGCCAACATCTGGGAAAACAGTGTGGCACTAATAATATCACTGATATTCTAAATTAGTTGTTTTATAATAAGGAAGTCATTAGAATTTCCATAGACTTTAGTTAAGTTTGGTAAATAGGAGTGTCAAGATAGTGTTCATAAATGTATTCAAGCATCTCTTCTTCAAATTTTCTAAGTTACTTCAAACTCCCAATAACCAAATATTTGCTGCTTTCTAGTAACTATTATTTTAAAAGTATATTCTAGTGGAGCAAATTTCTCCCTGGAGAGTTCTGAAATAAGTAAGAAAGACTGTCATCATTAAGCAAAAAGTAAGAGAGAGCAGTACCAATTTACTTGCCTGGAAGTTCTTCTATAACTACCTCGTCCAAGAATAACAGCAAAAGTGGTTAAGAGTGACTACTACAATTACTTGAAGTCACACAATTAATCTTGTGAAGTGTCTTAAAAGACAGAGCTGAGCTTCGTTATAATCCCTAGTAGTTATATGCCAGAGGTACTCTTATTCCTGTTTGACAGAAGAGGAAACTGAGGCACATAAAATTGGTACCAGAAAGGTAACTCCTAGGCACAGGCAATTCTTGAATTCTTCTTGGAGCACTATCTGAATATAGCTTTGCAGATATAAAATGTGAGAAGTAAGTGCTGATCTGGGTACTCTAAAGAATAACCAAAACCTGTCATGTTTTCCTCTTTATTGGTTTCATGTGCATCTGTCTGTGAGGCACTATGCGTGCCTCCGTTCAGCCCAAGAGCATCCTGAGTTCGTGAACTACAGAGGGAGGAGTCTGGGGCTTGGTTGCATGACCCCGGTAAACGGCTTAACCTCTCTGCAGCTCAGTTCCCCAGTCTGCTAAGAGGCTCCTCTGAATTAGCCAGCCCTTCTAAGACTGTGTCAATACCACTTTCCTGGAGATGGATTACGGCAGATACGGTGCATCCAAAACGGTCACTGACTGTAAATGTGTCATGAAGACATAGTTCCAATTGGGAGAAAGGGCATTTTTTACTAACAATTGCAGTGTGAATCCGTGGAAAGGGTCAGTACATTTCCACCTCTGCCATTAGTAATCAAGCCGGGTGACCCACAGCCTCTTTTCAGTTGTGATACATCTTTATAGATAAGTCAACAGGCTAGAGCAGAACTCTGGGATCCAATCTATCCCATCACAGGGCCCAGTTATCTGGAGCCAAACAAATGATTCCTCACCTCCAAGCTCATATGGCAAACCAACATTGATTTTGTTGACGTGTTCATGAATATTTTGGTCATAATTATTTATAATGATGTATTCCCAGGTTGAGTGCTGAGCTCAAAGAGTTGGCTCAATTGTTAAGAGTTAAAAAAATAGATCACAGATTCAGGTGGGTTTAAACTTGATGAAGTCTGGATTCTATTAAAAACACTGGAAAGCATTCAATAAAAATTTTAAGTGAAAAAAAGCAAGACAAAAACTCATTGCACTATAAAATCTATACACTGTAAATATAGGCCCAAGAGTATAGTCTGGAATCAAATAGCAGTTACTGGAATTGGAGCAAGATCTTTAGCTCTTTTAAGCCTCAATTTCCTCATCTGTAAAATGGGAAAGTAATAGTACTTGTACCATAGGGCTGCCGGGAAAATTAAATGGTCTAATGCATCTTCCACAGAAAACTCACACACACAGCGGTTTCTTCATAATTTCTAGCTGATATTATGAGTGTAGATACATTCCTATTATATGCTGAAAACATATTAAGAAAAGAAACACACTGAAATGTCAGCACAAGTTCTAGGTGAAATAAAAGGTTATTTTTACTGCTTTCTTTATACAGTTAATACCTTCAAAAATTTTACATCATGAAGATGTCTCATGTTTCATTACATGGGGGCAAAAACAGTTTTAGAAAAGGGCGAAGGAGACAATTCTCTTTACATACCACTCTGTTCTCTCTCAACCCCAGTAGCCAGTAAGTCAGGCTCTCCAAGGCTGATGTCATTGATTCGCGTCCCTACACACTCCATCTGGAGGACTTTGCACCATTCGTCCGCCTCAAGATCTGCGGAAATGTCCAGAGATTAACGTGTATGCCCAGCACCCGCTGAAAAGCAAAAAGCCGAAGCCCTCCCTGCCTCCCACAAACCTGATTCACACGCAAAGGTCTTGGAGGTATCATCATTGAAATAAATCCCTATGGCGTGTTTCTTGGTGCTTTTTGGCAATCGAGCTACGTTCTTCACATTGTTGAGTTCTGTAACCTGAAAAAGGAACAATGCCGAGTTTGAGGATGCTCCGGAAAGAAAGCTGCCCATCAACACCATCGCACCGAGTGGAGGTACAGGAGGTGGAAGGCATATCCCAGGGGAACACAGCCTAAGAGAAGAGTATGTATTCAAAAGCAACAAATTATTTCAGTGTCATCCTTAATGCCTAGCAAGGAAGGTTAACAAATTACCTCCCCTTTTCAGATTTTTCGAAGCCTATTAAGTGGCACAGGCTCAAAGCTTCATAGATGTAAAAGCTTGTTGTTGTTGTTGTTTTAGCTTTTTATCTGCACCTGTCAAAGACTCTGCCTTCTCCATTGTTTTCAAGTCTATCTCCAAGTCCATCTCCATCAATGTGGACAGACTTTCAAACACCCCATCTCTTCAGAGCACTCCCAGTGCAAGCATCTTAAACACATCAACCCCAAGGAAGAGAAGGCCATGGTGGTCTGGTTCGTAACTAGACGATCTCACTCTTTGATAATCAGAGAGAGAGCCTCAGAATCCTCAAAGATGCCCCTTTACTCGAGGTTGAAGTCATGTATCCCAACACAGAGAGTTGGTTCATGAAATGTTACCCCGGTCTCTCTGACTTACTCCCAGCTTCTCCATGGTTATGGGGCCACTGTTTTAGGGTCTGAAAACACTGCGTGGTATCACCTTCTTCCTTTGAGTAGGGGAAAGCTCTCCCTACTAGACATTCTCCTCACCTCCCTCTCTCCCACAATCTCTTGGTCCCTTTAACACTTTTATGAACGTTCCACTCCCACAAGGGGTATTGGCTTATTGTGTTTCCAAAATGCCCATCCCCCATTCAGTTACATCTCCTGGGTCCTGCAGGAGAGAAAGTTTAGGTGGCTTGGGACAGAGCATTTACAAGACAAATAACCCTTTCACACTGACAAGCTTAACCTCCCCTTAGTCTATCTCTTCTGTTTTATACAAAAGAATGTGCCTCCCATCAATCTTTTCCATCAGTAATGGCATGCCATTTCTCCCATCTCTTACTCTAAATTCAATAAATGCCTGGCTCAGGAAGTAGGTGAGGAGAGAAGTAAATGCTCTCCATGCACCTGCTTCTTAACCTCCACTGGCTCTCTTTATAGGATAATGCAAATTTCTTAGCATGAAATATCACAACAGTTGCTATGGACCAAGTGTCTGTGGCCCTCCCCAATTCATAGGTTGAAAGTCTACCTCTAAGGGGATGGTATTAAGAGGTGGAGACTTTAGAGGTGATTAGGTCATGAGGGTAGAGCCCTTGTGAACTGGATTAGTGGCTCTTAGAAAAGAGGCCCCAGAGAGCTCCCTTGTCCCTTCTGCCATGTGAGGATATAGCAAGAAGATGCCTTCTATGAACCAGAAATTGAGTTCTCACCAGACACAAAATCTGCCTGTGACTTGACCTTGGACTTCCCAGCCTCCAGCACCATG
Source organism: Hippopotamus amphibius kiboko (assembly GCF_030028045.1). Taxonomy (NCBI): domain Eukaryota; kingdom Metazoa; phylum Chordata; class Mammalia; order Artiodactyla; family Hippopotamidae; genus Hippopotamus; species Hippopotamus amphibius. Next base: position 7,590,005 of record NC_080197.1, read on the forward strand.
AGAAATACGTCTGTTGTTTATAAGCTACACAGCTTATAGATTTTTGTTTTAGCAACCCAAACAGACAACTGTTTCCCAAAAGCTGCAAACTCTTTAGTGGTTTAACACTACCTATCTCAGTCTCCAAATGCACCAAGTCTCTTACTGTTTACCAGATGCAACCCGTTTTATTTTTTGTTTATTTCTGTGCTAATACCACACTATAAGCCACTATCATCTTGTCCCAACTACTTACTGGTCTCTCCACTTCCATCCTAACCCCATTCATTTACTGTAAACACAGCATCCAGATGACCCCCCCCCTTTTTTTTTAAGTTTTCTTTTTTAAACCCCTAGTCAGCTTCGGGAAGGAAGCAGCTCTGGTGGAAGCAAAGATATTGTGGTGAAAAAGTAAAAAGAAGCTTTAACATGAACAGAGGAGCTTGGACAAGTGAGGGTTGGGGAAGGGGAGTAGATGATCTTTTTAAAACACAAGTCTAATTCCAGCATTTCTAGGCATAAAACAGAACACTTCAATGACTTCCCTTTTGTACTTGGAACAAAAGCCCAAATCCTCAGAATGATTATGAAGGCCCCCTGAGGTCTTCCCTCCAGCTATCACCAGCCTCCTCTCTGAAACACCATCCCTTGTCCCAGCCGCACTGGCCTTTATTCAGTTCCCAGGAGGCACCACGATGCTTGGGGCACAGAGCCTTCCTCACTGTCTCTTTACTTCACTCCCACTCACCCTTCTGGTCTTAGTCTAAATCTCAGCTACCTGAAGACTGCCACTGGACAACCCCCGAGCCCCCATCAAATCAACGTCTCAAGGCTCCACTATCCAATGACATCTTTGGCCTCTGGCTATGTGGGTTTTTCCTTAGCGCCTGTCTTAGAATAAAAGTTCCATAGGGCAGAAACAGCATATTTTTTGCCCACCACTTTGCCCCCAGAATCTAACCCAGACCCTGTCACATAGCGAGAACTCAGCGAACGTATGTGGACTCGAACAAAAGACCAGACTCACCCGCAAATTTACTTGTGTGATGCTTCTCCAGGGTGAATGCCTCTCTCTCCTGTCTCTTTTCTCCAGGGAAATTTCCCTTTTCCTTCAAGGTTCACTTCCGCTGGGAAAGCTGCCCTGACCTCAGTGTGAATTCCTTGTTCCCTCTTTCTGCTCCCACATCTGCCGCATGAAGCTGTATTCTATTATCTGTTGTCGTAATTAATCCATTCATCTCTCCAGCTCCCAGCTAGACATGAGTCACCTACCCACGACTTACTGATGAGCTGAATCAATGAAAAACCATCATTTGAGAGTCAACATTTACTGAGCTTGAACCATACGTTTACGCACACTGCGCTTATTAGTGTTTTTTATATAGAATGTCTCATGATCTTCATAAAAATCCTATGACATTGATATTATTATCAGTATTTCCCAGATGAAGAAACTGTGGATGAGAAAGGTTAAACTCATATGCCCGAGTCCACAGCTAAAAAATGCCAGAAATGAGCTATGAATGAGGCAAGCTGACCCCAAAACTTGGGCTCTTCACCGTCTGAAACACTAATAATGACTGACTCTGCAAAGGTTCAGCATAGAAAATCTTGAACTCCGAAAGTCATCTCTTCCTGGAGGACCTCTTTCTTTTCATGAGGATATAAGGAGGGCATGACGGCTCTAGGTTTTATGCTGACCCTCTGCTGAGATATTATATGGGAGTAGTCTACCTTAGCCTCCAACTCAGCAATGACCTTGAAATATGTGATAGCATGAAACATCCATTAAGGGCAAAGAGGAAGGAATAAGTCACCTGAAAGGATCAGGAAATGTAGGGAGAAGTGCAGGAGTCAGAACACCATCACCCATTTTGGAAACCGGTTTAGATGATTAGAAACCGACATCTTGCTCAGGGGAGGTGACTGAGTGTTCAAGCAGCAGGCAGGGTCATGCTTTGTGTGTGGTAGGATCAGCAGGTTCTGAAGCAACAGTTTCTGTCCCCAGCTCAGAACACATCTCAGTGAGCATGTTTATACACACACACACACAAGCACACACACACAAACACACTTGAACAGTTTATTTTCAAAAGAATTGCAATTTGCTCTAATTCATAATAGAATCTTCCTCAAAATATATGCTAAAGTGATAATTATGAGAATTAACATTTGCAGATATATTTAAAAGTCACATAAAAACTTTTATGAGCTATATTTGTTTCCACCATCACTCCATTTTGCAAATAAGAAAGTCGAGGCAGGACATATTTTTTAATATTCCTTTTCCAAAGAAATAATTTGCCCCTAAATAATTACTTTTGAAGCAACGAGAGATTTTTTTTTAAATAAATTTATCTATTTATTTATTTATTTTTATTGGCTTAGTTGGGTCTTCATTGATGCGCGAGGGCTTTCTCTAGTTGCAGAAAGCATGGGGTTACTCTTCACTGCGGTGCACGGGCTTCTCGTTGTCATGGCTTCTTTTGTTGCGGAGCACAGGCTCTAGGCACGCGGGCTTCAGCAGTTGTGGCTCACAGGCTCTAGATCTCAGGCTCAGTAGTTGTGGTCCATGGGCTTAGTTGCTCCTCGGCATATGGGATCTTCCCGGACCAGGGATTGAATCTGTGTCCCCTGCATTGGCAGGCAGATTCTTAACCACTGTGCCACCAGGGAAGTCCGCAAAGAGAGATTTTGATAAAGTCTCAGATTCTCATTTAATATGAGTGGTATTTTAAATAGGGGCGACATCAGAGTAACTGACCATCAGAAATGACTATATGCGATCCTCAGAACCATCTCAAAGAGGATCAGCTTTCAGGACCACGGGCACGTAACATCTTCAGTTCACCTTGAGTATGAATTTACTCTCTTCTCCTTATGTCTCAGGTCAGCCAGAAGTTATTTCCTGCCAAGTTCAAAACCTTTAAGGAAAACTGCCTCTTAAGCTTTATAGATTATACTTATAGTTTTCTAGACTTTATTTTTTTTCCACAGTGCAAGAGAACAGACACACCCTAAACTTTACATGAATTACGCTGTCTTTGTGTAGAGAGTCAGATAAAATGTAAAAATTTCCTCAAGGTGTAACAGCATCAAGGAGGAAATCACTTAAGCACAGCAGCAGGAGAACCACATTCCCTCTTTAAGAATCTTCCTTGCATCCACTGATTCATCAAAATGTTTAAGTCATTGTTTATTTACTATTCATTTGCTCATTCATTCATTTATTTTTATAATTTACTCTGTGTCAAGTGCTGTTCTTTTCACGAGGGATAAGATATGGAAACTCTGTGCATTGTTAGAGGGAATGTAAAATGATGCAGCTGCTATGGAAAATAGTATGGAGGGTTTCTCAAAAAATTAAAAATAAAACTATCATGTGGTCCAGCGATCCCACTTTTGGGTACGTATTCAAAGGAAATTCAAAGGACCTCAAAGGGATATTTACACTCCTGTGTTTATTGCAGTATTATTTACGACAGCCAAGATATGGAAACAACCTAAATGTCCACTGATGGATGAATAAAGAAAATGTGGTCTATACCTACAACAGGATATTATTCAGCCTTAAAAAATATATCATTTTCTTTCCCTTGTACTTCTTTTTAAATGTGAATTCCCGTTCATGGCAAGCGATACTGGTTTCTATCGATGGTAGTAAGAAAATGTTCTCTTATTTAAACAAAGAAGTGATATGACTTCAAGCAAAATATTAAGTAAATGAGTAGAGGTGATACCATGACAGCAAACTGTTATGAATAAGTGACAAAGGACTAAAAATTAGGGAAAACACCATCAATCTACTCGTCCTAATCTAATACTACTATTATGACACTGACTTTCATTTCATTTTCTGCTGAGTCAACCATCCAGGTGGTAACAGTTGATCTAAAGGTCTACAGTCACCCAGAGCAACTCTCATTTGTTTGGCAGAAGCGTGACAAGAGATTTCAATAGAAACCTGGTAAAGATTTGGTGCCTACTTGGTATCCCAAAGCTCACTCATCTGAATAGGATCATTTGGGTTTTTTTGCCTTTTTTGTCCATTTCAAGATTACATGTCCTAAGTGAGAAAGACGACAAAGCGTTTTAAGCCTCATGACCAAAATCTGAAATGTGTCTGAGAATTAGGATTTAAAGGTCAAAAGAACAGTTCCAAAGAGAGGTCTAGTGTGAGATCCAGTTACAAATTTTCATTACTTAGTAGCAGAGGGTTTGATAGTCAGCAGTAAAGAAATAGAAGTCAAATGTTATGATTAAAAATGGCATATAAGTAGAGTTTAAATATTTTGACCTACCCTTTTATATAATCTTCATGGTAAGGGAATAGTTGACCAAGTCAGACAATCAAAATAATTTCTATTTATTTTCTAGGCTGTTACCTGTCTGATTACTTGTTCAAATTAATCTATGGCCTCTCACTCTCTAACCTTCCTTTTCCTTTTCCAAGATATATTTAAGCATCCTGACTCCAGAGTTTTTCTCTTGAAATGGAGCTAAAATCTGCTAAAGAAGACCAGAAACATGTATATGGCTTACTGAAAGCATCCATATTAGGACTTTTGAAATGCTTGATTTTCTCTTGAAATTGGGTGTTTACTTTTAAAGGCCCAGGTTAGCTTTAGGTTTAATCTGATTTTAAACATCCTGGGCCCAATTCAATCCTTGGACTAATTCAAAATCCAAGGAAGATAGTGACTCCTTGAAAATTCCACTGGTAAAAGATAGTGAACACTGAAGAAGAGCTTCCCTGATACACAAAGTATGTTTATGAGCACAGAGGATGGAAAGATTAAGTAGAGACAAGACTTGGCAGAAATGATTCTCTCTTTAGAACATGGAGGTATTTCCAATCAGACCAAAGGCAAATTCTGTACCTCACAGCAACCTTCATTGTCTAGATTGGATTGTTTGTTCAAAATCATCCATTCCCCCTGGTCCTCGGGACTCTCTCCTGATGAGTTTGGACTTGGTCACGCAACTTGCTTTGGCTAATGTGAGCTGATGTGCTCAAGAAGATGCTTTACGTGCACATGTAAGTCAGTTCCTCTCTCCGTGAGCTTCAGCCCTCCACTCCAGTAAGAATATCCGCCCCCCCCCCGCCCCGCTTCTTCCTGGATCTCTGAATGTACAGACAGATGGACTGCAACTGAGTCAAATTAATCCAGCTATTCTCAATACACCCACAGCCAACCCAGATCCCTTGTGCAACAAGGGCAGAAGATAAAGATGAGTTGCTATAAGCTACTAAGATTTTGGAATTGTTGCCAGAGCAGAAGTTGGCTAAGACACCCTCTGTTTGATTTCCTCTTGGCCAAGAATTTTCATGGAATTTTTCTCTCAAATCCCACTGTATAACAATATTGCTTCTAGTACAAAAGAGACCAGACTTCCTAGTCAAATACATAATAATCCACAAGAACTTTGATTATCAGTTTTATCAGTTGAATCATTTGGTTTTTAAAATTTTTTTCAAAGGAAATCTTACGGTTCACCATCATATATAAGTAGAACTAGTCTACTTAAATGAGGAAATGAATCCCACCCTACTCCTCAGTTATAAATCCACTTCTCAAGAAGGAAGCCCCCTCACTTCAATCAAAGGCAGAATGGTGAGTGGCTACAATGTAATACTAAATTCTCAGGATGATACAACAAGGGTGGTACTATTATTAAAGCTATTACAAAGATGAGTAGTGAGAATCAGAGAAGTAACTTAATTATGATTTCTCAGGTAGAATGCAAGGGTCGAGCCACACTCAAAGCTAGAACTTCTGGCTTCTGTGGATGTATGTTATTTCCTAGCAGTACACTTCATAATGTGTCGTCCTTCAAAAATACTAAAAGCAAATGAACGAATAAGTGACTGGCTGAATAAATGAGCAAATGAATAAAACGAAAGATGCAAACAGTTTTGGAAACATATTAAAAGATATTTCTACAAGTTGTAAATCATATCTTGAGAGGAAAAAAAAAGAAATGCAAACCTTAATTCCTAAGTAAAAATACAGTACTTGTCAACTCAAAAGACAGTCTGAACTAAACTTATCTTTCCTACTTAGACCTTAAAATGTTGAAGAAAACTCAGCTCTTCAAAACCCACTTGCTTTTTATGTGGGTACATATGGCACCGTGGTTTGTAGTCCAAGCTACTGCTCTGTGCAATTCTGCTTGGAACCAGCACAGGAATCTAAATGTCAGGTCCCACGGATCAAGCACAAACAGTAAAAGACAGAAATCTCAAGACTACAGTCCAGTGAATCTTGACACGTACGTGTACACACCTGGGCGGCTACCATCCAGACTGACATACAAAACATTTCAGTTAATACCACCACTTCTTGGGTCACTACTGACCATAGATAAAACCACTATTCTTACCTCCATCACCACTGGTTAGTTCTGCCTTTTAGAAAACTTTATATAAATGGAATCATACCACATGCATTTTTCTGTGTTTGGATTCTTTCACCCAATATCATGTCTATGAGATTCATCCATGCTGGGTGATACTTTGGCATCATGTTGATAAGCTGTTCCCCAACCACTTTTCAGAGAATTGTCTTAGCATCCACTGAAGACTCATGTGCGTCAAAGTACTATTCTTTTTAATCCAACTGGTTTGTCAACCTAAGCCCATACATCTATGAGTGCCAGAGTCAAGAGAAATATTGACTGAGGATGCTTTTACCGTTCCCACCTCCATACTGCTTTTTTTTTTTTATTTTTTATTTTTTTGGGGGGGTACACCAGGTCAATCATCTGTTTTTATACACATATCCCCGTATTCCCTCCTTTCCTTGACTCCCCCCCCCCCTCGAGTCCCCCCCACCCTCCCCGCCCCAGTCCTCTAAGGCATCTTCCGTCTTCGAGTTGGACTCTCTTTGTGATACAACACCTTCCCACTGACTATTTTACAGTTGGTAGTATATATATGTCTGTGCTACTCTCTCGCTTCGTCCCAGTTTCCCCTTCACCCCCCGCCCCCTCCCATACCTCGAGTTCTCCAGTCCATTCTCTGTATCTGCATCCTTGTTCTTGTCACTGAGTTCATCAGTACCATGTTTAGATTCCGTATATGTGAGTTAGCATACAATATTTGTCTTTCTCTTTCTGACTTACTTCACTCTGTATGACAGATTGTAGTTCTATCCACCTCATGACATATAGCTCCATCTCATCCCTTTTTATAGCTGAGTAATATTCCATTGTATATATATGCCACATCTTCTGTATCCATTCATTTGTTGATGGGCATTTAGGTTGCTTCCATGTCCTGGCTATTGTAAATAGTGCTGCAATAAACATGATGGTACAAGTTTCTTTTGGGATTATGGTTTTCTCTGGGTATCATACTGCTTTTTATTAAAGTAATCTGGAACACAGGTCACAAATATTACAAGAATCACAATGAATATTCATTTATTTAAAAAATGTGGACTACTGCATTTAATCAGATGAGCATGTGGAACGACCTAGAATTTACTGCATGTTTAGTTGATAGGAGTGTCCACCACACACCCTGTATACATTTAGGCATCCTCATCCTCAGTTTTTAATTTAGATTTGTCACCAGGTGAGCTGGCGTACACAACTGAGCAGCTCACTCAAGAAGGGAACCAAGCCATTTGTGACTTGACACCATCATCAGTCTCTTCACAGGCATTTCAGCAGGACAGCCAGCTAACTGTTGTCACAACTGCACGTTCTAACTGTAGTACTTCGGAGCTGAAGCAAATCATGCACAGGTGAAGATGGTGGTCTGTTTAGGTTACACTTCTAGAGCCTGTTGAGCAGGGATGTTGGCAATTCTTTGTTTCTTAGCCCTTTGGTGGCTCCTGCAGACCATCGTATGGGGCCTTCCAATCTTCCCCCTGTGCTGAAGCATCCTTCCCTCAACAGAGACGCTAGGCAGATGGTGAAGGTGGTCCAACTCACCTTTCCTGAGCCAATGCAGAAAATGACAGAAGGCTACCTTGCTGGTGGTGTGCTTTTTGGCTCCAGTTTGTGACTACATTGGACGGCACTGCCTGAAAATCAGTCTGAACAAACTTTGATTCACTTTTCTCAAGATGCAGCCGAACCACATGTATTCCTCCCACACACTCTGCACCCCTCTAAGAGAAGTGGATCTCTTTCCAATAACTGGAGGAAATAAAAAGCTACACACTGAAGTCTCCGCCTAGCTCCTGCTTATCCAGTAGACAGTTCTTTGGAACTTTCACAGTGTTCCTCCAAATACTTCTCTAGGCACACACAGCCTATTGTGATGCTAGAGGTCCTTATACTGAAGAGATACAGCTCTACCGAAACAAAGGCAGTGCACAATTTACTGTTTTCTTTATCTTAAAAGCCCAACTGAAGTCCCTCTCATCTCTGCGGTCTTTTTAGTCCCGCCATGTAAGAACACTTGGGCTTGCTCTTCCTTTGCCTGGAAACACTCTTCCTCTACAGGAGGAAGGCTCACTCCTGCCCGTCTTCAGCAACTCACATGTCATCTTCTCCTGATGACTCTTTTTAAAACTGCAACACTCGCATTCCATATGCTAATCCTTTCCCCTGCTTTCATTTCCTCCTCAGCATTTATCAGTCACACCGCCACACTGTTATATTTTACTTGTACATTTCCTTTATGTTGGAGTAGAAGTGGGGAGTTGCCTGCTTTGTTCTCTGCTGTATCTCCAGTGCCAAGGACTGTGCCTCACACAGTGCAGACCCTCAATAAGCACATGTTAAATGAAAGCCTCACCTCCTTATCACCATCCCCATCGTAAAGACAAGGAGACTGAGGTGCAGTGATGTCATTATCATGCCTGGGGCTGGACAATTCCCGACCAGTGGCGGAGGCAGGGTTTGACTCCAAGCAGGTGGACTCTTAATTACGTGCCAGATCTTCGGTTCTAAGCTCTTCATGTGGATTATGTTATTTAATTTTTGTTATTTAACTTTTCACAAACTTTCTAACTATGATTCCCATTGTACACAGACCTCTGTGTCGCGGTCTACAGAGGTGAATTGGTTCACTCAGCTGGCAAATAGCAGAGCTGGGATTCAAACACAGCCGATCCAACAGCTCTTTACTAAACCACCAAATCCACCAAATGAATATACGGAAAAGAATCAGAGGCCATCATTCCTCAGTTAGGCATTGCTATTCCTAAGGTGGGTCGTGAAGGATGAGCAAGGGCTTTGTGAGGCAAAGAAAGGAAAGATGAATTTCCAGACCAAACACACCCTACAGGAGCACAACCACAAAACTGCAGTTTGGTACAATAAAAACCTGAGGAAGAGCCGTGGTGAAGAGGGTGGTGGTGGAAAACAGACAAAGCATGAAGCTGGAGCAGCTGGACCGGGGCGACATCCTACAAGGCCTGGTGTGATGCCGTCAGGAGTTAGAGTGACTCATGAGGTCTGTAGAGCATATACTAAGAGGTTTTAAGCAGATAAATGGAAGGGTCACATCTATGCATTAGAAAGATTATTCTATAGGCCAGTGGTTCTCAATCTGGGGGAGATCTTGCACCCCCCTCCTTCCCAGGGGAAAAGATTTCAAAGTCCGGAGATATTTTTGGTTGCTAAAACTGGGAGGTGCATCTAGTGGGTAGAGGCCAGAGATGCTGCTAAACATTCTACAGCGAACAGGACAGGTCCACAACTAAAATGTTAACTAACAGTGCAGAGGCTGAAAACCCTGTTACAGTAAAAAGTAAAAGGAGGGAATGAACAAGGCAGATGCAACTGGAGAGTGCTCTTCACACAGAGCTGATGAGAAGGGCATCCTCTGGAGCTGAGCGGCACACATTTGACTTGGCCATACACGGTGGACTTAACCATAGGGAAGGAAGGGAACGTGACCAGAGGGTGGAAATGACATCTACAGAGCCCAGGAGACAACCAGGTAATAAATAGATATGACTTTAGCTTAGGTTACAAAGGGAGGAATAGGAAAACAGGGAGAGATTTAAGAGCTACTTAATTACTATGCAGTTCTTGTTTTCTAGTTTTCTGAGTATCAAAAATCCAAAGTACTATGAGTCCCTCAAAGGAAAGAAATATTCAACACTCTCCAAAATTTCTGATAAATCTTTAAGTGTGCCATCCAATTAGGAATTCCAAAAAAAGGACTGACAAATTAATTTGGCTGTTTAACGCCATATTCCAGATGTCATATTCGTCATAAATGATAGTATTCACTGAAATAAATGTTTAACAGCCAGTGAGTAACAAAGTGGCCATACTTTAAAAGTTTAATTTGCTACTGATATAGTTTTGCATTAACAACTTGGAAAAACAAACTACACGATTCAATTTTCCAAATGGATTATTTTGTAACTAGATGGAGAAACTGTTGAAATTTCTTTCAGTGTTTCAAGGGAAGATTAATACAATCGGATTTTTAAAAGTACATCCCCTTGAGGCACTGGTATATTCCTGTCAGAATTATGCAATTAGTCAGCATTGTGTGGGAATATTAAGTATGTTTCTGGTGTGCTGCAAAGTCAAAAGCCATTTAGGAAAACAAGGATGTGATTTTCAATTTTTCCCCTTCTTTTGCCAACAGTAATTTACAGATGATGATTTATTTATGTTTACAGAGTGAAATGGAGACTGCTACCTAAAAGGCAATTTTTCCGCCTTGCTTTTGTAGGCTATATTCTAATTATTTTTCCCCTTGTGCCACTAAATGAATTAAGTGAGCAATTCACTTTGTATATGCAAATTGTGAAGCTCTGAAGAAGCTTCAAATTATTTCATTCTAAAAATAAATGAATAAATAAAGCCATCCTCCTACGGAAAGTGAAGAGGCATGTCTCCCTTTAACTTTTGTAGGCTGCCTTTGAAAATAAAAGTCATGTAAAAGCAATCCATTTCTGGGTCCATAATGTTTTCTCAAGTACAGGATTAATAAAATAACCCATTACATTATTATTATTGTTATTACGTTATTATTATCTGCTGAAATTTTCAGAGCACTCTAAAAAGCTCTAATAAACCTTTCCATTAAAATTTTGCAAAAGACTTCTTATAATGTGTCCCAAACCTTTAACTTTTTCATATTGTCTTTCCTAAAAAAAAGCACCAATGGTTTTAATGCAGTGCCAGTAAGCAGGGACAGACAAATAAGGAGAGACATCCCCAGTTCTAATCAAAAGTTGTCAGCATAAAACATTTCTATCCACAAGTCTCCCCTCAGGACCTGGAACACAGCAGTTTAAGCAAACATTTTGTAAAAGATTTCTTAAGAAAGAACCAGTCTAGACAGTTATATCCCAGCCCCCATAGAGATGGTTTCATTCTTTCCAAAAATACCTACGTGCCCTTGGTCACTTAAAATAAATTGGACTAGCGCCTGTCTGAGGTATAAATTTGGACTGTCTCCCCTGAAGAGTGGAGCTTTATTTGTACACATGAAATAACTGAAATAATCTGTTCATCGTGTCTTCCTTAAAAATAAAAAGCCACACACACATCTTACGCTGAAAAGTCTGCATCTGAAACTTACAGAGAGAATGGAGTCTAGAGTGAAGGAAAGGGCACTTTCCCAAGCTTTCCGTGAGTGTGGGATTTTGGATAATCTATCTGGAGACAATTTGGCAGTAGCTACAAAAATGTTAAAGGTATGGGATATTAGCTGACCATCTCAAGTCTAAGACTTTTCCTCCCAAAAAGAGTAGCATAAGCATATAAAGATAGATGCACAAGTTTTTCACCATACTAGAATTTACAGTAGTAAAACATTAGAAACCTTTTTGCCCATCAATTTGAATATTTTTAAACAGATTGTGGTGTATCAATATTAAAGAGTAGCCTAGAACTGTGAAATTAATGAGGTGTAGCCACTAATTATTGACTTAGAATTATAGTCAAACCATGAGAGAGAGGGTGTAATTAATGTGACCATTTATTTTATCTCCTAAACCAGAATATTCTGAATGTGAAAGAAGTTGCTACTATAAATTATGTAAAGACTACAGGGTCATCAAAACATCCTGGGGAAATCTGTATTTATGGTCTCCTTAAACACAGTATGCATAGTATGTACTGAATTACTCCATTTTTGCTTTAAAAATGTGATCTATATGTGCGTCAGAATATGCTTCTATCTGTATAGAGAGAGAAAAGAGTCTGAAGAGTACACATCAATCTATTAGTATTTTTTCTCCCTGCGGACAGGGACTAGGGCCAAGGTAGGATTAATTCTTTCGTTTTACTTCATACACTTCAGAATTATTTACATTTGTTACAAGGAACATGCAGGATGTTTATGATTTTTAAAAATAAGAGTGACAAGCAAAAAAGAAAAAGAAATCTGCAAAGAATGGTAAAATGGGCTAAGTGGACCTCCATCTTTTGCCAACACATCCTTTGCCAAACTCACTTGGTCGACAATATTCTGCAGTTTCTCCCACATCCAAAAACCATTTGACTAATTTTTTACCAACTTGAGAAAACCCACCCTTTTCCTTTTGACGTTATTTACAGAGAGCTTCTGTGTGTTCTTGGATTATAGTCAAGTGTCTCCACATAAACACAAGTGTGAAATCACACAGATCAAGTCCTGGAGATACAGGCTTTTAAGAAATTATAAGAATGGGGAGGAAAAAGCATTTACATTCAAGGAACTTTGTAGCGAATTTGTTTTTGTCTTGTTATTTTCCTACGTGCATATTTGTTTCTTAAGATTATAAAGTCAAACTAACAGACCAGTGACAGACTAAACAGATTACATTTCCATAAACCCACAAAAACCTGAGGTTATTTCCAAAATGGAAGGACAACTAATCATTTCAAATGATTAGTCAAATAATTGTGGGGTAGGAGAAAAGTAATTTAAACTAGATGATTGTTTTATCAGATTACAGGCCCAAAATGACTGGTTTACACACAAGTATTTAATTCAAAAGGGCTTGAAATTTAATCCAAATTAAATGAAATAATCACGTATAAACTTAAAACATGTACAGGTTATGGAGGCTGAACATTACAAAATGCTGATGAAAGAAGTTTTCAAAATTCAAATAAATGGAGTAACCATATTTATGAACTGAAAGACTTGACATAGAAAAGATGTCAGTTCTTCCACAATCTGATCTATAGGCTTAATATAATTATTTTCAAAATTCTAACGTGGCTTTCTGTGAGCACAAAGAGGCTTCATTTAAAACTTTATGGAAAGGCACTAGAATAGCTAAAACAAACTTAAAAAAAAAAAAAAAGAATAAGTGGAAGCAATCATTCTACCCAGTATTTAGGCCTAGTAATATGATACATGGCTCAATGAAAAAGAAAAGAGAACCCAGGAACAGACCTCTGCTAATACACCCAAATGATTTTTGATAAATGTGCAAAAGTAATTCAGTGGGAAAAAAATAATTTTTTCTTAACAACAAATGGTATTGGAATAATTGGGCAACCATAGGTAAAAAGAATGAAACTCAACCTACATCTCACACCTTATACGAAAATTAAATTCAATGAATCATGAACTTAAATATATTACTTAAAACCACGAAATTTTATAAAAAGAAAATGTTCAGGATCTAAGATTAGGCAAAGAGTTCTTAGACTTGACTGCAAAAGTGTAATCCATAAAAGTAAAAATTCGAACACTGGACCTCGTTAGAATTAAAACTTTTGTTCTGCAAAAGATCCTGTTAAGAGGCTAAAAGATAAGCCATGGAAAAGGAGAAAACACTTCCAACCATCTATCTGACAAAAGACTAGAATGTAGACTGTATAAAAAATCAACAAAACTCAATGGTTAAAAAAAAATCTGTTAAAAATTGGTAAAAATATATGAAGAGATATTTCATAGAAAAGATACACGGATGGCAATGAAGTGCATGAAAATATGTTCAACATCATTAGCCGTCAGGGAATACAAATTACAACCACCATGAGATGTCACTATCAGAATGCCTAAAATAAAGATAGTGATATCACCAAATGCTGGTGGAGATGCAGAGACGCTGCATCAGTCAGTCACTGCTGGCGGGACTGGAAACGCCACAGCCACTCCGTAAGACAAGCTAGCAATTTCTTATAAAAATAAACATGCAGCCACCATGTGATCCAGGAGTTGCACCCTTGGGAGTTTATCCAAGAAAAATGAAAACTTTATCCATAATAATGAAAAACTAGAAACAACTAGTTCTTCAGTGGCTGAATGCAGATAAACTGTGGTAACCTACACTATGCAACACTGCTTAACAATAACAGGGATGGACTACTGAAACACACAACAACTTGGATGAATCTCAAGGGGATTACATTGTTCACAGCAGCACGTTTAAAATAGCCAAGACATGGAAGGAACTCGAGTGCCCATCAACAGACAACTGGATTAAGAAAATGTGATGCACAGACACACACACACACACACACAGACACACACACACACACACACACACACACACACACACACACACACAATGGAATATTACTTAGCCATTAAAAAGAATGAAATACCGCTTTATTTTTGTTTTTATTTTCATTACTTTTGGAGGTAGATCAAAAGAGATCTTGCTGCAATTTATGTCAGAGTATTCTGCCTATGTTTTCCTCTAAGAATTTTATACAAGCAGAAATAGAGTCACAGATGTAGAAAACAAACTTATGGTTACCAAAGTGGAAAGCAGGGGAGGGATAAACTGGGAGATTGGGATTGACATCTATGCACTACTATATATAAAACAGATAACTAATAAGAACCTACAGTATAGTACAGGGAACTCTACTCAATATTCTGTAATGACCTACATGGGAAAAGAATCTGAAAAAGAGTGGATACATGTATATGATTCACTTTGCTGTACACCTGAAACTAACGCAACACTGAAAAGCAACTATACTCCAAAAAATATTAATTGAAAAAAATACTGAATCACTATGCTGTACACCTGAAAATAACACAATATTGTAAATCCACTATACCTGAAAGAAAGAAAGAAAGAAAGAAAGAAAGAAAGAAAGAAAGAGAGGTTAACTAAAAAGTAAAAAAGAGAGAGAAAGAAAAGAGAAAAGGGAAAAGGGAAAGCAGATTTCCCAAACCCAGGGCCAGCACACCTCCCACCACATTATTTGCCTTGGTCTCAAAAACAACAGATGATCGCCTTTCCACTTAGATTTCTTCCCAGTTGTTCTTTATCTCACAAAATAAAACCTATGCACAGAAACTCTCAAACCCCCTTCTGGTTGGTGTGAGCAACTTTGATTTGCAGAGTGAACACAATAAACTTGTGTTTCACAAGAAGGTCAGCAACTATAATACTTAAAATCCCTGGAGTCTTACGTCTCAGACTCAGACAGTGATGTATGTCAATTATTTCTCAATAAAACTGGAAAGAAATAAAAAATAAAGTCACTGGAGTCTTAATATTGTTGCAATTACAGTTAATCAAATTCACAGCCGTCTCTGACAGCTGGGGTACTCCAGGGGTGCTTTACGGAAGAAGTGAAGACATGAAAAATAAATGGCTCTGTACGTGCATTATTCATATATTTATTTTCCAATTTTTGTACAAGAGCACCTTTAGCTACCTTGCCAGTGAGGAAAGCACCAAGTTTTAAAATTGTACAGTCGATTTCTCGTTTTAGAAATTTCAAAAAAGAATCACATATGTAAAACTGGCATTTTTTTCATAATAATATTTTTAAAAGTGAAACAAAAGAAGCCCTATATCCCCATAAATGCTACAGATGTCCTATAGGAGAGACATGGGTGTCTATGCCACACCACCTCCATGTTGATCAAACAGCATCATGTACAGTCCTTCATTTCTTTTGGAAATTGCTTTATTTGTATTCAAATAAACTCTGAAATCTGGTCACGGTGTGCTACTTATCACCCTGGTATTTTATTATCAAGATTCATAAATTACACAGCATTTAGATAAAAAATGCATATCTCAGAGTTACTCCAGCTTTTTATATGCCCCCGAGAGATTAATACTAAATGTATCAGATCTAAAAGAGTAAGGAGGATGAATCGGCTACAGGAACTCATCAAGGGCTTGGAGGCTTAATGCAGATAATTCTTCTGTTCTAATGCTTTGAACTTTGGTTAATGATTATTATAGATGAAAGAGAATGTGGCTTACCACATTCCCCAAAGATTTACATATTAAATTCCAAAGCCAGCAGGTAGAAGTCTGGGAAATAGGGCAAGTTTGTCCTCAATCTCCCCTTACTTGTTTCCCATTCAAGGGGAATCTTTTCCATCCATTTTGGTTTTATATTTGAGTCTGTCCTCATAAAACTTCCCAGTCCTGGCTTTCTGTGCTCCCATCACCATGCACCCCATTTCCTCCAAATCAAAATTCCTTTTCCTGGTTTCAGATGTCTCAAGATTTTCTGATAAGCTAAATAAAAGTATGACACAAAGACATCTACATGTATTCCATGTCCTCTATCGATAATATTCAAGCTTTTCAATCAATAGTTTAAAAAGTGTCTGCTATGTGTTAGGCTCTGATAAGGAGTAGAAGCAGACCTCCTCTCCTCCCCTCAAATCTCTGCCCTTGTGGAGCTTGGTTTTTGGTGGCACTGCAGTAAAGACAATAAGAAACAACTAAGTAAACGTGTGTAGCGATAAGAACTCAAAAGAAAAATAAAGGGAGATGGAGAGGGAGGGTGTTCAAGGATTCCATTTTAAATAACAGGGGCAGGGAATGGTCACACTTAGAGGAGGAATTTGAACAATGACCCGAACAAAGTAAGGTCATGAGCTATGCGGATATTTGTGGGGAGAGCCTTCCAAGGAAAGGCAAGAGCAAGTTCGAAGGCAGGAATGTGCCTGGCATGTTTACAGAGAGCAAAGAGCCCAGGGTACCTGTGGCAGAGTAAAGTGGGATTAGGGAAACTGCGCAGATGAGGTTAAACAGGAGACAGGGAGTCACATGTGTGATGTGTAGGCCATTATAAGGACTTGGCTGAGGGTTCTGAGCTAGAGTATCATGCTGTAATATAAGTGTTTGGAATAGACTCTAGAGGGCTGGGAACTAGGCAGCCTGGTGGCTTGGACCAGAGCGGTAGCAACAGAGCTTGTGAGAAACATTCAGTCTCTCTGCATGTTGAACACAGAGCTGACACCATCTGCTGATGGACTGGAGTTGGGGAGCGCCTATAAAATACTCCTCACGTATCCTCTTTCTTCTCTTGGTTATGTATCGCTCTGTAAGCAAAATATAGCCTATTTAGTTTTCTACATTCAAAAAGGTAGGTACATGTGGAGCCCTATGGCAAGGACACAGAACAAAAGAAGTCCCTGGACTGAGTCCAATAGCAGTTGTTGACATGGGCTCTCCTGACCTTGGCTGAACAGCCCCCGACTCCTTACTAGGTAAAATATTCATTATATAGCAATCTGACCAATCACATAACGCCACCCTTCCAGCAGGAAATCTTTTCATTTTGAGAGTACAAAAATTGGCTGCAAGCCCACAAAAGGGTCGGCTCTCCATGGTCTGCCAGGAAGTTGTCCTGCTGTCTTTAGAGCGTCCCTTCTCTCTAAGAAACTCTTATCTTCCTTACATCCTGCCTTGTGTCTGGAAATTCTTTTCCAACCCACGACAGTACAGGGGATTGTGAAGAATCAGCTATTTCTGGAAATATATGCAACTCACCAAAACAAGGAAGCACTGATCAACATCAGTGGCCACGCACAATGAGAAAACAGAAGTCTGACGGTGTCCTAGTCCATTCAGGCTGTTGTAACAAATTACCACAGCCTGGGTGGTTGAGAAACAACAGAGATTTATTTCTGGAGTCTGGGAAGCCCAAGGCAGGGGTGCCGGCCGATTCAGAGTCTGGTGAGGACTTGTATCCTGGTTCATAGATGCTGTGTCCTCACATGGTGGGAGGGAGGAGGGAGCTCTCTGGGGTCTCTTTGATAAGAGCACTAATTTCATTCGTGAGGGCTCCACTCCCATGTCCTAATCACCTCCCAAAGGTCCCACCCCCAAATATCATCACACTGAGGATTAGGTTTCAACATACGGGAGCAGGCATGCAAACGTGCAACCCAGCGCAGATGGCGATTATGAAGTCATAGACTGTCTGGGGTTCTCGAGAGAAAAGCTGATGTATAACCACAAGCTCTGGCCACCTAGGACATGCAGCCTTTGGATGACCTTGTTAATTATAGCGTGAAGGCAATGAAAAATGAATGATTTTCAACCACAGCAGAAAGTCTAGTCACCAGGAAGTGATGGACCTGAGAGGTGGCAGGGAGGAATCAGTGCCAGGTAAGGAAGGGGAGAATGGAAGTGCCTCTGTCCTTATCCTAGAGATAAACTAAACACCCCTTTGGGCATCTTGAGCTCTGTTTTAAGGCAAGACCTCTCAAGTAAAAATGAAGCACGGCATTCCTATATCATTGTTCGCAATCTTGCTACTACGAGAACAGACACCAGGTATGCATGGGATAAATGGGACATATTATATCTGGTCCAAAATGACTGGACATCAATAGTTTCAGGTGTTATAGAAATGGAGAGACTGGCTCAAGATTACCTTCAAAGGTTCAAAGTTATGCGATCCCTGGCTTCCTGGATAGCCACTCCTAAATAATAGATTTGCAACAACTCCTTCCTGAGGGCAAAAAAATATTTACTTAAATAGTGGTAATATCTGGCATATGGAAGATAAATAGTAGAGGAAATCCAGACTCATACAGAAGTATACTTGGGTTCTCCTTTGGAGAGAAGGAAGGCTGGAAGTGGGGCTGACCTTGAAAGGGAGAACTTCGTTATGAAATAGTGGGGAAAGGAAACACATGGAAGACGCTACTCCTGACTCCCTTTCCTACTTATCTCAAAGTCTTGCTTAGTGTTTTTCCTTCCCTTATGTCTGTAGAGATGCACCTATAAACTATAAAGCACAGCATACTCTTTATGTCTCTAAGTTGAAAAGGAATACACCTTGTTCTCCTGCTTTTCATCATTGTATAAACCAAGATGTCAACACGGGCCCTTAGGAAGATGCTGGAAAGTCACTACTTCTGGAGAATTTGCACAAAAGGAGAGATTATTCACTTTCCCTCACCTAGCTAAATTTCTGGGCTAGTGGGTCCACCTCTTTCCAGCTTCTTCCCCTCCCTCCTCACCCCATTTCAAGCACTGACTGAGGATCTTCTCTGTATCAGTTACTGTGACAGACGTAATGAGATTGAATCCTGACCCCCAAGGCGCTTCAATGCTGGGAGGAGGGCCTACTAACACAAACTGAAAACTTAGCAAAACATGGTCATTTCTACGCAAGAGATTGGAAAAAAACACTAGCAGGAAACCAGAAGAGGGACTTCACATCAGTCAATTATTTTAAACAATAAGCAAGAAGATATTATTTTAGAGATGTTTTGTCCCTGGAAAAAGTATTGTTCGTAGCTTTGTTAAAAAAGCAAGACAAGTTTTCAGACTTGAAGAACTTGAGTTCCCTAGTTAGGAACAGATTTCGGGAAAGCTACAACAATCGAGATTTACCTTATGATAACATCTAAAATATGCGGCACGTTCATCGGAAAATTTCTCCAGTCTTTTCGGACCTTTGCTTGAAGCTTTCTTGAATACTAACCAACATCGTTGATAAATCTGGAAGGAAATACAAAGACAGCACTCAGCATCACTACGGACTCGGATATTACTGGCATTTGCATTTAAATGTTTTCTTTTTGATGTTTTCACCTGTAAAATATTCATAAGCCATAAATGTGATATTGCTTTGGGAAAATAAAATTTTAAAACCCCAAATTGTTTCCACAATGGGTGTATTGTGTCATTCAGAAAATCACTGGAATCAAAAGAAAATAAGTATTTGGAGGCAAATTTCTTCATACTTTGACAATAACATCAGTAGAAACATTTCAGAAAAAGTCCTAGAAATAAAAATCCTGAATCAGCGCAAATAATATAAGCATTTACAGCACATGCTCTAATTTCAAATGCCATTATATGTGGAAATCATAGGCCTGATATATGCCAAAGACTTTAAGTCTGAGAAAGAGACAGTCCCTGTGTGTCATGTGACAGCCCTCAGAACTGATGGTCAGGAACTGAGCCAGACACTAGATAAGCTAATAAATCCTGATGAACACCAACCAGATTCTCCCTCAGAAAATTCAACCCAGAGACTCAAAAATTATTGGCATGCTGGCGTGCAGTCCAAGTTAATACTGTAAAAAGTTAATACTGTAAATTAAAGGAAAGAGAATTCTGTTATTTCTTAAATATCTAGAGATAGCAGTAAAATAAATAAAATCCATTCTATTGGCTTTCATCCTGCATAGTCACTGAACTTATCAAGAGTCATAAAAACATGGAGACAAAAGTGGAAAAGCAATGGCGGGAGGGTAGCCCTTTAAACAAATGGTGCTGAAATACCTGAATATCCATAGGGAATAAACAATACCTGAACCCAAAACACTCATATAAAAATTAACTCAAAATGGACTTAAATATTAAAAAGAAAAAAACTATAAAAGTTTAGGGGGAAAAAGCAGGAAATGTTTGGCATCATAGTCTGAACATTCTTAGACGTCATACCAAAAACAGAACCCATAAAAGAAAATGCTGCCATGCTGTACCTTGTCAGAATTTAAAATTTGCTATGTGAAAAATTCTGCTAAGAGAACAAAAAGACAAGCTACAGACTGGGAAGAAATATTTGCAAACCACATACCTGAAAAAGGATTAGTATCTGAATATATAGTCCTCAAATCTCAGTAGTAAAGAACCAAACCATCCAATTACAAAATGGACAAAAGAGAGAGAGATTCCACCAAAGAGAATATACAGATGATCAAGAAGCCCATGAGAAAATGTTCAACATCATTAAGCCTTCAGGGAAATGTAAATTCAAACCATGATGAAACATCACTACACACCCATCGGATTGGCTGTCATAAAAAATAATAATAATAATGCCACCAAATGTTGACAAGGACGCTGAGAAACTGGATCACTTATACTGTAATATATTGCTGGTGGGAACGTAAAATGGTACAGCTCTGAAAGAGTTTGGCAGTTTCTTAAAAACTAAGCAAGCAACACAGGACTTAACAGTTGCACTCTTAGGACTCTGTGCCAGAGAAATGCAAACTTGCCACATACAAAACAGTGTGAACATGAACGTTCATAGCAGCTGGGTTTGCATCAGCGCAAAACTGGAAACAAGCCAGCTATTCTCCAATGGGTAAATGGTTAAACAGTTTGGGAAACATCTGTATCATAGAATACCACTTAGCTACAAAAACAACTTGAATGCATCTTCAGAGAATGATGGTAGGTGGGGGGTGGGGTGGGGAAGCCAAACCCAAAAGGTCACATACTGTATGACTGCATTAATGGCATTCTTGAAATGACAAAAATTATAGAAATAGAAATGAGATTAGTGGTTATCAGGGGTTAGGGATGTATGAGGAGGGAGCAGAAGGGAGACGAGGGTGTCTATAGGTAACACGAGCGATCCTGGCAGTGATGAAACCGTCCCGTATCTTGACTCCATGAATGTCATTATCTTGGTTATAATATTGCACTGTTGTTTCAAACATGTTACCACCAGGGAAAGTGGATAAAGTGTATAGGATCTTTGTGTAATACTTCTTACAACCACATGTGAATCTACAGTTATCTTAAAACAAAATGCTTATAAATTTTTAACAAAAAATGCAGAGATATTTAACCAAGATCTTAAACACTACAGCCTAATCTAATAACAGTTACCTGCTTCTTTTGCTATCGGACTGAAGTCTAATAAACCACTAGACTAAGTAATTTTAGAAAGCCGAGTGGCGAGAGTCATTGGTAAAAGTTTTAACACAGAATCCTTTTCAGGATAGAGAGTCAGCCATGAAAATTAACATTTTCAGGGCAGTGGTTGGCAAAGAGAAGACCGACCAACATCTCGCTGATGTCTGAATAACAGATGAGATCACCAGCTCCCTTAAAACCTAACCACCAGAGAGAGGACTGTCATTACAGCAGGAATGACAAGTCACTCTGATCATTCAAGTAAAGGATATGGAAAATAGGTTTCTCACCATCATTCTATTACTGGCAACCCCCTTCTCCTGGACATGGCCCTGAAAGTGTGTTAAAGATAGCACGCTAAAATATGCAAGAAATATGCCTACTATGGGGAAAAATATTTTCACTGAAGAAGATATTTTATATTTCCTAATTATGCCCCAACTTTTAGACCCAATCTTGAATGACAGCATTTCTACTTAAAAAAAAAAAGAAAAACCCCAAAAACTAAAACCTTATTCATCTTCTTCACAATCAAACCACTGCTGCCTGGCTGCTGTCTGAAGCAAAGCTACAGATTCCTCACTTTCAGCATGCCTAATGATTTCCATCTTCAATTCATCCTAATACACTCAGGGGATTTTGGTTTTTCTTTTGTTCTATTAAGTAGTAAGAGCAAAAGTGCAATGTTATAATCAAATAACTACACAAGTACTATCATATAAGTTCACAGGCAACATTGCTTACAACTATTGCCTGGAAAGTCACCACGGAACAGATTAAAACATGTTGGTTCATCAGGAGATAAGGAAAACCCCGAAACTTGGTTTATGAAAAGGGAGTTCAGTGATTCTCAAGCGTAGGTCCAGCTTCACTCAAGATAATTGTTAATTATGCAGATTCCTAGAGATTAGCCAAGGTCTACTGCATCACAGCCTCTTGGGGTGGGGCCAGACAAATTGGCTCTTTACCACATTCCCCAGGGATTTCGTTTGTAATTTGCAAACCAATGCCATGAATATTCATAAAGACTTTCAGACAACCCAGTGCTTCCCACGTGGGACTACGAACAAAAGCCCTCCAGCAAATTCTCCATTCGGGACAAGACGAGGGCCTCTGAGTTGTGTGGTTTCCAACAAGTGATGAACAGAGGCCTTGGACGTGGAGCAGCGTGAGATGCCACCTTGGGACACAGTGAAGGGGAAAGTGGAATCTGCTGAACTACAGTAAACTCCCCATTTCACCTGCCCTATGCTCTCGGTCCCAAGAACACAAGAGCCACATGGTATCAGAGGGTTAAAAACTTGTCCTCGAGGGGCTACGCTGGAGCTCCAGTGGTTAAGACTCTGTGCTTCCAGTGCAGTGGGCATGGGTTCCATCTCTGGTCAGGGAACTGAGATCCCACACGCCACGCAGTATGGCGGAAAAAAAAAAAAAAAAAAAAAAAAAAACCCAAAAAACAAACAAAAAAAAACCCTTTTCTTTGATATTTCAGTATTGGTTAGAGGAAATGAAACACTGACTCACTGAACATGGGTACAAGTGGAGACTAGTTGGAGTAACACTGACATCGTTAAAAGGACCCCAATTCGAGAATAATCTCATTTGCTTAACAGCATAGGGCAGTTTTTTTTCCCTCAAATTAATTCATTCAACCATCTCCTTCCTATTTTATCTAACACACCTACTGACCCTCTATAGTATTTTTTCATTAACATTTTTCTTTCCACTGACTTTTTTTAACTAAAAAGTTTTTATTTCAACCATAATAGCAAAGTGTAGTTTCACTGGCCATAAAGAGTAGGTAACCCTAATGATAGCTATACTCTTAGAGAATCTGATGACAGAATAATTTCCACGCTGAAATATCTCACCTCCTATGCATCAGGGTTCTACATTCTTGGCACTGTTGACATTTTAGACAACGTAATTTTCCGTAGTGGGAGGGGTGGGGCTGTCCTGTGTGTTGCAGGATGTTTAAGAGCGTGTTTGGCCTCCACCTACTAAATGCCAGCAGCATGCTCCTCCTACCCTGTTGACAACCAAAACTGTCTCCAGACGTTTCCAAATGTCCCCTGCGGGACAAAGTCAGAACCACTGCTATAGATGAATGCAAGCTGATCTGAGATTGCGGAGCTGAAGCATCTGAGGTTGTGTGAATATCGTCAAAGTCCTGGATTGGGACAAGTCAGTCCACACAAACCACTGACGACCTGGCTGGCTGGATGTCAGATTCAGCAGTTTCACGAAGAGCTCCTTCAGTGTGTATTTTGTTGTTGGTGGTGGTGGTTTTATTACACCTAATTTTCAGCCTTAAATTGTCACCAACCCATATATGATATTTTTTCCATTGTCTTCCCTTTCTTTAAAACCTGATATCCTTAATAAACACTTAGCTGTGGCTTCGCATCCCTGGCATTTTCACTAGCAACTTTTCCTAACAAAGACTAGTCTAGTAAATTCACCAAGATTTCCAGGGCCAAGGAATAGCTGAAACAAGAATTTGCTTGGAGTTCCCAACTTCATTAGCAGTCCATCACAATGTCTTGAACAACAGAGTCACAAACTAAACTTCTATAGGATGTGTCTTCTTTTTTTTTCTTTTTTTTCAGCCATGCCGCTCAGCTTGCGGGATCTCAATTTCCCGACAAGGGACTGAACCCTGGGCCACGGCAGTGAGCACAGAATCCTAACCACTAGGCCACCAGGAAACTCCCTACAGGATGCATCTTATGAAGATAACAGCAAGTAAATTCTGGTCACAAAATTTCTGTCCAAAGGAAAATTATATACTGCCTTTATACAAGCTAAAGAAAAGCAGAAAGCCTAAGTAAGATGTAACCATTCAGGATTTTACAGTCTATTGCAAGAGTCAGCAAACTTTCTTCTGTAAAGGGCCAGACGGTAAATATTTTACTCTTTGCGGGTCACAGGCCTTTGCTGCAACTACTGACCTCCGCAGTTGTAGCATGAAAGCAGCCATAGGATATATGTAAATGAATGGTGTGGTTATCTTCCAATAAAACTTTATTTAAAAAATGAGGCAGTGAGACAGAAGAGGCCCACAGATTGCAGTTTGCCAAGCTCTGCTCTTCGGTAGTATTTCTCTCAACTGTTCAAGCTCAGGTCACTTTTTCATGAACATAAAACTTCCTTGACCCGTCTCTCCTTGGGGAAAGAGGGGAAGAAATACTCCCCAGGTAAGAATCCGTATATATTCCTTATCTCCCTCCTCGCCAAATTTAACCTCAATCAAATTCTATTAAATGTTGACTTGATGCCTTTCAACACCCTCCACCATGTACGTCCACACGTTTCCGGTCTCGCTGTCCACTGCTGGGACCCACTGCTCTACAGTGAATGCGGATGCTGTCCTAAAGAGGTCTTTTACGGGCAGAGACATTAGCATCTCACCTCTAGCCTTGGGATATAGTTAGCTTTCTATTTTAAAAAAAATAAATTTATTTATTTATTTTTGGCTGTGTTGGACCTTCGTTGCTGCGTGGACTTTTTCTCTAGTTGTGGCGAGTGGGGGCTACTCTTTGTTGCAGTGCACAGGCTTCTCATTGCAGTCACTTTTCTTGTTGCAAAGCATGGGCTCTAGGTGCTCGGGCTTCAGCAGTTGTGGCACAAAGACTTAGTTGCTCCGAAGCATGTGGCATCTTCCCAGACCAGGACTCAAACCCTTGTTCCCTGCATTGGCAGGGAGATTCTTAACCACGTGCCACCAGGGAAGTCTCTAGTTAGCCTTTTACAGTTATCATATTCGACACAGGGAAGGTGTACTTTGGGGGAAAAAAGGTAAACTAGGGCTGTTTTCCATTTTGCCAATATCCCCTTCCTGTAATCACATTGATTTTTCTCTTCCCAAAGCATTCTCTCCAATTCTAAAGATAAATCCTCAGCCATCTAATGTTAAATTAGCCTCATTTCTCACACTCTAACTCCACTTTTACCTGCTCTCCAAAACAAATCAAATATTCCTCTTATCCAGGGTGTTAACATCAACACCTAGCATTAGTCGAACCCTTTGTGCATGCAGAATGCTAATCCCTTTTTTGTGCATGATCTCAACTAACCCTACCAACAGCCCTATTAAACAAATGCTGTTATTATCCCCATTTTACAACGAGGAAATAAGGCCTCAGTGAGGTTGTATTACTCAAGGGCATGAAACTGGTAGAAAAGAGCCAGCATTCCAACCTTGGTTTGCCTGATTCTGAAGAACAAGCTCTTAACCATTCCTCCAGGATTTTTCCAGAAAAGCTGATCTCCTAGAGATGCACAAACTTATGCTGGGGTCGAGCTGTCTGTAAGAAGTTGATTTCCATGCTTATCATAGTCTAAAAAGAGACATCTAGTTGTAACCATATGCTCTTTCATCTGGACGACGGCTTTATCGTCTAGCTATTTCAGTGTGACATTTGCATTTGTGATTTAAAGTTCCCTGGCACCAAGTGTTCACCAAGAGTGATAGTTTTTAATGGAGTGTTACTGCAATTGGGGTCTGAAGACCCTATTCCAAGACTGCAAGGTAGCCTAGCAGTTTGTAAGATGTGCTTTCTTTTCAAAGAATTCCACACTCTCTCTCCTTAAGTGACAGAGTATTCAGTATCCTTGACTGCCGTCCAGAAACTCAAACGCCCGAGTATTTCTAACTATACGGTAAGAATCTCATGTAAGTTCTCAGTTTTTCTTGGCCTGCCTTCCCTTGCTAACCTTTAGTCTCTTATTATTCATTAGTTACAGCTTCAGTAAAGCACTGTCCTGGCTAACTGGCTCCCTGCTGGTGTGTGAAGTCAGCTCCCTGGAGCTGACCAGTCACTTCTCTAAGAGCGCCCAGCCCTCCACTTTGGCCACAGAAACCAGCTGCCGGCCCAGAGTCCTGAGCCCCTCTGTGACTGATGAAATACCACAATCCAAGTTCAACCCGACAGCCATAGAAGACGGTGCTGGGTGATGCAATCTGGAAGCAGAGGGATAATCCCCCCTCCATCCTGTCTGCCTGTGTCTACAGATAATCCTTCCACAAGATAAGAATTTTAACCTGGATGATCTCTGAGACCAAGATGGTTATACCTTTCTCGTCTTATGAGTGACTCTGTCATTATGGGATTTCAGAAGGGGACAGCTGAAGAGTATAAAAAACAGTTCTTTGGCATCGT
The DNA here is from genome assembly GCF_030028045.1 of Hippopotamus amphibius kiboko. NCBI lineage: Eukaryota > Metazoa > Chordata > Mammalia > Artiodactyla > Hippopotamidae > Hippopotamus > Hippopotamus amphibius. The sequence goes on from NC_080197.1 coordinate 7,616,895, forward strand.
TGAATTGTAACGGGTAGGCTGCCACCGATGCCACCTACCAAAATAATGAGCTGGTTGGGAATTATGTATTTTATGAGGGGAAAAAAATCTTTTTAATGAGTAAATAACATGACTCTATGCCTACCATTTATATATACCTTTCATTAGTAAGGAAAGAAATGCTAATTTGGAGAAGGTTGCACAGTGGGTAGCAAGGTACGTTTTAAATTCACCACAAAGAAAAATACCAGCAAAAATGGGATAATTAATCATAAAATAAAATTTGTATAAAGAGGATTAAAAATACTTCAAGAGCATCCACAGGCAATAAATTAGCTACATCAGTCCTCTGCGGATGGTGAAGTAAATTAGCACAACCTTTCTAAGGGCGAAATTATGCCTACCCTTTGACCTGGAAATACTATTTCTAGGAAACTTCCCCCCCCCCCCCCCCCCGCCGAGGAAATAATTAAGGAAATATGCAAACATATGGGAATAGCGGTCTTTGGCATAAAAACTGAACGCACTCTAAATGTTCCAGGGGACTGGCTTAATTAATTATGGCATATCCGTAAGCTGGAAATTGCCATCATTAAAAATGATGTTGTAAAATAATATTTGTACCATAGAAAATGCTATTAGTAAGTTATTAAGTAAAAAAAAAGCAGGTTGTCCTTGCTTTTTCATCTGTTGCTACTCCAGTATATATACTCATTCAGTAAATAGGGCCCAGTTGCTCATACAAAAGGATTGAGAGCTATATTTCCACCCTTCCCACCTCCACACACACACACATACACACACACACACACACACACAATGATGGGGGAAATTGCTTCAATGGAAAACCGTACATTCTCTAGCACACACACATCCAGTATTATCTGCTTCTGATTCTGTGGGAGCTATTCTACAACTCTAAACTGTAGATTACTGATAGAAATGCAAAATAATTCTAGTCCATAAAGATGCAAATTTTATCCTGTTCAGTAGAGATTCCATTGATTTCCCTCCCCCACTGTCACGAAGCTAGTTTTGCCTCCTTCGGAACATGCATTCGCTATGCTGGATATATACACATGCGGGTTCTTTGGATTCCCCTTAGAACTAGTTACTATAATTTTCTGCGTTGTTCTCTCAGTTAATGAGCTAAGTAGAATCTTCAACACATGCTCTTTCTACATCTATGAGAGTCACGATAAAAACAATTAATTGTTTTTAATATGCTGAAAATTTTTAACACAAGCCATCAGTCACAGAGTTCTGTGTATTTCACCTTCTGGCTAAACCTGGAATATCTTTATTTCTTCGCAGGGACCACCACCCTAATCTAAGCCATCACCTCCCGAGCTTCAGTTTTCCTGCTTTCGTTCTTGCCACTTCTCAATCCGCTTCCTTCAGTACATCTGGGGTGATCTTTATTTAAAACACTCATCTGACCACATCAATCCACTGCTTAAAGCATTTCTGTGGCTGCCTGTTGCCTTTGGGGTAAAAACCAAAGTCTTAACAAGACATTCCAGAACCTACAAAAACTGGCTCCTCCCTACCTTTTTGCCTTATTTGGCTGATTTCTTCATTTATATATTCTTCACTTATAACTGTATACATCCATTTTTTAGTACTAATCAAACAAGTAACATGAGGTTATTTGGAAAAACTCCATGGAATCAATATTGGCCGTGAGCTGTTCTAGCCACACGTTGGAAACCCTCCCTTTGTCAGACAAGGCTGACCGATGTAGAGAGCAGACACCAAAAGGGAGAAGTGATGGCTCCTTTCCTTCTCTCCCCAGTTCCTTTCTGTCCCTTGGATCCACAGAGTAGGAGGAAGAGAAGGGAGAAACAGGAGACCTGCCTGAAGAAGCCATACACAGTTATATGCCCTTATTGAGCTTCTACTGTCAAGCAGCCTTACAGAAAAAAACCAAACTACTCTAAAGAAATGCTAGAGAATCATCACTACTGGGTGATCATTCTATTCAAACAAAAAATCCGGGAGCTGATAGCATGCATTAATTCATTCAACAAACATTTATTGGGCGCCTACCATGTGCCAGGCACTGTTTAGGTACTAAGGACACAGCTGTAAACAATGCCGAGGAATCTGCTGCCTTCTCTGGGCTTACAGACAATCAGTAAGATGACAAGACACATGTGCATACATACGTGTGCGTGCGTCTTACAGTACACAGGTAACATGTCGTATGCTGTAAGCACCATGAAGGAAAATAAGCCAAGAGAGCAGATGAGAATTGCTAGTGGTGAGTATTTCAATTTTAAATAGGGTAATCGGGGAAGTTCTCAAAGAGAAAGCGACATCTGAGCGAAGACCTGAAAGAGACGGGGGGGTTGGGGGAACAGAGCGCCAAGCAGAAGCAGCAGAAAAGGGGCCTTGACACAGAAACATGCCTGGAGTGATGAAGCCATGAGAAGTCCAGGGAGTTCAGAGATGGTGGCGGCGGGCAGGCCTTAGGGGTCTTATGGTAAAGACTCTGATTTTTCTCTGCACAAGATGCGAAGTGAGATGAAGGGTTCTGAATGAAAGTAATAGAATCCAATTTATGTTAAGTACACTGCAGGGAACTAAAGGCAGAATCAGGGCAACTAGTGAGGAGGCTGCTGCTGCAATAAATCACATGGGAGGCGATGGCGCCTCCGGCCAGGATGGAGGTGGGGAAGGGGATGAGACGTGGTCTCAATCTGGACGTATTCTGAAAATAGAACCAATGAGACTCACTGATGAGACTGGATGTAAGGAAGAGAGTAAGGAGAGTCAGGGATAATTCCAAGATTTTTAGCTCAAGCAAGAAGAAGAATGGAGTTTCCATTAGCTGAGCAAGCAGGCCTGGAAGAAGACCAGGATCTGTAGGGAGGATGCGGAGTCTAATGATGGATACAAGGAGCTTGTCATGCCTCTTAAACATTTAAGTTTATGTACACGTTATATAATCAAACATGATGAACAGTCAGTTACTTGTGTGTATATATACACCTATTATACAAGATTTTATTGTAGTTTAAAATAAATTAATAACACTATCTTCCCTATAGGCCTGTTGGTAGGATGGAATGAGTTAGTGCATTTAAAGGGCTTGTATTGCTTGGGAAGCACCTCACAGAGGTCAGCAGCTCATACCATTCAACCAGGCAGTGATTTGCCTACAAACAAGGACAACACCCATTTTGGTTCCTTCATTTACTCATTAATTTCACGAATATTTACTGAGCATCTACTATGTGCTAGGACCTGTTCCAAGCACTGAAGAAATGACAAGGTATAAAGCAGAGTCCACAGAGTTCACTTTCTCCCATCAGAGACAGATAATTATCTTTCTCCCAGCCCCAAGCACAATGCCTAGCGTGTGGTTATGATGGTTACAGACTACTTCTGCAGAATATGTCATTTGGTAGTGCGCACCCAATAAATATTTGGTGAAGTTAAAAAAGAAATGATGTCATTGTGGCTTCCAAAGCACTCTTTGAGTGATCACCAAACCAAAATCACCAACACTGAGCTCCAGCTTCACAGCCTGGCTCTACACAAGCGGACCCACGCCTACTTGTCAGACCTCCCCGCCCACCACTTCCTGCTCCACTCATGGCACCCCAGCCTCCAAAATGTTCCATTCTTCTCTGACAAGGGATGAGAGAATGTGCTGGACCTCTCTTCCCCTTGCTGTCCACACGGCTGCCTCCTTCTCATCCTTCAAGTCTCAGACGAAATGTCCTTGTCACTGAGCTATTGTTATGTAACAAATCGCGCCAGAGCTTAGTAGCTTAAAAGAACAATCTTTTTTCACTTCTCACGAACTGGACGGTGGATGAGGCAGAGCTGCTGATCTGACCTGGCTCCTGGCTCATTCACAGGTGAGCAGTCCAGGCAGGGTTGTCTGGAGTTTGCCTGGGGTGACAGCTCTGCACTGCACGGTTTCAGATTCTCCAGAAAGTTAGCCGGGACTTATTTTCACAGAGCAAGCAGGAGTCTGAGAGAGCAAGCAGGAAAAACTGTTGATACCCGAGGGGGCCCTTCATTACTGCTGGGTGGGTGGGGGTGGGGGGAGCTCTGTCTCCTCCTGGGATCTCCACTGACACGGCAGTGGGGGTGGTCTCCTCACCACGGGGCACGGGTGAAACTCCTGACCCTCCACCAGGCCCCCTCTGACCCTGCCCCAGTGGGGAGGGGGTGGGCACCTCATTACTGCTGAGTGAGGTGTACGAACTCCCACCGTGGTCTCCACTGACACCGTGGTGGGGAGGGCTAATTACTGATGGCCAGGATGAAAGTCTTGGCGCCCTACTTGGCCTTCACAGACACCAACTAGGCGGGGTGGAGGACCTCGTTACAGCGGAAGGGGATCAGAGTGTACCTCAAAATATGCTACCCTGACATCAGGATTATCTTGAGCTGAAGGCAACTGAGAAACAGCAGACACTGGAGGATCTCTCTGCCGTCCCCCTTTCTGCCTGAAAGCAAGGCATATATTTTTTTAAGTGACACGGACTTATGTGTATAAAGATGTTTCCCTCTCTCATACCAGGAAGACAGGAGACGGCACCAGGACGAGTCTGTATAACAAACCACACGAAACAATCCTTATCTACAGTAAAAACTTCCTAGTCACCTTCCCACAAGTTAGCACTTCTAGTTGCTGAAATTCCCTTTCCTTTGTCTAGTCACTTCTCCACAACTTATAACCCTGTGTTAAACCGTGTATAAGATTCCAAACCGAAAGTAACACTCACTGTGGAGGGGAATGCTTTAAACAGCTGCGGTAAAAGGTGAGACCTCCAGGGCACAGGTATTATCAGGACTCAAGGCAACAGAAGAAATGGCCAAAATGTTTTGTAACAGAGTGATTTGGATTTTTTCTTTCTTTTCTTTCCTTCCTTCCTTCCTTCCTTCCTTCCTTCCTTCCTTCCTTCCTTCCTTCCTTCCTTCCTTCCTTCCCTCCTTCTTTCTTTCTGATACTTTGAGGGAAGGAGAAATGAGAGAGAGAAAAATAAAAGCAATGCAAGGGAGAGAAAGAAGTCATGAATCTGGGCACTACTTGGAAAACAACAGGCAGAACACAAATCTGAGTTCGGGCAAATAAAGAACTTTTAGGAAGTGGAGTGACAAAAGAGGAAGGAAGGAAGGAAAGGAAGGAAGGAAAGGAAGGAAGGAAAGGAAGGAGGGAGGGAGGGAGAGTGTGAAGAAGGAAGGAGAGAAAAAAAAGATTCTGAGCCTAACCATTTCTTTGGATTTTCAGTTTTTTTCTGTTTAGTCCTCATAGACATGAAACTATCGATGGAATTTGCATGCCTTTTGTCAGTTTAATTCACAATGTCAAGGTAACGCACCTAAGAGGGTAGAGGAAAATACTCACTTACAGAGGCTCACAAGGGTGAAAGTCTAGACTCCTTACTGCTGACATGGAGGGGGTGGGAGCACAGCCTCTTCTGTGATGTTTGGCTCATATTAAAACAGATGTTTTCTAAAAGTTTTCTGTGTTGCTTGGCTGCCTCATTTCCTGGTCCTTTGACCAGAAAATGGGATTTTGTTGGGGTTTTTTCTTTCTGCACCCGTTGGCATTTCTAGTTTGCTGGCTTCTTTAGCACCAAGCTTGGGATACATGAGACAAAAAGAAAGCCCAGGGAAATCACCACTGTGTTGCTCCTCAAAAGCTGAGGTCTCCAGCCAGTCTGATTCTCTCCAGCTTTCAGAGCCTTCTTAGTTTGATTTATATATAAAGTCCAGAGTTTGTAGTTGTACTTAGCAAGAGCAGTCGGGAAAGTGATGTCCATTCACTCATCTCAAAAGCAACAGGTAAATGTTTTCAGAGGCTCTGCACAAAATGCTTCCATAAGCCTCTGCTTGTGGCAAGTCTTCTGACAGTTCATCTCACATGTGTTCATCTCATGAGCCCAGAGTCAGGGCAGATAGAGACAATCAAGTTTCAGAGTAAAGGTCATGGCAGTAACTGAGGCCATCACCGTACTCACAATCTACCATGACATCACCTCCTCAGAAACATCTTCCCACCTATGAAAACTAAAGTACTTCCCTACACCCCCTCCTTGCAACTTCAAATCAGTGTCTGTAAACCATCTTGCTCATTGACTTGTCTGCATATTTATGTTTTACCTTCCTCCCTAGAAATCAAAAAAAAAAAATCATATTTTATCTTGATCATCTTGAATTCTCAAGACCTAGGAGAGCATAGGTTCTCGGTTTCTTTTTAATGACTGGGTGAATAAACTAATGAAGAAATAAAAGAATGGGAAAAACCAGACTCAGCCCTCACGAGCCTTCCACTATTTCATAAATGATGCCCTTGGATATCAAAGCATCTCAGAGTGGACCTGACATGTTCCAAAAAGCCTTAACATCTTTATACAACAGAGTATTATTAAAAAAAAAAAAAAAAAACTCAAGTTGTGTAGAGCACACACATTCAAATTATATTGACAGACATTCTTTTAAAAGAAACAATTATAAAACCACATTTTTCCTTAAAAAGTGCATTCCACAAAATGCTATCTTCTATACCATGAAGAAATGCTTCAGTGGCCATTGGTCACATCAGTGTTTTCAAACATCAATGGATTTTGTTCTAAAACCACAGAATCTCAAGATGACTATAATTCCCTAGAGACTAAAGCAACTCTTTCTCTATAATTAGAAACAGGCTCTAACCAAACTGGAGAGCCATCATATTTGCCATGACCCCCCAAAAAAAATTAAAAATTGAAAATTAGGAAGTTTTCATTAGAAATGCTCCTTCTAAAGTGGAGCCACTGTAATGCTTTCAGAAGGAAACATTTCAGCAAGGCTCGCCCCTCCACACCGCCACATTACTGGGGCACAACACTGAGTAAAAGTCATCCCGTGAGAGGGCTCGGTACAGACAATAGAATGTCACTCTCAAAGAAAGGAAGAGAAATGAATCCCATGGCTGAGAAAGCACTTTAAAAAAAAAACACACACACACACAAGGAACACATGTTTCCAGAAAGGGGCAGGAGGGTGAAGAGTAATAGTCACGTAAAAAATTCTAAGCCAGGAATTCAAGAGAAGGAAACCTGGGTGGCCACGGAGGAAACAGTTTCAGATTTTCATGGGTAATTTACAACAAAGAAGCATATTTTCATAAATTATTCTTGTGAAGAGATGCGAAATTGACAGCACCTGGAAGATTGGTTGGTTGGCTGTTTCCTTTTGAGAAGGTTTTCTGTTTGTTTGTTGGCTCGGTTTGGTTAAGGATGAGTGGTATTAAACATCATCAACACATAAACTATAACATATCATCATCATCACCCTTCACTAAGTGCTGACTTCATCACAGGCACCTGAGGGAGTATTTCACAAGCCCTGTCTCTTTTAAGCGTTTCCCAAGCTGGGTGAGCTAGGACCTATTAATGTCCCCTTTATACAGATGAAAAAACTAAGGCACAGAGACCTCAACCATGTGACTGAAGTCACACTAATATATTAGCTAATATATTATTGAGTCAACACTTAAAATCAGCTCTGTCTGACTTACATGACCTACATTCTGAGCTTAAATCCCCAATGTCTGAACAGAAGTAAATCTTCAGGACCATTCATTTTTTTCATTGGTGGTCCAGCCATACCGGCCATTTTCTTTTTGAAATCATTCTTCTGTGATTGAATTTACTCCTGACGATCAAGTCACACTTATACTAGGTCGTTAGCAGAACAGTCAAACATGAGATGATTATCAAAGAGCTCTGGTGTCCATAGACACGGATGCAGAACAGTCCTCCTGTGTGATTAGATCAGTGGTCCTCAGTTCAGCCAAGCGTGTCCTCAGGAGACATTTGACAACGTCTGAAAACACATGGGCGTAACTGAGGACATGCTGACCAGTGTCTAGGGGCGGAGGGCAGGGATGCTGCAAACATCCTATAATGCACAGGACAGGCCCCCAGTACAAGGCATTATCCACCCCAAAATGTCAATAGTGTTGAAGGGGAGAAAAAGAAGACATCCGGTGAACAGTCGTCTCAAAATTAAAGCCTTTATCCCAGATTTAAAAGGACTCATTGACCAAAGTTAAGTCCATTTGATGAGTTATACAACGTAGTGAAACCAGGTATCTGTCATGTTGGAAACCAAACATCGAGATGCCCAAACATTTCTGTTAATGTGATAGGATACTTTAGGGTCAGGCAGACACAGATCTTAACAAGCTGAGACATGCCTGTAGTCCCAGGATGAGATATTTCAAACCTCAAAGAATTTCTGAAGTCAAGTGGCAGTAATTACTGCAGGGCCAGGAGGTGTGGATAAAGCCTGGGGAACTGCCACTCAGACCGCAGGTCTCCAAACCTCCTGGCACCCTGCTCAAATTTGAGCCTGGCTAGAAAAGTCAAGATAGAGAAAACATGAGAAAAAGTGGCATGGTGAAGATGAAGCAGGAAGAAAAGCAGCACAGCAAAGGCTGTGAACAGCAGCAGTCCCTGCACATGAAGCCTCAAGTCTGCATGAGACTTAGAAGTTTATTGCCAAGCTCGGCACACACCCTACAGCCTTCCAAGCCACCTTTCTTTCTTTTAGCTCCTTTCTTTGCCAAAACCATCCCCACCTTCTTTCCTGCACCTGGGTTGAAAGAAGGTGCAGGTGGAATGCCTCTGCGTGGATCACCCCTCCCATCTCACACCCTTCAACCTGGATTCTCATCTTCCACGTGTCCTGTTATTTCCTCTAGAAAACTGTCACTTCCTGTCACCCACCCCTCAAGCCAATATACATACAGACCATACAAAGAAGCATACACAGCAGAAGTCGGGAGCACAGTCTCAAGAGTCAATCTGCCTAGGCCCAAATGTTGACTGCAAAATGTACATGCTGTGTGGCCTTGGGGAAGTTATTAACCTCTCTGTTTCTTCACAGGATAACAACTGTCATAGTACTTACCCCACTGGGCCTTCAGGAGGATCCAATGAGTCACTACATTTAAAGCACCTTGGAACAATGCTTGGCACATAATAAACCTTGAATAAATGACAGACACTCTTACAAGAATGCAACCACCATGACTAGAGGTTATCTGTCTGTTTTCTTCATTGCTTTATCCTCAGCTCGAGCACAGTGCTTGCCATATGGTAGGAACTCAATAAACAACTGCTAAATAAATGAATTGTCTGAGGCCCCTCTTACACATACTCAGAGCATCTCGAACTTCCACCATCATAAACAAACTATACTTCGTGGTGACTGTAATTTGTTCTCTCTCTCTGGACTGTAAGCACTGTGGGAGGCAGAGCCTGCATTTACACACCACTCTTACTGGATCATGGTGAGCACACATCAGAATAGTTCTCAAATGGAATGAAGAAATGAATGCATGTCTACCTTAAAGAATAAATACGACTGAATTATACCCAATATCTTGTAACAACCTATAATGGAATATAATCTGCAAAAAAATGAATCACTATACTGTACATTTGAAACTAACACAATATTGTAAATCAACCATACTTCAATAAAATAAAATAAAGTAAGACTGGCAGTACAGCCAATAGCATTCATATTTTGCTTTCTTGTAAACGTGTCTCTACTAAGTTCTACTGGAAATGCCTTTGCTTTTACAAAGATACAAAGAAAAGGGGAGGTTTTTCACTAGAAACTAATTGGAAACTAACTCCCCCCAAAATTTGTCTCCAGTAGTAAAATGTGGTGCTAAGAGGCTCAACTTTCATCCTCCTTGTACCCGAGGCCAGCAGGAAGCTGCACAGGAAGCTGTTGAATATTACAAGACCCTGGAATATTCTCACTCCAATTCATTATGAAATGACACAAAGCTGGTGATTTCTCTCCTCCATAATATCAGTTTTTCCTTAGGTGTCCTAACTGTAGTAGATTCTGCTCAGACTCACCCAAAATGTAATAGCTTCCCTGCCTTGTAAGCCAGGGTCTATTGTAGTTTCAGTCTTTTGGAGCTCTGAGGTCCTGCTAGAATCAAAGTAGGTTCAAGACTCATCTGAATGAGAACATTACAGTCCAAGGTAATGCTCTTCCAGTCCCACAAGCTGGGCAAAAATGAAGACGTTAACATAAAAATCCATAATATAATTTCATATACTTATTAATGCTGGACCACAAAGTTGGCTCTAAGCAGGTAATAGAATACAAGCCTGATGAACTATGAGTCACATTCTCCATAAGATAAAAAACAAACCGATTGCTGAGGAAAGTCACAGTAATTCTCTACACCAGGTTCAGACAGAAATATTTCCTCAGGGTCTTTATAACAGATGGGAGTGCAGTTTGGACAATCTGGGAGGGCAACCTGGCAAGATCTTTTCCCCAAATGTACACATCCTTTGACCCAGCAATTCCACCTGCAAAGATTTAACTTACCCTTACATGCTTACATGTGTGAAATAACGGCTGTGTAAGCGTGTTCACTGTGGCACTATATGTAAAAGCACAAGATTGGAAACACCCAGAACATCCACCATTAGGGAGCTGACAGAATAAACGAATGTTATAAAATACTATGAAGTTGTTAGTAAGACTGAAGCCCCTCTGAATCCACCAAAATGAACTGGTCTCCTCCAAGAAAGACTGTTAAATGAAAAAGCAAAGTGAATACCTAGAAGAAATTAAAACATATGTCCACACAAACACTTGCACACAAATGTTCACAGCAACATCATTCATGACAGTCAAAAGGTAGAAATAGCCCTCATGTCCTTCGACTGAAGAACAAGGTAAACAAAACGTGGTATGTCTATAAATGGAATATTATTCAGCCATGAAAAGGAATGAAATTCTGATACCTGCTACAACATGGATGAACCTTGAAAACATTATACTAGGTAAAAGAAGTCAGACAAAAAAGGCCACATAGTGTATAATTCCACACGCATGAAATGTCCATAAGAGGAAAATGCATAGAGACAGAGAGCAGATTAGTGGTTGCCAGGGACTGAGGCAAGGGGAAGTTGGGAGCAGTGACTGCGAATGGGCAGGAGATGTCTTTACGGAGTGATGAAAACTTTCTAAACCTGGATTGTGGGGATGGTTACACAAGCCTGTGAGTGTGCCAACAACCACTGATTTATACACTTCCACAAGGCTGAATTTATGGTATGTGAACTGTATCTTAATAAAGCTGCTATTAAAAAAAAAATAAGCATTTCCCCTATAGACTTGTGGGGTTTGGAGGAGGTAAAATTCAAAATAACTATAGAACTCCCGACATGTAGTGTGCCAGCAACAAAAACATCATCACCTTGACCTTAAGCACTTACTAATAGGTGGTCACCTGATCAGCTTTGTCTTCTTCAATTCTTAGGATGGTTCCACGGTATAGAGAGGGACTCTTCTTATCACCATTTTAGAGGTGAGAAACTGAGGTTTAAGATATTTAAAGTAGAAGTAAAGAGCCATTCTGATTCAAGAATCCACATTCTTGTCCATTAGATGACTCTACCTCACTAAAGCATTCAATCTCTATTAGTCTTTTTATTACAGTTGGACCTTGAACAACTCTGGGATTAGGGGCACTGACCCTCCTCCCAGTCAAAAATCTGAGTATAACTTTACAACCAGCCCTCCATACCCTCAGTTCTGCATCTGTGGATTCAAGCAGCTGTGGATCATGTAGACTGTAGTACATATTTATTGAAAAATACATCCACATGTATAAGAGGACCATCGCAGTTCAAACCCGTGTTGTTCAAAGGTCAACTATGTAATTATGTCTCCAGCCTTGAACATTCAAAGGCTGGAGCAGCTATTAGGAGGCTGAGTGGCAGCTAAGAATTAGTACTTGTCATTAGAATGCTACCTCTGCAAACAGGTTTAATACATATAAGAAAATGATGAAATCTAAGCTGAGCTGAAATCTAAACACCCTTTCATCTGACACTGTTCGGGGCCCAGCTCAGGGTCACGACAGAGGATCCGCTCAAACACGCCAAGATGCTTTGACATTAAAAGAGAGGTCCAACAAGTCAGGGAACTATCATTTCTATCATGCTGCTAATCATGGACTCCTGGGTCCACGTGTCTCCTTACATTTTTATTTCCTCTTCTTTAAAGTATGCATTTCTTCAATTTTCTTTTTTTACTGTTTAAGTAAAAAATGACCAAGACAATCGGTGATATGGAAGTGTAGGAGGTTGCCACTTGGCCGTTCTAGCAAGCTGCCACCCAATCACCATTCTCTTCTTATTCAATAGTAACAAAATCCTGGGCAATGTGCCACCTGAGGGACTATATTTTCTAGGCTTCTAGGTGAAGCCAGGTGACTAAATACTGACCAAGGAGATAGAAGAAGTACTCTTGTGTTGGTTTTCCAGGAAGTCTTCTTAAAATGGGAAGGGTCAAAATTATTTTACACTTCTGGCTTTTCCTCCTTTTTCTGACCTGTAAGAGATATGATGCACGGAGCACTAGCAGCCACCTTGGGCCATGAGGTAACCTTTAGGTGAGAAGCAACATACATGAAACCTGGTTTCCTGATGAACATGGAACTACTATACAAACTTTGACTTCTTTTCTATGAAAGAAACTAAACTTCTACTTAGTAAACCACTACAATTTTGAGTTTTTAGGTATAGGCAGACAAACCTAATTCAAAAAGTAATACCAAAAAGTCTACCTTTCTATTTATATATAAACATTTGTATATTTTTAAAAAAGGATCATACCAGGTATTATGTTTCATACCTTTCTCCTTTACTTTTCCACTTGAAAGCAAATCAAAGGCACCTTTCCACTTCAATATGCATAGCCCTAACTCTTTTTTTTAATGAATGCATAGTTTTCCACTGCTGAAGTTTCAAATTGTTCCCCTGCATCCCTCTGCCACTTTGTTAAATTCAAATTGATACCTGTTTCTGAAAAAAAAAAATCTATTTCTACTCAGCTCTGCCTTCCCAAGATACTGAGTTTTATTTTGCTCTTAGACAAGCGACTTTTTTTTCCCAGCTTCCATTTTGGGAAATTAACAAAAACCCTTTGGGGTCAGCACCCCCCATAGCGTGTAGTGGAGTGGATACCATCTAATAACACCAATGTAAGAGGTCTGCTCTTGGATTTGAATTCAGCCGTGGATGCCATGACAACATACTGTTCTATAAGAGGAAGGGAGCTTAGGGCTGTTAATCTTGGAAGCAATCAGGGAACTGCAAGTATAAAGAAGCTTCGTGAAATTATAAGCAGAGGAATACACACTTAAAATGTATCTTCATTCGTCAAACCACAAAACAGCTATTAATTGTCAGAGAATAAAATAAAAAAAACTTTTAAAGCCACCATTCTCAGAGAGAAGGCAGGTTCTGAACCACAAAGCCTGAATTTTGCCATTGGACTTGGAATTGCAATTGTTTAGGTAAAACGCATCTCATAGATCATTCAAAGACCAAATCCATGTTTTCAGGCAAATTGCTCAAGCTTTCAATTTTAGAGAGAAAAATTAACCAAGGAAATTCTCAATATTACCCTTTCTGCTGAAAGTGCAATTATTTCAGGGTCCTTATCAGACGCACACAGAAACCACAACTATTTTGAACCACTTCTTGGTAAAATACAAGACCAGGCAAACTGTGCCTTAATAAACACTGTCTCTGATAAATAAAATCTCATTATTTCATAGACAGTACCTGTTTGTGGTAAGCAATTGATTTTAAAACGTCTCTGCCTCTGGGTAAGAAATTGCACTCTCCTCTCACATTGGTATTCTGAAAGAAAGGGGAAAAAAAGGCTGCCTTCTGCTAATAGGCAGCCCTACAGTTTTCTCTGGGAGTCCAGACGTAGCCATGTGCAGGAAGAGGTATCTATTATTGGAAGATGGACTTGCTCCAGGTATTTCTGAAAAGCACCGTTTAATTTAATTACATGGCTCAGGAAGCATCCAGCAATTGGACATCTTTTCTGGGGGTTTTCAAGGGGTGTGTGTGTGTGTGTGCGCGCGGGCGTGTGCTTAACCAAGTATACTTCCTTTGTGTCAAATCCTCACTTGATTTATAATCAAACCACAAGTTTGCAGCAAGAAAGTTCAAATTCTCAAGAGAAAATCATTATTTCTAACGTTCCTAATACCCGAGGAGTCTCTACGTTTTCTTTCCCTTTCCAGCTGGCCCCCCCTGGCAGCCAGCTCTGGATCAAAGGGAACAAATTCATTTCTTTCCTGAATATTCACTAGTTAGAACGCCATGAATCCTGGCGCCAGACTGTCGGTGTCCCAGCTTTGGGGCCTCGCCCTTCACAATGCAGAGAAAGGACACCTCTCAGATGGGAAAGTGTTCTTTAAACAGCCTGTCTTTATCCAAACTTATCAATGGGGGAAGCAGAAAACTGTCAGGTTGGCGATTCTGAAATCTGAGGAATGTGAGAAACGGTTAAAAAAAATTCTTGGTTTGTTTTTACGCAGGCTTCTGGGCCAGAGATCAGAGAAGAGTGAACTGTGAGTGGGAAAAGCGGCCAAATTTTAAAAGTAAGACTTATTGAGGGAAAGTGGTGAGAGCAGAAAGGGAACAATGCAGCCTGTGGCTGGGAAGTGGCGTGAAAAAAACGGCACACTCACGAGAACACACTGAAAACAAGAAAGCGATTTGGTTCTTAGCGTTTGGCTCCAAATCTTCGGGCAAATCTTCAAAATAAATTGAATCACCAAATGGGAAGCATTAGAAGACCTGAATAAGACTTCTACCAAACTGCTCTATAAATTCAGTAGAGATGAAAGGACTGCCTACATTATTATCTTTTTATCATTGCCTAAATTATTATTAAAACTAGGCAGCACAATTTTTTAAGTACTTTACTTTCAAATGGATAATAAGGGTCAATTTTTTTTTTTTTTTTTGGCCATGCTGTGGGATCTTAGTTCCCCGACCAGGGATCAAACCCGTGACCTCTGCATTGGAAGCGCAGAGTCGTAACCACTGGACCGCCAGGGAAGTCCAGGGTCAATATTTAACGGGAGCCTCGACTCTGGGTTTCTCTATAAACACAGCTGATTTAACTCTCCCAACAAGGGGGCTGTTATTATCATCTCCATTTTATGGATGGAGAAATTCCCCAAAGGTTAATTAACAGACTTTGACATCCTGAAACCAGATCAGCATCCAGATGTTTCCATAATCCCTCTCACCTGTAGCCAAAGGTGTCCCACAATTATTATAAACCCCGAAGAAATAACACAACTAACAAAAGCATAACATGTTTCCTACTCTTTGGGGCATCTCAAGGAATGTTTTTTCTACAAGTACTCATCCCCTGCATCAAAACATTCGAAACACTCACATTTAAAGATTAAATAAGCATTGTAATGCTCGAGTCCAAAAGAGAACTCATTCCTGTTTGGTGATATTCTATGGGTCCCTGTAATATTTCTCTGTATCCCGTAGTGAACGGTGACTAATGTAAAGGCTTCTAGCCAACTAGGGGAGCAGGATTCTACCTTCTCCTGCCTGAGCTCGGGTGTTTCTTAGCCAGTCTCCCACCCTTGGGGAAAACGCTTCTTTTAGGGCAGGGACAGTCATGATTAGACCCACTATAAATAACCTGGGTGTTCCGAGCAGTGACACTTGGAATGTTTAACATGTGAGCAGAGCAAGAACTTTTCTCTTCCTCTAGACAATGACCATTACCCGCCGAGGACCATTCTTGACTAATGTTCTTCTCCAAAGGGCTGTCCTCTGGCTGAAAACTAATTGTAGCCAAGCACCCACAAATTAAAAGCTATTGAGCCACAAAACCCCAATCTTTCTCGTTCTCTTTTGAAGGCCTGATTTTTAATCTGATATAAATTTCAGCTACAAGCTATTTATCTTAATGAAAATTAGTCATTAAAGAAAATAAGATAGCAAAATGCCAAGAAGTGACATGTGTTGTAAATTTGCTTTAAGAGTCACAGAACGTTGAATCGGAAACTCACCTCCTACTGTGTGATCTTGGGCAAATAAATTCCCTCAGTCCCCTGAGTCTTAGTTTCCTCTGCTGAATAATGAAGAAAATGTAGCCAACACCTTTGCTGCCCCCACAGCATAGCTGCAGAGGGAGGGCAGGTCTGAATGGCAGACAATGGTCCATATTCCTAAAATGAGATCGTTCATGGAGATGATGTGATCAGAAAAGGAGAGGCTGGGGTTTCTGGGAGCTGTAGGGGCCTCAAAGGGCAAATCCTGTTAATTTTCACTGCATCCTAATGAAAACACTGACAGCACCCGATTGCCTATGTTCGCAAGCCTTTCAGACTGTTAGATGAGAAGGGACAAAGGGACAAAAACTCCAAGTTGCATAGTTACCTGCAGCAAAGCTGTCCCTTCAGGTCTTCCTGCTGTAGCATCAATGCCAATCCCTTCTTCAAACCTAGACTTCCCTTCCATGATCCTTTCTCCCCTCTCCCAGCACACTGCTTTCCTCCCTTGGCCCTCTGCCACCTCAAAACGGGACTGAGCTCAAGTTGGGTTAGACCCAGAAGGTGCAGGGGGCGTGGGTGAGAGGTAAGCGGGGTGGACCATGGCTAACCCTGTTTCACAGCCTTTAGTCCAGCACCAGTCTTCAAGCCCGGTGTGCAGAAATTAGCAGGACTGCATCTCAATGCTCCAATTCTGCAGCCAGAAGGAATTTGGTCCCTGATGCTGACCTTAAAGACAGTTATTTAATTAATCCTTGTAACATTTTTATGGGAGTTTTGAAGTGCCCTCAGAGAGGTCATGGTCCGTGTCTCCTTTTAGAATGCCTAATGGGTTTTCGATTTCTGCGCGCTGCACTAGCTAGCAATCACATGTGTGGGGGCCTTCTCCCTCTAGTCAATAGGAAATACGAGCTTTTCTCCCTTTAGCAATCATTCATTCTTTAGAAAATATTTATTGAGCACTTATTATGTGCCAGGCACATGCTTTTACTCTTCTATAAAGAGTTGCATTAGCCGAGGTACTTTGGCTTTTGACAAATGGAAAACCCATTAAAACCTTGCTTTAAAATGGGGGGATTTATTTTCAGGAGACAGGCAAAGCTCAAGAACTTTCCAAGGGAAAGAAATAAAGCAGAGTGTCAGGAAGGACTCAAATGCAAACCAGAAAGCTCTTTAGAAAATCATTTTCTTCTCTTTCTTTCTCTTTCTTGGGGGCTGGGTCTCACGGAACATGTATTTACTCATCTCTGCCTCTTAACTGGTCTTCCTCCGTTAACTACTGAATTAACTAACGTTCAATTTAATTCAATTAAGTAACTCATTCAATAAATATTGATCGTCTGTGGTGCACCAGGCACTGTTCTGGGTGCTGAATAAGAGCAGTAACAAAACTGACAAAAGTAACGCGCTGCAGAGCAGCTTAATTCTAGCAGGTGCAGGCAGACAATCGACATCTGGGTAGGGTATGAAGTAGGCCGGCCGGTGTGGATGATGCAAAACGTGTATTTTGTTTTTGTCTCTGGTTCTTGGTATAGAGCTCCTAAAACCCTTGGAATTTCCTGAGTGATGGGAAAGATAGGAATTTAGAAACATCTTCTATTATTCATAACTAACTCCTTTCAACCATACCTAAGTTTATGCTAAAAAGGTGACTCCTGATGGGCCAGAGGAAGCAGGCATGTGATGGGAGGGTTGGAACTCTCAGCTCCACGCACCCCACCACCTCTGGGGAGGGAAGAGGGGCTGGAGGTTGAGTTCAATCACCAATGGCCAATTAGTTAATCAATCATGCCTATATAATGAATCCTCCAAAGAAACCCCTATTCTAAGATTTGAGACTTGCGGAATTTTGAGCAGACGGGTGGCACGATCTGATTTTCAGTCCCCAAAATAATCTCCACCAAAGATGGGCAAGGGCAGAAGCAAGGCAGCAGTTAGGAAGTTGTTGTAATAGCCCAGGTGATAATACAGGGAGTCTTGGCCCAGGGCAATAACAGTAGGGGTATAAAAACTAAATCCTGGATGCATTTTGAACAGAGAGCTAACAGAATTTGCTAAGGGAACTGCCAAATAAAGTGAGGGAAAAAGAAGAGTCAAGGGCAACTGAAGGTTGACAAAGTTGGATTGGGAGTTCTACTGAGATGTCTTTGGCCCAATGAACTGAAAGAGGAGAAGCCCAATAACACGAGCATTGTAACAAGAGTCCAAGTGTTGAGCAAGGCTGTAGGTCAAGGAACTTTCACAGGCAAGCATCTGCACTACCGAATTTAAAACGCACTTGATTTTCAAAGACCGGAATTCTAACATGACAGGATTCTATCTTGAGAATTGGAAATGAAGTGTTACTAAAAGCCTACAAGTAAGACTTGCCATAGATAATCTGCAATGTCTACTGCACCGCATTTCCTTGAAGCCAAAACAAGTATTAATTCAAAGATAAAAATCTGACAAATTGGTTACTTCACAGCAGAGAGACAAATTCACAAATACAGTTATTGAATGCATCATTCGCTCTGAAATGAAGTAGTAAACCGTCATGCTTAAACCACCCACTTCTCTTAACTGAATCACGAGAGGATGGTGTTATAGACTTAGTGATATTTGCTTAAAATACAAGCTAGTTATTTGAAAAAAATGCATCATATTCAAACTTGTAAATTTGACCTAAAGAATTTGTTTCTGATTTTCTGTAGATATTATAGAAATCCTGTCATTCTCTCATCTTCAATTATATAGGCACTGATAACTTCTGGAGCTCTACAGAGGAGAATAAATAATTTAATCATTTCAGGATGGCTTTAAATGTTAAAGGCAATAATAGAAATGGAATGAATAAAGATTAAAATTTATAAGTAAGAAGAAATAGACCTAATATTAATTAAATACCTAATATTTATGTAGCATTTACTATGGGACAGATGCTAAACATTTAACATATATTACACCTCTTTTAACCTTCATAACATCGACCTCTTGATACAAAAAAAAAAAATGCAGTTCAAGCCACTAGAACACACTGAAAACATTCAGTGAGACACGGTGCACACTAAAAGTCAGTCACAGCTACACTGGAGTCCTAGGTGAGCTAATTCCTACCTAGATGAACCTGGACGTGTTAATTAACTTCATTAAACCTTAACCTTCTCATTTGAAAAAATGAGATTATAATAGTACCTACCACAGAGGGTCAGTGAGAATACTACGAGGTGATGCAGGTGGAGTACTCAGTGTGGTACCTGGCAGAGAGTAAGGGCTTAATAACTGTGAGGCATTTTCATCAATATCCTCAACATCATCACCATCAGCAGCACTTTATCATCCCTACCAGCCCCTTCATCATCATCAATCCTATAAGGGAAATCTATTATTATTCCTATTTTACTAACAAGGAAACAAAAGCTCAGAGAGGTTAAATAAGTTACCCAAAGCCACACAGCTCATGAAAGTCAAAGCCAGCACTTACACTGGGCAGATGTACTTCAAAGACTATATAATTCATATTCAAGTTGGGTGACTTCAGCATACAGGTCAGTCTGTTTTGGTGCCCCACGTTGCCCAAATCATAAAGCTTCCAACGTATGTCAGAACTTAAACCTGTGATAGCATTATTCGTGTCACAGAACGCCTACACAGGAGCATTTGATCCTTGTAAGAATCCATACCTACGCCCATCATTCAGGTAAAGAAACTGAGGCCAAGTTAGCTCAACTGAGCTCATTAACCAAATGCTAATAAAACCTTGACCAAAGACACAGAGGGGATGAGAATCCAAAATTATTGAACTCAGTGGTTTAACACTGCATATAATGTAGGAAGTGATACAAGATCAAATAAACCCTGCTAATTCTTTAGGGACTTTGTACAAAGCAACATATATTTTTCAAATTCTCAAATAAATAAATAAAAGAAATTGAAAGATTATTACAGCACAAAAAAAACATAAATCCTGTTACATGTTGTCCTTCGAAGCAAATGCATGGCTCTTAAGAACCTTGATAAGATGAGGACTTCTGAGCCCAGGAGACAGTTTGTAAAAGCAGAATTGCTTCTGAGAAAAACCAGTTTTAAATTCAGTGTTTCTGAATAAAAGCAAAGATGTTAAAGACTTAACTGCTGGTTTAGAAGCGAGTTCCCCACGACCCTGTAAAGTTTTTGAGGGGAGAAACTAAGCCTAACTCCTATATTTCCCAGTCTAGCGAAAATCTCACTCTTTAGTATTGTGCTATAGTAATAAATATATATGTGGTCTCTGTCACTGTTTCCTGCACCGAGCTCCTAAAACCCTTGAAATTTCCTGAGTGACGGAGGCGAGAGGAGCTTCTTCTGTTATTAATAATAAGCTTTTTTCAATTTTACCTGAGTTTATGCGAAGGAAGTGCTGGAGGGGCTCTAGAGACTTCAGGATGGGAGCTGGTTGCCAGGGGAACCAACCACAGAATTATCGGGTTGGAACTCTCAGCCCTTCCCCCAACTTCAAGGGAGGGGAGAGGGGTTGGAAATTGAGTTAACAGCCCGTGACCAAGGATTGAGTCCATTATGCCTACGTAATGGAATCACCACCAAAACTCTAAACAATGTGGCTCAGAAGATTCCAGGTTTGAGAACGCACCCACATGCCAGGAGGACAGCACATCCAACTCCCCGGGGTAGAAGCTCCTGCACCCAGGACCCTTCTGGCCCTCGCCCTGTGCAGCTCTTCCTCTGGCTTGGCATTTATATCCTTTACAACATCCTTTATAATAAACCAATAGTAGCAAGTAGCACTTCCCTCAGTTCTGTGAGCTGTTTTGGTAAATTATCAACAAAGAAGAGGGGGTCAGGGGACCCCCAATTTATAGCCAGCTCAGACAGAAGTGTGGATAACCCTGGAGACCCAGTACTTATAACTGGCGTCTGAAGTGGGGAGCAGTCTTGCGGGTGAGCCCTTAACCCATGGGGCATGCACGAATTCTCAGCAGTTAGTGTCAGAATTAAATTGAATTATAGGACATCTGGTTGGTGTCCGGAGAGTTGGCAAATTGGTTGGGATAGGGAAACCCCATAACATTTGGTGTCAGAAGGGTTCCATGAGTAGAAAATGATCAGAGTTAGCAGTAAGTACCTAATTAGTAACTGAACGAATGAGGAAATATCTCTGTTAAGCTTTTCATTATTTATTATTACAATACACCCTGGGTGTGTGTACAGCACACACCTGGAGCCAAACCAGCGGAGCTAGAGCCCCATTTCTATCACTTGGAGGGACCCGAGTTTTTGTAAGGATAAAGCTCTTAGCCCAGAATGTTAGAAGGGGAAGACACGACGACAGCACACTCTACCAGACCCAAAGAAGACAATCAAATGTCCCCAAAGCCAGAGTATTTCTAAAGGGTTAAATTTAAATGATTTTCTTTTTTCACTTATGTCTTTCCATCTGCTGCAAAAGCCTCTTTATTTAAATAAAGCGGGGCTATAGATACATATACACATACTGTCTCCTAAGAGGCAATCATTTAAACAACACTGCTCAGTTCTCTTTAGGCTGAATTAGCACTCTCATTTGAATAAAATCAACCCCCACATCATATGTAAATTCCCGGGGTTTTTTTTCCCCTTACAGTAATCAAATATGTATCTGTAGCTGACAATAGATTCTCCACATGCATATTTAAATATAGCTCCTCTTCCCACTATAACAGGGTTACATAATGAGACACACTTTTGCACACTTAAGGAACTACATACAGGGAAATAAGAATATGGGGGCTGGATTCTGAGATGCTATCTTTAGCCTAGGGTGCACGACACACTGCAAGTGAACATTTTACGATTATACACACCTTTCTTTTTGCTTCCCCTGTCCACTTTAAGAGTCAGAAGTAACTAGAGCTAGAAAGAGACGGATCGTGTCAGGGATCTATGTCAGCTAATGCATTACCCAATTACCGCAGCATCACGGAACTGCATAAAAGCGTACTCTAGACCCTTAACGCCATCGCCTGACAAAACCGGCTGATTGCCAGCAATCTGACGTCTCTGTAGTACTAGCCTATGTTTCTGGGTACCTAGCATCTCTTCAGGAGGTACTGAATCCATCTTTGCATGCTTTCTTCAATTGAACCATGCCTCTTTTCATGGGCAACATTAAGAAATGATTTGTCTGCTTGGTAAATAAATTTACTTTCTGAAATGGACTAAGCAAAAGAGAACACAAGCTCAAAACTCTATAAATTTGCATCTGAGGTGACATTGGTAGCATGTCCTCCATTATAAGATCTAAAAATAAGAATTAGCAGTCAATAGCAATAAGATATACTATGATATATCTAAATGTCCCCCTAGGACTTCCCTGGAGGTCCAGTGTCTAAGACTCTGTGCTTCCAATGGAGGAGGCGCGGGTTTCGTCTGTGGTTGGGAAACTTAGATCCCATATACCATATGGGGGCGGCCAAATAAATAAATAAAAAGGTCCCCCTGAAGATGTCCACATCCTAATGCCCAGGACCTATGAAGATATTGTCTTAGATGGCAAAAGATATTTTGCAGAGGTGATTAAGCTAAGGATTTTGATATGGGGAAATCACCGTGACGTATCCAGGTGGGTACAATGTAATCACATGTGTCCTTATAAGAGGCAAGAGAGTAAAGTTAGGAAAAGATGTGACAAGAGAAACAGGTTGGAGTGACGGGCTTCGAATACAAAGGAAGGTGCCATGAGTCAAAAAGGCAGGCAGACTCTAGAATCTGGAAAAGGCAAGGAAATAATTTTCCTGAGGCCTCCAGAAGAAACACAGCCCTGCTGACACCTTGATTTTAGCCCCCATAAGGCTCAATTCAGACTTCTGACCTCCAGAATTGTAAGAAATTAAATTTGTGTTCTTTTAAACCATTAACTTGTGATAATTTGTTACAACAGCAATAGGAAAGTAACACATATATCATTCAATTTTTTTTAAGGTACAATTTCAGACAAATGTTTCTGGAATTAATTTCCACTTCTGAAAATCGAATCCACATATAACTCATTATACGTGAGAATTACGGTAACTTTAAACCATTCTTTCCAGTTCTGAAAAATGCATTCAGGTATTAGTTCCTCATGTATTTGTGCAGTAACACACATTCAGTCACTCACGTAATATTTTTCTTCACTTGTTCAACAGCCTCTATTGAAAGCCCACTCTGAGCCAAGGTAGGTTAGGAAGTCAAAAATGAGACTTTCAAGTCCTACCCTCCAGATGCTTGCAGTCTAACATAGGAGGAATACGAGTCAACAATTTCAGTCTCGTGCCATAAACAGCTTAATGGAAACATGGATGTGATGCAGAGAGTACAGTGAAGAGCTTTCCATGTTAGTATATGTATGTGTGTATTTCATTCTATATCTCCATTCTTTTTAAAACTGTATAGAATTTCACAGTAAGCATAATTAATAGTTATCTGGCCACTTCTCTATCAATGGACTTACATGCTGCTTTTCATTTATACCACTACAAGCCATGATACAATAGTCATCCCACTATACCTCTGCTTATGCACATGTGTTTTTCTCTAGGTAAGTAAATAAAACATCTTGTAATAAACTCCATATAGGATATCGTTTAAATAAAAGAACACGTGCCCCAAAGAACTATATTTCTAGGGATACATATATTTATGCAAATACCTAGAAACCATATGTAATAACTGATAACGATGGTTACCCCCAGTAAGGAGTTAAAGGCAGGATGACATTGTCAAGGGACACTAGCCTTGACATTTATTTGTAATATTTTAACTTCCTACAATGAGACTGTCATGCATTATTCACATAATTAAAGTTAATAAAGTATTACAGCAGCATATGTTCCCAAATCAGAGTAAGGAGGGATCAACTGGGTAGAAAGTGAGAAACTGAGTCAGCCAGACCCAGAAAAGAGAAGGAAGTTGTGATTACGGCATGGGGCTTCAAAGGAACACAGAACACTTGTGCATTGCTTCCAAAGCTGTGTTCCTAACAGGAACTCTAAAGAATAGTTAGTATAAAGAAGCAGAAAGAACAAGGTCATGGTCTCTCCAAAAGGTTGGATGGCAGCTGGCTTTTCCTAAAACATTCAGCGCCTTCTGCATACCTACAACCAGTACGAACCAGCCCAGGCCTCTGTTAAACTATTAAACACATTTTACCTTCCCTTAAAGGCACTTGTTTCAAAGTCTAGCGCCCTTATGCTTTTAGAAGACTGAGATCTAATAAACTGGGAAGGAATGTTCTAGAGGCAGGGACCTTGCTTATCTTGTTCATCATAATACACTGAGTACATGTGTCTGGCTCAGAGATGGTAACTAACAAATATTTGTTAAATGAATCAAGTCTAGGTTTCCTGTATCACAGAGTACTAATGGTTCTATTAAATTCCATTTTCCCTCGGTTTTTTTCTCTCCGTATCAAAGAGTAGTTAAAGGGAAAAAAAAGAAGGAAGGAAGAAAAAAAAGGAAAGAAATGGACAAAGAAACACAAACGATCTGTGGGTATGGAAAGAATGGAAAGATGGACCAAGTACTACTGTAAGTTCATAAAACTCACATAATCCCCATAGAACTCTGCAAAGTTCAACATTCAGCTCAATAAGTTAGTTCCAAACCTGGACTGACTCAGTAAAAACCTCAGTGGCTTTTCACCTTGATCAGTGGTTAACTGTTTCCCACTAGGCTAAACGAAGCAGAATTAAAAAGAGAAATAAAGTCAGTTATGAAATCAATTATAACTAACTTGTATTTCAAAGCCCGAAGCCAGGTCCACAGAACACTAAGATTACCTACAGTATTTTCTATGGGATGAACTGTGTCCTCCCCAAAATCATATGTTGAAGCCCCAACCCCCAAAAGTGACTGTATTTGGAAATAGAGCTTTTAAGGAGGTGATTAGGATTAAATCACATGGTTAGATCATACAGGTGGGGCCCTGATCCAGTTAGATTGGTGTTCTTATAAGAAGAGGAAGAAACAGCAAAGACCCTTCTCTCCCTGCCAACACTGAAGAAGGGCCGTGTGAGGACACAGCAGAAGGCAGCCATCTTCAAGCAAGAAGGAGAGTCCTCACACCAGATAGCAATCCTGCTGGCACCTTGATCTTGAACTTAGCCTCCAAAACTGTAAGAAAATAAATTTCTGTTAAGCTGCCCGGTCTGCAGTATTTTTTACAGGAACCCAAGAAGACAGTTACACTGAAGAGAAGAAGAAGAAGAAGGAGAAAGAAGAGAAGAAAAGCAGGGAGAGACAAAGAGAAAGAAGAAAGAATATTTTCATAATTCAGCTCCCTATGATGTACTGCACTCAAACTACACAGCATAAGCAAAAATAAAGTAGCAGATGATGTCCTTGAACTTCTTCACTGCCTCAGACACAAACCTAGTGTTACACGTTCCCTCTAACATCAGTTTTACGTGACCCCCCAAACTCCCAAAAGACACCTTGTTTTTCATTCATTTCTCGATGAACCCCATCTCCCACTACTCTTCCCCGACAGCCCTTCTGTAGCAAAAAGAAAGAGGGGGGAAAAGCCCTCTCTTACACAGCTAGTGAAGCTGTAGTTACTAGGCAACCCTCCATAGATTTTAAAATAACTTGCAGTTCTTCAGCAAAAGGAAAGAGAATATTTAAGACTGTTAAGCTTCGGATTTTTAAAGCACACCTGAACCAAAGTTAGTAGGAGAAGAGATCTACTGCCATTTCTAGAACCCTTGGAATTCCTCTTCTGTCTGAAAACTGAAGTACAACCATGGACTCCCAGAAACTCTTGACATCTTTTGACAAGTGGAAAAGGCAAATTCTCATGCTCAGTACACTACTGGAATGAGGAGGGCTTTACAGAATTATTCAGAATAATGAAAGAGGAGGGAAGCGTCAAGTTGGTATCTGTCAAGCTGGGAGATGTGACTTCCCCAGGGGAAACTTCATTTCTGCAACTCCAAAAGGAGCCCTCTATTCAAAGCATGTGTCCAGTAACTGAAGTAGTTATGGCATATGAGGGACAGAAGACTCTCAAGTAATCAGAATCCAAAATCCCTAAGGACTTCTCTTGAATTGAGCCATGCAGTGAACTGAGTGCAAAAGGTTGGATGCAGCTATTGAATCCCTTAAGAAGAAGTAATCAAAGCCTCAGCATTCCATATGGGGGGCATTCCAACATCACACAAACTATATAAACAAATCCCTCCGATAACCTGTCCTATGTTTTTAAAGTCTTTACAAAATGAGGGTCCACAGGCTTTTCTCTTGTTCTGTCGAAAACTTAATGAGTCCCAGTATCCAGAATTTTTTTCACATTTATTCATAATGATTCTCCTTAAAATGAATCCATTTTCTTTTTGTGCTACTCGCAAAAAGAGCATAATTAGTCAACATCAACTATTTAAAACCCCTTCATGTATTTAAAAACTACTAATTAGCCAACCCATATCCCACCCTTCTCCAACATTAATAATTTCAGTGTCTTTTATCTTCCTTTGAAAGTCTTATTCTCCAGCCATTTTTGTGACTCTCTTCTGAATTAACGTAAACCTCTCCACAGCTTGTTGAATGAATCAATGAAATGAATAATCAGTGGTGGCAAAATGGCAGCCTGCAAATGATACAGAGATTTTTATTTTTGCTCACAGAGCATTGAAAAATATATAAATGAACTAATATTTTATAATCGTTTCACATAGTTTCACAAAAATCAGACTTTCGATTTTGCTTTAAAAATTGGAAGAACTGACAGCCGGCTTGAGACGTGACTGCTCCCACAGCTCATGTTTGAGTACTGAAGTAGGTGTCCGTCATCTAGAATTAATATTTACTTATCATCTACTATCTGTCAATTACCCATTAATTCCCATAATTCTCACAATGGCCCTACTGGCTAGGTGTCATGGTTATTTCCACTTTATAGAACTGAGGTTCTGAGGTTAGGTAACTCGATGACAACGTGAAGTGGCAGAGATGGTATTTGAACATAATGTTTCTGAAACCGAAACACGTGTCTCCTCTGCACTGAGCCATCCCTCTCACCAGCAGTAAAGTGCTTGCCACTGATACGGAGGTGAAAAGGACAGACTCCCAAGGTCACCAGGGATACAGAGGTCATGATGAACAAAGAAAAGTAGCAATTAATTCCGACTGCTGATGTATCAGCCCACCACTAGTTAAGTGGTGGTAAAACTGGGATCAGATTTCCCAAATCCTAGAAGGCATTCTTGACTTCAGGCAAATTCTGACCAGTTTTAAGATGTGGGACAAAGGAATTTAACTACCTTCTCTGCTCTTTACCTTGTCAAATGGAATATATAATTTCATGTTTCTCCCGAAATTGAGAACAGTTATGAACACACCTTAGGAGGTGGAGTTTTTGCTTCTTTGTTTTTTAGCTTATTATTTCATTCAATTTTACCTGCCAACGTAACATGAGTTCATTATAAAAAGTCAGCCTATCTTCTTAAGAGCAGAAGCTTTGCTGCGGAACAGACCTACGATTACACTTAACCACTCAAGGACAGGTAACTTATCATCTCTAAGCTTCAGTTTCCTCATTTGTAACATAGGAGTATTGTTGCAAGTATCATTAACTATACGGCTGTAGTAAGGATCATAAGGTAAGGTAAATGAAATCACGCATATAAACCATTTGGCACACTGCCTGGCAGACGGCACACACTCAGTGAAAGCTCAATAAACTCCTATTACTATTATTCTACTTATTGGGAATTGCACTCAGCTGAATGTAACAGAAAACCAAGTACTGTGGCTTGTCAGCTCATATTCCCAAGGTGGCTGTTCAACCTCCAGTAGCATCTCCACGTTACACACTGAGAAAAGGGTGAGACGAGTTACCAGCTGACTCTGTCCCTTATTAAAGGGTTTTACCATTAGCCCCATCCAATGACCGAGCCCCAGCCAAGAAGCTGGGAAAGGTGGTTAGTTTTGCTGGGTATACCATGACCCCAGACAACCTGGGATCTGTTGATAAATAAGAGGGAGAAGAGACTATCAACTAGACGTCCAATAGTGTCTAGGAAACAAACCTGTATCATGGGCTTGTTATGAAGAACAAACAGTTGATGCAAAATTTCTGAGACATGCTCAGCACTGCACAGAAGCTCACTCTTGCTCTCCTCTCCTTTATCACTTTATATCCTGTTTGTCCACCTCCAGCTGTAGATCCTCTTATGCTCGCCTTCTCCGTGGTACAGTAACTACACAAAGACTGAGGCCAAAATCAAATCGCTATCACCGAAAGAGTTTACCCTTCTTAGCATATTTCTTTTTTTAAAAAAAGTGTTCATTTTTTGAAACAGAAAAGCAAAATCAGATTTCAATATGAAAGAATGCTATAAAGGGGAAAGGGAGGGGGAAGGATAAAGTGGGAGTATGGGTTTCACAGATACAAACTACCATATATAAAACAGATAAGCAACAAGGATTTACTATATAGCACAGGGAACGATAGTCTCTGGTAATAACCTATAATGGAAAATAATCTGAACAATATATATGTATATAACTGAATGACTTTGTTGTATACCCAAAACTATTGATAATACAATATTGTAAATCAACTATATTTCAATTTAAAAAAAAAAAAGAAAAAGAAAACACCCATTACATGGTAGCTATTTTCGTTGCTGTTGTTGTTGGAGTCTGGTGGCTCTGACCGTCCTCAGACACAAACGCTATTATTCTGTATTGTCGCTTTGAACACCATGGCCAGGCAGCGGTGATCAAGCCAGCCTTGCTGAGCCCTCTGGCTCATTCCCACTGCAACGGGCTGCTCTTTCAACTCCAGAATCCCAGAAATGAAATCAAGTGGATGAATTTATGGCGCGGGGGGGAGGCAGTGTGCTTCCCAACCGCCAAGCAGGGAGAGTCATTCTGGCCTAGGGATCACACAAAGCCAGGCATCCTTTCCATCCAGCACAACCCAGGCAACGTAAATGAACTAGAGCAAAACAGAAGGGGGGTGGGCTAACTGGATTCCTGCAGATCAGGAAGGAGAAATGTTTTCTCTTAAACCAGGCCATGGGATCCTATACTGAATCCACTTCAAAAGCTCGAATGCTATTTCTCTCAAGGTTCCAACAGTATTGTCCATTTTCCAATTAGTCATTATGATAAAGTGATTTTCTGAGTATACATCCCTGGCTGTGGTTTAGAGAGAGAGCAGTAAAACCCCTCTCTTCACCATGACCAGAGACTTAGCATGAAAGGGCTTAGTCTCCCTTTAATTCTAATCAAGATAAAAACTGTGCAAGTTCAAAGTTTAACATAGGCTTTGTAAAAGTGTTATGTTATTTCACATTTAGGATTAGGCATCAAGTGTGACTGTTAATGACTGAGCATTTGTGGATAGAGAAACAGCCCCTTTCACGCCAGCCTGCCTCATCAAGGAAGGCAGAAAAGAGAAACTTGAGCAAAGAAAGAGTTCTGCTTCTCAGAGGAAACTGTCCAGGAAATTTTGTGTAAGCAAAGAATGTAAATAAAAGGAAATGTAAGTCAGTATTTTTTTACAGTGTCCATACTCTGAAGCTTCTGATGGACATGTCTACGTCTTGGTATAACTGGAAACTTTTTATTGGATCAGCCCCCAGGTCGCATGTGGGTATTTCTTCTGGAGCCGTGAAGGTAGGGGTCCGGGTGAGCTGGCATTCAGTCTGTCCCGGAACGAAATTTCTCTCTGTGATGAAGACTATGGTCTTTACCAGCATGAGTTCAACTTACAGAATTTAATTAGAGAAAGTGGGAAGGAGAGAAAGGAGAATATTCCAATTAATAATCAATGTTCTTGGCACCACCTTGCTTTAAACCCTTCCATTTGTTCTTGCGTTGGGAAGAACATGGGAAAGACAAATGAGATGAGAAAATGAACGTAAAGTGCTCACCAAAATGCTGGATGCCCTCTGGAGCTTAAAACCCACCAACGGCCTCCCATCACACAGGTGTTTAGATATACTGATGTATCAAAATCATTCCTACGGCCTATAAGCTCTTCACGACCTAGCCCTTGCACAGCTCTGAACACTTCCTCACCATCACCCCCCCTACCTCCCGGCTTACACTCTTCCCCCAGATGTGCTGAGCTACTGCCATTCCCCACGTGGGTCATCCTGTGTTAAATCTTCAGGCCTTTCCCTTTGCCTAGAACAGTCATTTCCAAAAGAGGGAGCAGAAGAGTAAAGGGAAACATTTTAAAACCTGTATTTACGTGTGTGTGTCTGGATTAAATAAGAAAAGCTTTTGTAAAATATAACACCACACTATATGGCTTGTTAGTAGAGCACATATATAAGGAATAAATATTAAAATATGAGAAGCTGCTTTTTTTTAATTGAATGAATTACGTAATCAAAAAAATTTGAAGACTATGGATCTAAAACACTCTCTGTGCCTTCAATCCCATTTCAACCCAACTTCGCCTGGACATGTCCTCTTTATGGCATACTTCCTCCAAGCCACGCTGGACCTTCCAAAGCTAGACTAGATACATCTCTAGTGGTTTCCATTCTCCAGCGGCATCACTCCATTCTGCTTCCATTCTTGCCTCTTCACATTCCACTCTCATCTCCTCATCACGACAGCCAGTGATAGCTTCATCATATCACTTCTCACTTAAATCTTTTCATTGATTTTCAACACAGAGTTCATCCGCCTCCCCAGTATGGACTCTAAATTCCTACAAGATCTGGCCCCATGTAGCTCTCCAACCTCATATGACTATCCCCTTTGTCCTCTGGGCTCTGACCCCACTGACCTCATTGATCTGTTCTCAATGAACACATGAAGCCCCATTCTGAACCTACACTCTTTGCCTGGTTCCATCTTCTACACATGAGGGCTTCCCCCAGATCTCTGCACGGCTGGATCCTTCTTGTCATAGGTCCCAGCTTTTCCTGACCCCTCAGTCCAGAGCAGGCACCCAGTCACTTTAAAGTCTGTGCTGTCCAACACGGCAGTCATCGGCCTCAGGTAGCCTTCAAGCACTTGAAATGTGGCGAGGCCAAATGGAAATGTGCTCTAATAAATCAAATGCCAGATTTTGAAGACTTTGTAGAAAAAAGAATATAAAACATCTCATTAATGATTTTCCACATTTATTATATATTACAATGATAAAATTTTGGAAAAACACATTTAATCCAATAGAATAAATAAAATATATTATTAAAGTTAATGGCACCTGTTTCAACTCACTTTTTAAATGTGCCTTCTAGAAAATTTAAAATTGCATGCGTGGCTCACATGGATGGCTTGCTTTATATTTCTATTGGACAGTGTAGCTCTAGAACATATATTTTTTGAATTTTCTGTGTAATTTTTAGCTTGACCTACCATTTTCATTTATTTGCCATCTGTTTCCCGCCCCAGCCTCCCTAGGATCTCCTTAAAGGCGGGGTTTTCATCTGTCTTGTTCACCTTATACCATCAATGCCATCCAAGCTCCTGGCACATGGTGAATACTCAACAATTATTTGTGAAATGCATGAATGACTGTATAGCACCTTTTATCTTTAGATGGTGTTTACTGAGCTCTTAGATGCATTATAAAAATAAAGTTGATGTCTCTATTTTCTAGATAAGGATGAGAATATGGGGAGATTAAGTAAGCTGCAAATGGCTAATTTCATAGAAATCATGATTTGGACCCAGGCAGCGTCTGTGCAATTCCCCCAAAGCTGCAATGCCCTCGACCAATGATCTCACATATTATCTCCGAGGATTTATCTGTCTTCCCACCCAGCACCAGGAGGACAGGGATGGGAACTCAATCACTGCTGTATCTCTAATGCTGAGACATAATAGGTATTTACATACACATGTATAATTCTGTATTAAATTTATATATATTATATGTAACAGTTAACATTTACTGGTTATTACTATGTGGCAGGCATTATTCTAAGCACTTATAGTCCCACCTGGGTCTTTAATAGGCATCTCAAAATTAACATGTTCAATTCTGAATTCTTAATCTTTGCTCCAAAACCTGCCCTTTCACCTGTTCTCCCACATTTCAGTTAATGATAATCTCATTCTTTCAGTTGACCAAATCAATATATTGAAGTCACCCCTGACTTTTTTTCTTTCCCAGTGCATTTCTAATCTGTTAGGAAATCTTCCTATTGTTGTTTTTACAACAGATCCAGAACCTGGCTGCTTCTCACCACCTCCACAGCTATAACCTTGGCCCAAACGCCCAGAGCCCTGCAATAGCTGCCGTGTGAACTCCTGGCTCCTGTCGGCATCCTCTGCAAGGCAGCCAGAGTGATGCTTTTAAACTGTAACCCAGGGACTTTCCTGGTGGTCCAGTGGTTAAGACTCTGCACTTCCAATGGAGGGGACACAGGTTTGATCCCTAGTCAGGGAACTAGGATCCCACATGCTGAATGGTGCAGCCAAAAAATAAAAAAAATAATTAAAAAATAAATAAAATAAAATGTAACCCAACGCACACCATTCTCCAGCTTGCCACCATCAAGTGTCTTCCCTCCCTCATGCTCAGAACAAAATGCAATGTCCTTGAGTTGGCCGAACAAGTCCAACCTCACTGAGCTTATCTTCCACTCCTCTCCTACTGCTCACTCGGCTTCAGGTACACTGGCCTCCCTGCTCATCCTTGGACCTTCCCAACACACTCCTACCTCAGAGCTTTTGTCCTTCTGCCCTGCTATTCCTCCTACCTGGAACTTCTTCCTCACTTGTCCATATGGCTCCATTCCCCACCTCCTTCCAGTCATTGCATAAATGTCACTCTTTCAGTGACACCTGATTACTCTAATTAAAACTGCAACTTACGCTGTACACACACACACAAACACAGGCGCACACACACACACTTTCTCTTTCTTTCCAGATTTTTCCTCCATAGCACTGATCACCATTTGACATATACTTCATCTTTTTTTTTTTTTTGGCTTAGTCTGACTCCTTCTCTAGACTGTAAGGTCCTTGAAGGTAGAGATTTTTGTCTACGTATCTTCCCTCCTGTATGCCCATCACCTAAACATAGTAGCCAATAAACATTTGTGAATTGAACTCACATGTACAAACTTATTTCATTGAGGGGTCAGTGCACTTTCTCAGTAAGTATCTTAGGCTTTGTGGGCCATAAGGTCTCTCTCTGCCACAATTACTCAACTCTGCTGTGTTCTGTGAAAGCAGCCACAGACAATACATAAACAAACAGGCGTGGCAGTGTTCCGATAAAAGTGTATCTGCAAAAAACGGAAAGAAGAAAGGGCACATTTGGCCCGTGGATTTGCTGTTTACCGACCTCTGATTTAAATCTCATAACTGTCCAATGATTTAGAAAGTATAATACCCCTATTTGTCAGGACTTTTAAGTGGCCTGACCAAGATCACTTGGCTGGTCAATTGCAGAACTGATTAGAACACTGTGCAGTTAGGGGTCGGGGTATTCAAGGATGCTGGGAAACCAAGAGAGACCTGGGGACACCAACGGGACATACATGAATGGAAGCATCTCGGTGAGAAGCCAGCCCCTGGCTGCTTGCATCCACACGCACAGAGGAGGTTCCTCGGAGCCACAAAGCTGTGAGGTTTCTTCAGCCACCCAACAATGAGTACCAGGATGACCACCAAACCCTCCGAGGTCGGAGCCAGGCTGTGCTTGTCTCTCGCCCACCACCTCAAAAGCCAACAAGCCTTTGATGCAGATAATCTTTGCCCTTCATGTGTGACAGGGCTTCAGTGAGCTGGGTCTACAGATGATAAAGTCACATCTGGCCTGGCTCTTTTCCCTCCTGTCTACCGCACTGTCCTCCCCATCTCCGTTACCTTCGCTTAAGAAGTAGAAATGGAGAGAAGAGCATGCAAAGCGTGACACCATCCTCATTCACCACCATGAATAGTCCTTAAACCATGAGAGGATTGGAAGAAATTGTATTGGGAAAGGAACTAAAAAACATTGAAGCTCACAGTGAGAAAGATACTCATGTTGCCATTTCCATCCTTCTGAATGTGTCAAGGAGAACGTCCCAGGCGGTGGGTAGTCACAATTCTGAAACGGCTCTAAAACTGGCTCATCTTCTTTCCCAACAAGGAGAAAGCCTCGGGATCAGGGCCGTCGGCGAGTGATGTGTCTCTTTAGAATTCAGTAACACTGTTTGGTTTTTACTATATTTACTTTCGCGGTGGATTCATGTTATGCCAACCCAGTTATGCGAGAAATACTCTTCAAAGAATTGCCTTCCCTCGAAGGTCAGAGTTAGTGTGGACCACTAGACCTGGAAGAAGGAAGTGAAGCAGCACCGTATTGTTTTTACACTTCGGAAGCTCAGCTCAGGGCGCTGCTCACGCACATTGTCTGAGATCTGCTGGCTCACCTGGTGGGCACGAGGCAACAGCTGCACGGCAGCTTCTTCAGCTCCTGCAAGATCCTCCTTCAGCGCCTCAGAAACCTGGGCCAAGTGTCTGTCTAGCTCCTTGACGATGGGCACCATCTTCCCATCTCCTCCTTGCAGGACGCCCTTGTTGTTGAAGATGCTGGACTGGAGGCTTCACCAATCAGAGGCTTCCATTCCATCCACGTGGGTTCCAGTTGTCTCTGTTTCCCCCATTTCACGTCGTCTTCACTGCTGCTGTCAGGTACCAGCATTGGGCACATCTACTGTGTAAACCAGCTCCCATGATTCTGTAAGAACTAATCCTGTAAATAAATTCCTGATGAAATGTCTCCTAGTGGTTCTGCTTCTCTGATTAAGCCCCAGCTAATACAGCTTTTCGTATGGAAAATACCATTGGTTTCTTCATGAATGGCAGTTCTATAAAATTTCCACATAAAATAAATCATTTTAAAGGAAAAAGAGTAAATGAATAACAATAAAAGTGGTCCATAGCTATGACAAAGATTGTGGAGGGGATGTGTGAATGATGATTTGGAAATACTCTACTATTTTCCCCTTCTTTTTAAGAGTTAGGCCAGTGGGGAAAGTGGGGGGGAGGGATAAATTGGGAAATTAGGATTGACATATATACATTACTATATACAAAATAGTTAACTAATAAGGACCCACTGTATAGCATAGGGAACTCTACTCAATACTTCGTAATGACCTATATGGGAAAAGAATCTAAAAAAGAGTGGATATATGTATATGTATAACTGATTCGCTTTGCCATACTGTAGAAAGTAACACAATAATGTAAATCAACTATAGTCTAATAAAAATTTTTTTAAAAAAGGTAGGAATAAAAGCAACAGACCTCTGAATTAGATCCTATCAATGAACAAGTTTCATGACCAAGTGTACTTTGTGACATATTTCACTTAATGGTACTATTTTTGGATACCCCAGTATTAAAAAAAAAAAAGCCATTCATATTCATAGAATGAAATGAATATGGCAATATAACAGAGAATTACATTTCGCTTTTTAACTTCATAGTTAAAACTGAAATTTTATTATTTTTAAAAGTGATATGTTCACATGGTTCAAAATTCAAAATGATTTCAGTTGTATATATTGACTGGCCTGGCTCTTTCCTCTCTGTTTTATACCCCCTGAAGCAGTCCCTATCACCTATTTGCAGCTACATTCATTAGTTTCTTATGCAAATACTAGCATATACATATACATGTAAATACACAGCCACATCCCCCTCCTTTCTTACACAAAATATAGTATTCCATACATACCGTGCATCAATACGTTCAAGTTATAATGTGAAAAATATTTTTCAATAGCCAGAAAAATTGCCCAGCTTTAAATGTACAATTAAAAATTAAATGCACTTATTAAGAAAAAAGATCTAAAGGAATAAAACCTATGTACAAAAATTTTCTTTGCAGTACTATTTATAATAATAAAAAAGGAGATAATAAACTTAAGAATTCCAAATTAATAGAATATTTAACACAATGGAATACCCCAGAAAAAAAAAAAAGAAATGAGACTGATCTTTAAGTAATGATGAGGAGAGATTTCCAAATTTATTAAGTGACACAAGGTAGGTGCAGAATAATGTATATAGTTCATACATCATACATGTGGGGAAAAAGGAGTACACAAAACATATATATAAGCTTATCTATACATGCATATACGTATATGTTGACATATGCCTGAAATATAGCTGAAAAAATAAAAAACCATAAGAAACTATAACATTGATTGCCTATTTGGATAATTTCGGGGAAAGGGACAAGAGAATTTTTGCTGTGTACTTTTTTTTAGCTTTAATTCTGAAATTTTGAGCCACGTGAATTGCTATAAAAGTTACGTTAAATAGCTTTTAATTTAACATTAAAAATATGACTATATTTTTAATTTCATATATAAAATCATTATAGTAATATTAATTATGGGTTAAATGAGTACAATTATCTTTAATATATTTTCTAGTTTCCTTTGATTCACCATTTACCTGTTACTACCAAGAACTGAGCCTTGCACATAGTAGGCACTCAATAAAAAGGTGTTAAATACATGAATGCATGTGTGGAATGCACGGACCCACCAATGAATGTACGTTCCTTAAATATTTTAATCTCGAGGAATGATTAGGTCACTGGTGTAATGATTATTAAATAGGTCAATTGCTGATGTGGTTTCTGATAGAGCCACGCATACACCACGAATAGCCAGAGTGCACCTTCACTCAGGACCGAACTCACTAGAAAGAACACGCTCTTTCTTTATTAACTTTCCCAGCTTTGCAGGAGATGTAAATCATTTTATTGATGGAGTATAATTAATAAAGCCACAAAATCAAATCCAATGCCCTCCGCTGTCAGCAAGCATAACAAGTAAATTGCATTCAGAGTATTAGTTGAGGAACTAAAATTTGCTCAAAATTCAGAAACAGGTATCACGGGTCCTCTTTCCAGTTTTGGAACAAATGAAATCAAAATGGTCACTGAACTCATTCGGCAGTCGTTTCTTAATGGGCTGGAGACACCATTCCAAAAAGCATATTTAATTTTTCTCTGGTTGTAATGGAATTCCTAACCAAGCTAAAACATTTCCAGAATGTCTAAATGACAGAAGTCACA
The DNA here is from genome assembly GCF_030028045.1 of Hippopotamus amphibius kiboko. NCBI lineage: Eukaryota > Metazoa > Chordata > Mammalia > Artiodactyla > Hippopotamidae > Hippopotamus > Hippopotamus amphibius. Next base: position 7,653,761 of record NC_080197.1, read on the forward strand.
AAACACTATATATATCTTCACGCTAAGGATGGAAAGTTACACTGAGGACTATAGGTATAACTTTATTTTAGTTCGGGATTCCGAGCCATGTTCTACAACCAGTGAACGGAAGACTGTAAAACAAACAGAATGTCAGCTTCATCTGTGGCAGGCTGCTAGATTTTTCATCTTAAAAACTGAACTTCGTCCCTTCACACGTTGCTGACAGCAATCTAAATTGCTGTAGATCTTATGCAAGTTAATTCACGATGTATTATATATCGAGGGTCATAAAAATATTCAAACTCTCTAACCTTATAATCACATTGATTATTAGGGAACAATCCAAAACACGGTCCAAGTTATAAGCCTGAGCATTATTTGAATTTGAAACAGTTTAACTGTTTTAACTATCAGTTAAATTATGTACCCACTCAACAGAGTATCACAGACTTTAAAATTATGGATTAAAAGATTATGTAATTATTGCAAAAATGTATATAACACAATACATTTTAAAACAGACACAGGATATGACATTGTAAATACATAACAATAGCAACCTTGTGAAATTTTAGAAGTATGGGGGGAAAATGGAATGAGATCTACTAAAATAACAACTTTGTATTGAGGTATTAGGTTTATATGATTTTTTTTATAAGTAACATCTGGCAGTTTATTAACCAACGGCGTATACTGCACAACAAACTACCTCACATCTTTCAGGAAGAAAAACTACTAAATTTGAAAAGGAAAGACGTCACCCACTGAATGTGGATACAATTAAAACGTGCTTTAAATAGTTCTTTAGGGGACGGGACACACACCTCTACGCGATGAAGAGAAACACCTGTACAGGCCAGCATGAATTCATAGGGAACAGACTCCAGTAGCTCAGGCTCCTTTCTGTTGGTTCTCACGAAGTGCGCTTCTGGGTGGAGCAAGCTGGTGCTTCAGCTGAACCCAAGTACCTTTTCCTTTGGCTGCCTTCTCTTTCTGATCATTTTCCTTCACACGTTTCAGGAAGCTATCTCGGCTCTTAGAGTGCTTAATATGCGCGATATGGACATTACTTCTCTTGGCAAGAATCCTGCCCTCCGCTTGCTTGTTTACGACGATGCCAACTGCATGCTGGGTAATACTGCAGACTCTTCCAGTTCTGCCATGGTAACATCTCTGGGGCATTCCGTTTTGAACAGTGCCCATTCCCTTGATATCGACGATATCAGCTTTCTTGTAGATTCACATGTATGTGGCCAAAGGAACAACTCCATGTTTTCCAAAAGGCCTGGAGAACATGTAAGTGGGTGCCCCTCCTCTTCCCTTTTGTGTTGGTCATTTTGGCCAATTAGCAGAAGATGGGGGTTCCGGCCAAAAGGGCTATATAATTTTATTACAGGGAAAAATACTAGAAAACCTTGCAAAACTATAACAATAAAAAGAGGGAAAACATTTATTGACATCAATGTGCTCTTTCCTATTCTTTGTGTGTGCAGTGTTCAAGTTTAGTTTACTATATTGAATGAGAGGATCTTGGTTAATAAAATTGTTCTACAGGTTCCATATGTGGAACCTAGCTTTAGACTATTAGTCTACTTTTCTAACGGAATGAATAAACTCACAGAGTGCCCAGACACCCAGCTGCACTCTCCCGCCATTGGTTTTCAAGTCAGTTGTATGACATTCACTTTGGTTTCCTTCAAATCCATTTCTTAGTCTTTTCCTCACTAGCAACTTCTATGTTTCTTATTTTCAGAGCATCAGGTAATAAAGAAGTTCAAGAAAATATCTATAAGAGGCAGTCTTACAGTAATAACTCAAAGCATTTAGCTAGTTCTGTTATTAATATTAAAATTACAAGGATTGGCTCTAGAGACCTGCATTAGTATTGCAGAGATTAAGTGGAGAAAGGCATAGGTCTGGACCTCTTGCTTCTCCTGGTACTGGCAGGGCAACCTTGAGTAGATTATGCACTCCCTGTAAGCCTAAATCCTTCACCTATAAAATGAGGACAATGACAGCACATCTTAAAGGTCTGAGACTGAATTCAAGCCCAGATTTAACCATTATGCTATATATCCAGTCAAGTAGTGTGGTTAATCATAGATACAGATGTGGGTGTCTTGTCTGTGTGACCTTGGTAAATTATTTCATCTCTCTGTGCCTTAATTTTACCAGCGCTGGAGAGGTCCTTTTCAATTTTAGGCCAGAGACAATGAAAGTGGTGACTCCTCCCACTTAGCAATCATTCCACTAATATTGACTCAACAATACTATAGTAACTGCGTCAGGAGCAGAATATCACAGAAGCAGTCTCTGTGAGTGATGGCTGATTCAACACACTTTCTCATCCATACAACATCCTGATGAAGTGGACCAGCATTCTGGGTCCATCTGCATCCGTGAGAGTATAAGTAACAGAATTAGCATGGACGGTGGTCCCACAGGTAGGAGTTCAAATTCTGCTCCATAGTTGACCATTTCTGTGATTCCGGACAATTTCTAACTTCTTTGATCTTGAGTTTCCTGAAACTTTAAATTAAGCTACTAACACATGCCTTAGAGTATTAGTGAAGAGAGACCAAAAAGATGGTGAATGCAGTAAATCTGGTACCTAAGAATCTCACTCTCCCTCCAAAGAGAGTAACATCAACGATTACATGTTGCTCCAAGAGTTAAGTTAAGAGTTAATGAAATGTGCCCAAGCTCAATTCCAGGTTCATCTTGCTCGGCCATGTGACCTTGAACACACTATGGCTCTGCCCTTACTGTGTGTATCTACAAAATGACGTTACAAGTAGTAACTAATTCCTCTGTATGTGTATATAATGCTTTGCCTAATGGCAGCAACTATTATGAAGTGCCTACTATTATTAAACCCTAATGGCACTAGCTATTATTGTGTCCTACTATTGTTAGTCTAAATTCAGTATATTGATTCATACAGCGTATAATAATTTCTATCAGTATTTCTACATTTCTACGTCCAAATGACGACCAAGCATGTTGACGTGGTAATTAGATGGCTTTATTCTTCCACAGAAAAATCTTTATTTGGCTGAAGGGCCAAAACCTACAAAAATACTATTCAATCGCTTTTGGAAACAAACTTTATAAAACCAGCTCAAAGGGACAAGAGTCTCTCCTTCCCTGCATTCTATTATTGTCCCAAACAAAGGACTTGGGTTATACAATTTACACGGTTCACCAAGACCATGGGTCTGAAATATTGGATGTAATTTTGCTACATAAGAGCAAACATCAACACTTGCAAAAGGACATAGAAAATCGGAAGTGAACAAAATATCAAGATAAACTGGAATTTCAAATCAGTTTGATTTGTTCTGAAAATCTGACTCAAATTCCTTCTCCCCTTTGTCCAATCCAACCACAGTCTCTCACCGCCGAAGCTGCCATGTTTACATATTTAAGCACAGAATTCAAATCCCATCTTTCTCTGTTGACAAACTAGAGTTGTTGTTGTTCCCTTGATAAACTTAATATGATACGTAAAAAGACCACTCAATCCTCCAATTTATGACCGTGAGATGGTGCTGAAACACTGAGCTCTCAGTGGTCCTAACTAAAACATTAATGGTGATCACTAAAGGAAGATATTTCATTTGAATTGTGAGGATGTCTTACAATGTTTTTGGTAAAGCCACAATGATCATGTTAAGGTGCAGAAAGTCACATGGCCTAGCTTCCTCTCCAGCAAAAGAAAATACGCAGGTGAATCAAAAATTATCCACACTCTGGCTGTAGAATTTATTTTAATTAACTTTTAGAAAAGACAAATACATCATTTTTTGACGTAATCTCCTTGCTTTTCAATACACTTTGTCCACCTGTCAACAAACTTTCGTACTCCCTCATTAAAAAATGTTTCGGGCTGAGCTGCAAGCCACGAATGCACTGTTGTCTTCCTGTCTTCATCAGAAGGAATCTTCATCCTTGAAGGCTGCTTTCAGAGGACCAAACAGGTGAAAGTCCAATGGACCAAGATCAAGACTATAGCGAGGATGCTTTAATATCTCAAAACGAAGTTTCTGCAGAGTGTCGACAGTGTGGGCAGAAATGTGCAGACATGCATTGTCATGCAAGATCACAACGCCCTTGGATAGCAGTCCTCTGCATTTAATCCGAAGTTTAGGCATCAGCTCTTCAATAAGCACCTCACTATAATGAGCACAGATGATTGTTGAACCTTTTTCCTGATAACGTTCCAATACTGGCCCTTGAGAATCCCAGAAAACTGTAAGCATCAGTTTTCCAGTTGATGGTTGACCTTTGAACTTTCTCCTTCACCTAAGAAATTTTCACCTTCATTAGGGTATCGGTCCAAATTTTGTTTGCAGATATCCAAATGCCTCTGTTTATGCCCTTCCATGAGTTGTTTCGGTACCCACCTCACACAAACTTTTCAAAACCTAAGTCTGTCGTGAGTTACTTCGTTTTGAGGTGTTAAAGCATCCTCCCTATAGTCCTGATCTTGCTCCATTAGACTTTCACCTGTTTGGTCCCCTGAAAGCAGCCCTATGAGGACGAAGATTCACTTCTGATGAAGACATGAAGACAGCGGTACATTCAGGCTCACAGTTCAGCCTAAAGCATTTTTAAATGAGGGAATACAAAAGCTTGTTGACAGATGAACAAAGTGTACTGAAACGCAAGAAGATTATGGCAAAAAAAAATGATGTATTTGTCTTTTCTAAAAGTTAATTAAAATAAATTTTACAGCCAGAGCGCGGATAATTTTTGACTGACCCTCGTATACAGTGAAAGTCATGTGTGATGACCTTACATATGAATGAACATAATCTGTCACTCTCCCAAGTTCCAAGAGATACAGGAGAGAAAAGGTCAGTGATGTTACTGGACGATATCTTTCCAGACAAGGCAATACATGAGGATGTGCCCTTGTCAGGAAGAGAATGAATTTTCCATATATTTTAAGTAAAACGAGTTCACCAAAAAAAAAAAGTTCTGTCTTCCAACTGCTGTCCTCTGTCTCTGCCCAATTAGGGTCATGATACTGTCTTTTATTGTATTGCAAAAGGTATGAGTGTGCATAAAGAAATAAATGGATAGATAAATTAAAAAGCATAAAATTTAAAAAGCAAATGACCACCCACCTCGCTTTACCTCCAGCGTCCCACTTCTTAGAAGAAAGCATGGTTACTTTCCAAGAGTTATGACCAGCAACTGTTCCTTTTTTCATTTTTCTATGACCATATATATAGAAACACTCATGAGTGCACATCTGTGCCAAAATTCCTCTTTTTTTTCTGCCACTTGCTTTCCCGCACACTTCACAATATATCAGGATAATTCCACATTGTAGATTCCACATTGTAGATTAAAAATATGAATTCAGAGGAGCCAGAGCCTTGGAGAAGGTTTCAGTTTGCTCTTGGCTTCAGTTTCCCCATCAGTAAAATACAGGGATCAAATGAATTAGTATCAAATCTCTTTGCATCATGAATATCTAATTATTCTGGATCTTTTCTCTTTCCTCTGGTTTCAAAATGTGAACTGATATTATTCTTTTTATATGTTATCCCTTAAATTTAACATAATTTTCACCTGCATGCCTGCCTAGGTCAGAGAATAGTAAGAAATATTCTTTTAATAACCCTTATATTCTCCTTGTTAGCTGTTTCTCCAACTAATATGTCAATGCCTTTCTCCATTCGAACCTTTATAAGATAAAATGAAAATCTGCTCATTTCTAACTCCATATGCCTAAATGCCCATCTAAAATCATGATTACAAATGCCCTAGAATGCATGACCTTAACTGGCAGGGAGCTGACCCATTCTTTGAGTTCATATTAGAGAAATTAGTCTAACAAAATGATTTTTTCATCTTTGAAAGATCCAACTTCATCTATCTCTGAAAAAGAAGCTTCAAAGTTAAATACTAGTAAAATGTCCAATCTGCTTCACACACACTTTATCCTGTATCCATCTCTCTCAAACAGATTTAACTTAAGAAATTTATTTCTGTATGATAAAGAACTTTTTCAGTCCCATGTGTAAAACTGTCAATCTCATTAAAAGGTAGTCCAGCAGCCTGGGGAAATGTACCTCTTTCTAAATCTTCAATCAATCTCAAAACATCTGCCAGTCAGCATATCTTCTGGAACTCCATTTACGTTACAAATGTTCTCCAGAAATACACAGTTCCCCAATGACATTGACAGTTTTGAAGAAATATCATATTGTCTCCTCTCCATGAGTGGGCTACTTGATGGCCAAACGCTCCCTTTAGGATTAAAGTAGAATCACATCCCCAGACAAAAGCATACTCCTTCCCTCTGGCTACAACAAGGTATAATCAGAATTCTCCTTTTATGATGGTGTAAACAAGTACTCAGGAAAAAGAACTGTAATCAGGCCTTTCAAACAAGAAAAGCTATAGTAATCTGCATATAAATCTTGCCTACTGTTTATCTGGAGCATCTTCCTCCCAGAGAAAACCATGGTTGACATTAATAATTTACTAAGTCCATGGGAATGTAAATTGATACAGCCACTATAGAGAATAGTATGGAGGTTCCTTAGAATACTAAAAACAGAACCACCATATGACCCAGCAATTCCACTTCTGGGCATATACTTTGAGGAAACCATAATCCAAAAAGACACATGTACCCACAATGTTCACTGCAGCACTATTTACAATAGCCAGGACATGAAAGCAACCTAAATGTTCATCAAGAGATGAAAGGATAAAGAAGACATGGCACATATATACAATGGAATATTACTCAGTCATAAAAAGGAACGAAATTGAGTTATTTGTAGTGAGGTGGATGGACCTAGAGACTGTCATACCGAGTGAAGTAAGTCAGAAAGAGAAAAACAAATATTGTATGCTAACGCACATATGTGGAATCTAAAAAAATGGTACTGATGAACCCAGTGGCAGGGCAAAAATAAAGATGCAGATGTAGAGAATCAACTTGAGGACACAGTGGGGGAAGGGAAAGCTGGGACATAGTGAGAGATTAGCATTGACATATATGCACTACCAAATTGTAAAATAGATAGCTAGTGGGAAGCCTCAGCATAGCACTGGGAGATCAACTCAATGCTTGGTGATGACCTAGAGGGGTGAGATAGGGAGGGTGGGATGGGCTCGCGGGAGGGAGGGGACATGGGGATATATGTATAAATACAGATGATTCACTTTGTTGTACAGCAGAAACTGGTGCAACAGTATAAAGCAATTATACTCCAATAAAGATATGAAGAAAGAAAGAAAGAAAGAAAGAAAGAAAGAAAGAAAGAAAGAAAGAAAGAAAGAAAGAAAGAAAGAAAGAAAGAAAGGAGGGAGGGAGGGAGGGAGGGAGGAAGGAAGGAAGGAAGGAAAGAAAGAAAGAAAGAAAGAAAGAAAGAAAGAAAGAAAGAAAGAAAGGAAGAAAGAAAGAAAGAAAATAATAATTTACCAAGTCCAAATTCAATGTAATGAACCAGTGGAGGTATTTTCCTAATTCATTTATTAGATGAGTCTGTTGAAGAGTTCATGCATTTTAACAACATAAGAAATGAAATAAACCATCAAACTTTCATTTTATGAGAAGTAAACTAAAGAACCATTTTGGTTTGGAGAACACTGGGTACAGCACAGGGAGAAACCATCGGCCAGCAAATCAAGCAAAACGCATTCCTGCAAAAGGGCTTGGCTCCCTCTTTGGAAGGCTGAGCTAAGGCTGCAGGTTTGCAATTACAAATCAGGTTGCTGCAAGTTGAGTTTAGCAGGAAGCAGATTCTAAGGAGATTTGCATTCAGAAAGTTTCGTGAGGGGGGCTCTGGAAGCAACAGCTAGGAGGTCGTCAAGGATGCAGGTCTGCTGTGATGCACTCTCAGCAATGCCCTATGAAGACCCTTCACCCCCACCCAGGAACCTGGATGCCACAAAGTTGTCCTGAACCAGGGCAGTCATTGAACGTAGGCTGTACCCCAGGAATGGGGTTTGGCTGTGGTCAGGTAGCACTCTTCAGCATCAGCACAGGGCTTGGCTGCAAGCTTTTCCTCTACAACACTCCTAGCACTCCCAGTGCAGGGAAGAAAGCCTTCAGTCCTGGAAGAGATGGGTGGAGATCTGGGAGGCACACCACAATGCCACTACGCTGGTCCAGCCCAATCCCAGGCGACCTTTCCACAGTTAGGCAATGGATGCCGAAATGTCAAGCCCAATGAGAAAAAATAATCCCAGATGATGGCGGCGAAAGAATTAGGATCCCACTAAGGTATCTAACTGGAATGTTGATGGAGACTTGGATAAAAGCATGGAGCGTCAGCCCCTTCCCAGAAGGTCTGGTGATCAAGAAGGCATAACAATACAGCTAAGAGCTTGGAGGAATTCTTTAATTCACTCATCCATTCATTCAAAAAATACCTATTGACCCCCTAATAGAAGAAAAAAAGCAAGAAACAAGACAAGAATAAGCTGTACCCTTGTGCGGCTCACAGACTAATGAGAATAAAACCATCAAAACAACACGTTTAATCATATGTTTTAAAACAGTCATGAGTGTTATGAAGAAATCAGGGCAGCGCTGTCCAACAGAATTCTCAAAAATGATGGAAATATTCTATATCTGTGCTGCCCGATAAGGCAGCCACTAACAAAATCTCACTATTGAGCACTTGAAAGTGGCTAGCGTCATTAAGTAAAGGAATTTTTTGAATTTTATTCGATTTTAATTAATTTAAAGATCCACATGTGGCGACTAGCTTTTCCCACCATTTCGATGTGGGATGGTGCTGGGAAAGCATCTCCAGATCAGTAACATCCCAGCTGAGATTTTCAGGATGAGAAAGAAGTAGAGAAAGTAAAAGTAAGATGAAGAATTTTCTAATCAATAAAAAGCACGTGTAAGGGCAGTAACAGAGGAAAGAGAGCTTGGCCACTGGAGGAGCTAAAGCAGGTAGGTTTGGCTTGAGCACTGACCTGGGGGTGCAATGATGGGAGCACTGATTTGGGTGGGGTGAGATATGGCAGGATCTAGATCATACAGAGTGTCTTAAATACACTACAGAATATTTATGTGTAAGGAGAAGGCAGTAGAGAGTTTTAAAGTAGAGGTAGGATAGGATTGGATTTGATTACTAGGTAATCAATTTGCTATAAGCAGAATAAACTTGAGGAGCAGGGGACTGAGCCAAGGAACATTCTCGCAGGTTCTAGAATATCCTTCCAAAGTTAAACACACACACACAAACACAGAGTCAAACACATCCTAAGTGAGGACTGGCCAAAACAAATATTTCTGAGTACTCTCGGTGGAAGTATACCAGGTGCAACCTCTCTGAAGGAAAATTAGATTCATAAAAATTCTAAACATACACAATTTTGTAAGAGCAACCTCCTTTTTAGAATTTATCTTAGAAATAGAGCTTCATGTATGCGTAAATGTATGCATAAGGATGTTTACTGCTTCATTACTTAATTAGCAAAAATTATAAACTATATTGAAATGTCCATTATTAGCATGAGCAAGTTAAAGAAATCATGGAAAAGCCAAATAAGTGAATACTGGGCACCCAAAACTCTTCTGAAAAGTGCTACAATGTAAGTTAAGAGAACAGGGACAGAGTATATAACAGTGCTAAATAATATGAACCCATGTATGCAAAGCAAATCACACACACGCACGCACGCATTTTTATATATTTTGTAAAATATCTCCACACAAATATTTAAGAATTTGTCTAGAACTGCCTGGAAATAAAGATAAGTCTGGGGTAAGAGGGAACTTTCCTCTTCATTCTATCCTTTTTTGCCCTGTTTTCTTTACCATGTACATGTAATGTAAAACACTAGTAAATTAAAAAGACTTGATACATGCAAAAGCCATCTTTTGTTGTAGGTAGTGTTGGCCTGTTTCCCCTTCCTTCTTTCCTTCCTTCCTACCTTCTTTCTTTCCTTCCTTCCTTCCTTCCTTCCTTCCTTCCTACCTTCCCTCCTTCCTTCTGATAAATTCAACACTGCCTTTTGAAATCCAAAGTAAAGCATAAATTTAAGAAATTTTCAAGTTTTCTATTCTTGTTTTGTGGTCTGACACAAGTCTTGGCAGCACAGTGGCATCCAAAGTTTTCTCTGCTATTTTCCACTCCGGTGGCTGACAGCAGGGCACTGCGGAGACCAATTTGGGACTAGATGGGATACTGTGTGTGCTTGGGCATGCTCTTCAAATCCATAGTCACACTTCTGGCTCAGAGGGGGACAGGTGGGAAGAGAGGGAGGTCAGACATTTGTATCTCATCTCACCACAGTGGAAGCTGAGGTGTGAGAAGTTCAGTGACATGCTCTGGTCACAGCAGATGGCCCGCAGCAGGACAAGGGAAAAATCAGGACATTCTTATTCCAGCCAGGTTTCTCGTCTCCACATGTTTGTCCTGTGCCAAGGACTACAGTTTGGATACTGCAAAAGGGCTACCAACCAACATCACCCAACAGAATTCCTCAAAACTCTTGGAATTTCTTGGGATTTATGAATACGTGTACTCGTGAGACACTAGGGCTACTGTCTGTTTCATAACTGAATATGCAAAATGTTATTCCAGGGTTTTATTCATTTAGTTAAATGTTTATTGAGCACTTAATATGGGCAGAGACATATTCTATCATCCCTCCTCCCAGCTGGACCCATTTGAAGCATCTTACAAGACTGAGTGAGTTAATAAAAATATTGACTGTGCAACACTAGTTACTCTGCATTTTGATTCAATAAACACATCTTTTTTACCCAACACATGTTGAGCAAATTTTCAGTTTTACCATTTTAACTTTAGAATAAAAATTACAAATGCAGTCACAGTTAACATATGATTTATTGTATCTTCTAGGTCAAAGATTTCGACACAACATTTCCCAGGAAGGTGCTGTTCTAAGAAAATAAATCATTGTTTATGTGTTTCTAAATCCTTACTTAATAACTACTTTTTAAGTTGTGTAAATGTCATTCCCAAAAGACTGCAAAACTGAAAAGATTCTAATTATAAAATTGCCAAGAACTCAGCCTCATGCTTGAGAAAATCTCTGTATAAAACAGATCCACTTTTCACCTACTGGATTAGCAGAATCTTGAAAACAGCTCTCAAAGCACACTTCCGCAAAATGGGAGGAAAGAGGTGTCCTCATAGATTTCTGGGAACATCCTCCAAGGCAACTTTGACAAAATTTTACTTGTGAATATGCTTTGGACAATAAGTCCACTTCTAGGAATTTATTCACCAATATACTCAGCATGGGATGAGATGAGGGGGATTGCAACACTGTCTGTAACAGAAAAAAGAATTACTCAGATGCTCCACACGAGAGAAACAGCTTGAACTCAGGCGCTGCCACGTGTGACTTGGACAAAAATTTAGCATCACAGTAACTCAGTCCTGTGATGTGTAAAATGGACATAAAAATACCTCCTTCCTTCACATATTTAATAGTAAGTAAAAGGAAGAAAGGAAAGAAGGAAAAATGAATAAATAAGCAAATAAGTATAGCAAATATAGCCATACACTGGAATTCTATCCAATTACTGAAAAGTAAGATATATTGCTAATAAGAAAAGCACAGCTCAGATGAGTATGTAATTATACACATCACGCCACACATACATGCGTGCATACACACACAAGACTTTCTACACATAGACTACTCTGGAATAAACTATTCACTGTGGTTGCTTCTGGGGAAGGAAACTAGATGATTCCTAGGCACAAGGATGAAAAGAATCTGACTGCTCAATGGAGAAACTTTGTAGCTTTGAATTTTGTACCAAGTACACACATTGCCTGTTGCAAAAAAAAAAAAAACAAAACTCAATTTTAAGGGGGCCGATCCAAACCTCTGGTGTTAATTGCTGAATTCCCTGATACTGAATTTGCAGATTATATACCAACAGCAATTATGAGACATTCTAGAACATCCTACCCTTCAAAAATAGAATATACAACAAAATCGGGTGGGACACAGGCAGTCTTCTACTTGTCTTCTTGCATTTGAATGTCTCATTCCATTATTCTGACCTGCAGTAAAATCATGCATCCATTCAATCTGCAAATATTGAGCCTTCACCATAGGCTAAGAGCTGGAGACACAGCAGTGAATAAAGAGTCAAGGTCTTTGGTCTCACGGAACTTACATCCTACTGGGAGAAGACATACCCTACAAAGAAACAAGTTAAGAAAAAAAATCTACCTGGCACAAAAATAAGAACATTAATCTTAAAACAATCATATGGATACTCTTAAATAAGGGCAATGTTCCAGAGGGATGTGACAGGGAAACTTGAGATGTGATGCTCTGGGTAGGCTGGTCTGAGGTAGGAAATACAAAGCTAAAACCTGGATGCCAAGAGAGAGGTAACCAGAAGAAAATCAGAGAAAAGATGATCCACTAATGGAGGAGATGGATTCAAATGGACTGAGACCTCTCCCGGGGCCAAGTCCCTGGGAATATTCCTTGCAAACCACATTTTGTACAACATTCTCCATCTGAACTAATGTATGCTGAAGACTAGACTAGTTTCATAGCATCTAGATTTGGGGGCCACAGTTGGTGGAATACCAGGCTCAAAAGGTGGTTCTTTGGCAAGTGAGCTAAAATACCTGCTGCTGGTAAATGGAAAGCTGGAAATCTGAAGAAATTGATCATATGAAAAGTCAATGAACTCTTTTGCTAGGGGATTCAAAGAGGTACGATTTCTTGAAGTTTTTTTAAAAATAATTTTCTTTGACTAAGTTAATGTGTGGTGTTAAGATAATAAAATGGCATTTTAAGACTTTAACTCTTTCCCGAATAGTGTAACTTGTATTAAGTGAAAAGCTTTGAACTCAAGCTAGTGTTCTAATTTGAGTTTGTCCATTCAAAAGGCAGGATAATTTCTCTACTAACCACTAAAGCATTCACTGTATAAATGAATGAAGGGAAGATAAAATAAAAACTTAGGCAAATTTGAGACAGTTTGTGGGTTTAGGGGGGTGGGGGTGGGAAGGGACACACCCACCCACAGTCATATCAGACGGAAGTTCCTTAAGAGGACGGTATTGAGTATATGCGATATCTTTTCTTAGAACCCAATTTTTAAGATATTTGTATGAAATCAAGCCATATGGCGGCTACAAGTAAAGAATTTTTCACAAAACCTACTTAAAAAAATACGTACAATCGTCCTGAGTTTCCCAAACCTCAGTCATGCACAGGCCACTGGATCTGTGCTGCATCCAAGTTCCACCACCTGCCCCCATGGTTTTTGCTCCTTCTTGGTAACACTTGCCCTATGAGTTAATTATCTATTTAAAAACTTCACATTTTATTTAAAGAGGAAACTATATATTCCTATCTTAAATGGAAAACTAGTATCACTTAAAGGTAAATGTAAATTTTAATACAATATAATGTTAATGAATACAATAAAATATGATGTTTTTGAAGAGTCTGCACCCAAATATGATTTTCTCTCTATTAAAAGGCCTCCTAGCCGACAGCTCCTTGAGATGAGTTAAATAAGAAGTAGCGCTTTAAAAAAAAAAAAAAAAAAAAAAAGTAGCGCTTTTTCTCATTTTATGATGCAGTGTTGTTTATTGCCTTAAAATGGTCTCTCAAGACATATGATTCTCCTAACACAACTCTGTAAAGCAACCATATTCCAATAAAAATTAATTTTAAAAAATTGACTATAGAGACAGTCAAAAAAAAAGACACATGATTCTCACATTTGGGGAAGATGTCTAGAGTTAATAAGCAAAAAATATGATGATCAATCTTTTTTTTTATTAATTTCTTTACTGGCTGCATTGCATCTTTGTTGCTGTGCATGAGCCTTCTCTAGTCGCAGTGTACAGGGGCTACTCTTCGTTGTGGTGCACAAGCTTCTCACTGTGGTGGCTTCTCTTGTTGCAGAGCATGGGCTCTAGGTGCACAGGCTTCAGTAGTTGTGGTGCACGGGCTTAGTTGCTCAGCTGCATGTGGAATCTTCCCGGACCAGGGATCAAACCTGTATCTCCTGCACTGGCAGGCGGATTCTTAACCACTGCGCCACCAGGGAAGTCCCATGCTGGTCAATCTTTTAATCAAACATCTGCCATTTTGGCTAACGTATTCAACTATGCATTTTCTAATATAGTGTTTCATCAGTGGCTCCTAAATAAATCCAATGTTATAAAAATGAATCGCTAAAGTTAACAAGAGGAAAATATAGTGCTACCTGTTGTTCATTACCAAAGCCATGACTCTTCTGCTGAGATAGGAGTGAATTAATTTCTACCAGTTTATGGTTCTTACAGACAACAAACAACAAATATCATCTCAATCCCTTAACAATAAAAAATAAAAATCATTATTACAGATCTTCATGAAGTTCCTACTATGAGTCAGCACAGGATTAAGAGAGTGAAATCTTTTGTGAGAAGCATATTATTATCCTTATTTTTGTACATGAGGAAGCTAAATTTCAGAAAGAGTAAGCAATTTCCCCAAGGCCACAAAGTAAGTGGCCAAGTTGAGATCCAAACTGAATTATGAGTCCCAAATGTATCCTATGTCCACCAAGGAAAAAATAATGCACCATTCAATTACGAATGAAAGAAGGGAGGAGGGAAGGAGGGAGGGAGGGAGGGAGGAAGGAAGGAAGGAAGGAAGGAAGGGTGGGTAAGTGTCCCAGCAAGATTTGTAGTAGTTATTGTGAAGACTACTCTAAAAATGCATCAATTCAACAAATGAAGGATGGAAGGCAGGGAGGGAAGGAAGGAAGGAAAGGAAAGAGGGAGGATCCCAGTAGTTATAGTCAAGACTATTTCAAAATTCATATTGAAAGCAAAGGACCTAAACTACCTAAAACAATTTTGAAAAAGAAAAATAAAGTGGGAGGAACCAGTTTACCCTATTTCAAGACATTGTAGAGCTACACATGTAGACATATATAGACACACCACTGCACAATGGAGGCACACAAAACAATGGAAGAGAATAGAGGACCTAGGAATAGATACACATAAATATGCTCAACGGAGAAAAGACAGCCTTTTCAACAAATGGTCCTGGAGCAATTGGACATCCACAGGCAGAAAATGAACCTACACCTAAAAGGCACACCATATATAAAAACTGACTCAAAATGGATCATGGACTTAAAGGGTAAAACTATAAAATATTTAGGGGAAAAAAGTAGGAAAAAACAGTTGGGGTCTTGGGCTGGGCAAAGCATTAAAACCAAAAGGAAACAACAAAAAAAACCCTGATAAACTGGACTTCATCAAACTTAAAAACTTCTGCCCTGTGATAGATCTTGTTAAAAAGATAAAAATAATAAGATATATACTGAGAGAAAATATTTGCAAACCACATGTCTGAAGAGGATTAATATCTAGAATATACAAAGAACTCTCAAAACTCAACAGTTAAAAAACAAACAACCCAATTAGAAAATGGGCAAAAGACATGAATAGGCATTTCCCCAAAATGTATGTACAGATGGCAAATCAGAACACGAAAAAAATGCTCAGCATCACAAGGAGATGTCAATCATCATCTCATCATCACAAGGAGATATCAATATACGCACGTCAGAACATGTAAACCAAAACTGACACCAAAACCCGGGGGGCAACATCAAACACTGGTGAGGATGCGGAGAAACTGGACCACGCGTGCATTGCTGCTGTGCATGTAAAACGGTACCAACCACTGTGAGAAACATTTTGGCGGTTTCCTGAAAAACGAAACATGCACCTACCAATACAACACAGCAATTGCACTCCTGAGCACCTTCCTAGAGGTACGAAAACGTATGTTTGCACAGAAACCCAGACCCAAATGTGTGTATCAGCCTATTCATAACAGCCTAAAACTGGAACCACCCCCAAATGCCGTTCAATAGAGGAACGGCTCCACAAACTACGGCACATCCGTACCACAGAATGTGACTTGGAATGAACCATCGATGCCCACCATACCCACAACAACCACAATTCCAGAGAATTATGCTGAGTTTAAAAAAAAAATCCCAAACGTTAGATCCTGTGTGGTTCCATTTATATAATATTTTTGAAATGATAAAACTATAGAAATGGAAAACAGATTTGTGGCTGTCAGGGCTTTAGGGCTGTGGGAAGGGGAGTAGAAGGGGCAGCTCTAAAAGAACAACACGAAGGACCCTGCGGTGAGGGAATGCTCTGTATCTTGATGGTACTAACATCAGTATCCTGGTTGTGAGACTGGGGATTCAAAAGATGTTACCATTGGGAGAAACTGGATAAAGGGCATGTGAAATTTCTCTGCATTATTTATTATACCTCATGTGAACCTACCATCACCTAAAATCTAAACATTTAACTTAAAAACATGAGACAGTAGTTCTTAACCTTTTTGGAAATTATGGAGGGTGGGAGGTGAGAGGGTTTGGGACACAAACGTCCAGATCTCTCCAAGAATCTCATAAAGGCTATGAAGCATCACCTGAGAACAATCATTTGCATCCCATCCATTACACAGTGCACACAGCTAACATTTATGTTTTCTGAGACCCAGAGCATCAACAGAGGCTTAGAACACTCATCAAATAAACACATCCCCCCAACTGCTCCGAATAAAATCAGCATCTGGCTACACATCCAAACTGTAGGCATCTGCATTCTAGAAAGAAGCTATTTTAACTTCAACATTCACATACATCTGTGGCAGTTCTAAACTCCCAATTCCCTTTTGAATTTCACAGAAACAGGGGTTTGCAAGAGGGTGGCATCCGAATCTTCTCCTGGTTTAGAATCCCCAAAGATTTTATTTCCACCCGACTGGAGTTAAATTCCTAGAGTAAGAGGCAAATCAAACTTCCCCTTCCTCGTTTCATGAAAATGAAACAGGGAAATACCTGCAGATGTCTTTTCAATATCTGACCTGTTACTCAAACTAATTCATCCTTAACTAGAGTGAATATATTAATCTCATGTTAACAATACCATTCCAAAAATAGACTGTTAATTCCTTGAGGTTGCTGACTGTACCTGTCTTATTTAAGGTGGTTTTCCCCTGAGCTTCTTAAAACGAGTATTCACTCAATAAACGTTTGATGTGTGACAAAATAAATGAAAGCAAATATATCCCGAATGAAAACTAAATTCTTAAAATACCAAAGATAAGGAGCCACAAAAATGACAAAGCTGCTTAAAGAATAAATATTTCTAGCCATCTAATGAATATCATAAAAAAATACACTGGCAGATGTGGGGAAAATCATCACATCAGTAATTTGGTTTATGTCTACACATAAAAATCACTAAATTGGCTGTTCTTTGCTTAAATCAGTTTTGGGGGTGATGATTAAAGGCTGGCTTTATGCGTAATTAATCATACCATCCACAAGGACCATCCAATAAAGATGACTAAAACACCAGCTGGAAAGCACTTCTGATACCAGTAAAGCTGATTCGAACTGGGCTGAAATACTAAGTATTCTTAGGCAAGTGTATTCAGTCTATCTGACCATAAATTTTACCACCGGAAGTCAGCCCCAAACTCTCTTTTCCTTAAGGAAGGAAAAGGGTGCTTCATGTATCTTACTGAATGGTGACAATGTGTTTGTGTGCATGTGTGTATATATACCCTCATGTACTGTTGGTGTATGACTGATATATTCCATTTCTATGATTTGGATGCTATGAATATAACTTTCCCACGATATCATTAAAAATGCACAGATTCCGGATTGCCTATAAATCCAAAAACCCTAAATGAAATATGAAAGCTCTTTGGCAGGCTGGGTCAAGTGAAACAGAAAAACAAAGGAGTGAGAAAATATTTCTGCCTAAAATTTGGCCATTAATCAACCAATTTTTCAAATCTACTCACCGCCACCCAAGAGAAAGATCCTCAGATTAACAGATTTATGCCCCAGTCTGAGGAGTTTGCTCAAACCAGAGTTACACAGAGATGGGTTTCTCTGTTCTTGATACCTTTGCCATTTATCTAAGGATCATGAAAAATCCCACAAAGGCAAACATCCCTTCCATAACCTAGCATCGGTGCTTGTACATTAATTATTTCACAGATATTAAGTTTTGTTTTCCTGACTAAAGAGCAAGTTCTTTGAGGATGAGAGCTATTGCAGCGAAAGAGGTGAAAATAACAACCATGTAGGCATCCTGCTCCTCTAACAGCACGAACAGTAAGAGTGAGGGCAGTAATAAACATTAGTTGGGCTTCCACTGTGTCAAGCATTGTGTTAAGCCTTTTATGAGGATCCTCAATGAGGCGGATGTTATGAGTCTCCCTGTTTTTACAGAAGACTGAGGCTTATAAATGCTAAGTAACTCACCAAAAGTCACATAACCGGTCAATGAATTGGGATTTTAACTGTCTCATGTCAGAGCATATGCTCTTAAACCAGCAGACGGTGATGGATTCATTCATTCATTCATTCAATAAATCTTCATCAAGTGCTTCCCCATGTAGGAAACTGTTCCAGGCACTGGGGTTCAGCCCTCATGGAGTTCCACATGCTGTTTGGGAGATGCAGGGAATCAACCAGTAAAACACACAGACCAGTACGTGAGGGGATGATAAGCCAAGAGAGAAAAAACGGACAGGATATAGGGGGAGGAGGAGGGAAGAGACAGAGTAGGGTGGCTGGAAGGCCCCCATGAGAAGGTGGCATTTGTGGAAAGGCTAAAGGAGGTGAGGAGCCAGCTAGGAGGAGATAACCTGGAGGAACAGCATTCCAAGCAGAGGGGACAGCAAAAGAAAAGATTATGAGTCAGCACAGGGCCTCGGAGCCCAGAGTAATAAGGCTGTTACTCTGAATCGCATGGAAAGGCCTTGGTGGTTTGAGCAATGAGGGAGTTAAATCAGAAGGTTATTATTATACAATATTTGGGGGCTCGGGCCAGGGTGGCAGTGGCAGACGGTGTGAGAGGTAGCTGGACTCTAGATATGTTTCCAAAACAGAGCTTACAAGATCTCCTGATGGATTGGTTGTGGAGGTAAGAAATAAGGGAAGAAGCGAGAAAGGAGACAGTTTTGATTGTTTGCTGCTTGCTTGACTATTTGATTCCTCGAGTGATTTTCACAAGGGCAACTGAAATACTGGGACCTCTAGTGGCTGAGATGAAGACTCCAGATTTGGAAGAAAAAATTAAGGGTGATTGGGCATATTGAGACTAGGAGACGTCCAGACGAGGATGTGGGCTAGATGGGAGAAGAGGTCGTTAGTAGATAAGAGTATAGAGATGCTATTCAAAGGAAAGTAATAGAAGGGGGCTCCATGGACATAAAGTGAAGAGGTGTGAGTTTAAACTCTGAGACTTGCATGGTGGACAAGCCATGGCAATTACTGACCGGGAAATCCCCTCCACTGCAAAGGCAGAAACCAAGTGAGGGCAGTTACCTGATGCCATGTAAGCCACACAGTAGGTTAATGACGTGCAAATAGTCTGGTTCCCCATTCCTCCAAGAACACATTTTTAGTGCCGTTTATGGATTTGCCAGATAATTGTAGACAGACCCCTCCCCAGCCCCCAACCTAGTAACATCGGCATTCCTGAACAAATATTGCACCCAGGACCCGGCTTGACACCTCTATGAACCAATGGAGATGAAGCTGGAGCATAAAGATGGGAAGATACTGAGACTTTTGAGTTAAATGAGTTGAATTTCATTAAGCTTTTTAATGTCTATAGAAAAAAGCAAGTCTACAAAGGCTTGACTGCTTAATCACTTAAACCGCTTAGTACCTCAACTAAAGGTGACCACTTATTTGCAACCCATCTAAATGGGGATGCTCTTAGAATATTTTATGCCACATTGAAAAATAACTTAAATGTATATAATTTGTAAAAACTCTATCCAGTGAAAACGTTCGAGAGCTGCATAAACATTTATGCCTTTGGACACGTCTAGATAGAAAGATAAAAAATCAATCATTCCTATGTCCTTCCACCAATCCTAACTCATCTCTGATTACACCAAAGAAATAATACAGTTGGAATCAACGCTGTATGCTTTCACTGCATTTTCACAGATACTATCTTATCCAATGCTCCCAGCATCATTAAATAGCGTTCATCATACAGATAAGAAAACTGAGGCCAAGAGAAGTCAAGGGTCATACAGCTAACCAGTGAGAGAAGGAGAATTTTTTCTCTTTTCTTCTTTCATCAAGTCTGACGGGGCATTCCTTGGCACAGCAGCTGCTTACCATGAAATGTTTTCTTGTTTAATTATAAACCCTCCCAAACATGGTCGTAATCCACAGACACTTGTCTGGATTCCATTAATAAAACCACCATGTCATATTAGTTCCTCAAGGGGCTTATGAATTGCAAAGTCAGGCATTCACTATGTAGCTCAATCCATGTTCATCGTGCACTAACTGAGCGCCTACTGTGTACCTAACACAAAGCCCTACCACTCTTTGAGACTTCCACATGCTGTGTGCTGCTCGAGGCTACCTGCAGCCTAGATTAATACCACTAACATGTCTCGCTTTGGACCGAGGGTCCCCATGCCCTTTCCCTGAAGCATTCCTCTTGATGCCTCCATTAAAACTTTAGTTTGCTGTGCCTTCTGACAACTATGTGATCAGCCTCCTCAGTTTATATAAATAAATTATAGCATTAGGACACTTTTTGAAAATTAACAGGTGATAAAATCAAACTGAACAAATAAAACCAGATTTTGTTGATTATATTTTTGACCTTTTCTCTCTAAGAGCAATAACCATCATTCAATAAATATTCTAAAATCTATTTGAGCGTTAACACAGACACAATGAATAAATCCTGAGAAAGTACACTTCTGGTCGGCATCCAAGATACTGTAAAATATAAAGGGATGCAAAATAAACTACATTTCCTTTCCTTCTGCTTCAAATATCTGTCCATAAACACTGACACACACATGGGACTATTTTGTGTCAGTTGTAATATTACAGGAAAAAAGTCTCAATTACTATAAACTAGAAAGTTATGGTAACTAGTCTTTCAAATAAATCACCATGTGTCACAGTTTGGCATAAACTCTGATCCTCATGAAAAATTCACATTTTGTGCATTAATAATTCATGTCCTCTTTCTATTGGAATGCTCTCTAGCACAGGATGGATGTCTCTTATCAGTCTCCTCAGCTGACATGATGGAGTAAATCTAAAATTAGAATGGTGTTTTCTAATGCTCCTTTTAAAATTGTAACACCTGGCTGGCCCATAAGGTTATCAAAAATATAAAGTTCCTATTATTACTTGCCCTTTGCATGAAAGTCATTAGTTAAGTACCCTAACAACAGTTGTTCCCCTTGATGAGAATATCTGCACAGCAGAAAAGAAAACCAAAGAAACTTAGGGTTGATAGGGATTGGTTAGTTCTGTCACATTTCTCCCTAATTATACATTTACATATTCACAATAACACGGGGCATAGTTGCTAAAACATGGTAACCAGCAGGGAAAGAAAAAAAGGCAGAGAAAGAAAAGAAGGAAGGAAGGAAGGAAAGAGAAAGAAAAAAAGAGAAAGAAAGAAAGAAAAAGGAAGAAAGAGAAAGGAAGGAAGAAAGGCGAGAAAGAAAGCAAGCAAAGGACCAAAACAAATCAGATAAGAATTTTCAATAATTACAGATGTTTCCCATCAGCAGGTTCTCCTCCCTAGCTGTTCAACACTGTGAAATTTCCCTTCAATTTTCAGTAAAATTATCTGGTACATAAAAAAGTCCAAAGACCAAATAAGAGAAAGGTGCCAATGACACAGATTTGTGGAGAGGGATGTTCAGTTTATCACTGTTAACGGTACTCCCACTGTGGCCACTCTTCATCATTATGGACATTATTATTTTTAAGACATTAGGAAAGTAAACTTTTCTCCCCGAACTCCCTCTCCCCAAAGCACACAATAAACAAAAATAGCAACAGCACTTGACACGAGGCAAAGGGAAATGAGGCAGTTTGAAATTTAAAAAAAAATCATTCTAGTATCCTCCCCCTCCCTCAAGAATTCCTCTGCCATCCCTCAAGCCCAAAGAGAAGCAGAATGAGTTCACCGAGGTCCATCGATGAAGAGCAAAGGGGAAAAGGACCAAAAACGAGGGGATTTTAAGAGAGGAGCCATCCCTATGCCAACATCCGGTCCTGGACAAGTATCCTCTGGTTCATTCATTCTTCCTTTTAGGACGCATTTAGGGAGGGAGCACTTACTCTGTGCCAGGTATTATATTCCGCCCTAAATAGTCCTCCAGCGGGCATCCGGTGTGTATTCCAGCAACAAATCCACTAGCCAGGCTCAGGACGAGGGAATCCACCCACACCGCCTGTGCCAGCACCTGGGTCAAGGATGGGTCACTGTCCAGGACCCGGGGTCCGAAAAGACCTTTCGGTTGGCAGAAATCTCTCCCTGGGGTCACAGGGTCACTGACCTTCTTCACACTCAGAGCGCCTGCCCTTCCTCAACCAGCCGATCCATCCCCGGAAAAGTTAAGTTGGCGGCGAGTGGCAAGAGGTGCACCGGGGGCATCCGGCGGGTTCAGCACCCCCGCCCGGGTTTCTCAGCTCTAACTCCCATGGCTACCGAGAAATATTTATTTCCAGTAGACGGGTTCCAGTGGCTACTGAAGCCGAACACGCGGCCACCATCAGAAAGCCAAGTCATCCGAGAGATAAAGATAGATCCATTACATACCTAGACCCGGCCTTACAGTGGCAGCCCCAGGAGATGTGGGTTTCGGCTGAGAAACCACAGCGCAATTCACCGGTGCGCTGCCGGGCATCTCCTTCCACCCTCCAGGGGTGCTGGCTAAGGAGAAAGACAATTGAACCGGTGAACAGGAGAAGGAAAAAAAAAAAAAAAAGGATCGATACTTACCCCTAGGCGTCTGCTCCGGATCCTCACGTACCCTTGCTTCACTATGTCATTAAAATTGGAAGCCATCCCGGACAGCCGGTGACCCCCCCCCCCCCGGCCACCCAAGTGCACGCACCCTAAGTGGCTTTGGGGAGGGCTGAGGACAGGGTCAAGAGAAGGCTTTGGGGTGGGGGAAGAGAAAGTTGAAAAGGTGAAGCGGCTACGGCTGCGGCTCGGCGTGGCTTCAGAAGGCGCACATCACTTTCTCTGCCCCCCAAACCCTGAAAGTGGGCGGCCGGCTTGCAGCCACTTTGGGGGAGCGCAGAGCGCGCAGCGCGGCGAGGCGAGGCCGGAGCGCCGGCGTCAGCTGACTCATCAGCCAGCCTGCCAGGAGGAGGAGCGGCGGCTGCTCAGGGATCCAGCCCAGCCTCTTCCCGGGGCCCAGGAGGAGAGGGAGGTGGAGGAAGGAGAGAAGGAGGAAGGGCGGATGGGGGAGGGGGAGGAGGAGGAGCCGCGCGAGTCCGGCGCCCGGCGGTGGCCACCCGCAGGCAGACACACTTGAACGCGCTCAGCCTCCTCCTCCCCTCCTCTCCCGCCCACCTTGCCCGACCCCGTTCTCCTTCCGACCCCTCCCCTCCTCCGGGACCCCGAGCTGGCCCCTGCCTGCCCCAGCACCTCGCCCACACCCGCGGAGATAACGCTCGGCTAGGTCTCTTCTGGCTCTGGGCTTATTTTAGATGGAGAGGAAATTTCACTTTTTTCCCAGCCGCCGCCTAACCCGCCTCTCCCTTCGGCCCCATCACTGCCCTGAGAAGGGCTGGCTTTTCCCTCTGTTGTGCATGTGTCTGGGGAGTGGTGTTGCCATGGTTTGCCTTAACCTTGGCACCTGAGGGGAGAGATACTGCCCTGGCTTAAGCTGCATGCTTCCTCGGGTTTCCTTGGCATCCTGGACCCAGCCCTTGCGTTGATATCATTTTCCACATTTTCCTTGCTTGAGCTTGTCTTACCCGCCTGATTGTGAGTTTCCCAGGGGCTGACCCTTAGCCTCATTAACACATGTACCCCAAAAGCCTGGCCCCGAGCAGGTGCTGAATAAATCCTTAGTGTCAGGCACCCTCTAAGCCCTTAGCTTGGGCTCATTTAAACTCCCCTGTACCTTGTGAGGTACCCACCCCTCTTATGTGAATACCAGAACCTTATTTATGCCTCCCTAGCCTGGCAATGCAGCTCATGTTCATAGCCATTGAGGGATGCTGCCTGTAGAATATGATAAAAGAGAGACCCTATTTCACATTCACCTGCCCCTGGCTGCACTACCTTCCTGAAACATGTTGTTTGAGGTGATAACGACTATCATTTATCAGCACCAGGCATTAGGCATTGTGCTAATCCTGTTAAAGGAATAATGAGATAGGTATTATCATCCACATTTTATAGAAACTGAAGCTCAGCGGAATTAAGAGATTTGCCCCAGGTCCCACAGGAAGGGAGGTGTGGTTCCAGCTCTGATGGAAAACGCTGTCCTATACATCTTCTGAAGAGCAGATGTCATGGGGAAGAGGGGTTACTAGCTCATTTCCAAGGAAGAGCTTTACTCATCACTTGAGCTGTCCACAAAGGCAAAGACGGAGTCAGCAATGTGACAATTCTTGTTCACTGGAGGTGACCAAACCAAGGCGAGGTGACCTTTGGTCAGAGCTATTGAGGAGAGGATGCATTTATTTAGTGGATTCTTTGATCTGATGACATTTGAAGGCTTTTCAACCCTAAGGTGATATGAATCTTTCCTTTCTCACTGGGAACACTAGCTTTTCGTCATCCTGGTTTGATGGGTGTCAGTTAAAGAAGAGAATCACCCAAGAATGTGTCACAGGGGAACTGGGACTAAACTGGGACAATCAAAAAGCAAACCTTCTGGCAGGGAGAACTCTTTTTGTTAGTAAACCATTAGCTCTGTCACCATGTTGTCATTCAGTAAAAATGATGTTTTAAGTTTCAATCTCTCACCAAAAGAGGATGAAATGATTTTAAAAAATTCATTTGGAGAGTTATTTTTGGAGGCTGAAAACTTAAAAAAAAAAAAATACTGTCCACGGTTGCCATGAAATAGGATGTTCAGGGAAGGCATTTATCCAACACATCATTTGTAGAGCAAACCCATAGTATCATAGGAACCAAGAACTAAAGAGTTTATGCATAAGGAACTTGAAGTGAATGGCTCAAGGTAACAGAAATAATTACTGACAAATTGGGGACTGAGGGACTTCCCTGGCGATCCAGTGGTTAAGGCTTTGAGTTTCCAATACAGGGGGTGCGGGTTCAATCCCTGGTCGGGGAACTAAGATCCCACATGCCATGCGGCGTGGCCATAAATACATAAATAAATAAATAATAAACAATTAAAAACTGAGACTGAGAAATCCATCCCTTGGTCGTTAATGTTGAGTTTAATCTACATCCATAAATAATTTAGCCAGAAGTGAGGAAACTAGAATCCCTCCAGACTATATCAAACTAGATGTGAAGAAACAAGTGATTTTCTTTTTTAATTGCAAGACTGAATCCAGTGTATGTTTTGTTTGTTTGTTTTGGGTGAAGTCAAACTGATACACATGCAAAACACACACACTGTGCTCTACTATTCAGAGGACAGACAGCCGCTTACACTTGTCCAAAATGTGCCGTATGCAACCACTGCAGAAGGGGAAGGAGTAATTCACAGAGACACACAACATAAGTAGTGCTTATAGAGTTACACAGTGTACAACCTGCACAACTATGCCAAACAGAGACACAGTCACACACAGTTCAGTTTCCCTAGAGATAAGTCTGACACAGAAAAAACATTATTGCAACCCCTGTTTTTAAGTCAATTTTTACCACTTAGAACTTCCTGTTTGTAGTATCCATTCCTGTTTGCTTCCTGAGCAGGCAAATTCCCTTCTTCCAATAGTTATCACCAATTTCACTTGGGGTATAATTATCCCCTGCTCCCAAGTACAGGTGTGCAGCCTTGTACACTGCCTTCCTCCAAATGTACTGATTGGTTTAGGCATGAACACATGACCCAAATTGGTAAATTAAGAGTTAATTACATCACTTTTGCTGAATACTGGGGCAAAGGTTCACACCATGTTTGGCCGAAATGGAGCCTGGCTGGATGGAGCCCAGGAGCTTCGGAAGTGGAGGCCACACAGAGAAGCGGAGTCAAGAGATAAAGAGAAGCCAACAGAATCCTGATGGTACCGTTTGGACCCCTCCAGCCAGCAGCCCAGGAACCTATTATGTTATAAACACTCATGAAGCTGGTCTAACAATTAGACCACAAAATGCAATGGCTTTGATTGGCTAAAAGCTTATGTCTCGTGGAACAATCTAGATGGGCAGATAGGAAGCTCAGTCCCAAAAGGTCATCAAGGGACTCAAGCGGGTAGGTCAGCTGTGGAAAGGGTGGCCATCCTTGGGTCTAGTTAACTGCCACTTCCTAGGAAGCGGGAAGACATCATGGAGGGAAAAGAGCCACCAAATAAAAATTTCATCCAGATATTTCAAACCTCTCTTTCTCTTGCATTCCACTGACCAATGTATTGTCACATGGCCACAAGGGAGAACGGGGACTATAGTCTCCGTTCCGACACGGCTCTATTTCTGGAAGAACAGAATCAAATTGGTATTGCACGGGTCAGTTGGCATTTTCTACCTCACTTGAGCCACTCTTTAATTGCACAAGGTAAACAATTCCCCTTTCTGCTTAAACCAGCTCAGACTGAGGTATTCAATCATCTGCAATCAAAGGAGTCCTGTTTAAGGGACTGTGGTACAATCTGAAGCCTTGAGAATCTAAACAAAACTGTATACAGACACACCTATAAGGCCCAGATTACTTGGGAAAATTCCAAAACTTTTTGTGGCATTTTCCGTAAAGCTGAAGTCACTTTCAGGTCCAAACTGGTCTGATCTCTGTCACTTGGAACCACAACTCTCTCAACTAGGAATGACTCTGGGGGAATGGGTGGAGACAGCAATCATCTCATCCACCACCGGGCTGGACACCTGATCAAGTCTGGCCAATCAGCACACACCATCCTTGTACCCGGGGATTGGCACAGAGATGGGCATGTGACCTAGAAGATCCAATCCACATCTTCCCTGAGGTGAACAGACGAAAACACTGAGATACACAGCTGCATGGCCACATTGTTTCCAAATGTGAGTCCAGTTGAGAATAAAGCCAAGAAAGGAGAAAGTGGGATTAGAGATGGAGCTAAAGATACAACCATTCCTGAAGCCAGAACTACCTCTTCCACTTTTCACTGACACAATCTACTTTTTTTGTTTTGTCTTGTTTTGTCCTGTTTATTTGAGCCCATTTGAATTGGGTTATAAAGAGCATGCTCCCCAGGGCTGGGACTAGGGTGAGGCGAGTGGGGCTCTTACCGTGCAAAATTGAAGGAAGCACTCGTTCTCAGGGCTGCGTGAGTGCTGAGCCTGCATTTGCAAGACCCTGAGGGTGAATGCTTCCTGAAATTATCCATTCTAGGAGCTTCTTGCTTCCTCCAGATACTTCTCGGATACTACTGCCTTTCTTAGTCAGATCAGGCTGCTGTAACAAAATACATAGACTGGGTGGCTTAAACAACAGAGGTTTACTTCTCACAGTTTTAGAAGGTGGAAAGTCCAAGATCAAGTGCCTACAGATTCCCCTTCCTGGCTTGCAGATAGCCGCCTTCTTGCCATGCGCCCACATGCCAGAGAGAAGGAGAGGGCTCTAGTCTCTCTTTCTCTTTTTGTAAGAGCACTAATCCTATTCATGAGGGCCCCACCCTCATGACCTCATCTAAATCTAATCACCTTCCAAAGGGCCCACCTCCAAATGCCATCACACTGGGGGATAGGGCCTCAACATATAAATTTTGGAGGGACAAATTCAGTCCATAACACTATCCTTAATGAAAACATTAATTAAAATGAAAGGAGTATCAATTCGAAATGGAATACATATAACATTACTCTTCTGCTACTTGGATTTGTTATAAAACAAAACTATGTCATACGCTGAAACAGAACTTTAAAACCACAGCGTCACAAAGGCAGGAATTAATCCAAAGGTTGCCTCATTCGTACATTCAGAGCAGAAATCCACTCTAGCTTCAAACATGAACAACTCATGCCTTGCTCTCTGCATTCCATTCAGCCAATTTATTATTATTATTATTATTATTATTATTATTATTATTATTATTTTGCTCTTCAGAACAGAAAACCCAGAGGCTTCTGCACTTTTCCAGAGCAGGTGCTCAAGCTTCAAAGGAGATTGTACTTTCACCATGTACCACAAAGTACCAGGGCAGGGCTGAAATGGCACTTGTCCAAAATCTTTACCAAAAATAACTTGAGCTTTGGCCCCGTTGCCTGCTGCTCTCAGTCGGAGTGTCACAGAAGCATATGCAGCTTTTCCCCAGGCAAGGTGAGCCAGTGCTAATGAGAAGAATCGGCTCCGGCTGAAGAGAGAGGCTGTGTGCCCTGCACCGGCTCCCTAACCCAGCCCCTAACCAGCTAAAGAAGGATGACTCCAGAGATGACACCGAAATCAGGTGGGAGAAAGCCTACGCACAGGTCTGCTTCCGTTATTCATTGCTTCCCTGCCTCCTTCCTGCACTGGACAGATATTGATTGAGCACCTGCGATGAGTGGAGAGTGTTCACATTAAGCTTTGACACACACGCACCCACACACACGCACGCACACACACGCCACATAGATGAACAAAGTCCATGTTCTCAAGGAGCTTATAACCCAGGAGAGAGAATAGATAAATAAGTAAACAATGTGAACAGCTGCAGATGGTGACAAGGAAGTGAGTGGAGTGCCACCTGGGGGCTAACCTGCGGCCTCCTTGAAGCCAGAGAGTCAGGGAAGTCGTCTCTGTGGATGTGGCATTGAAGCCAAGACAGGAAAGAGAAGAAGCTATGTGAAATGTCAGGGGCAGAGGGAAGAGCGCTCAAAAAAGCCAGGATGCTTTAGGAAAGAGCTTGGCAGGTTCAAGCAGCTGAAGGAAGAAGAGTGTGTCTCAAGCCCAGAGGAGGAGGGACTGGTGGGGGAAATGGTCCCAGAGAAAGGATGAGACAGACCAACCCCTGCCCAGCAGCCGCAGCAGGGAAACTGCTTCCTACTCAAAAGGAGCAAACAGGAAGGGACTGCTGATTTATATTTTTAAAATATTATTCTGTCTGGTGAGTAAAAAATGGGTAAAAAGGGACTGGACTGGAAACCGTGAGACCACATAAATATCTAGTTCTAAAGACCTTTGCCCAAATATCTTTAGGAAAAGAGAAATAAAGCTTCTGAGGAGAATGTACGTTTATATCAATTGCTATAACTGCTTTGCAGCATAAGCAATGCTATCTTAAAAATTTTAAACTTTGATAATTGCTTAGGTCCTCAACAATTCCAGTGCTGGAAATATATCCAAAGGCACAAATATTTACTTACAAGAATATTCACTGCAGTGTTGCTTATGATTTCATATAGAGAAATAGATATAGGTATAGATATATTATTTTTCACATGGAAAAGTGTATACATATATGTAGCCAAATTTCTGAAGAAGCTAGGATCACTGAGATGTAATCATTCCCTATTAAACTTTGCTTATTGAGAAGTGCTTTCTCGGAGCCTAAATGAAATCTCCAGAAGGTCCCTGGCCCTTTTGACTATACTGGGTACTAAAGAGCCCACTTCAGCCTAACAACCATAGAACACCGACACATTTCAATGTAGGATTTAGCCCCCAGTTCAGGCCTGCGAGTGCAGTGGGGGTTGGGAACGGAGTCTTCACTGATTTTCTGCTCTGCCTCCTCTTCCATGTAATAACTACAGGCTTCCTTGACCCCCCAGGATTGGAGTCCGGGAAAAAGGAGAGTCTAGAACACAGAGAAGTTCTGCTTGCCCCAAGATTTACCTGGGGGGTGGATGCCCTCTGGGCTGCACGCATATAAAGGCTGCTCTTTCTCTCACTGAGCTTTTGTGAGTTCGTTAGAGATGCACCTGCTGAGAGCTTACCTTCGATGCCCTTCTTGGTTTGGCTACTCTTTACCCACCACAATCTTGCTCATACCAGTGCTCCAGGCCTATGTTGGGTTCCCTGTGCCCTTCCAGGTGGTCCTCTTGGTGCATCTATTCTAAGACAACCCCTGCCTGTTCCCTGTGTATGTGCAACTGGCTGCAGGGAAAACTCACTCAATCATGAGTGGTCAGCTCACTCCCAGGGCAGCCACTGCTCTTATCGCTGCCTCACGTCAAGGCAACTGGTCAACCACAGGCCTCCTCCTTTAGATTATTAGGAAGTGGGTCCAGCACCAGCCCCTGTGTCTTCCATATTCGTGGGGACTCACATCTCACCCTTCTGAGTGAACTCCTGAAAACCGCTCCCTTGCTGTAAGGTAAGGAGAAGCTCCCCCTTCCCTGCCCCATGGGGAGAAGAACTCTCTGCCAGGGAACCTCCCTTCTTTAACCTCTTTATCCACAATGTCCTCTTTAGTCCAGAGGTGCGTGATCGACTATTGCAGACAAAATGGTTTCGAACTACTTTTTTGGTAATTTCTGTACAGACAGCCCAGCACCTTGCCTTGGAATGTTTTCTAAATGTGCCCCCACCCTTCCCCTGGGCGTGTGAGGCTTCCTCTGAAACCAAGTCAACAGGAGAGGTGACATTTTCTCATTCTGTTACAAATCCGTATCACAGCCATTTAAATGGATGTAAAGAGGTCCCTTCTCATTTGTTCGTTCAACAAATATTATATGAGTCAGGCTTGCTAGGCACTGAGCAGTCAGTGGAGCAGATAGAAAGGGACCAGGCTCTGCCCTTGTGGAGGTGACAGTCCAGTGGGAGCACAAGACATTAATAAAATATTCCAGTAAGTGTAAAATTATGCACTAAAGAAAGTTCCATGATGTTAGAGCAAGGAGAGAGGACCTGGCCCCTGTGGAAGATGGGGAATGGGGAAACTAGGGAGCTGAGATGAGAAGAAGACGGCGATGTAACCCAGGTGAGGGAGGGAGAGGATGGGGGAAGAAGGCCGTGAGCAAATGTTCCGGACAGGAGAGCATGTGGAACCTTTAGAGCAGAAAGAAGGTCAAGGTGACTGGAATTTGCAGAATGAGAAGAGGGTAGTGGGTGATGAGTCCAGAGGAAATAAAAGGGCTTCTCATACATCGATTATAAATGACCTATGCAGTGTGGTCCTGCTTTTTAAAAATTAGATAGGTAGATGATAGGTAGACGGATGGATGGATGGATGGATGGATGGATGGATGGATGGATGGATGGACGGACAGATAGATAGACAGACAGACAGATAGATAGATATAGACTGATTCTACCCGGTGTGTGTGTGACATAAACACACACCAGGTAGAATACATCTACACTAAAATATTAGCAGTGGTTATTTGTGGGCAGAAGTGAAGTACTGAAGGTGTTAATTCTCTCTCTCGTGTGTGTGTGTGTGTGTGTGTGTGTGTGTGTGTAATTTGGCTGCACCACATGGCTTGCACAATCTTGGTTCCCCGACCAGGGATTGAACTTGAGTCCTCAGCAGGGAAAGCACGGATCTTAACCACTGGACACCAGTGAATTCCCACCATTTGGAATTTTAAATAAATTCCAAATGCAATTTTAAAAAAAGAGAGAGAATGACTTTCTGCACAGGTGGACTTCCTATCTTAAGTTTTATAACCAAGGACACCAAAGCAAACACAAAACATCTAGGGAACTTGATTGGGATACAAATTTTGGAGTCTTGTGATCCTTAGGCTTCTCCCAGATATTCAAGTTTCTTTTCTGATGAGAAGAAGCCTCCTCTCTGAAGGTCAATACAAAGCCAACCCAGGGAAATCTAGGCCAACACAGGAGAAAGAGACCAGAGAGAAGTACGTAGATGACAAAGGCATTTGGCATTTATAGAGCCCTTTTTCAAAATGAAGCGTGTATTCAGTGGTTGTTGGAAGATTAAAAGTCAATACTCAGAAGGTCTCCTCAGGGCCCTCCCCCTAGTTCACTGAGTGACTTTGGGCAAAGCTTTAATGTCTTCTGCCTTATAACCTGATCTGGAAAACAGAGATAAACGGGAGCAGCCTTATTGGTACAGTCTGTTGAAGTCCCTGGATAAAATGTGCAAAGAGGGCAGAGTCTTATGTTCAAAGTGTTCTGCCAATGTTAATTAATCCTCACAGCACCCCCAAGCCTTGTAATGTTATCCACAATTCACGGCTGAAGGACCTGAAACAGAAAGAATAAATGACTTGTCCAGGGACACAGAAGGAGCCTGCCTGAAAACAGGAATTAGCCATCGACAGCATCTGCATCCAAAAAAGTGGCCTTTTAACATCACTCATAAGATACAACTAGATTGTGTCTGGAATGTTTTTATTTTGAAAACAGAGTTTCTGTGTCGATGAATTATAAGGCAGCAAAAACCCAGACTCATTTACAATAAAATATGACAGACAGACCCATTCGCAATTCTAGGAACTCTTTTCTTAGACTGATGACAATGGTTAGCTGCTCGCATCCATTCCACTCTTATCTCATTGACCAGAGCTCAGCCACATGACCTCGGCTTCATGAAGAGAAGGGAAAAGTGGGGAAATGTAGGTTTTATTCAAAGCAGCTATGAGCCAGGCTAAGGGTGCGAGTCTATGGCAAAGGCAGAAGGGCTGCTTGGGTGGGGAGTGGACCGGAGAGAACCTGAGAGGATGGCGCGACCAGTTAGGAAGCTACCGGGAATAACTAGTCATCCTACCATCCCAATCTTAACATGGCTAAAACCAAATTCACAGTCTTCCCAACGTTATCCCCCTCTCGTATTCCCAAATCATATAAGTTAGCATCTTTTTAGCTGAAAAGAGCATATAAAGCTCAGCCACCAGAATCTCAGATCAAAGACATTTATCGCCATAGTTGACGAAATCTAAGATGCTATTAATTTTAAGGTGCACTACCACTGTATGCTCTGGTAAGGAAGAAAAATTACTACCAACTTAACTTTCTGTGCCAATGACCAACTGTAATCATTTTTCATAGCTTTCCTGAGGTATAACTGACATTCAACAAACCGCACATATATAAAGCGTAAAATTTCATAAGTTCTGACAAATGTGTACACCTGTGAAATCATCACCACAGTCAAGATATGGATATACCCACCTCCCCCACCAAAGTTTTCTCGTGTCCTTGCTATTTCATACCACCATGCTGTAGTGGTCATCATTTTGCAATACATAAATGTACCAAATCAACTTTTGTGTACCTTAAACTTATACAATGTTAGTTTTATCTCAATAAATCTGGGGGGAAATGTATTTTTCTACACTTATTTTACTACAGCCTACTTTTCCCTTCTCCTGATTCTATGGAGACTGGTACAGTTTGATACACTTTAAACTACAGAATCATATTCCCTCACATGATAACACATTTTATTTCTCCTTTTCCATCGACGGACATTTAAATTATTTCTATTTTATCCCACTACAAGCAACAGATATTAAATTGTTATGCCTAAAATATGAAATAAGATCATCACAGTCATAATATCTTTCTAAAAAGAAAATCTAAAATCACTGACAGCCATTGGCACTCAATATCAGAATTCTTAAAGAATACAGATGCTTGTGGGAGCTTTTTAATGAAATCAAATACTCAACAGACCTTCTAAGGAGCCAGTGCAATAAAGGAGCCAGTGCAGAAGCTCTGCAGTGAGAATAAAAACTAAACTAATATACTTTAAATATTTCTTTCATTTCCCTTGTAAGCTTCAAACATTGTCTCACACCGGTCCGTTTAAACAATTGCAAACATGTACCTATGAAGGATGGAAGCAAGAACGTGTAGGACACTGCATTGGTATTTCAGCTCGAAGAAAGACAACATTTGGTCTTCCTTTTGAAGTGGCTTCAACAAAATCATGTTGCATTTGCGTACAGATTAAAATCCATTGGCTTACAAGGTCAGACACGCCCCGGGATCCCCACACACCTCCCAGGCCCATCTACCTCTTGGCTCTGCTCACCCGCCACCATCCACAAAGGCCTTCTTCCTGTTCCTGAAATACACCAAACTCACTCCCTGCTCAGCATCTTAGTGTTTGCTTGTTCCTCTCTTCCTCACACCCTTCCTTTGGATTTTCGCGTGGCTGACTCCTTCTTGTCACTAATTCTCAGTTTGTGTCACTTCCTCTGAGACACCTTCCCTGATATCTGAGTCCAAATTAGCTTCCTTCTTCGAACCACGTCACTCACCCTCATAAACGTTGCTTTCTTTTTTTCAAAACACTTAGCACAAATTGAAAGTATCTTGTTTCACGATGTGCTAACACGTCTCCTGTCTGTTCTCTGTCCCCCATTAGACTGAACACAAGTTGGGACCTTTCTGACTTGTCCACTGTGAGCCTCAGTGCCTGGTGCAATGCCCAGCATTGCTGAATGAATGAAGGAATGAAGGAATGAATGAATGAAATACAGGCTATTATTTGATATTACATGTGTCCTGAGATGTTCAACAAATAATAGAAAACTAAAATAATGTCTGTATCACCATCTCATGTGTATCTTCCTCCAGGGCGAGCCATTTGTAGGTAAAGATCCTTCCTTACTGCATTGCTTTAAACAAATGCAGTTAAACATGAGTGAAAAGTGCTCAAGAGAGACCTATTCAGGACGGCATTGTACATTAAAGTAAGAAATATGAACAAATAAGTAAAAACAACGAACAACTATGGGCTTTGGAGTCAAAAGATTTGGTTTGAATTCCTGGCCCCCACCCCTCATTCTGTCTCTGAACCAGTGATTCTCCTCGGGGGTGATTTTGTCACCCAGGAGACACTTGTCTGGAGATACCTCAGTTCTCACAACAGTTGGGGGTGGGGAGCTACCTGCTTTTAGGAGGTAGAAACCAGGGATGCTACAGAATACCCTACAATGCACAGGACAGCCTCAAAACAAAGAATTATCCAGCCCTAAATGCCAAGAGCATGGAGGTTGGGAAACCCAGCTCCAAACAAATTACTTAATCTCTCCTATACTCAGTTTTCTCAGGTGTAAATTGGCAACAAACAACATCAACCATGTGGAATTACTGTAGAGATTAGGAAAAAAAAAATGGGTTTAAGGCACCAAGAACTGGGTCTTGGGCATAATCTACAAATACGCATTGCTTTTATCATGAACATCACACATTATACTGTTTGTTACTTGTTTCTGTTTATTACTTATTTATTAAGGCATGTGGCCCCTTCTAGGGCAGGGTTTCTCCTTCTTTATCTCTGAATCTTCAGTTCCTAATAAAGGGTCTGGCCGATGTCTTAACAAATGTGGTCTGCATTATTTAAATTAAATATTGAATTATCAAAACATCTTATACTTTGCTCTCATTTTGTCCCTCTCTCTCAAGATTAGTTTGACCACTCCTATCAGTGCTCTCCCCTATATGTTTAAGTTTCTTTTTATTTATCTTATTATCTTGCAACCCTCTTAGGTCAAAGATTGAATATGTGACATAGAAATTAATGATCTAGACCCTCACTTGTCTTTGTCATCACCTTCTGCCTCCCTCTCTCTGGCTCACTAGAGGCAACAGACTGGCCTTCTTGCTATTTCTTGACAAGCCAAGCAGGATCCTGCCTCAGGGCCTTTGCACTTCCTCTGGCTAGAATGCTCTTCTCCCGGGATATCAACATGAGATCTTAATGTTCATTTTTCTGATTATGATGGGGTGATCACTGTCATATGTTTATTTTCTATCCATGTTTCATACTCCGTGCAGTGTTTGTTCATGTCTTTTGCCCGTATTTTTGTTGTAGGAGTTTTTTGTGAATGCATTCCAGATAACAAATTTTTGTCAGTTGTAAGTATGACATAAGTCTTGTGGCCTGCAGTTTTCTTTTTCTTTATGGTGTCTTTTAATAAACAGAAGTTTTAATTTTCATTGGAGTTTCAATTTTCATTGGAGTCAAATTACGGGTCACTTTTTCATGGCTAGTCATTTTTGTGTCTTAAGAAATCCTTCAGTATCCTAATGTCAAACACAGTCTATACTTTCTTCCACAAGTTTTAAAGTTTTGCTTTTCACATGTGTCTTGAATTCACTGTGAATGATTTCATTGGGAGAGAGTGGTGCCGATTCCTCCATTTCCATGTGGAAACCACTGTAGCGGCCCCATTTCCATATCAGCCTACAGCCTCTCATCTGTCATGGATCTAATTTCCCTACATGGGTCAGTTTCTGGATACTGGACTCAACCCCCCCCACCCCACCCCACCTCAGCTCACTGCCTCAATAACTGGCATCTCTTGGAGTGCTAACCCCAAACCACATACTCATTCATCCTTGATTCTTCTGCCTCCTACATTCTCTCACCTCAACAGCTTTGATTTATGTATTTTGATGCTCTTTTATTTTATGCATAAAGGTGCATGACCATTTTTTTCAGAGTTGGGCAATACCAAAATAAAACTAATTTCTTTTACATTAATAATGTTTACTTTGAATTGTAAATTAATGCATTAATATACTCGCTGTTAATGTTTTTGTGATGGTCTGAGACATCACTGCCCACCCTTTATTTTTAATCTTCAGGTATCATTTTAAAGTATGTTAGTCTTCAATTAGAATATAATTGAATGCATCTTTTCCCAAGATAGTTTAATCCACTTTCATTTTTAACGTTTATTGGTGTGTTTGGTCTTTTTCTTAATTTCTGTTTTCTGATTTTATGCCTGTTTTATTATTCGTCTTTCCTCCTTTTGTCTATACAATCTATGTTTTCTTTTTAATTTTTAATAAGGCTGATGTTTAAAAGAATGTTGTTGACAACTGATACCATCCACATCAACATAACTTACTGTCTACATTAACATGACTCTAGTATGCCTTCTTGCACAGAAAAATGAAGTTGCAATAACTTTATTGTTTCTTTCAGGAACTTGCTGAAAATCCACTTATCTGAACAATAGACTATTCACCTTGTTCTCTTCAGTACAAGGAACAAAAGTCCTTTCTTCCTATTAAACAACAGATTGCCCAAGTGGATTCATCAAATTATTGTGTGGGTCTTTTTTTTTAAGATTTTTTTGATGTGGACTATTTTTAAAGTCTTTATTGAATTTGCTACAATATTGCTTCTGTTTTATGTTTTGGTTTTTCAGCGGTGAGGCATGTGGGATCTTAGCTCCCCACCCAGGGATCAAACCTGTACCCCCTACATTGGAAGGCAAAGTCTTAACCACTGGATTGCCAGGGAAGTCCCAAGTTATTGTTTACTCGTTAAAGACTCATTTCAAAATCTTCACCTCTCTGCATCCATCAATCCTCAACTATTATACCACAAACTTTGCCAAATCCCAATCAAGCCCCTGCATTGAAAGATCTGCCTTAAATCAGATCACAAAAACCTCATAGATGTCCTACTTTGGACTTTTCCCTTTGGAGATGCTACTAAGATTCTGCCCTCCGTTACTGCAGTAAACAATAAACTTGGCTTTGCTTGATCTGCAGGTTATTTGATGATCTCTTTGAGGAGTCAGCTGTCAACACTATCTTATTTTTATTCCCCCGG
The DNA here is from genome assembly GCF_030028045.1 of Hippopotamus amphibius kiboko. Taxonomy (NCBI): domain Eukaryota; kingdom Metazoa; phylum Chordata; class Mammalia; order Artiodactyla; family Hippopotamidae; genus Hippopotamus; species Hippopotamus amphibius. The sequence continues at coordinate 7,691,184 of NC_080197.1, forward strand.
CAGTTAATTTTATAATTTTATGCATGTATTCTTCATGTCTATGTCAAAAATTTTTTGAAGTCTAACTTTTTGTAGAAGATAAAAATGTGAGCAGTTTTTATTTTGCCTAGACCTCAACCCCTTTCCTGGCTTTTGTCCAATGATATGATATAATATGGAATTATAATGACAAAGAAGACAATTTTACATTATTCATTCTCTTTCAATAATTATTTTTGACATTTGTATTAGATTTTATAAATACATAAACATCCATGGTGGAAATTTTAGCACATTTTGTTTTATATCAGCTCCATTCTACCTCTTCTAGTATCTACGATATACTATTTGTATAATGTGAGATTTTCAATCCATAGATCTATTATTCATTTTTTGCACCTTCTCATTCAAAAATTACTTTTGAAATTTAATATTACTATCAAATTTAAACCCTATCATTACATTGCATCTCTCTTGATCACTGATACTTTAAAAAACTGTCATTTTCCTTCTCTGAAATTCTTTGATCCATTCTTTTGAGGAGCAGGAGGGTGTCTTTGATTTTATTTTTAGGAAGAGGACCTACATTTTCCTGCCAGCAGAATGACCTCATGAGTTTAACTGCAAATGAGACAAAGGCCACGTGAGGGATACAAAATTCTACTGCATATCACTCTTAACATCTGCTCAGTTACGTGAATTTGAGAATATATATTTTTAAAAATGAGCTCATTGAACTGACAAGTCTTTATCCTGGGGTATAAAATTATATTTATACATCTTTAAAATTCCATCAAATTCATAAGTCTGAGTTAGCAAGAATCAGTGTAATGTGCTTCAAGATGGGGGGAAAAGAAGCAAAAGTGAAATCAAATCACTGATTTGGGTGAAAGTTACAGAATCTGTAAATAGATGAATTAGCAAACATGTATAAACTGAATTTGGGGAAATACGCAAACTGATCACATCCTAGAGTTATGGAGACATGACAAGCAGACTATAAAACAGATCTCGATGAGTCCCAGCAGGACAGTCACTAAAATCCAGGCAGCCACCTGGATGTAACCTCTGGTCATGAATAAATCCAGTTAATTAAAAGTATAACTATATTCCTTAAATATGAACACAATACTTACACTTTAAAATTAAGTCTAGGGCTTCCCTGGTGGCGCAGTGGTTAGGAATCCACCTGCCAATGAAGGGGACACAGTATCGATCCCTGGCCCGGGAAGATCCCACATGCCACGGAGCAAATAAGCCCGTGAACCACAACTACTAAGCCTGCACTCTAGAGCCTGTGAGGCACAACTACTGAGCCCGTGTGCCACAACTACTGAAGCCCATGTGCCTAGAGCCCATGCTCTGCAACAAGAGAAGCCACTGCAATGAGAAGCCCGTATACCGCAACAAAGAGTAGCCCCTGCTGGCTGCAACTAGAGAAAGCCCGCATGCAGCCACAAAGACCCAACACAGCCAATAAAGAAACAAACAAACAAATTTTAAAAAGAGTACAAAATAAATAAATAAGATTAAGTATAAAAAATTTGACTAACAAAAATCATAGTGTTAACATTTTTTTCTGTAAATACTGATTTTGTATACACCTCCTAAATATGCATTTGAAACATTTTAAGAAAATAAAAACTAAATTTTTGTAAGTTTAAACATTAGAAAATGGAAAAGATGATACATATTCTAAAAGGTTGTTTTTATTAATTCAGTCTCTTGGGAGTAATTAGAGAAAGCAAATATGTTAAATTTCTAAAAGCTATTTAAAATATTTGAGGTGTTCAAGCTTGGAAAGGGAACCAAATATTTGTCAAAGATCCCTTAAAAATGATTGCTAATAATATCTTTTAAAATAAAATAATAGATTTGTGAGCTATGCTTAAAGCCTAAGTAAGACTTAGTTTTCCTTTCACAACTGTACCTTTAATAATAAACTGAATAGTTATTTTTATTTTTATTTTTAAAAAAATAAAATACTTCTGAGTAGTATTTTTATATGTACAAGCAACCCTTGGGGGCACCAAAGAATCTTTACATAAATATATCCTTCCTTTCATGTTGCTGATCAAGCATTTATTTAATCATTAAACATAGGTTTATTAAATGCTATTATAATCTATGTAATGGGCAAAACACTGGGGACAGAGTGAGAAATGAGGGAGGGTAATACGTTCACACAGATACACATATTTTTGTGTTTTTGTCAATTTTGTAAGAGTAAGAGGACGAAGCATAATTAAGTTAGACAGCTGCTTCCTTTCCCACCAAATCCCTGCTTGTTACACTTGCCTTTTATCAGTGGGATTAGAGTGGTGGGGAACATTTTTTGGATCTAGCTAAGGGAAAGATGAGCTTAAGATACACAGATCTTGTTTTTAGTGAGATGATATGTATGTGATTCACAGTCATTGATGTGTTCAATTGAATTTTTGCTAACTGTCCCAGGGTAGGAACTGCGCCCTGGAAAATTCTCAGTGCCTACAGGGTTGACTCCCCCGGCATCATGACACCAAGATACAAGGACAGAAGGATCACAATGGAGCCTCGCCCCTGGCCTCACAAGTATGTGGGCCGTGGAGGAGAAGCAAGGCCTGGAAAATCCAGTCAGAGGGAACTGAACTTCCAGACAGTCTATGGAAAATTCTTACACCAAAGGTCTCTATCATTGAGAAGCTACTTGATAACACAGCACAAATAACAACAAATGCACCGCGCATTTTCATTCTTCTCTTGACGCAAATTATGAGAACTTCAGAATTCTTGAATTCACAGTGGACAAACTGAGTAGCAGCATATTAAATCACATCTCAGCTCCTTTGACACACCTTGTCCTGATGATGGCTTATGAATCCAGACAAAAGAGCACACCAAACTGCTCACAAAACAGAAATAATCAACCAGAGTGGAGTGAGAACTGAATTACCCTTCAATTCTCCCTCTAGGAAATAATATTGTGAAATCACTGTCACATGAAAGAATGATATCAATGATATCAAAAGATATGCCCACAAAAAATGTAGGAAGAAGAGTACTATAAAGATGTGAATCAGTTAATTGAAAAAAAAAAAGCACACACTATTTTTTCTGGACTTTGTGACGTGTGGGTTTTTTTAAATCAGCTTTAAAATCGTTTGTGATTTATGATTTTTAATGATTTATTATTTATTTCATGATTTATGTTCTCATTCTAAGTAAATATTGACCCTAATTCTTTTTTTTTTTTTTTTTTTTATTATTATTTTATTTTATTTTTTTGGGGGGGTACACCAGGTTCAATCAACTGTTTTTATACACATATCCCCATATTCCCTCCCTTCCTTGACGCCCCCCCCTCGATTCCCCCCCACCCTCCCTGCCCCAGTCCTCTAAGGCATCTTCCATCCTCCAGTTGGACTCCCTTTGTTATACAACAACTTCCCACTGACTATTTTACAGTTGGTAGTATATATATGTCTGTACTACTCTCCCGCTTCTTCTCAGTTTCCCCTTCACCCCCCGCCCCCTCCCATACCTCGAGTTCTCCAGTCCATTCCCTGTATCTGCTTCCCTGTTCTTGTCACTGAGTTCATCAGTACCATTTTTAGATTCCGTATATGTGAGTTAGCATACAATATTTGTCCTTCTCTTTCTGACTTACTTCACTCTGTATGACAGATTGTAGTTCTATCCACCTCATTACATATAGCTCCATCTCATCCCTTTTTATAGCTGAGTAATATTCCATTGTATATATATGCCACATCTTCTGTATCCATTCATTTGTTGATGGGCATTTAGGTTGCTTCCATGTCCTGGCTATTGTAAAGAGTGCTGCAATAAACATTATGGTACAAGTTTCTTTTGGGATTATGGTTTTCTTTGGGTATATGCCCAGGAGTGGGATGACTGGATCATATGGTAGTTCTATGTGTAGTTTTTTAAGGAACCTCCAAATTGTTTTCCATAGTGGCTGTACCAACTTACAGTCCCACCAACAGTGCAGGAGAGTTCCCTTTTCTCCACACCCTCTCCAACATTTGTTGTTTCCAGACTTTGTGATGATGGCCATTCTGATTGGTGTGAGGTGATACCTCATTGTGGCTTTGACTTGCATTTCTCTGATGATGAGTGACGTTGAGCATCTTTTCATGTGTTTGTTGGCCATCTGTATGTCTTCTTTGGAGAAATGTCTATTTAGGTCTTCTGCCCATTTGTGGATTGGGTTATTTGCTGTTTTGGTATGAAGCTGCATGAGCTGCTTGTATATTTTGGAGGTTAATCCTTTGTCCGTTGTTTCATAGGCAATTATTTTTTCCCATTCTGAGGGTTGCCTTTTAGTCTTGTTTATGGTTTCTTTTGCTGTGCAAAAGCTTTTAAGTTTCATGAGGTCCCATTCGTTTATTCTTGATTTTATTTCCATGATTCTAGGAGGTGGGTCCAAAAGGATGTTGCTTTGATGTATGTCAAAGAGTGTTCTGCCTATGTTTTCCTCTAGGAGTTTGATAGTGTCTGGCCTTATATGTAGGTCTTTAATCCATTTGGAGTTTATTTTTGTGTATGGTGTTAGGAAGTGTTCTAATTTCATTCTTTTACATGTTGCTGTCCAGTTTTCCCAGCACCACTTATTGAAGAGGCTGTCTTTTTTCCATTGTATACTCGTGCCTCCTTTGTCAAAGATAAGGTGCCCATATGTGTTTGGGCTTACTTCTGAGTTCTCTATTCTGTTCCATTGATCTTCCTTTCTATTTTTGTGCCAGTACCATACTGTCTTGATCACTATGGCCTTGTAGTATAGTTTGAAGTCAGGAAGCCTGATTCCACCAACTCCATTTTTCCTTCTCAAGATTGCTTTGGCTATTCGGGGTCTTTTGCGATTCCATACAAATCGTAAGATTTCTTGCTCTAGTTCTGTGAAAAATGCCATTGGTAATCTGATCGGGATTGCATTAAATCTGTAAATTGCTTTGGGTAGTACAGTCATTTTCACGATGTTGATTCTTCCAACCCAGGAACATGGTATATCCCTCCATCTGTTTATGTCATCTTTGATTTCTTTCATCAATGTCTTAAAGTTTTCTGCATACAGATCTTTTGCCTCCTTAGGCAGGTTTATTCCTAGGTATTTTATTCTTTTGGTTGCAATGGTGAATGGGAGAGTTTCCTTAATTTCTCTTTCTGCTCTTCCGTTGTTAGTGTATAGGAATGCAAGAGATTTCTGTGCATTAATTTTGTATCCTGCTACTTTACTAAACTCATCAATGAGTGCTAGCAGTTTTCTGGTAGAGTCTTTAGGGTTTTCTATATATAGTATCATGTCATCTGCAAAGAGTGATAATTTTACTTCTTCTTTTCCAATTTGGATTCCTTTAATTTCTTTTTCTTCTCTGATTGCTGTGGCTAACACTTCCAAAACTATGTTGAATAACAGTGGTGAGAGTGGACACCCTTGTCTTGTTCCTGTTCTTAGAGGGAATTCTTCCAGTTTTTCTCCATTGAGAACAATGTTGGCTTTTGGTTTGTCATATATGGCTTTTATGATGTTGAGGTAATTTCCTTCTATGCCCATTTTCTGGAGAGCTTTTATCATAAATGGATGTTGAACTTTGTCAAAAGCTTTTTCTGCATCTATTGAAATGATCATATGGTTTTTATCCTTCAAGTTGTTGATATGATGTATCACGTTGATTGATTTGTGTATATTGAAGAATCCTTGCATCCCAGGGATAAACCCCACTTGATCGTGGTGTATGATTTTTTTAATGTGCTGTTGCAGTCTGTTAGCTAGTATTTTGTTGAGGATTTTTGCATCTATATTCACCAGTGATATTGGTCTGTAGTTTTCTTTTTTTGTGACATCTTTGCCTGGTTTTGGTATCAGGGTGATGGTAGCCTCATAGAATGAGTTTGGGAGTGCTCCGCCTTCTGCAATATTTTGGAAGAGTTTGAGAAGGATAGGTGTTAACTCTTCTCGAAATGTTTGATAGAATTCGCCTGTGAATCCATCTGGTCCTGGGCTTTTGTGTGTTGGGAGATTTTTAATCACTGCCTCAATTTCTGTACTTGTGATTGGTCTGTTCATGGTTTCTATTTCTTCCTGGTTCAGTCTTGGAAGATTGTATTTTTCTAAGAATGTATCCATTTCTTCCAGGTTATCCAATTGATTGGCATATAGTTGCTTGTAGTAGTCTCTCATGATGTTTTGTATTTCTGAGGTGTCCGTTGTGACTTCTCCTTTTTCATTTCTAATTCTGTTGATTTGCATCTTCTCCCTTTTTTTCTTGATGAGTCTGGCTAATGGTTTATCAATTTTGTTAATCTTCTCAAAGAACCAGCTTTTAGTTTTATTTATTTTTCTTATGGTTTCTTTCCTTTCTTTTTCATTTATTTCTGCTCTGATCTTTACGATTTCTTTCCTTCTGCTCACTTTGGGGTTTCTTTGTTCTTCTTTCTCTAGTTGTTTGAGGTGTAAGGTTAGGTTGTTTATTCGATCATTTTCTTGTTTCTTAAGGTAGGACTGTATTGCTATAAACTTCCCTCTTAGAACTGCTTTTGCTGTGTCCCATAGGTTTTGGGTTGTTGTGTTTTCGTTGTCATTTGTTTCTAGATACTTTTTGATTTCCTCTTTGATTTCTGTAGTGATTCCTTGGTTGTTTAATAGTGAATTGTTTAGCCTCCATGTGTTTGTATTTTTTGCAGTTTTTTTCCTGTAATTGATATCTAGTCTCATGGCGTTGTGGTCTGAGAAGATGCTTGATATGATTTCAATTTTCTTGAATTTGCTGAGGTTTGATTTGTGACCCAAGATGTGATCTATCCTGGAAAATGTTCCATGTGCACTTGAGAAGAAAGTGTAGTCTGTCGTTTTTGGATGGAATGTCCTATAAATATCAATTAAGTCGAGATGGTCTAATGTGTCATTTAAAGCTTGTGTATCTTTATTTATTTTCTGTTTGGATGATCTGTCCATTGATGTAAGTGGGGTGTTCAAGTCTCCCACTATAATTGTGTTACTGTCGATGTCCCTTTTTATAGCTGTTAGCATTTGCCTTATGTATTGAGGCGCTCCTATATTGGGGGCATAGATATTTACCATTGTGATATGTTCTTCTTGGATGGATCCCTTGATCATTATGTAGTGCCCTTCCTTGTCTCTTTTAATAGTCTTTACTTTCAAGTCTAATTTGTCTGATATGAGTATTGCTACTCCAGCTTTCTTTTGACTTCCATTTGCATGGAATATCTTTTTCCATCCCTTTCCTTTCAGTCTATATGTATCCCTTGGTCTGAAGTGGGTTTCTTGTAGGCAGCATATAGAAGGGTCTTGTTTTTGTATCCATTCAGCCAGTCTGTGTCTTTTGGTTGGAGCATTTAATCCATTTACATTTAAAGTGATTATTGACATGTGTGTTCCAATGACCATTTTCTTAATTGTTTTGGGTTTGTATTTGTAGGTGTTTTCCTTTTCTTGTGTTTCCTACTTAGAGAAGTTCCTTTAGCACTTGTTGTAAGGCTGGTTTGGTGGTGCTGAATTCTCTTAACTTTTGCTTGTCTGGAAAGCTTTTGATTTCTCCCTCAAATCTGAATGAGATTCTTGCTGGGTAAAGTATTCTTGGCTGTAGGTTTCTCTCTTTCAGGACTTTCAGTATATCCTGCCATTCCCTTCTGGCCTGCAGAGTTTCTGTAGAAAGGTCAGCTGTTATCCTGATGGGTTTTCCCTTATATGTTGTTTGTTGCTTTTCTCTTGCTGCTTTTAATATTTTTTCTTTGTGTTGAATTGTCGTTAGTTTGATTAATATGTGTCTTGGTGTATTTCTCCTTGGGTTTATTCTGTATGGGACTCTCTGTGCTTCTTGGACTTGGTTCATTATTTCCTTTCCCATGTTGGGGAAGTTTTCCACTAGAACCTCTTCAAATATTTTCACAGACCTTTTCTTGTTTTCTTCTTCTTCTGGGATGCCTATAATTCGAATGTTGGTACGTTTAAGGTTATCACTGAGGTCTCTGAGGCTGTCTTCTAGTCTTTTTATTTTTTTATCTTTTTCCTGCTCTGTGGCGTTTATTTCTCCCATTCTATCTTCCAACTCACTTATTCGTTCTTCTGCCTCAGTCATTCTGCTGGTTAGAGCATCTAGAGTATTTTTAATTTCAGTTATTTTGTTATCCATTGCTGTTTGTTTTTCTGAGTTCTTATGAACTGTTTCTTGTACTTTCTCTAATTTGTTATCGAGATTTTGTATCATTTTTACTATCATTACTCTAAATTCTTTTTCAGGCATTTTTCCTATTTCCTCCTCATTTATTTGGTCTTGTGGGTTTTTTTCCTGCTCCTTTGCCTGCATGGGGTTTCTTTGTTTCCTCATGGTTGTCCAAGCTTTTGGGGTTGCTTGTCCTGGTGATAGAGGTGTTTATAGAAGACTGTCCAAGCCTCAGACTAATGTCCAAGTATTGGATTAGACGAATATTCAGTCGGCTATGTCAGGTTCTCCGCAGCCCTTTCCGGTGTCCGAGGCCGTCTGCTGGTGTTCAGCTGGTTCTCTGTGGGAATGACTGTGTCCTTCCGTGCATTCCCAATGCATCTGTGGAGAGGGATGCACTCCACGTCTCTCTACTTCGCCACCATCTTTTTCTCTGACCCTAATTCTTTTTTCATAATTTTATATATACATTTTTCTTTTTCAAGAAGGCTGTATTCATTATAAAAGCTCAAAAACTAGAATTTATCACCACTAGTGGACCCAAGAGCTGAAGTTCCTGGGTTAATGGAACTTCGATTCCAGTGGGAAAGTGTCTGTTACTGCCCTTTACAGTAATAATGATTGTTTGGCTTAGATTTTTGCTTTTTTTAAATCTTTTTTTTACTCCTAAATGTATCGACATCATTTCATTTAATTCTGGGTTTTAGTACTGTAGAAGACTGGCATAACGGGAAATAGAAGACAACAGGGCAATGAGAGGTAGACTGGCGTTATGACATTAAAAAAAAAAGAAAAAGAAAGTGCTTCAGCGGAAGACGACTCATGTCTACAGCACACCGAGTTCTCAGAATCTAGCTCTGTTCCTTGAGCTACGTGACAACTCTGCAAATTGTGGGTAACTGACAGATACGCAAGGTATGTCTTATCTGGTGGAGGTTCAAACTGTCTTCACTCCCACCCTGGTTTTTGTCTTTGCTTGCAATTCATCTCAACATTCCTTTACTCCATATAAATGTGTGCTGTTCCGATGTTCTCTTTGAACCAGTTATAACATCAGCCTGGGCCCCCTCATATGAGTAAAACAAAATCTTTAATACACATGTTCATTTTGATATCTGCATGTAAGTCATGGGTTTACCTCTTTCTGAAAATTATCTTTCAATAATGGTCAGGGCTATCTAATTCCCTCTCTCCCAGAAGAGAAAGTTGAAGCTAGCCTGATTTTTTTTCTCTTTATACATTACTTGATTTTTCTCTCTATATACTCAAGCTATTTTTCTCTATCCTTGAAGATATAAATTGTCATCATAGATGAATGTTATTAGTTTGTTTCGACATGGTGCATTAAAAAATATAGTTGACAACCTCCAACTTAAGTCAAAACAAAATTCTAAAAAATTGATTATCAACTATTTGTGAACTCTCTGGTTTAATGGAATTTGTGGATGTTATTGAATATTGTTGAAATAGAACAAATGACTGATTTTTCACATTAAAAGCATTAAACCATTTTAGAGTTAGACAAAGCCCAAGGGACACTGTACAAGCCCACATTCCTGTGCAGTTATTTTATTTCATGCCCATTGAGCCTATTTTGCTCCCTTCTAATTGTTATTATTGTCTTAAATTTCAAGGATAAAAAAAAATCATGTGTACTACGATGTTATTTTGATCTAAAGTTGTTCTCCAGACAGATTATTTGAGATTGTTGTAATGTTATCAACAAAGCTATGTGTCTTGTAATGATGCAGTCTATGGAAGTCTTAGGCTTAAAGTATCACATACTTAGAATACTCAGACTGTAAGTTGAAATAAAGAGGAATGATTATTCTTAGAAAATAAATGTACTGCTTAAAACCTGCCATTTTTCTTCATCTACATTTTCTTTTCCAAGATTTTGTTTCATTTATCACTTCCCCTTTATAAAAATGAAATTTTTAATAATTTTTAATAGATGTATAAAAACTCCCCTTCATAAAAAATGAACCATTTACTTTATTTTTGTGAATCACATGACAAGTTGAAATACGTCAAGACTGAATCAATTCTACAGCTAGAAATAGAGGGAGTTCAACTTTTTGACTCATACTATCTTGATGTTATCCCAGAGTATAGAACCTCTCTTTGCTACCAGGGTTAAACTTCTTTTACAAATGTAGATATATCATATTACTATCTAGAAAAAAATTCTTCCAGGACAAAGTCCACAATATAATGTTAAGTGAAGAAAGAGAAAGAGACAAAAATAATATCTATCTTAACATTATAATAAACTAGAATTAAAATACATTACGTTGAAATTACTTAATTTTTTAAAAGACTGAATGATACACATAAAACAAAAAGCTTTATCGCTGGATGTTGAGATTAAAGGTGATTTTAATTTTCATACTTATATTTTTTATACTTTAAATTTTATATAACATGCTGAGGTTAATTTAAATAAGGAAAAAATAGTATCAAGGAAATGAAAAAAAATTAATACTCCATGATGGTAGAGTTCAAATTCTTCCGGTTGACATATAAAGAAAATATTTACAGTATGGCCCCAGCCGACCTCTCAGACCTCACCTCCATCATCCCACCCTCCACACACATCTCACGCTCTACACTTCAGCCACACATCGAAAATAATATAGAATCTATACTCCTCAGCCTTTGCACAATCACATTCCCTGCTTTTGTTGTTTCTGCCTCAAGAAAATCTTCCCTGACTTCTTTCAGTGGCATCAGGTGTGTTCACAGCAATTTGGAAATCCCTCTTCCGTGGAACTTACATTTCGGCTATTTCTTTACATGTTTTCTCCGCATACCTGTGGGTTCCCTGAGGGCAGGGACCACATGTTATACATCTTTGCACCTCCAGTGTCTCTGCCTGATTCTAGTGGGCTTTATATTTTTGAATAAATGAGTGAATGAGCAACAAAACCCAACACAATATTAGGGGAGCTTTTGTCCCCATTTCATGTGAACTTCACTTCTTGAGAAGCCTAAGAGTGCTTCCTGCATCCTCCATAAAATGACTGTCTGAATTGACACTCTCTTCTACAAGTTCAGTGAAAAAGCCAAATATGGATGGTCCATGTTGATGAAAACTTCCTTTTCTTCCAGAACAAACAGAAGAAACACTTCTTTGTATCTCTGGGGAGAAACTGATTTTCTCTTAAGAAATGTCCAGTTTATAAATAAAGAAAGCAATTTCTGAAATGCTGCAGAATCACATCTAGGTCAAAAATTGTTATCCTTTTGTGTATATCTCACTTATTTTGGAGTTATGTATTATTCTGGTAAAAATACACTGTGGAGAGCTCAGCTCTTGTAACAAAGAACTTGGCTGGGTGTGTAATAAAAAAATGCTAGATTTCATAAAGGTTGTCTCGTGAATATGTCCTCATGTTTTGGATAAACCTGGCAGTGATATGTTTAATAATTACAGAGTACTTTTTCCTCAAAGGACTTGGATTTCTTTATCCTCCCTTTAGCACTCCTATGGAGAGGTAATCTTACTATCATAAAACAGATGAGAACATGGAAACCTCGTGTTACGAGTTGAATTGTGCCTCCTCAAAAGATATGTTGAAGTTCCAACCCCCAGTACCTCAGAATGTGACCTTATTTGGAAATCAGGTCATTGAAACGTACTTAGTAAAGATGAATCCAAATAAAGCAGGGTGGGCTCTTAACCCAATAGGACTGGTGGCTTTGAAAGAAAAGGAGAAGAGACTCAGAGACAGAGACATGGGGTAAAGCTAAGTGACAAGAGAGGCAGAGAAGCTAAGCAACAACAGAGCAGAGTTAGAGGGAGGTACCTATAAAGCCAAGCAGTACTAGGAAACACCAGAAGCTAGAGGAGGCAAGCGGAGATTCACCCCTAGATCTTCAGTAACTTGATTTCAGACTTCTGGTCTCCAGAACTATGAGACGATACATTTCTGTTATGTTAAGCCACCCAATTTGTGGTACTTTTGTCACAGTAGCCCTAGAAAACAAATACACATAGATAAACTCAACCCATTTCCCAGGATTTTGCATCTAATTTATTGATGCAAATAGGACCAAGTCCAAGTCTTCTGTCCCCTGAGTCAGTCTATGGTCAAATGGCAAACACCTGTAACTCTCTAGTTACAGTTCTCCCAGTTGTGTCATAAATGTTGGCCACAACTATTGAGTCCTGCAAGTTGTAGAAGGTGAAACATGAATTGGCAGAGAGATAAACTTGTCTTTCCCTTAATTTTCCATTTAACTTTTTGCAAGATTGGTCTAAGAGTCAAGAACAAATCCAGCAGGGTCAGACGAGGCTATAATTTTCTATTATTGTTCATGTGGTCATTTATCCATCCTGATGTACTGTGAACTCAAGATTTCTGCGTATTAACCTTTCAGCCAAAGCAAGCCTGACTTTGGGGTTAGAAGCTAAAATATTAGGAACAATTACCTTAAATGGCACTGCACTTCACACCAAGGAATTTGGCCTCGTGGATGCCCTTTTTTAAGTAGCCATTTGTTACCGGAAAGAGGGAACAGAGATGAGAATAAAGGACGAGCTAAAATAAATAAAATGTATATAGATTCAAACCAGGAATTAATTTAAATGCCTGTAAGTGAGCAAGCTGTGAGTCTCACGGAAAGCAAACACGTGACATGAGAGGCAGAAGGGGGTCATTTTTAAAAGCACCCAATATGGATACAAACTCTCAGTTTTAAAATCCTGGCTCTACCACATACCAGCCTTAAGATCCCAGGCAAGGCACATAATCTGTCTCCATTTCCTCAAACATCAAGTTGGGGGTAAAAAGAGCATATCCTTATAGCATCATTGTAAGTGTAAAAAGTTCTTAGTATACAAATTCAAGGGAGAAAAATGCTGATGGTACTTTGACCCTAGTCTATACCTAGTCCATCCCAATCTATTCATGACAACTCACCCAGGGCCACCCTTTCACAGGGCATCCTCAGGCAACTAACGAGAGCTGGAGAACTAAAGCCAAGGCATCCTCAGCTCTGCCTCTGAAAGTCTACCAATCCTTGAGGTCCACACTTCCCCAAACCGTAAAAAGGTCCACTTTTCCTCTGCTTGTTCAAAGAAAGACTCAACCAGAACAGTTCTGATAGTTCTGCCTTCTAAGCAAACAAGAAATTAAGCTTTTTATTTCAGATCTTGAATGTGGCTTCTTCCATCAATATCCTAAGGATTAAATCATTGAATATATACACAGATCCCTTAGGCAGTGCCTGGTGTGTAGTCAGCAGTTAATAAATGTGCATTATAGTTATTAAAAACTGTGGTGGCCCTGACCTATTAGATAGACCAGCAGGAAGCAGAGGCAGTAAATGCAGTATTTGAAATCTAGCATTCGGGAATCAGGACAACTGGAGTTCAAAATCTAGCTGCCACTTAGCTATTTAAACACAAGCAAATTACCTACCCTCTATAAGAGAGGTTGGCAAACTATAGCCAGCTAAATCCAGCCCACTGCTTGCTTTTGTAAACACAGTTTTATTGGAACATTGCCACATCTGTGTGTTTCTATAAGGGCTGTGGCTGCCTGTGAGCTCCAACAGCAGAGCTGAGTAGGTGTGACAGAGACCTCATAGCCCACCAAGCCTTAAAATATCTACCGTCAGGCGTTTTACAGAAGAAGTCTACCCTGCTCTATAAACCTCAAGTACTGCATTTCTAGTAGTCCTTCAGTACCCTCAGTTCCAGGATCCCCATGGGTACCAAAATCCAGGGATCCTCAAGTCCCTTATATCCAATGGCGTGGTAGTTGCATAGAATCTACATGCATCTCTAGATTCTTAATAATAGCTAATACAATGTAAATGTTATGCAACTAGATTTCAGGGCACAGAAAATGCAAGTTTTGCTTTTTGGAGCTTTCTGGAATTTTTTTTTTCTTCTGAGTATTTTCAGTCTGGTTGGTTGAATCTGCAGCTGCAGAACCTGCAGATACCGAGGGCCGACCATATAAATGATGTCAATAACAGGATCTCCTTCACAGGGTCTAGTGATGGTAAACGGAAGAACACATGTAGACTGCGTAGCGAAGCATTTAGCAGAGTAAGCACCACACTGAGGATTAGAAACCAGCCGGCTGAATTCGTGGCCAAGGCTACCGTTTTTGCTTTTATTTTCTAAATTGAGTTTGAATTCTCTTAGGTGAGGTATAACTCTCAAGTTAGGCCACAGCTCTCACCCTTTCCCTTTTCTTTAAAATTAGGTTGACTTCACACTGTTTACCTGCCCAACTTCTGTAGCTATTGAAACCGGGACGCACCATTCTAACTGTTAGTCATTCTATTACTCCTCCTTCCAAGAGATCACCTAAATCTCACGAGTCCTCCTGGAGTTTAATTATACACCTAAATATTTTCTTTAAAAGAAAGCAATTTGCACATCGTAGAAACATCCTTCATGTGATTTAAATTAATTAAGTACTAGCACCTATTACGTGTTTGGCCCTGTTCCAGGCACTGGAGAAGAGAGAATTACCTTAAGTTGAGTCGATAAGAAAAGCCTCGGTGGGATGGAAATATTTGAACTGAGCCAGTCATGGAAAAGGTAGAGAAGAGCATGGTGAGCAGAGTAAAAGCCTTGAAGCTGTCTCAATTTGGCTCCTTTGATGAAAGGCAGTTAGACAGGAGGGCAGAAGCAGAGAGACAGGGACAGTGATGCAAAATGAGACAGAGCCAGGCAAGGTGGGATCAGGCCGGGTCTCGTGGGCTAAGGAAAGAGGACCAGCTCTTCTTTCAGATGCACAAGAAAGTGCTGAAGCTTTTTAAATATTTCAGAATGTTTGTGATAGGATTCACTCTCTGATAGGTATCTCTGTGTGCCATCTGGAGAATGGATGAGTGAACAAATGAACGAATGGTGGGAGCCAGGTGTCTGAGTTCACTATTACAAGGTCAACAGGGGAAGGTAACAACTCTGCTGAAGGCAGGGGGCTGGAAAGCCCCTTGGAGCCTTTCCTGCAGTGAGTGCCGGGTGTCCTTGGATGTGGCTCAGTACTGCTGTGTGACAGACCCGGAAAAGGAAAACGCCAACTGGGAACGATGAGCCGATCTGGAATCGCAGCAGGTGGTGTAGCTGTCCTCCCCCAAGGTTCTTGAAAAAGTCTGTTGTGCAAATATTTAAACTTCTGAGGTTTAAGCCAGAAATATCCAGATTTACATGCAAACATGTGGAAGTCTTTCAGGCTCTGGTTCAAACGAATCTAGACAAGGGATCCTTTGTTGTTATGTGTTTTGTGAATTCCGGCAGGGTAGGATATACTTTGGAAATCCTTTGGCCAGATCACCTTGGCATTGCCTCTAAAATTAAGTAACTAATACAGCCTGGGGCTCTTGGTCTGGGTCTAGATGCCTAACTGGTCTGTTCCAGTTTGACTTACTTGACCAGTGCATTCATTCACAATATTATCTTGGCTGATATGCTTTAAAATATTTACAACATAAAAAGCAGTGTGTTAGGCACATAACATTACCCTCACAGGCCTCTATAATTATTAATATGAATAATAGCAAAGGCGTGAATACATGAGAGGTACTTAGGGCCTCTCACTCAATAACTACTAGTTAGTACCATCACCATTGCTATCATTCTTATTATCATTGCTATAATTTAATACTCTTATTCGTTACTATTAACTCAATGGATAGATGAAGAAACTGAGGCTCACAGAAATTAAGAAACTTTCCCAAGGTCAAATTAAGAATTGGAACTCCAGAGTCTGACTTCAGAATCACCAGGCTCCCCAAATCTACAATGACGAGTATCTGGTTGAAAATATATTATTATTTGGGCCAATATTTGAACCAGTGGTCTATAGGATTTCTCCTTGAGGTCACTTTAAGATTTCCCATATACCAACACACACACACACACACACACACACACACACACAGAGCTGTCCATATAAAAACACATTCACAGTTCCAGTACACTTAGGGCCTCTATTAAATAACTATAATAAACTCTTTGTGTGACAAATGTGCTGTTTTTCTAGAAAAAAAACCAAGTTATTTTTTAAACTTTTAAAAAATATATTAGAGACCTAATAGTGTAAAATAATTCTCAGTGAAAAATATCCCATGATTACGATTCCAACTCACAGCAATAAATCTCCAAATGTTGCCACTGCCATTTCTGCAGGTCTGGTACTTTATGTGAAAAAGCCTGGAGAAATTTCCAAAGACATTTTCTGATTAATGCACAAGTTTAACATTTTTATTTATTTATTATTTTTGCTTGGCTCAGGTGTTTCCTGAACAAGGTCTCAGGGAAGCAAAAAAGGAGGATTATTTCCATGGGAACATATGCAGAACTTAAAAACCTGCAAATTACTGTCAACATGGTGAATATTATTAAAATGGAGGAAAATAACGCTGACTAAACCTGCAAGCAAACAGACTGTGCTGAATCCTGGGCGGTGTTACCCACTGAGAAACGCAGCATTCATTTTGCTTGTTTGGGATTTTTGTGACAGGTTCCAGGCGTACAAACAGCTTTCTCTCCACTCCCTTCTGCTTTCGGCCGTTGACAGCATATGCCGAGAAGACCTTCTCCTCGCTCTGTTCAGTGACTCAGGAGCAGCAAGGCTTGAGTCAGATTACAAAATAATTCCCATTTGCCCCCTTTCGTGCTCTTTATTTAAAGTTCATTGAAGGGGAGTTTCTTTGCCAAATTAATTGGCAGGGTCTGTATCTATCGCCAAACCAGGCTGGCGTAAATGACAGAATCCCTCCTGTTTTATACACCCGGGAAACCACCTACAAAGCCACGACGTGCTTCGGTGATTATGGGATTTCCAGTTCATCCTTCTCGCCCGGAGCCCCTGTCTAAATGCCAGAAACTAACTGGGGTACAAGTGTGCCAAGCCAAAGACTAAAAACTCTCTTTTTTCCTCAGTCACAGAACCTCAATTTTATTCGAATGTCTTGCAGAGGTCCCTCAGGAAGGAAAGGAGCAGACCCCAATCTAGGGGTGGTCATGTGACCCAGGTGGTCATGTGACCTGGGTGCGGTCAATGAGCTCTAAGCAGAAATCCCCTGGGGCCCCCTGAAACAGTGAGTTTTCACCCCTGACAAGAGGACAGCATTGGTAAAGAAATACTCTGCATGCCTCCTCCTTGCTTTGGAAACAATTGGGTAAGGACATCATGCGAAGATGAGTCAGATCTATCTTGTAATTAAGTGGAAAGGTTAGAGAATTGCAGGGCTACTGATCTGGGGCCCTGATATTGTGGAGCCACTGAAGCATCACCAGCAAATCACCTTTTGCCAGAACTTCATTTTATATGAGAAAATGATCCCCTCCTTTAAGATCCTGAAAAGTGAATATTCCCTTACTTGCAGCCAAAAGCATTCAAAACTGGTACACTGATACTCTGATCTCATGCATTTCCCTGACTTTTCTAAAACAATATGAGGGTGAAATTGGGACAGATCTTGCATCCGTCCTGAGAGAGTGGCTCTTACAAGGATGGCTGTTGTTCACACTGGGGTAAGCTGCAGGCCTGGTGGGGGTGCCGGATGCACAGGCAGCTGCCGTGGGCCCTGAAGCATCCCTGCCGTATTCTTGCCAGGTGGGCCAAAAATGCAAGGCCCTGACTGCTGTTTACTCAGGTCACTTTCCAGGGCTCTGTTTCCAGCAAGTTACTTTAAAGGATGAGGGAACAGCTCCTCCAGACAACAAGCAGGAGTGCCTACAGTTTCCTATGAGAACAGTGCATTCCCCAAGCTCAGGGTCCCTCAGCTGTAATGCAGACCTACTTGAGCCCTTCTGCACTGGCAACTCTCCCTTCCTCACGTCCTGTGGGACTTGGAGGGCAATGGGAACCAAGTCAAACATGAAGCTCATGCTACTTGCTGTGCATAATAAAGCCCTCTGTCTCTGACCCAAGAACCTCGCGTCTCCTGCCAGCAAATATGAAACTGTTTGTTCGCTTGAGAGGAGAATAAAATCTCAGACCCTTCACAGTTGTCAATGGACCTATGGAGCGAAACGTTCTCCTCGGTGAGAGTCAGATTCTTCCACATCCTCAGACTATGGGCTTCACACCCATCATCCCTCCCAAGACAATCTACAGCAACTACTTCCTTGAAGCCACGATATTATAGCACTCAAGAACAGTCTTTGAAATTTGACCAAGTCATTATAGAGTCTACCATTTATCAACTATACGTGCAACTTTTTTAACCTCTCTGAGCTCCAATTTTTCTCACCTGAAAAATAAGAACAGTAATAGTACCTTTTCAAAATGTTGTTAGTTTTAATATTCTTGAAGCATGAATGCGATGTCTAATACACTGTAAGCAAACAATTTTCATGACTTCCCCCCAGACCAAACCACCACAATCTCTTTCCTATGTAACAGCAGCAGTCCCTTAACCAGTTTCCCTGCTTGTATTCTTGCCCTGTTTCAATGCATCTTCTACATGGCAGGCAGAATAGCATTTTCGAAATCAGAAGTCATTTTAGAAATTCCTGCCCCAGCCTCTTCAGTAGAACAGAATCACACACCAAATCCTACTTGTGACTGATAAGCCCCTACATCTTTCCATCCCTGTGTACCTTTCTAGCCCCACTCATCTCTCACTCCATTTTTCACTGTGCTCCTTGAACAATTCAAGTTCATTTCAATCTTTGGGCATTTTTCCTCGTTATCAATGCTACAAGCAATGCTTTCTCTACGGGTCTTTACATAGCTTACTAGTGCTCATCATTCGATCATAAAATGCACTCCTTTGGAAAAACTCTTATCACTCTATCAAGATTTGCCTCTACCAATTACTCTCTTCCTTAATTTTTTTGTTTTCCTAGAACTTCCAGCAATTATCATTTTTTATTTTCTTAGAAACTTAATGCTTTTTTTCCTCCCTTCATAGGATGTGGGTTCTATCTTGTTATTGCTATAACTTTTGCAACAAGAAGAGTCCCTGGAATCTAGCTATTTTCTTGAATGAATGAACGAGTGTCATGCTTTATCATCAGGATATTAAAGAAACAAAACGATAGTTATTTAATATCTCAAGGCAGGACTGTGCCACAAAAAATAACAAGCCTCAAGCCTTTCTCTAACCCGTGTTTATTTGTGGAAATTCAACAGTTTGTAAACAATATTATATCAACTTTTTTTTGGAAAATATAGTATGGAGGGGATTCTTTCAGCTTTAAAGGTAACACTTGTGAATTCTGCAGAGAATTTCCTGGAGATGGGCTATTTTTCATTACAAACATTCCCTTGACAACAATGCCCACCAGGACTCAGGCTCCTTGTGGAAGCTAAAACATCATAGGGATTGAAGGGCATCACAGTAGGCTGACAAAAGCCCACAAAACACATAGAAAAACACATTTTATGTTGTTGACTTTTAGAAAAATGACGGTTTTGAGAATATGAGCTTTTCTTAGACATTTATGGTTCAAAATCACATTTCCTATCTATGCTAATGTATTCCACAGAAAATGACAATTGGGGGGTAATCATCTAAAGTGTATTTTCCTTATCATTTGAAATAACATTTAGGGGGTGGGAGAAGGATTTTTAAAACCCACAATGTCCTGCAGAAGCATATTTTAGGCTTGATTCTTATCAAATATTAAGTACAAATAATACATAGACATAACATCCTAGGGGAAATCCAGCAGGTCCTTTTCAACTTCTCTGCAATATGCAGGCTTTGGCTGCTGACATAGTAAAATAATGAAACTACACACTGGATTATAAACATCTTGCCAGTTTACAAGCAATCTGGAAAACTGCATTTCTCACGATGTTTATCTCAGTTCTTGGCAGGTAGCAAGTGTTTAACACAAATTTATTCATTTGTTAGTTATAAGAATAAGGAAAAGATTTTTGTTATAAAAAGAAAATACGTTAGTATAACCTGTCACGGTCTAGGGCTTTTATGGTGACTCTGAGGCCTCAGTTTCCCTCTATTTTGGGTCTTGCTGTTTCTAGTGTGCGGCTTCATGCTTAAGTTTGCCTCATGATGGCCATATGGCTGCTGCTCTTCCAGCCATTAAGACTACATTCCAGCCAGGAAAAAGGAAGAAGGGAAAAAAGTATTCATGAGTTGAGCTCTTTAGGTACTTCCTGGGAAGTCCCACACTAACTGAAAGTGGGGTCTGGTTGCTCACCTCTCAAAAGCCATTAAAGAGAAAAGGGTTGGTGGAAAGGATAGTTTGCTTTATTTATTTATTTATTTTTCCCTTGGGTTAAAAAGTTCGCTTTATTTTGGATGCCAGCAACCAGGGGTGGGGGGAGGGTGGACACCTGTCCAAAGGCCGACTCCCCTCCTCCTACAACCAGTGGGCAAGAGCTTTTATAGACAGATGAAGGGGGCTACATACAGGAACAGTACAGTCATCTTGAAATTGGTCATGAGGTTGTCTGATCAGCGTCACCTTGATTGTTTTAAGTACAGTTAGTCTTTAGTTCCAGGGTCGGTTTGTCCCCCTTTCTTTGAGGCCAATTCTTGGAATTGTGGCAGCTTATGTCACGGCTATGGCCTGGTCATCATGTAGTTAACTTCTTCCACCTGGTGGGGGTTTCAGTATCTTTAAGACAGCTCACCAGATATGGCTCAGAATATTATCTGTAGCCCTTAAGGAGGAACGAAAGGTCCTTGACTAGGCTTAATGCTTAAACTATTATTATTTGGTCTTCTTTGACTGTTTTCCTTTGGTTCTGCATTTTCTCATTTCTCTGGTTAAACTTATTCTTTGGCTAAAGTTCTTCCACAGACAACAGAATGAGGACATGACGGGGAGGGGGAGGTGCCTGGGGTCTTGCTCCATTTCACCACCAAGAAACTTCCATTCACATCACTGGCCTGAACTTGTCAAATGGCAAGCCCTATCTCCAGGGGACGGTAGACGTGTAGACTTTTACACAGGCATGTTGTTTTCATCATCGAAATTATGCCTTATCTTAGTAAAAAAGAAAGGTTAAAGTGTTACTGGGTGATTATGATCCCTTTTCTGCCTAATAAAGTCATATAAGCATCCATTTCTCTTACTTTTGGAGGACAGGCGTACCAGATTATACAGGCTCAGATATGGAAGATAACATTTTTGATATGGACTAATTTATGAACTTCGATCCATATATCCTGATGAGTCTATTCTCAAATTCTCTAAGAAATTAAACACCTAAAATTAGGTTGGTTTTTTTTTTTTTCCCTAAAAAGATGACAATAGAATAACGCAGCTGGTAAAACAAAAATATGATCATTTTTGCCATTTTGTGATGATAATCGCTGAACGCTACATGTTGAATAGGAAAGGTATTATGATACAGCAGATGCTACTAGATTATCAGAGATTATGATACACCTGATAAGCTTAAATGCAATTTTTAAAAAACACATCAATGAAAACCATTTAGAAGAGTCCACTTTGAAAGCCAGCATTATCACTTCACACGCTGCGGATAGGATGCTGCTGTTGATGGCGGTGGGGATGAGGCTGATGACGGTACTGGTGGGGTAAGGGCGCAGGTGGACATGGTAGCTGACACATAATTGGAGCCTACTGTGTGCCCAGTCCTGTTCTAAGCACTTGACACATTGCCATCTTGTTGAAAATTCACATTCATCCTATAAAACAACTAAATATTTTAACCCGATTTTATGGATGACTGAAAACAACGTCTAACAGCCCTAGGGCATCGCACGGATAAGCATTTGAAGTCCGACGCCAGGGTTGGCTCTAAATTCTCACATTACACCACTTCTCTGGAGGGATGAATTTGGGAGGCCCAGCAGTACTCAGCAGATCTGAATTCTCAGCACAACGCGAGGCTGCTACTCTTGGCTTCATAGCCATCTTGTTCTGCCCTCACCTAGAGACCTGTCCCTGTTCCTTCCCGTGTTCCTGATTCTGGAGCAACGTGGAGCCTGTAGAAGAGTCAGGTCGGGGAGGAACCCTCACTAGTTAGTCCATCAAAAACCACACACATCATGAAAGACAGAACGTATGGAGACTCTCATTCTGGGACTGAAACTGGTGAGTAGTAGAACCTTCTTATATAATAACTAATAGATTTGATCCGTTTCTCAT
Organism: Hippopotamus amphibius kiboko; assembly: GCF_030028045.1. Classification (NCBI taxonomy): domain Eukaryota; kingdom Metazoa; phylum Chordata; class Mammalia; order Artiodactyla; family Hippopotamidae; genus Hippopotamus; species Hippopotamus amphibius. The sequence goes on from NC_080197.1 coordinate 7,713,414, forward strand.
CGTTTATTTTTACTGAAGTATAGTTGATTTACAATGTTGTGCTAACTTCTGCTGTACACTAAAGTGGTTCAGTTATACATATATATACATTCTCCTTCATATTCTCTTCCATTATGTTTTTAATCCCAGGATACTGACTATGCTTCCCTGTGCGACACAGTAAGCACTTGTTGTTTATCCATTCTATACAAAATAGTTTGCTTCCACTGACCCCAAACTCCCGCTCGATCCCTCCCCCACCCCTCTCCACAAATACCATATGATATCACTTATATGTGGAATCTAAAATATGACACGAATGGATCTATTTAGGAAACAGAAGCAGACTCACAGACATCGTCAGATATTTATAACATCCAAAAATCAACTTGGTACCCACTAGGACATCACTACAATCGACACTGTTGAGCAGGGAGGGATATTAACACAAGGACTTCTTTTTGAAGCAGTTTATTAACCAACACTTTTATACCACAATAATTTTATTTTCTCCTGAACCACAGGGTTCAGATACAGAAATTTTGGATAATGAAGACCGTTATGTAAATGGTGTACTATAGAACTATTGTTTTAACTCGCTTTGATCACTTAATAATGTACCATGAGTATTTCCCATGTTATTAAACATCCTCGTGCGACATCCTTGCAAATGCATATATAATATTCTATTGTGAGTACATACTATATCTAACAGTATATTCTGGACATTTCAACTCTAAGAATTAATTATTATTAATAATGCTAAACTATATATATATATATATTTGTAGTTAATATCCTCACATATCCTTAACTATTTGAGGTAATATATTTCTAGATGGGAGACTATCACATTGAAGGATTTATGCATGGTAAGAAAACTTTTAAATAAGTGGTTTTTAATTAGCATTTACCAAGAGGTTGCCTTTGCCAAATCCCTTCCCTATTGCCATGTGAAGACATGACTCTCAATTTCTACCTATCAGCTGTTGCATCCCAGCTATACATTATCGCTACTGAAAAATGGAAGCCCCTCTGGCCAGCTATCTTCTGGCAATTGCTTTTCATCCACATAATATGTTTTTCTATCTTATTCTACCTTCCTCCCTTCCAAACCCTTGGGCTTTTGGGAAACCAGTGACACAGTTCCCTGATTCCCCTCTAGTTCCTCAATCCCTCTCCAATCATGCTCTCTATTCCTTGGTATCCGCTGAGTTCTCACTCTCCCCTGACAGCACTGCTTTTCCACAGATCAGTGAAGGGGAGCTACGCTCTCTTCCACACCCATTCCCAGTCTTCTCCTAGCTCCTTGTCTCCTCTCCCCAGCCACTGCATCACACCCTGATGTAAAAGCACCCTCTCCTTTGGGAATCAGAGTATCTGCTCTTCATCCAACGTTCTCCCCTTCTCTCCCTGCTTATCCCCTTGCCTCACACAGCAGCCAGAGGGATCCTTAAAAATCTGTAAGTCAGACCATGTCAAACTTTGCCTAAAACCACCTTATGGTTCCCATCACACACAGAGAAAAATCTGAAAAGGCCCTAAAATACCCGTGCTCCATTCTCATTCTTTGCCACTGTCCCGGCACACCCCACTCCAGGGCTTGCAGTCTCACTTCTGTCTGCCTGGCACACGGCCATCGGCTGCCACATGGTCTATCCTCCACCTCCCACAGGCCCTGGCTCCAGCAGCGTCTCATCACAGAGGCCTCCCCAACCAGCACACCTGAAAGACGGATGGGTCTCCTCCCCCGAGCTCATTCTTCATTCGCTATCCCTACTTTGTTCTTATCCGCAGCATCTCATGAAATGAAACAGTGTGCATTGTCTTTGCTCAAGGGTTAATCTCCAGTGTCTTCCATCCCTGGCACATCAAAAGTAGTCAAGCAATACCTGGTGAATGAATGAATGAAGAAATGATTATCAGGGCTTCCCTGGTAGCGCAGTGGTTAACAATCCACCTGTCAATGCAGGGGACACGGGTTTGAGCCCTGGTCCGAGAAGATCCCACATGCCACAAAGCAACTAAGCCCATGAGCCACAACTACTGAAGCCTGCATGCCTAGAGCCCATGCTCCACAATAAGAGAAGCCACTGCAATGAGGAGTCCGAGAACCACAACGCAGAGTGACCCCCCACCTCCCAACCCCCCCCCACCGCAACTAGAGAAAGCCCGTGCACAGCAACGAAGACCCAACACAGCCAATAAATAAATAATTATCAACATCTTTTGGTCCCTCACCCACGTTTATTTTGATACTCTCTCCTTCTCTAGATTATAACATAACTATCTCTATTTTCCTGTCATGGAGAACAGACTATGAACCCCCTAAAGGAAGGCCTTCATCCTGTTGGGTTGGCCAAAATGTTCATTTTGGTTTTTCTGTAACACCTTACCAAAACCTGAATGAACTTTTTTGGCCAGTCCAGGTTTTTTTTGCTTTTTTGGTTTTTTGTCTCCTGTGATGGAGACTCAGGAAAGTATCTGTTGAACTGAACTCTCCTCCCTTTAAGACACCTTTCTTACCTTCCTGATTATTCCCATTTTTCAGGGGAGAAACAGAAGGCCAGAGAAATTCAGAGAACTCCCCAAGCTAGTAAGGGTTGAGCCATGTGACTTTAACTCACATATTTTCACCCCACGTCTAGTTCTTTTTTTTTTACTTTTAATCTTGTTTTTCCTACTAATGGCCTAGCCTCGCCTTGAATCGGTATCTACAGAAGCTTCCACCATTATGAACATGCTGTGAAAAGCTATGCTTGAGACCTTGGGATCCTTAATTTGACAAATGTTTGGAAGAAAAATATACTGCTCTAATTACAGAATGCAGATGGCACTTTGAAAACTTACAAACTATGTCATTTAACAAAGTAGAACAAAAGAGAATCATGGCTTTATCAAGTGACCTTATTTTCTTAAAGAAAATGATTTGGGGGAATCTTTGAAAGGCATAAACAGGTTGCCTACCCGTTCTTGATTATAAGAATACCTAAAGGAGGCCCATTAAGCATAAGTTACAGTCATTTTAACCATCAATTATAAAAGTGGGCCTTTCTAATTATAGGCGACATTTAGCATTTGGGACTGAGTTATTGCTGGTTATGCAAGTTGCAGATCTAACAAAAGCCAAATATACCCTAGCTGGATTTTATCCCACATTTCTATATTTCTAATTATATTGTGATAGCATCAGCATTACCCGCCGCAAACGTTTAAAACCTCATGACTCAAAAATAATCTATAGGGAAACTTCCAGAAACAAGGGGAAAATGTGAATGAGGATGTGGCCTCGTCTCAAAATCAAAGGCCTCAGGAACAAGCTCTTAAAAACACAGGTTAACTGCAAAAAAAAAGGTGATTATTTTTAAATGAGTTTTCTAGAAGGGACACAAAGCTCCCAATTCTGCCCTTTTTTCTATGGAATGCATACGAATATAAACCACAGCAGTAAGACACACTGTGACAAGTCCTCTCACCCCCAGAGCAGGACACGAAGAAAGAGAAGGAATAGCTAGATGAATGAATGAAATTCAGAGTGAATTCTGGAGCAGGTATGAATCAGGGAAGCAGACCAAAGATCCCACCTTTTTAGAGTTTATAGTCTTGCTATAATTAAGAGTGATTACAAAACTTACTCAAGAAGTCTTTAAAAATAAGCTTGCCAGCTACCTGAGATGGTAGAAAGAGAGCTCCCGTCTAAAGCAGAAACTCATTAATGTTTCCCCCAATGTGGGATATGAAATGCATTCAGGGGTTAAGCTTTTAAAACAACCTAATGCCTTTATTTTAATATATGTAACAGAGAGAGATACAAAGATACATTATGTATAGAATATGCATTTATTTACATGTATATCTTTACATATATATTTAAAGGGAAAAAGAGAAAATTTTTTCATTAAAAAAAATACTAAAGAAATAAAACCAGAAGTAGTATGATACACAGATTACGGTAAAAATTATGAAGGTGACACATGATCAAAGTTTTGTAAATACTGATCTCTTCAGAAAGTGATTGTAACTCACATAACTCCAAATTGCAGATGTACAAATGCTTGCTATTAGAAAAAATTGCTTAACTCTGAAATGCTTCATCAAACACATGGAGATATATATATCCATATATATACATGTATAGATATACATGTATCTATATACATATGCACACACACAAATAAACAAGTAATTGTGCAATAACAGTAATATTGATTGTGGTTTTATTAAATTCAGACACTGCTCTAATCACTTTACATATTTTATATCATTTAATACATACAACAAAATCATGAGATAAATACAATTTCTGTTTCCTCTTATAATTTAAGGAACCATGGCACAAACCAAAAAAGTAATTAAAGGTACAAATACTAGGGGAGAAAAAGGGTAAAGCTATCCCTCTTTTGACATGACATATTTATCTGGAAAACCTAAACAAATCTGCAGGAAAATACCGCAGATAATAAGATAATCTAATAAAGTAGCAGGTGTAAAAGCAACATACTAAAACCAATAGCCTCTACATATATATAAGACCATAAACTGTAGAAAGTATAATGGAAGAGAAGGGAAATAAAAATGAACGTATGAATAAAACACTGAGCAGCAAATGTAACAAAAAATGTTCACGGACTATGAAGAAGACTATAAAATACTCCTGAGGAACACAAAGTTAATATGAACAAAGGGAAAGACAGTATCACAGGAAGATATGGCTTCATAAAAGTGTCAATTCTCTACAAACTTAACTTATAAATTCAACAGTATCCCAGTAAAAATACAAAAGCATTTTTTGGAGCCAGACAAGTTTATTACAAAGATTCCTTGACAGAACAAAAAAGCAATAAATAAATAAATAAATAAATAATAATAAATGGTGGTGTGGAGAATAGCTAGCCCAACCAGATAGTAACATATACAAAGCCTTTAAAATTAAAATGGCATGATATCGGTGCATGAATGGACATAAAAAACAATGAATCAGAAGAATCATCTAGAAATAGACTCAACTGTATGGCAAATTTAGTATGTAATAAATTCAAAATTGCAACTCAGTTGGGTAAAGATGGACATTCTAATAAGTGATGTTCAAATAACTAGATTGTTATAAGGAAAAAGAGAAAATTGAGTATAACCCTCACACTCAACATAATGATGATCTCCAAATGGTCAGAGATGTAAAACAAAAAGAGAGAGAGACAACACAACTATTAGGAAAAAAAACTTGATGAATGTCTCTGCAACTTGAGTTTGCAGAAAGCTTTCCCTATTATAATTCAAAATCCAGATGCAATAAAGAAAAAGACTGATTAATTTGACTACTTACAAATAAACTTTTGCACCCTAAGCAAAGTAAAAATATAAATTATAAAACAGGGAGAAAACATTTTCAACTTACACCAAAGGACTGATACCCTTAAAACCTTAAGAGCGTCTAAAAAAAAGAGAAAAGTTCAACTAGGCTATTAGAAAAATAAGCAATGAATATGAACAGATGGTTCACAGGAGAAAATGCAAATAAACCTTAAACAGAAGACAAGGTGCTCAACCTTGACTCAGGATAAAATCTCCCAGATAATGCCAAGGAACACAGCAGACCTGGGACTCCCTCCCCCTCTTCTTGGATTCACCGCAAACAAACCTCCTCTTAAACATTCTAACACCTTCACCAGGATACAGCTGGTCAACCGAGATTGCTTGTCATAAACAAACTCCTGGAATGTATAATGTGTGGAGCAAGGAAGGCTGGAAAGTGGAAGCCGACTCGCACAGACTCTCTCTCTGCATAACTAACAGAGTCTAAAAACCAAGAAGCCCCAAACCTGAGACAACTTCCTCTGGGCTGAACTTGTGTCACACACAGTTTCGCCATTCGTCTCACTCTGACATTGACATGGGTTCCAATGGAGGTAAGAGGTAGTATAGCTTTTGAAAGCTGCATCTGATATTTTGGGGTCCCTCCAGAGAAGCGTGCTGTGTCTCTGCTTCTACTCGCTTTATTGTATTGTGAATTATTAGTGGAGTCCAGCGTTAGGTAAGATCTATGGTTTGCTGAGTCAGCGCTCACAATGGGACATTTTGCTGTGAGGCTGTCACTTTCATTCACCTATTAGGTTGACAAAAATAATCTGTTGGTGTAGCTGCAGGGAAAGAAGCATGTTTATGCGCTGCTGGTAGAGAAACAAAACAATATGTGGAATTCAGCAATGCAGAGCACCATGACATATGCATCTACTTTTTGATCTATTAGTACTTCCTCTACTAGGGATGGACCCTAAAGATATACCAGCAAAAATAAAAAGCAAATAGAGCCAATAAAAGCAAGAACAAATGAAACCCCCATATGTACAAGGCTATTACTTGCAGCCTTGTTTGAAATACAGAAGATTGGAAATGACACAAACACCCACTTGCAGAGAACTGATTTAACAAATAATAGAACGTCTACACAGTGGAGTACAATGCGACTGTTGAAAAAATAAGGAATATCTTAATATTAATATGCTGCCATGGAACGGTTTCCAGAATATATTCTTAAGTGAAAGAAAGCAAGGTACAGAACAGTACATATAATTATCTACATTTTATCTAAGAAATGAGGGTTATACTAATGTATACATACATTTGCTTATATTATAAATAAACAATGGAAGGATGAGCCAGAAACATTAAAAATAGAAGATTACCCATAAAGCGAAGGAGAAAACAGGTTGACGGGCGCGGATAAAAGCTAAAACTCTCTGAATATTTCTTGGTTTATGAATTTAACTTTTACACAGTTACAAAATGAAAATAAAATAAATTCTTCAAAAAAAAAAAAGCAACCCCTGAAATGAAAGCAAAATAAAACAAAGCAAACTAATGAGTGTTGATTAGTGGCTTAAGCAAACAGACAGGGATTATTTTAAGTGACTTTAAAACACAGTAATTTGATGCTACATCCTTAGTGCGATGCATTACAAGAGCAAAACTCTTTTTTTTAAATTTTTTTTTATTTTTTGGGGGTACACCAAGCTCAATCATCTGTTTTTATACACATATCCCCATATTCCCTCCCTTCCTTGACTCCCCCTCCTCGAGTCCCCCCCACCCTCCCCGCCCCAGTCCTCTAAGGCATCTTACATCCTCGAGTTGGACTCCCTTTGTTATACAACAACTTCCCACTGACTATCTATTTTACAGTTGGTAGTATATATATGTCTATGCTACTCTCTCGCTTCGTCTCAGCTTCCCCTTCACCCCCCGCCCCCTCCCAAACCTCAAGTTCTCCAGCCCATTCTCTGTATCTGCATCCTTGTTCTTGTGACTGAGTTCATCAGTACCATTTTTAGATTCCGTATATGTGAGTTAACATACAATATTTGTCCTTCTCTTTCTGACTTACTTCACTCTGTATGACAGACTGTAGTTCTATCCACCTCATTACATATAGCTCCATCTCATCCCTTTTTATAGCTGAGTAATATTCCATTGTATATATATGCCACATCTTCTGTATCCATTCATTTGTTGATGGGCATTTACGTTGCTTCCATGTCCTGGCTATTGTAAAGAGTGCTGCAATAAACATGATGGTACAAGTTTCTTTTGGGATTATGGTTTTCTTTGGGTATATGCCCAGGAGTGGGATGACTGGATCATATGGTAGTTCTATTTGTAGTTTTTGAAGGAAGCTCCAAGTTGTTTTCCATAGTGGCTGTACCAACTTACAGTCCCACCAACAGTGCAGGAGAGTTCCCTTTTCTCCACACCCTCTCCAGCATTTGTGGTTTCCCGATTTTGTGATGATGGCCATTCTGATTGGTGTGAGGTGATACCTCATTGCAGCTTTGACTTGCATTTCTCTGATGATTAGTGATGTTGAGCATCTTTTCATGTGTTTGTTGGCCATCTGAGAGCAAAACTCTTTTAATAATAGTGGTATTATTTTTCTCACAGATACACACACACACCCACACATGATTAATAATATACATGCAAACAGTAATAGCGATATTATTATTCTGATACACACACATTTATAAACATGATTAAAGTTAAAGCAAAGAGGTAATTATGTGGCTAAATATAATTTAAAATCAGGATTTTGCAGTGTAAAAGTAAAGAAATTCAAATACAAAATCAAAGAAATTAAGTAAAAATCTTGTAACCACAAATTTAAATGGGTAATAGCAATATAAACTCATGATTTACTTTTTCTTAAGAAATAAGCATATATCCTGTCTCTGTCCACTGAAAAGACAAGAGACAAAGACCAGGCTGGTATGATTAAGTAACCCCAGCACCTAGACTGTGCTCTTTAGATGCCAAGAACCAGGGCTCTTTGGAGAAACGGCAGATTCCAGGTCTGGGGCAGACAAAGCATGTTAGGAGTTGGGAACATCTTGTGCCAGAAACCAAGAAAGCTGTAAAAGACTCTTGAAATTATGTCAAAAGGACTCAGAAGTGACTTGAAAGCACACCCCTTGGGCAAAGATAAAAAGAACTGAGCCACAAAAAAAGAGACGAAGAAAAAGAAAAAAAATGCCAATGGACGGAAAAACAAATGTGTTAAATGTACATTCATAATAATACTAAAAAAATAATGCTAAACACAATCAAACAGAAGAAGAAACTCTTGCTGGTTATCTTTGTGAAACTCTGGTAAACAGAGGGGAAAACAAGCATTTTTCCTGCCAGCCCTGCATGAACTGCACCTCCGAGTGGCCACATGCTAGATCCGGGAAAGTCTTCAGCCCAGAAGAGTTTCCAGGTAACACACGTAGAAGGACTGCCAGGACGAGACAGTTTGCCACTTTCAGAGCCTACTGAAATAATGCATCAAGGACTGCTCATGCTGTTAGGTGAGAAGCTGATGAGAAACTCTAATGGATGAGTCAGTCGTGACATCACAGTGCTAGACATCCTACGCTTCCTGATGGGATGTGGAAGGAAGCACCACCTCCCACCTATATTCTTGGGGTGGGGAGGAGGGAACTCCACTCCACTTACAAAAATATCAAACGACCGAGTGACCTCTTACATGATACAGAAGCAATCAGCAAAATCCACAACGGCAATGTTACAGAACAATCTAGTTTCTTCAACCAATAAACGGCAAGAGAAAGGACAGAGTGGGAAGGGAACTTGTGCGTTGAAAGACACAGCAATCAAAGGCAAAGTGTGGACTCTGAATCCTGATTTGAAAAAAAAAATCATCTAAAAGGAAAATGTGTATGATATAAGCAGAACATCTTAACACTGATTGGATAGTTCATAAAATTGAGGAATTATTGTTATTTTTTGTATGTAATGATGGTGTTATGGTTATGTGAAAATTTAGAGGTACTTAAGGAAGTGCTGCTGATGAAAAGAATATGATATCCAGGATCGGTTTCAAAAGAATCCGATGGTTAAGGGGTAAGCGGCAAAGAGAGGACATTTAGACAAAAAAACACGTTTGCCCATGGGTTGCAAATTGCTGAATTCGATTGATAGATGCATGGGGGTTCATTATACAACTCTCTTTACTTTTGTGTATGTTTGAAATTTTCCATAGTAAACTACTACACACACACACACACAAACACACGCACACACAAAAACAAGCACAAAGATGTTAACTAATTTGCCCAAGATGGCTAAGCTAGTTAGTGATAGAGCTGTTAACTACTATATAAATTAAAAATCTGTTAAAATCATGAAAAATTGAGGAGAGGGATTACGTCTTATCTTTTTTTTTAAAATTTCCAGATCTTAACAGAGTATCTGGCACATAGTTGCCTGATAAAACTTTGTTGCATGAAATATTTTTAATTACATTCTGTTTCGTATCAAAAATGATTTAGTACAGAGTGAAGTAAGTCAGAAAGAGGACAAATATTGTATGCTAACTCACATATACGGAATCTAAAAATGGTACTGATGAACTCAGTGACAAGAACAAGGACGCAGATACAGAGAATGGACTGGAGAACTCGAGGTATGGGAGGGGGCGGGGGGTGAAGGGGAAGCTGAGACGAAGCGAGAGAGCAGCACAGACATATATATACAACCAACTATAAAATAGATAGCCAGTGGGAAGTTGTTGTATAACAAAGGGAGTCCAACTCGAGGATGTAAGATGCCTTAGAGGACTGGGGCGGGGAGGGTCGAGGGGACTCGAGGCGGGGGGAGTCAAGGAAGGGAGGGAATACGGGGATATGTGTATAAAAACAGATGATTGAACTTGGTGTACCCCCAAAAAAATAATAAAATAAAATAAAATGATTTAGAATTTAATGAGTAAATAAAATCAATATGCAAAGTTTTAAAAATGAAATTAGGACCTTTATTTGGATGTGATAACCACATTCTGGTTTGATATTCACATAATCCATCTTGAAAATACAAACCTCATCATTCAGTTTTTTCCTAACATTGGCATTCAATCATACACTGCTGCTTCTCCTAGTTATTCAGCTTTTCAATATACTTGGAGGGAATAATTTACTTAGGAAAGTGTTTTGCTGAATGAAGTACAGAGCTTTGATGAAAAAAAGCTACAGTGGTCCAAGGACATAATCTTGCACCCTGCAGTCATTTATTCCACCACCTCTGAGGCGGGCACCTACTGTATTCCAGGTGTTTTGTATTCAAAACCACAGTTGCAGTTAAGAACAGAGCAATATATAAGTCAATCCATTACTTGGAGATTCTCTTTCCCCTAAACCTGACACCAAAATCCTAGCCATGAGCCCAGGAATGCAGGGCCTGTAGAAGCTGGGAAAGGCAAAGAAAGGGATTCTCCCCTGGACCTTCCAGAAGGAACACAGCCTTGCCAACACCTTGATTTCTAGCCTGGGGAGAATCATTTTGGACTTCGGACCTTCAGAACTGTAAGGTGGTAAATTTGTGTTGTTTAAAGCTACTAAGTTTATAAGTTATAGTAATTTGTTAGGGGATGCATAGGAAACGAAAACAACCTGCATACAAAACCGACTCTACCACTTAACCTGCTTGAGCCGTAAGTGCCATTTCATAACGTTCAGTCGTCTTTTCAGCCTCAGTCCATCATTTTTCCAAGATGTGTACCTGACTCTAAAATGAACAGAGTGACTCATCTGTCCCATAATACGAGTACCACCCTCCAACCATCTCCATCACTTTTGCCACCATCCTGGTTCAAGCCAGCAAACCTCTCACCTGGACAAGAGCAGCTCCTTAACCAGCATCCTGACTTCTGTTCTCCCTCCCTCAAACCCATCCCCTGGGACAATCTATTTTAACACTGCCAAGCAACTCAAGTTCTATCATCCTTTGGCCAGCCAATTGTCTGTACTTTCCCTTCCTGCTTTGAAAAAAGTCCAATACTTCTAATATGACTAATAAAGCCCTACTTACTCTTATCTCTGCCAAGTTTCTTACATGATTTTATTTGAAATAGGACAAACATTCAGAAAAGTGTGACCAAGAACCAGTGTAACACACCACAAACCCAGATTTAACAAACATTACCATTTTGCCATAACTGCTGCAGATCTTGTCATAGCTTTATTAAGATATAATTCACATGCCCATAAAATCTAGCCACTGAGACATATGTAATTAAATGGATTTTACTCTTGAACATTTTCATCACTGCAAAAAGAAACCTCTTACTAATTGGTAGTCACTCTCAGTCTTCCCTCAACCTCCCCAGCCACTCAGAAAGCACTAATCTAATTTCTGCCTCTACAGATCTGTCTACTTGGGGTATTTCATATAAATGGGATCATATGATTTGTGGTCTTTTTTGGCTTCTTTCACTTAGTATGACTTCTTAAGGTTAATCCACAGTGTAGTGTGTTTCCACATTTTATCTGTATTTCATTCCTTTTTATAGCTGAATAATATTCCATTGTATGGGTGTACCACAATTTATTTATCTGTTCATCAGTTGATGGACATGTGACTTGTTTGCACCTTTCGGCTGCTATGTTCAATGCTGCTATGAACACTTGTGTACAAGTTTTTATATGAGTATCTGTTTTTGTATGGACATTCATTTTTATTTCTCTGTATACAGAATTTCTGGGTTATAGGTTGCCTTTATGTTTAAGACTTTCAAGGAAATCTCCAGACTTCCCAACACGGCTGCGGCATTTAACATTCCCACCAGCAGTGTATTAGAGCTCCAATTTCTCCATGTCATACCAATACTCACTGTCTAGCTTTTGGATTCTCGACATTCTAGGGGGTGTAAGGTAGACTCTCATTGTGGTTTTATTTGTATTTCTCTGATGGCTCATCATGCTGAGCATCTTTTCACGTGCTTATCAATTATTTGTGCATCTCTGGAGAAATGCCCATACTAGACCTCTTGCCATTTAAAAATCATTTTAATTATTAAGTTGTAGGAGTTTGTTACATATTCTAGATGTAAGTTTCTTATCGGATATATGATTTTCTCCCACTTGTGTGGGCTGTTTCACTTTTTTGATGATATCCTTAGAAGCATGAAAGTTATTAATTTTGATAAAGTCCACTGTATCCATTATTCTCTCAATGCTTGTATTTTTGTTGTCATATCCAAGAAGGTTTTTGCCTAACCCAAGGTCATGAAGATTTATTCCTATTTTTTGCTAAGTTTTATAATTTTATCTCTTACGTTTAGCCTATGATCCACTTTGAGTTAATTTTTTGTGTGTGGTGAGACGTAGGGATGCAACTTTATTCTTTCCATGTGGATATACAGTTGTCCCAGCCACCATTTATTGAAAAGATTATGATTCTTCATTTAATTGTGTTGGCATTCTAACTGAAAGTTAATTGACTGTAAATGTGAGGGTTTATTTCTGGACTCGCAATTCTATCCCACTGATCTTTACGACTATACTATACCAACACCTCTCTGTCTTAATTACTGTCCTGATTACTTACTTGATTGTAGTAAGTTTTGAAATCAGAAATGTGAGTCCTCCAACTTTGTTCTTCTTCAAGATTATTTTGGCTATTCTGTGTCCCTTGAATTTCCTTATGAATTTCAGAACTAGCTTTTCGATTTCTGCAAAGAAGCTAGCTGAGATTTTTATTGCAATACCACTGAATTTATAGATCAGCTTGGGGAGTATTGCCTTCTTCACGAGATTCTATCTTGCAATCTATGAGCAAGAGCTGTCTTTCCATTTATTTAGGTCTCCTTTAATTACTTTCGACAATGTTTTGCAGTTTTCAGAGTGTGAGTTCTGCCCTTCTTTTGTTAAATTAATTTCTAATTATTTTGTCCTTCTTGATGCCATTACAAATGAAACCGTTTTCTTAGTTTCCTCTTTGGATTTTTTATTGCTAGTGTATTAAAATATAGTTAGTTTTTTGTGTATTGGTTCTGTCCCTGGCAATCCTGTTTACCTTATTTACTAGTCCTAATAGTTCTTTACTGAATTCCTTATGATGGATGTTATAAGAGATCATGTCGTCATGGTCTTTGAACATGCTGTTCTCTTTGTCAGAAATACTTTCCAGCTCTTAATGTGGCCAACTCATTCTCTTCCTTCAGATTTCACATTAGAAGTCACATACTAGTCACTTCTTAGTCACATCTTTCCTGATCACTCAGACCCAAGATGGCCAACACTGTCACCTTATCTCAGCCCCCTGATTCTGTCTCACACGACATAATGAACAGAACTTGTACGTTTATCAAGAAAATGTCCAGGCAAACAGAAAAGTAGTGCGACTGTCATAATGGAGTCCCATATACCCATTAACAAGATTTAATATTTTGCCATTTTTTAAATTTACTTTCTTATTGTTGAATACTTTTAAGCAAAGTTGCAACTATCTTGACATTTTACCCTATATATATGCCAGCATAAATCTCAAAAAACTAAGGACATTTTGCTTCATAACTGCAGTACACCTACAGAGACACACACAAAAGCATTTCCATAACATCATTAATACCCAGGCTACATTCAAATTTCCCCAACTGTTTCTTTTTTTTTTTTTTTAATATTTATTTATGCATTTGTGGCTGTGCCAGGTCTTAGTTGCGGCATGTGGGATCTAGTTCCCTGACCAGGGATCAGACCTGGGCCCCCTGCGTTGGGAGTGCCACACCTTAGCCACTGGACCACCTGGGAAGTTGTCGTCCCATCCCCCACCCCCTCCACCCACCACTGTTTCAAAGTCATCCTTTTCAATTGATATGTTAAAACGTGAATCAAATCAAGGTCCACAATTTGCATTTGATGATATCACTTTAAATCTAGAACAGAAGCCCCTTCTCTGTTTTTAAAATAATCTTGTAGAAATTGGATCAGTTGTTTCATAATTATTTTGTGTATTTGCTTTGTTTACTTGCTTATTAGTTGAGTCTCAACTGGCAGCTCTAGGAGAGCACTGGCTTCGTCTGGCTTGTTCCTTGATGAGTCCACATTACCTGGACTACAGCTGATACTCAATAAATATTTCTGAAACAAGTTAGGGAGTGAGTGAATGAATGAATGCATTTCTATGATAGGGGTATGAACAAAGTGCTATGAGAACACTGAGGGGGTCATTTTTATACAGGTCCCCCTTTAAGATCCCCAAAGGAACTGCAGAACAGAGATAATAGGGACTAGGCATCTTAAAATCTCCCCTGTTTTCAAGAAGAAGCGTCTCTCTTTGAAACATCCTCATTGACAACAGGCATATATCTGGATCCTCATTTAATTAGAAGATGAGCTATGGGATTAAACTTTAGGGCCACCTTCTTCTTTGATACTCAGTTGGTCTTTTCATCTTTCTCAAACCTCTCCTACTTTTGTAATCATCTTCCAAGAGAGACAATTAAAATTCCAGCTTTGTGGCACAGGCACAAATCTTTGGGCTTTAGAATAAACCCTTTGGTTTCTGAGGTTCACAAGTACAGCACAGAATCCATATGGGGGAGGGGAAGACATAACTTCTAGCTAGTTTTCCTCCTGGAACTTAAACTATCTCCCTCTTTAGTTTCGACATGACTCACGTAAAACGGCTCCTGTGGCATTTAGGTAGAATTTAAAGTCTGAATGCACTCACATTACTTTATAAGCTGTACAGCCTTAGACCTCCTGACAGAGCCCATTTCCCTAACATTAAAATTTTAACACCAGCATTTCTCCTCTTTTCAATTTGGGATTTAAAAATGTAAGCACTCATATTCAAGCTCCCTTTAAGCAATCCTATCCAGTTTCAAAATGCCTTATGTGAACCCTGGACCTTCTTTTTTCCTTTAGAATATTGAGGTCACTGGTAACTTTCAACGTGTGTCATCAAGAATAAAACGCAAGGACCTTGCAATAATTTTCAATGTAAGCTACATACTGAGTTGGATTGTATGAACCTCTTTTGAAGGAAGGCATTGAACAGGAGTGGTAAGGGATGGTAAAGTGGCTTCATCATGTACTTTTCCAAGGCTTGAAACAGTGGTCATATTTTGGTTATTCTACTAGAGACCTCAGTAAAGAAATGTTGAGGGTGTGAATGATTTTTGATGTCAATGGTCTTTGCATCTCCATTACCAATAGACAGATATTTTTGTTGGTTGGTTGGTTGATTTTACGCCCATCACCCACTCTCTGTTCTTTAGTAATAGCCCATCTTTTGGCCTTTGGAAGGAAATCTTCCTTAATTTAGTCTATATTGTTTATGTAAGATTGAATCCACTCACTTTGCTCCAGCAGTAATCATGTGACTAAGGCATGTCCAATCAGAGCATTTCTTTTACCTGGATACCACATTTGGATCAGGAATGTACACAAGCCAAACCAATAAGACACAATGTAAAGATTTTGATGAAATCAGTATAAAAAAGAATTCTTCTTGTGGTAGGGTTGCCATTCTAATAGGATGTATATCTAGAACTGCTGGAGGCTATTTTGCTACGATGACTCAAGAGCCTGACTAAAGTCGAAATAGAATCAATAAAGCAAAGAGAGGAGACACAGACACATGCCTAATGACGAAGTCTGGGCACCTGAATTCAGCCAGGCCTGAAGATGACTCCAAACTTTTCTGTTACATCAGCCAGTAAATTATTACTGAAAATAGTCGGAGTCATATTTTTGTCTTTCGGAACTGCCAGCATACTGACAAATATAAAACACCGTCGTCTGATCATCCTGGAATCCAGGAATAGGCGGGCAATTCTCACATTACGTGCTCTAAGCAAGGATTTCCGTGCTGTTCATCAAGAGCCAAGGATGTTTTCAGGAAGTTCTATTAAGAAATTAGCCTTCTAAGAAAGAGCTAGCCTTGTAAGAGAGAGCTAACAGGACACTGTCTATTTGCCTTCTGGTTATATTCTTGGTAGACATTTAAAAGAAAAATGTAAGTTTAGAAGTAGTAGTTGTTTCCAGTCCATGTTCAATTCTATTTATTTTCTTTGCTTTTTTGTCCCCCTGAATTTCTGCTGTAGGTGCAAGTCAACCTTGCCAGAAGGCCAGATTGGAATATTGATTTAGCACACAGATGACTCTTTGCCAGCATGGCCAAAGCACCATCTGTGGCAAATGAAATCTGATTGCTCTACACAGTCTTCTGGATCCCAGTGACAGACAAGGTACAGAGTCTGTGAGGGTGAAAATGAACCCAGAAGCTTGTCTCTCCTTAAATCACCCGCATTCTTGGGACAATGAGGAAAAGGGAAGAAAAAGGTCCACCTACAAGTGACAAATGATCAACACCGCTTGCTTGCTAAGTGAAGCTGACTAATCTATTACCTCTGAAATGATCTCAAGGTGTTACAAAATGAGCTTGCCTATATTTCACATTTGCTAGGACGTAAGGCAATAAATTTCTAAGCATGCTTCATTGCCCTGTAATAAGTTACTCACATCACCTTCACTCTAGTCGATTACTGATCAAATCATCAGGTGACCATGGTTGAGAATGCAAGCACACTTCTGCTGAAGCACCTGTACTGCAAAATGTTTTCGTAGCAGGAAGACGCAAGGAAATTCATATTTAGAAGTTCCTGAACTCTGATGTCAGTCAAATAACAACACTTGATTTATTTAATCATAGCGCGTTATTTGCAACCTGTGTAATTTGCATGTACTCATTTCTAAGGAATCCAAGAACATTCACGTTGTAACTTCATTTATCTCCATAATTTCCCTAGGCGGAAAAAGATCGGGACTGATGGGCAAATGGGACCCAAATCATCACGTTTTGCAAGTGAAGACCTCGCACTGCAAAAAGCTGGATTGGTCTGCCCCAGGGTACTTACACACAAAATCTAAGTGATCAAGACTATATTGATTTTTCTCTCTCATCACTGCGTCTCAAAGACCCAGAAGTAAAAAATGAAACTCAACCTATTGGTCATGGTGGTAATTACCAAGCAACCCTTCTCCCTTCACGCCACATATAACCTCTTTGCTCAGAGATCTCTCAACAGTGCAGTTCAACTCAACACATAGGCTCTCTCACTGTCCTGGGTGCCTCCATCCATGCTGTGCCTGGAGATTGGAAGACGAGTGTATGGGGACTCCTGCCCTCCAGAACCTCCTAATCGGATGGGAGGGGCGGAGTTATATCAACATTTCGGTACTATCTCAAACATTATTTCCTCTTCATTGATTTAGTAAACAAAAACAAAAACAAATGACAAGCTAGCAACAATCCCCCCCCCCATTTACTCATCAAATTCTAAACCCTGAAGCAATAATGTAAATGAAATTGGTATGGCATCTTCCCCACGATTTTTTTTTTTTTTTTTTTTTGGCTTATGAACAACAGAAATTTATTTTTCCTAGTTCTGGAAGCTGGAAGTCTGAGATCAGGGTTGGATGAGGACCCTCTTTTGGGAGGAAGGCTTCTTACTGTGTCCTCACATGGTGAAAGTCCCCTGCCATGTGTTTATGCTTGTGTAAACTTATACAAACCTATGTGGGCATTTTTATTTTCCAAATGGAATCATACTACATAACACACACTGCAACTTGTGTTTTTTTGGTTTAGTAATGTCATATATATGCCTTTAAGCATATGTGGAGAAGTCTAACCTTCTAAACAGCTGTACAGTGTTCTATTTATGGGTCTCCCACACCCTATTCAACTACCCCATAATTGGTGGACATTCATGTTATTTTTTTCCCAGTGATTTTTCTCCTCTTTTCTCCTTTCTCCTCCCCTCCTCCTCCTCCTCTTCCCCTGAAGGAAAGATTCACAAAAATGGGATTTCCAAGAGAAGAGGACTACTTTAAATTTTAAAGTCAGTATATGCAATTGTTACTTCATCTGAAGTCTTTTGTACTTTTGTTAATCACACTGTAGTCAAGTTATTTGCTTATATTTTTTTAAGAACTTTATCAAGATATAATTGACATACAATAAATTGCATATATTTAAAGTGTACGATTTGATATCTTTTTTCTTATTAGTAATATGTATATGGCAATCCCAATCTCCCAATTCATCCCCCCACCTCCCCCTGCTTTCCCCACTTGGTGTCCATATGTTTATTCTCTACATCCAAGTCTCTATTTCTGCCTTATTTGCTTATATTTATCTCTTCTTTTATTGAATGATTTTTACGATAATAGCGGCCTGTTGTAACAGTCCTGTGATTTTTTAATTACGCTTATTAGCCCAGCAAATGCATCAGCATGGATGCTGTTCCAAAAGCCTTATTTCTGTCAACTCACCTGACCTTACAACAACCTATGTGCCATTAGTGTCCCCAGTGTACAGAGAAGGAAACTGAGGCAGAGAAAGGCTAAGTTTCGGACTTCCCTGGTGGCGCAGTGGTTAAGAATCCACCTGCCAATGCTGGGACATGGGTTCAATCCCTGGTCCAGGAAGATCCCACGTGCCGCTGAGCAACTAAGCCCATGCGCCACAACTACGGAGCCCATGTGCCACAACTACTGAGGCCCAAGTGCCTAGAGCCTATGCTCCGTACCAAGAGAAGCCACCACAATGAGAAGCTGTTGCACTGCAACAAAGAAACTAGAGAAAGCCCACACATAGCAACAAAGACCCAACGCAAGCAATAAATAAATAAACAACATAAAATGTCTTCAGAATTTGAAACCATTAAAAAAAAAAAAGGCTAAGTCATTTGCTGATGGTTACACAGTTCCAAAGGTAAGGGCTAGGATTTGATAGCATGAAGTCTGGCTGGAGCCCACATACCTGTCCACCACCTTTTAGTGAGCAAAGAAGGGCCTGGGAACTAGAAGGCAGACGACTTGGGTTCAGTTATTGACTTTGCTACTTATGGTCTCATAGCCTAAAGAAACTACTTATTGTTTCTGAATCTCAGTTTTCTCATCTTTAAAATGGCTCTAGTATCAACCTCTTGGAAGGGGCGCCATGAGAACTGAATGAAGTAATGTGATCGTGTCTAGCACACAGTTCCCTAAGTCTGTTTCTCTCCCCCCACCCCCTTTCCTTTCCTGCATTATCTCCTTTTATCCTTTCTTTGTATTTCTAACCACTGGTTCATTGTCTGGCATGTAATATTCTCTTCTTTCTCTTCCTTGTTCACATCTGCTCAACCTACCGCTTTTTCACTTAGAAGATATTCAATAATTGAAGGTTGAAATTAGCAACCTTTGGTCTAGCATTTAAATCCACTTGGACATTTTTTAAATACGTATTTATGTACATACATATAGAGACAGGCACGTACCCCAATCCTTGAGAGTTAATTAAGTCTGAGCATCAAGGAATTTAAATTTCCCCAGGTGATTCCAGCGTGCAGCCAGAATTGAGATCCACTGGTCTAATAGGAAAGTCTGAACTCTTAACCATTTTGATGCACTGATGACTGAAACTCAAGACACATCAGAATTACTCACTTGGAGGGCTTATTAGAACAGAGATTGCTGGGTCCCATCCCCAGAGTTTATGACTCAGTAGGTCTGGAGGAGGACATAGACGCTGCATTTACAAAAGTTCCCAGTGAGGCTTTTGAGGCTGATCAGCGGATC
Organism: Hippopotamus amphibius kiboko; assembly: GCF_030028045.1. Classification (NCBI taxonomy): domain Eukaryota; kingdom Metazoa; phylum Chordata; class Mammalia; order Artiodactyla; family Hippopotamidae; genus Hippopotamus; species Hippopotamus amphibius. The sequence continues at coordinate 7,733,294 of NC_080197.1, forward strand.
CTATTTTGAAACCCCCTGTGCTCTATTTTTGTCCTCCAGGAACTCTGTGTTTAAATCCCAAATTGAGCTATGAGCCTATTCTCTGTTTCCACAGCAGCCAATACATACCCAGCTTGTGCTTCCATCACAACACTGAGCTTATCTGTTTCCCTAACTAGACTCTTCTCCAGTATTGAAACCATGAGTTTTTTCATTCCTGTAACTCGCCAGGGTTAGCCTAGCCCTTGACAGGCAGTAGGTACTCATCAAATGTTGAACGAATGGAAGACTTCTACCTAGAGGTAGAAGCAGTAAAGGAAGTTCTTGATTAATCATCAAACACTGCCTCGCTTGCACAGCATTAAATTCATTGAACATTAGAGAGGCAAATGTAGTGGGTAAAATAAAAATACTTAATTCCACACCACATCCATCCAATTGCTAGTTTTGCTGGAATAGAGGCGTAGATAGACAACCCCGGCTGGGGTTTTCATATAACAAAAATCAATTTCACATCCCCACAACGGCAACATTCAACTACTCCATATTCCTTGTTTCTGCCACCCACCTCACTTTAATTTAGCAGGTGTTTAATAGCACACAATTATATCTCACTACTGTTTGGGATAGAGAAATCAGAAATCCAATTTGCATTTTAGGAATAATCTGGAAACCTAAAAGCCAATTATCTAAGATCAGATTTGTCCAAATAGAATAAGTGGGTTCTCTTTTGATACTTCTCTGAATAAATCCAAGTATTGGGCATGAACTCATTTATAAATTGATGGTTTTTAGGTAACATTCTTAGTAGGGGTCACTTTATTTTTTGCCTTCCCATTCTATGTCTGTTTTTGGGGGGAGGGGTCCTCCCTCATCAACTGTATGTAGTCTTGGTAGCAGGATAATCCTAAAGGTTGCCTATCCCTAGGGAAGCTAGTGTGGGATGAAAATACTGTATTTTCTTGGCACGAGAAAGGGATTTGCTTGTGAAGAAACCTGCGCCAGCAGGCACTTCCTCCCAGGATTTTAATTTTAACAACTGAAAAAAAGAGACGAAAATGTCGTTGGCATCTTCAACTGGGTCATTCCAGATTACGAACGTTCCTGCATCCTTGGTTCTGGGACATTCCCAAGCCTGGTGTACCAGTTTCCTTTTTCATTCTGCGAGTATTCCGCCTCTATGGCTCCTCGCCATCCTAATAAATTCTCTGTGGTTTACGTTTGCCAGATTTGGTTGCTGTTGCTTGCGACCGTAACACTCCTGCACAGATTGGCTCTAGCACAAATATATAGTTTTTTCATTGCTTCCTGCCCACTAACCTAGTCGAGCTTATTTTTGGCATTAGCTGGATCTTTGTTTTCAACACTCACATTTAAATATTTTCAGTTCTTCCATAGCTTTTTCCTTTTAAATGAAATCCCCCACCCAACATTCTGGAGATGTTTATTAGCTGCATTACCACATACAAGAGTTAAGGGTCATATTCAAGCCCTGCGACCCACAGTACGTTTTAATGAAAATATCTTTGTCCTTATAACAATTGTTCTTTTCTTCAGGGTAGTCAAGTATATCCTGTGTTCTATAAGAAATAAGTTTCTTATTTCTACAAAGAAACCTCTACGAAAAAATATCTGTGTCGCCAGAATTTGGCAATGTTCAGCACATGCTTATTTTTTGAGTGACTGAATATTTGAAGTAACATTCAAGGATATTTGAAGGGATGTTAAGATCAATGAGATCAACCTTTTACACATTCATTTAGAAAGAGAGATGAGGAGTTGTTGATGTGCTTTTTCAGGGACGCCCAAAGCCAACTCCACAACTGTCATGATCTCTTGGACTTTATGTTCAGACATATATGGACACTACACACATCACTTAAAACCTCAGATAATCTATTTCCTCAAATTTATAATGGAGATAATAACATCCATCTCTTTTAAGGTACAAAGGTCTAGTAGAGTCAATTCCATAATGAGTGCCAAATAAATAGTACCGTTATCATTGCTGCAATTAAAGTTTTAATCTTTCCAACATTTGATACCCCAGCTAAGAGTCCTTAATGCCACTGCTAACTTTTTCAGAGGGAGAATTTATTATTTCATTATTGATGTTTTAATGAGAGAATTCTTCTTATGGGTATTGGCAGTTCTTGGAAACATGGAAGGATTACATGCCAAGGGAAATCAAAGCAAACTGGGCAATTTCAAAATAGTACAATGAGCTCAGTTCCTTTAAAAGATGGTATTTAAAGACACAAAGATGACAGGCTACTGATCAAATTTAAGAGTAGGTAGATACGGAAGGTATACATTTTTCAGGTTGTGGGATAAAACAAATATCTTCTGCTTTATATAAAATAATATATCAGCCGAGTACACTCTGTAAGCCAAATCTGACCTGGCACCTGTTGTAAATAAAGTTTTATTAGAACACAGCCACACCCACCTATTTGTGTGTTGTTTGTGGCTGCTTTCCTGCTACGACGGCAGAATAGAGTAGCTGGAACAGGGACTATGTGGCCTCTAACATATGCATTAGCGGTCCCTTTACTGGAAGAGTTTGATGATCCCTGAGCTAATGATTTGCACCCCTCCCTTGCTGGTTTCGTGAAATTCCAATAGCTGCAAAAGTCAATTCCTGTGAAATATTTCCAGGCCTGATTTAAATGCTTGCCTTCTCCCTAGGTCTGCCTTCTGCCTTCTACACAGCACGTACGCAAGTTCACTCTCACCTACAGTTAATCTGCCTTCTGCCACACTTACAGCTACAGTTCCACATGCCTGTTAAAATGCCGTAATGATGGCCGGAGAAAAAGAAGCAGACTTGCAAAAAGAAACAAGCAGAGAGTGCCTTTGGTTTGGGGATACTTTTCTAATAGAAAGTGTTGGTCAGTCATGATACACATGTAATACAAAGTTCTGAGAGTGGAAAGAGCCCAGTCTCCAAAGAACTGGGCCAACCACAAGAGCCAATCTTATGTGCACCTCAGGCTGTGTGTGTTTTGGGAGGCCTATGGCCATTTCACAAGCGTTGCAAGCACAGACCACTCACGGAAAGGAGTTCATTGGATGCTAATCACAAAGCTATGACAGTTGGAAAGGGGACTCTTTCCTGCTTCTACTGGAGTGGAAGAGAAAAGACCTTGCGGGACACCAACATGCAGAGAAGAGTTCTAACAGGAGGAAACGGTACCCACCAGAAGTGGGGAAAGGGAGCAGCCTCAGGTCCAGACACTGAAAATCAATTTGCCAAACATTCAGTTTGCTGAATGACTGGCCTGTGCCAAACTCAGAGATAAAAATCACAAAATAATGTTGCTAACATTTACAGCAGTTTTTAAAAAAAAAAAAAATTTATTTATGCATTCATTTATTTTTAGTTATTAGCTGCGTTGGGTCTTTGTTGCTGCACGCGCGGGCTTTCTATAGTTAAGCGGATAGCGGGGGCTACTCTTCATTTCAGTGCACAGGCTTCTGATTGTGGTAGATTCTCTTGCTGTGGAGCACGGGCTCTAGGTGCTCAGGCTTCAGTAGTTGGGGGGCGTGGGCTCAGCAGTTGCGGTGCACGGGCTTAGTTGCTCTGTGGTATGTAGGATCTTCCCACACCAGAGCTCGAACCCACGTCTCCTATACTGAGAGGCAGATTCTTAACCACTGCACCACCAGGGAAGCCCTACAGCAGCTTTTTTGACACAGAACCTGGAGTGGGGGGCGGGGGGGGGCCACTCTTCTCTCCCGTCTTGTGACAGTGAGTTCAGAGAGCCGTGCAGGGAGTTCTCAGGAGAGTCCTATGGCCTCTCGGTTATCTGTGGGCGTGTCCACGGTGATCACGTGGAAGGCAAGTCCAGGAGTTCGTTTCCGGGTGTTGACAAGGACTGAGCTGAAGTGTTGTGAGGCAGGTCCGCTGTGGTAGGAGGTGCCCACTGTGGACAAACAGCTGTGGCGCCCCTAGGGTAAAGCATGCAACCTGAGGGGTAAAAAACTCAAAGGTGGCTAAAATCATCCCGTATGACACAAACTGTCATGAACTTTAATTAACAACAGAAATACATTTTGGCGGCTGAGAACTACTACCAAAGCAGGACAGCCAAGGCCACCATTCAGGAAGAGGGCGGGAGACCCCAGTGAGCCCCTGGGACCCTGAGTGAGCGAGGGGGAGCAGGAATCCCAGCAGTTCTGCAGGTGGAGGCTGACCTGGAGAGAGGAATTTCTAAAGCGTAGTTACTGTGCCTACCTGCTCTGCTGGACACTCTATTGTGTACCTTCCTTGAGATGCATTCCTTGGCAAATCACACTGAAAAGAGCTTTTTAAAGGCCTCCATCAGTCCACCACTTTTTGGCTAAAACACCGGTTTTATCCTACTTTTGGTTGCATGCCTGTACGGCCATGCACACGTCTGTTTGTTGGAGTGTAGGCGGCTGATGAAGCTCCCCTGCTCTGTAGGTCTAAGCAAACAAATGGCCAGCCCAGCTTCAAGGATGTGAGTCAAGAGCTGTGGTGCAAAACCTGAGAGGCTATTAAGCAGCCTGATGAAAGTGTGACATTTTACAGAGTCCTCGAGTGTCTGCAGTCAGCCAACGTGACCTTCACTCCTTTGTATACCCCTGGATGACTATACCCCTTTGCAAACCCTTTTGATGAGCTGATAAAGCCCAGGTGATGCTTATCAACAAAATAAGATACACAGAACTCCTGGATCCAAGGTACACACGCGCCTCCTCTGTTTCCAAGGCTCCCTAAAGTCAGTGGTCCTCTAGCTAAAGCTGGCTATGCTAGGTGTGTGGGAAACGGACACAGGCTGCATATCTCTCTCTAAAGAAACAATCTGAACACAACTGACGAATTTATTCCGGTAACCCTCTGACCTAGTGGACATCACAGTCCAGATGTGATCCACTCGATCTCCACGAGGCCTCCTTCCCACCGAAGCTCAACTTCAACACGCAGGCATCTACTGCATGCCAGGCGCTGTGCTGCTTCTTACACATATTCACTTACTGAGTCTTTACAACCTTCCTACAAGTTAGTACTGTTAACATTCCCAGTTTACAAAAGAGGAGACTGGGTCAGGCAGGTTCAAAAACTGACCCAAAGTCACATGACTAATATGGGGCACAGCAGGCTGTAATGCCGCTCTAACTCCACTGCCAGCTACACACAGCTAAACAACACTCAGCCTCTGTAAGAGTTTTTTGGGTTTTTTTGTTTGTTTGTTTGTTTTTGAACTTTTACTGAGATATAACTGACATATAATAAACTGCATATAAAGTGTACAATTTGATAATTTTTTTCTTATTAGTAATGTGTATATGTCAATCCCAATCTCCCAATTCATCCCACCCCACCCGCACTAACCCCCCTTGGTGTCCATATGTTTGTTCTCTACATCTGTGTCTCTATTTCTGCCTTGCAAACCAGTTGATGTGTACCATTTTTCTAGATTCCAAATATATGCGTTAATATATGATATTTGTTTTTCTCTTTCTGACTTATCCGTAATAGTTTTTGACAAAAGGCTAACCAATGAATGCCACCATTCTGAAACTGGCAAGCTATGGCTTGTGGGCCACATCTGGGGTTCTACCTGATACAGCTCAGGAGTTAAGTAAGCATGGTTTTTTACATTTTAAATGGCTGGGGGGTGGGGGGAATAAGAAGAACGTGACACGTAAATGATGTGACATTGAAATTTCAGTGACCATAAATAACGTTCTATTGGAATACATGCTCATTCGTTTACTTACTGTCTATGGCTGCTTTTGCGAGGTCACAGCAGACTGGAGGGATTTTGATAGAGACCGTCGGGTCAGCAAAGCATCAAACATGTACTCTCTGGCTCTTTCAGAAAGTGTGCAGACCCCTGCCCTCATCTGAGCTGTGGAGGACAGTAAGCTCCGGTAAATTGCTTACAACAATCAGAACTTTGTGAAACTGTGTCAAAAATGATTAAAAACAAAGACCCCGTGTTTTGTCCTTCTTAGACTCAAAATCGTAACAGCTGTAGGTGCCTATAGTTTGAGGCAGAGCTGGAGCTGCCATTTTCTCAGTTTAGGTTTAAAAATATCACTCGCTTCTGTTCAAAGCCAAGATAAACAGCGAGGCTGCTGTTCTGCTGCCCCTTCTCTCCGAGGTCTGCCGCGGGAGCAGACGCTATGTTCACCCTATTGCTACTGAATCTCAGTCCAACAGTGCAATTAGGAGAAAAACTTAATGAACTGATACAGTAATGAGACTGACTCATTCTAGACCAGCAGCAGCCACAACAACAAATGCAGCTTCTGAGTGCGATATTGACGATTTCCTATTTGCGAGCATACAAATATATCTTAAAAATGATCTTACAGCCTGGAATTGCACTTCTTCCTTTTGTTCATCTTGTGTTTCCATGGGGAAAAAACTGCTTAACACATGAAGTCTTCATCCATTAAGAAAGTTGTCCCTTTAAGAGCAACTGAGATAAAGGTGAACATATCCCGTGAGCAGCATCCCTTCCCACACTCCCTACTTCCAGCTCTTCCTATATCATCCCTACTAACAAACGTGCCAGAGTGATGTCTCATTACCCAGGACTTGGCTAAGGGAATTATCACTGATCAGCTGAGCAAATTGGAGCTCAGGTTCTAATGAGCAGGAGTTGATGGGTTACTTTTTCCAGATAACGATTCTCTCTGTTGAATTTGCATTACTTCCATAACCATGACTCTCCTTTATTCCTCTTTTATTTCACGTTCCTCCGAAAAGTTTTGCTTTTCTAAAAATTTGGTCCTGCATTTAAAAAAATGTATTCCCAGATGTGTGAGTGTGTGTATAAATATATATATTTTATTACTGTGAATGTGATCTTATATTGCCTCTTATTTTCTAACTGATGATTTTTTAGCACGTGGAAAAGCTATTGATTTTTTTGCAAATTTATTTTACTGGCCATCTTTTGGAACTAACTTATTTTAAGCTTGATTTTTTTTTTTAAACTTGGATTTTTAGGAAGAGAAAGAATGAATCTGAATATAATTATAATTTAATCTTCACTCTAACATTTAAAAACTGTACTCTTTTTCTTGTCCTATTGCAAATGTTGACATCCTTAAAATTGATCTTTATTATATGAAGCCTACATGTATGAAATTTTGGTAGTGACCTATGTTCTTTTTTAAAAGTTAAGTCATATGTAAATAAATTCATACATTCTGATCTGCAGAGCCATTTTGCAAAAGTTATTTTTCTGTGTCTCAGATTCCTCATTTGTGGCCTGGAAGTGAAAATTTCTGATGTTCTTATCTCGCAGGATTATTGGGTAAGTAAAACAAAACAATACATATAGCTTTGCTTAGTAAAGTTATCAAAACATTAATTCTATAGAAAAGATGTGACATTTAGGGAATATTAAAATGATGCTATTGAGGCGATTTCATTAAGGTGGTGACATAGGTCATTCCTGACTTCAATCTTCCTCATAAGAGGACCTACTAGTAACTATCCAAAGACAAGATGCACTGTGCACATCCCAGAATCTGGGGATGAGGCTAAAGTATCCCTGGACCAGAGAGACCTAGAAGAACCAGAATCAATACAAGGCTCAGAGGAACAGCTGCCCTCTGACTACACTGCCCCGCCCCTAGGCTGGCACAGCATCACACTTAGAGGGCCCTCTGGAACTAGCTTCTCCTGTGGGAAAAGAGAGGCCAAGGTGAACATCCACTTCCCCCAGTGTGGCAGGCCAGTTTCCGGGAGGCCCTCCCTATGGCCCCGCCCAACTGCTGACCGCAGCCTACGGTTGTGCCCAGGTAGTGACCCTGCGCAATCATGAAGCGTAGCCTACAGCCCCACCCAAGAAGGGAGCCAGGAAAGCAACACCACCCTACTGGGGAAAATCATCTCTAGCCCCACCCAACTGGAGCCCCTGTTGAACAGACAGCCCAGCCAGCAAACTTGTCCAGCAGCAGATCACAACTGGCGGCTTACCTAACTGTAAAGCCCCCCTTGTGGCCTGCCCAACTATGCAGCCTAGCCTGGGACCCCACCTGATCACAGAGCGTGCAGCCATGGAACCCTCCCTCTTGCCCTGCCTGAACCTGGAGTTCAGCCAGCAGAACAGTCCAGCTGAGAGGCACAGCCTGGGACTCCACCTGATAGGCAGAAAATAAGGAGAGAGTTGTTTTGGCTTTTCCAGGTTCTTTGTGTTTCCATATACATTTTCTAATCAGCTTGCCAATTTCTACCAAAAAAAAAAAAGTCTGCTAGGATTTCAATTGGGATTGCATTTAATTTATAGATAAATTTTGAAGAATGTTCATCTTAACTATGTTAAGCCTTTCTATCCATGAACAGGGCATACCTATTCTTCATTTAGATGCTCTTTAATCTCTCTCAGCATTGTTTTGTGTACAAGTCTTGTATATCTTCCAGACACGAAGAGTACCTATTGTATGATTCTACTGACATAAAGTTCTAGAACAGGCAAGACTCATCTATGGTGATGGAAGTCAGACAGACAGTGGGTGCTCTTGGCAGATAAAAGTGGGAGGGTAGTGACTGACTGGGAAGGGCCATAGGGATACTTTCTGGGGTGATAGAAATAGTCCAGATTTTGATAAATCGATGGGTTTGTGGGTTATATGAATGTATGTATTGAATTTTACACTTAAGATCTGTGCATTTTATAATATGGTTCACTAAAAAATAACACATGTAGCTCCATAAGTGTAACATATACTTCCTCAGTGTTGGCTACTATTGTTAATTATGGTGCAGTCTCTTGCTAATATGAACATATATAATATATAATAGATACAGAGGAGATCTATTATATACATTCTTTATATTTTATATATTACACTAAGTTAATTTAATCACATTTAAATCTTTAAAACATATGGATTGTTACTTTATGTTACTAACATTGCCTAAGTTCACCAGCAGACTGTATAGTTTTGCTCAGTTTTACACACACTGAAGAAAATATCTAATATCATATGAAAGATATACCAATTGAAATGCAATTCATGTAATATAGTTTTCCATAAAATCAACAGAATCTTGTTTACCTAGCTCTTAACTGAATAATGTGACCTAGAGACTGTCATACAGAGTGAAGTAAGTCAGAAAGAGAAAAACAACTAAAGTATATTAACACATATATGCAGGATATAGAAAAATTGTATAGATCAACCAGTTTGCAAGGCAGAAATAGAGACACAGATGTAGAGAACAAACATATGGACACCAAGAGGGGAAAGCCGGGGGGTTGGGGTGGGATGAATTGGGAGATTGGGATTGCCATATATACATTACTAATAAGAAAAAAAAAATCAAATTGTACACTTTAAATACATGCAGTTTATTGTATGTCAAAAAAAATCTTAGTTAATTTAATGGCAGGTCCGTGTTATTCCATATTTTAGCATCAGTGTGGTCCAGGTTTTAGTAGTGGCTTGGATGCTAAGGCCAGACCGGAAGCCTGCAGCAAAGAGCTCCATCATCAGCCAAGGATGCTGCCCCCGGCACCTGGGCAGGGCCAGGGCCCACAGTATGCTTGAAGGAAGCAGCTGCCATCCTGAACTTAAGTAGTTAAAACTTACAAAATAATTCAAATACACGTGCAAAATACTAAACATACACTTAACAGATTTTAATCTTTTTTTGATGATTGAAGAGAAACGTAAAGATATTTTATGACAGCAGGCTCATCATTAGGAAAATTCATGGTTGGACTCACTAAAAATTTTTTGTTTGGTTCCGTTCTGGGTAAGCAAACATTTATTGTATAATCGAATGGCTGTGTGTTTAAATGAAAGTACATTTAATTGAGAAAGTATATACGGAGGGAAACATCATCCCTATTTTAGACAGCATCTGGTGCTCTTTTATGAGATTTCAGTAACATGAGGCAAGACTTCCATAAGATGATAGGCATTCTTGCAGCCAAATTGAATCCCTGGACATCACTCTAAGCCTTAATGAGCATCACTTTATCTGCCGGGAACAGCAGGAGGATAGCTTCCTTACCCCCCACATTCACAACAGTCTGAATTCCAGATGTTGGGGGCTGCTCAGCAGGGTTTTGGCAGCGCCACACATTTCTTAATAGATAGTTCTGCTTTCACTGCCTGGGGAAAAAAAAAATGAGTCGACAAATTGGCAATGCCATCTTTTCAAAGGAAGTAAGAAGGAAAAATGACCTGCATATTTACTAAGCTGTTGGTTACAATTTTCATCATCTTTGCTCTGTTTTCAGGACCAGGCATCACTGGGGAGAGAAGAGAAGAGAGGCGTTGAATCCACAAAGCCCCAACAAAAATCCCACATTTGGTTTGCTGACTTCAAGCCATCAAATGTAAAACTACACTATTGTGTGGCTCCTCGGAGAGAAATCAGAGCTCGGCTGTTTATCTGAAGAAGCCACACGTCTACTGTAATAAAGCCACATGCCTGCTTTATCAGAGCGCTACTTCCCTTTCCTTTTCAGAAATTCATCCCAGTACAGAGCGGGGCTTGACGCATTCATAAAATCCCACCTCCTCACCCTCTCTCTTCTCTACCTGGCTTACTATTTGGGAATAAAATTATAGATAGAAAGTCTTTTCTTTCAAACACAGCTTTGTGCAGCATTAAGACGCTGCTGGAAAATGACCAAACATGGCTGTACCTCAAATCCCTGGATGTGAACGATCATAAAGTAACCCTTCTTCGTGGGGTGGCGGGGAAGAAGACACACAAACTCAAAAGACAAGCCAGTTGGTGAAAGACCTGGTTCTGACACTGATTTAATGAACCAAAGACACATCACAGGTTCAGGTCTGGGGCTCTGGAATCAGAGACCCGGGGATAATATCCCAGCTCTGTCACATCAGCTTTGTGAGCTAGTCCTTAGTGTCTTCCTCTGTGAATTAGGAATACGCTTTGCCTACTTCCAAGGATTTTCACGAGGATTAAAGAAGATCATGCCTGGGGAAGTGCTCACACAGTGCCTGGCCCAGAGTCAACAGTGAGTAAACGTTAGCCACTATTTTTAGACATTGTGTAAGTTATTTCTCCTTTCAGGGTTTCAGTGTGTGTTATGTGTGCGTGTGAGAATATACACGAATGTCAATATTCTTTTCCAAATGTGTCTTGAAGACATCTTGGGACGCTGCTGAACTTCTTAATGGCTAGTAAGGTTGGGGGTATGGTGCATGGGGGATATGGGACTCCCAAAACGACTGAGAGAATCTGGGACAAATGCACAACGGAGGTGATGGGTGTTTTAACTGCCCATTATTAATAATATTACATAACGACAATCACGGAGGGCTTCCTACTGTGGCAGACATCGAGCTTGGTGCTTTACATAAATCACCTTGTGTAATTCTCCAAGAACTTAATCACTAACATGAACATAAGGGTGAAGAAAAGGGGGCACCACTGCTCTAAGTGGTGGAGCCAGTGTCTGAGCAAAGTCACTGGCTCTGAAGCAGGATGGTAGTTACTCAGGTATACAGCCTCCTTAAGGCAGCCTGACTTTGGTGGGTAAAGACCAGATTTCACTGTTCTAAATGCACATTTTTGTTCACATTTTCTATCTCAGAAACTGGGATGCATCTTACATTCTGCAGCATGCCATAGATTTCTTGGTAGCATTTTTCTTTTCTTTCCTGGTGGCACCAATTACGGTGCATCACAGATGACAAAGGCATTTCAGATCTGATGGAATGGGAAGACATTTTGGCAGGAAGCTAAGGAGGAGGGACACCCCAGAGAGAGGGACCGGTATGTACAGAAGCACAGGGGCAAGAGCTGGCATGCTGTACTCAGGGAGCAAGGAGCTGATTTAGGGGCTCAGTGGACAATGGTAGGAGCTAAAGCTGCAAAATGCAGAACTGGGTGACAGCAGGGCTTCTTGACAAGTGTTGGTGCTTTCCCAGAGGAAACTGTGGAAACTCATAAGGGCATTTCTCAGTTGTCCTGGTAATGGGGATTCTATAAGCATTTAGTGAAGACGGAGGAGGCTCCAGATGCAAGTGCCTTGCAATGCATAAGACAGTCCTGCCCAAGGAAGAACTGTCTTACCTTCAGCCTAACTTTTCAAATGCCATTCACAAGTGAAAGAACTGTTTACAATTAAGAGATTAGAACCTAAACGTCATTTACATAGGAACACAATGTATTTTTGTGGGATTCTAATATTCAGTGACTTTCCCAAATATAAAACTACTGTGTTGATCAAGAGAAGCCTGTGCTCTGTTTTGTTGGAATTTTACTAACTTTTCCTCTTTTGCAAAATCCTATCTATTCCTGACAATCACACGGATCTTGGTATTTGAATTGCTGTCCATACACCTGAATCTACCTGTATGGGAAGCTGCCGCATCCATGACGCTTCCGTCTATGGTACAAGCGTCAAGGGATTTCATTGTGACCTCTAGGGTAGTTAAATTCAAGCATTTACATTTTAAAATGCATGTTATTTTATCAAGATTTATTTTGCCTTCTTCCTCCTTCCTTATAGCACTGCGTTTATCTTCTGTGTATAGTTAGGTTATGTTATTTACAAATTTAATTTCATGATAATTAAGAGGACTTTACAAATATTTGTTATAAAAAGGTGGGAAGAAGCTTAGGTCTGCATGGTTGAGATCAAGTTTTGGACATTTGACAAAGATTCAGATTGGAGAGGTAATGAGAAGGAATCAAAGAAATTTTGACAGATTTTAGAAATTTTGAAAAATCCAGAAAAAATTTTAGGAATAAAATGAGGATGACCCATAAGTGAAGCATCCAGTAGTAAGTACGGTGAACGTTTCTGTCCCTCTTTTCCTACCTACATATATTTTCTTTTTTTAACAAAAAAGTTGGGATTATATTGTTTTTGGAATTTTTTCCTACACGATGATCCATGTCGTTAATTATTCTTTTAAAACCCCTCTTTTAGTGACTGCATAATATCTCATCAAAAGTAATTCCATCTATTTATTTTTGGATGCATTCAGAGGGGCTGGTTCATCTTCCAATATGTTTTTTAAATTGCATATAATAACAGAATTTTTAGAGGGGCTTTAGAATTTGCCAGATTTATCTCCATAGCAAATAGATAAGAAAATGGAGGCGCAGAGAACAAGTCACAGAGTCCCTCGCTGCATGGCAAGAACAAGAATCCTGGTCTCCTTATTCTCAGCCTACTGTTTTCTTTGTGTTATTCTAACGCTGCCTTCCTCAGTGCCCCTCGTTTAATGAATTGACCCCTGACTGGCACCTCCACGCTGTATTTAATCACTTGTTGTAACTATTGATTTGGCTTTCCACCCAAACAAAAGCTGGACCTTCCCGGGGTGTGCAGCTAAAAGGCAATGTTTGCCGCTCTGGGAGCAGAACACATACAGATAAACAAGTAACCCTCTCATTCTCAGTGCCCAGCAGGCCACAGCAGGAATTCTTCACGGTGGAGACTGAAATAGTATATGATTCCAAGAAAGCTTTATTACCAGAAACATGTGGGGGGACGGATTTAATGCCAGATCATTTTGAGCTATAATAAAGATGATAACAGCTTGACTTCAGACATGATATGGAAACATATGGTTCTGCAAATTACAGTCGGCTTCCGTGTTCCGTGTAACGAATGCCACCCTACACACACACAATGCAGGTTCAAAACAAAGAGTGTCGACAGTATCACATTTAACGGCGGGATACGTACTTACAGTCCACTTGGCAGATGCAAAGTAAGACCGGCAGTGGTCAAGGGTGGCTCTCAGTAAGGGATAAATACACAGCCCAAGTCAAATGCTGGGAACTGAGTTGCGGGGGAAGAGGCAGGAAGTGAGGCCAAAGGACAAGGGCAATTAGGATTCTCTCAGGCAGAAGCAAGAAGGACATTCCTGGTAAGGGCGGTCAGCCAACCCAGGAAAAGTCAGGGCGCTGACTGCAGGTCAAGCCTTCTAACACCATCGTACCAGCCTTCATGATCGCAACAGAGTCCCTGCTTCCATCCTTGTCCCCCAGAGCAGTGTGCATGGTCCTATTAAAACCTAAGGCGTGCTAAATGTCCATCGACAGAGGAATGGATAAAGAAGATGTGGTACATACATACAATGGAATATTACTCAGCCAGAAAAAGGAACAAAACTGGGTCATTTGTAGAGACGTGGATGGACCTAGAGACTGTCATACAGAGTAAAGTAACTCAGAAAGAGAAAAACAAATATTGTATATTAACATACATTTGTGGAATCTAGAAAAATGGTACAGATGAACCCGTTTGCAAGGCAGAAATAAAGACACAGATGTAGAGAACAAATGTATGGACACGAAGGAGAGAAAAGGTGGGTGGGATGAATTGGGAGATGGGGATTAATATATATACACTAATACGTATCAAATAGATAATGAGAATCTGCTGTATAGCACAAGGAACTCCACTTCACTGTACACTAGAAACTAACACAACATTGTAAAACAACTATACCCCGATAAAAACAGAAGGAAAAAACAAAAAAACCCCTAAGGCATGGTCCTTGGGATTGGGCTGGGGCAAAAGTAGAAGTGATGTATACAGCCCCCAGGCCAATGCAGTTCAGAGCCCGTGTGTCAGGTTACAGAGCAACCTGTAACCCTATGATCTGGATGGAGGGGGGCTGCCTGACTAGCATTACACTGTGACACAAGTAACACACACACTTGTGTTTTGTTAAGTCACTGACATTTGGGATGGGGAATATTTGTTAGTCTAGCATAACGTAGCTTGTCTTGACTACTACAACTATTATTTGAATAAAGTCATAGAAAGCCTTGATGAAAAAAACAGCCACATCTCACCAGGAAAGCTGAATTTATTTTTCGACTTACATTTCATTCTGTAAGAAGTTAAATGCATTATGTACAATCTGAGGAGCTGAATCCAATCACCGCATCTCCACAAATATATTATTCATCTTGGCGATCTTGTAGATGCTCGTTCAAAGTCCCTTTGGAATGCAGCTTTGAAGGACAAGTGACTTTTATTGGACTGTTTCATTAAATGCCTTCCCCCTCTAGGAATTAAAAAGAGAATCAAAAGATGCAGGTCTGTGAGATACTTTACTTAATTATTGATGGGTGCAGTCAAGGCCAGGATCAAACAAATTAGCTCAGCTCTGCTGAGGGAGGAAATATCTCACTGAAAAACAAAACAGAAACTTCTCTACAGATAGTAACGTGGGTTGGCTATGAGCATCCCTGGGGAGATCTGAACTCCAGTGAAAACTTTGTATTCAGATGTGCTTGCGGTTAGGGCAGCGCTGATACTGTTGAGAGGTTGGTGACTGAGAAACGGGTCAGGCTGGGCAACTGTCAGGATTGAAAGGTGGAAATAAAGATGATGACAGTTTTCAGTTTAGGAAGAACAGATATAATCATGTAACCACATGAACGCGAGTTTGGCATCAAAGTAAGAGAAATGTCATCTCGAAAAGGAACATGGTCTGTGAAAATGGAATCTGATCCAGAACAGGAGTGCAGGGTATGGGGGTGTCAGGAAAGATTTCCTCGAGGAAGTGATGCAGGAGGTGAGATGCCTGAGTGATGCTGAAGGGTCAAGAAGGGGAAGGGTGTTCTGAGAGAGGCAAGATGGTGTGAAAACACCCAGAGGTAGAGGAAAGCATATGGCATTTGAAGAACTAGAAGAAAAGCACTTAGGAAGTCATGGGATTTGTAGCAAGAGGTGTGGTTGGGGACTGAGGGATGCAAGGAACAGGAGATGTGGGGCATTGAGGCCATGTTAAGAAATTAGACTGTTGCTCTCAGAGCTACAGGAAACAACATAAGAGCTTCAAGGCGAAATAGGAAGAGGAAGGGACTAGCTGTATGGCTCAACCCATGCTTTCAGTCTGAGCTACTTCTGGCCTAAGGTCCAAGCAAAATGGGTGGACACAAGAGGGTCATGCTTTTATTTTATTTTATTTTTTAATATAAAATTAACCATTTAATTTTATTAATATATTTTTTATTATTATTACACTTGTTCAATTTAATGATTATATGTATGTATATATATAAATATATACACATATTTATATATATAAAAATGGTGATCCTTTTTATTAAAGTATAGTTTATGTATAATATTTACATTACAGGTGTACAATATAGTGATTCACAATTTTTAAAGGTTGTATTCCATTTATAGTTATTATAAAATATTGGCTATAATCCCCCTGCAGTACAATATATCCTTGTAGTTTATTTTATACCTAATTGCTTGTACCTCTTAATCCCCCACCCCTATACTGCCCCTCCCTCTTCCCTCTCCCCACTGGGAACCACTAGTTTGTTCTCTATTTTCTAGCTCTGTGAGTCTGCTTCTTTTTGTTATATTCACTAGTTTGTTCGTTGTATTTTTTAGATTTCACACATAAGTGATATTATACAGTATTTGTCTTTCTCTGACTTATTTCACTACGTACAATGCCTTCCAAGTCCATCCACGTTGCTGCAAATGGCAAAATTTCATTCTTTTTATGGGTGAGTAGTATTCCATTATATATATATGTACCACATCTTCTTTATCTGTTCAACTATTGATGGACACTTAGGGTGCTTCCCTATGGTAAATAATGTTGCTATGAACAATATGGTAAATAATGTTGCTATGAACAATATGGTAAATAATGTTGCTATGAACACTGGGGTGCAGATATCTTTTCGAATTCGTGTTTTGTTTTGTTTTGTTTTTTTGGATATATACCCAGGAATGGAATTGTTGGGTCTTACGGTAGTTCTGTTTTTAGTGTTTGGGGAAACCTCCATACTGTTTTCCATAGTGGCTGCTCCAATTTACATTCAGGAGGGTCATTGCTTTTAAATGGGATGGTTCTGAAGGCCTTAGTGAGAGGCACTATCTGAATAAAGACCTGAAGCAAATGAAGAGCCATGCAGATATCTGGAGAAAAAAAAAAGACATTTTGAGGAAAAAATGGAAGAAGAGGAATCCTCAGATGGTATTTGTTGTAAGGATGAGTTCTGGAAACCTTGGATGGCTCTTGGAGAGGCTCAGGGGCAGTCAATATACATTTGCATGTGTGCACTGGCCACGGGATGTAATGGTTACAGAGCTGACCAAAGGCAGTGTGGCCTTAGGAGAGATGGTTTAGCCTAGTGGTTACCTGCAGGGGCTTAAGAATCAGACAGCCTTAAATCTGAGTCGTGACTCTGTGCAGTCGTGATCTGCTGTGCAGACCACAGCAATTCCCAGCCTTGGTCTGCTTGCCTGTAAAATGGAGGCAATACAACTGATCTCACAGTCACTGGGAAGATGATGGAAGGTGATGATGGAAAGGGGCTGAGCAGGTGTCGTCCAAGCCCCACCCATGTCACCCTGGCTGCTGCACAGGTCAGCGAAGGCTACTGCAATCCACAGCTGCAGCTGACTGTCTCTCTCTGCCTGCTGGAGGTCTCTTGCCTGGGCCTGTGCTTAGCCTGAGACAGGGCAGGACTAGGGAGGGATTCCCCAGGAACGACCTTCAAACCATACCTCTGCTTCCTGGCCTCTCGAGGGACAAGCCTGGGTTGTGTTCTGCATAGTCTCCCACGGGGTCCCAGCAGAATCGGGCCCCAGTGGCCCACAGTGGCAACTGCCCTTCAATGCACAGGTCACACCCTCTCCTGACATCCGGGTCTCATGTCACCACCGTCTTGCAGAGCTTCCCAGGAGAGCTCCCAAAGGAAGTACTTGCACGCCACTGCTTGCCTCAGGAGTAAGGAAGTCTGTGCTGTGCAGAGAGCCTGGTACAACAGAGCATTCGAGCAAGGTGGGTATTTACAGTTATAGTTATAGGGGTGAACAGAACTGGAGAAACTGCACTCAGAATTATGAGGCCAGAGAAAGGAGAGCCTCGTTCAGGGCAGACTCTAGAATCCAGAGAACTTCCAGGTGCTTTGTCAGTAAACTCTGCCTGCACTAGGCTGGAGCACAAGAGAAATGATCTTGCTGATGGAGATCAAAAGTAGTGCTGATCTGAGGAGGGGCCTGGGAAACCATCCGAAAGGCAGAATCTATTGGGAAGACAAAGTTATAACAAAGACTATCTTCATCATTTAATTCCTCTATGAAGAAACTATCTACAAACAACCTCTCTTGATACACAGTAAATAGATGGCACCATCACAATATGTGCACACGTGTTTAGTGTATATTCAGGCATCACTACAACAAATATTAATTGAGCATCTACTATGGGCCATGCACTGGTTTGGTCCTGAGACTCCAGAAGGAAAAAGGAAATCATTAAAAAGTCCTGACTTCATAAGACTTGCATTCTTGACTGTGGAGACAAACAAAACAAAAGAATGAAGTGGAAATTTGAGAATGTCCATTGAGACAAGTTTTGGAGACAAATTAACTACAAAAGGAAAGAGGAGGGCTGCATTTTTAAAGAGGATGATTCACAAGGGCTTAGGGAGAAGGTGATCTCTGAATAAAGATCTAAAGCAAGTGAGGAGGAAAACCATGAAGATGCTTGCCGGAAAAAGAAAAAAAAATAACATTTTAAGCCAAGGGAAGAGTAATGCAAGGGCCCTGAGCAGAGGACACACCAGGTTCAAAGAACAGCCCTGATGAGAATATGGCTGAAGCGGCATGGTCTCTGGGGAGGAGAGCAGGATGATTGCTGAGTGTGTCATGGCAGATATAGGGCAGGGGTCTGCACAGTTTTCTTTTTTCTGTAAAGGGCCAGACATTAAACACTCCTGGCTATAGTGGGCCATTTGGTCTCTATTACAGCTACTCAACTCTGCTACTGTACCACCAAAGCAGCCACAGAAAATATGTAAGTGAATGAGTACAGTTGTGCTCAAATAAATCTTTGTGGACACTGAAATGTGCATTTCATATAACTTTCACTTGCTATACAAAAATAGGGATGGGCTAGATCTGACACTCAGGCATAGTTTGCCAACCCCTATCACAGGGCCTTGTGGATCTTAAGAAACCTTTGGGTTTTACTCTGTGATGGGAAGGGGTGAGAACAGAAGAGCGGCATGACCTGACTTACATGGGAGCAGAATGTCTCTGCCTGCTGTGCTGAGAGCAGGTGACAAGCGGACAAGAGTTTAAAGAGGGGACTGAAGCACAGAGACTTGTGAAGAGGCTTGGCACAGAAATAATAACTATATTTTTAATTAAGATTGCTGTGTATTATATATAAAATGGGTAAACAACAAGGAACGACTGTAGAGCACAGGGAACTATACTCGATACCCTGTGATCAACCATAATGGAAAAGAGTTTGGAAAAAGGTGCATATGTATGTGTAACTGAATCACTTTGCTGTACAGTAGAAATTAACACAGCATTGTAAATGAACTACACTTCAATAAAATAAATTTTTTCTAAAAAGATTGTCGTGGTTGGAATTACCATGTGTAATTCCAAATGCATACTTGCAGTTTCCACTCATGGACAATGAGTCCTCGTGTTTTCTTTTTTTTTTAATAATGTAATTGATTTTTTTAAAATTTTATTTATTTATTTATTTATTTATTTATTTATTTATTTATTTATTTATTTTATTGGCTGTGTTGGGTCTTTTTTTGTTGTGCGCAGGCTTCCTTTAGTTGCAGTGAGTGGGGGCTACTCTTCATTATGGTGCGCAGGCTCCTCATTGCTGTGGCTTCTCTTGTTGCAGAGCACAGGCTTTAGGCGCGTGGGCTTCAGTAGCTGCAGCACATGGGCTCAACAGTTGCGGCTCATGGGCTCTAAAGCACAGGCTCAATAGTTGTGGCGCACGGGCTTAGTTGCCCCGCGGCATGTGGGATCTTCCTAGGGGAGGGATCGAACCCGTGTCTCCTGCATTGGCAGGCGGATTCTCAACCACTGCACCACCTAGGAAGCCCGAGTCCTTGTGTTTTCGATTCATTATTTCACAGAATGTTATTACCCATGATTAAATAAACACATGATATCAAGAAACATATCAACAGATCAGATAAGCTACAGAGTAAAAACTCTGTTTCTATTTACAATCGTCCCTCCATATCCGCTGAGAAACTGGTTCCAGGACCTGCCACAGATGCTCAAGTTCCTTATATAAAATGGCTTAGCATAGTTGGCCCTCCAGGTCCAAGGATGCAGAACCTGTGGTTCAACCAACCAAGGATGGTAAACAGGCTCCACGGTGGGTTGAATCTGCACATGTGGGACCCGGATACAGAGAGCCTACTGTAAATTTCACAGCATTGAGCAGTGTTATCAGTGAGAAAAGGAGCTTAAGCTCTTATTTTGCATGTGCTTTCTATCTCTGACTTCAAAGGCAATGCTCTTTGGTCATGTTCCTAATAACATCATGCTTGCATTTAACTCAAAATCAAAGCAGACACAAAAGATCCAGTTTCATCGAAAATGCATCCCCCAGCCACCTCGCTCTCTCCCGAGCATCTTCTTGACTCTGGATTTTGTATTGAAAACTGGAAGAACTGTTACAAACTCTGATGATCTATAACTGAATGACTGCAGTCTGAAAACAGAATTTACCACAGAGCTATAAAAATGGTGCTATTAGGGCAAGCTGTCAAGAAATGATTAATACTCGGAACTAGCCATCATTTCTTTCTGTCTTCGCACTGGAGTAAGCCATTAATCTGAAATTGCTACCACCACCACGTGTCACTTCCCGTGTTTGTCCACAGGCACCAAGATGTCTTCTTCACAAAGAAGAAAAAGGATCAGATTAAGGCTCAGGCTTAGATTTCTGCCTTAGTATACAGGCAGAGTGTGTGTGTGTGTGTGTGTGTGTGTGTGTGTGTGTGTGTGTGTGTGTGTGTGTGAGAGAGAGAGAGAGAGAGAGAGAGAGAGAGAGATGGTCCATGGGTGAGGATGGGGCCATTTCTGGGCAATTTAGTGATGTAACATTATGTTAGTGCACTGATGTGGCAAATGATTTGTATTTCTGTTCCACTGGACCATGAATTGAAAAATGCCCATAAAAACTGAGCCTGGGGTCATAAACATTATTTTTAAATCCACTGTGAGTTAAGAAGAAAAATCAGTTTATCCAAATATTTATGCTTACTTCCATTAAGAACCTTATTAATAAGGACTTACATAAAAGACTTAACCCAAATGAGAAATTAAGAAAAGCAAGCACTGTTTTTTCATCTTCCCATGTTTTTAATTTTTTTGGTGTGTGTGGTGCTCTTTTAGGAGCTACAGCCAAAGAAATATCATCATCACACTAGTATTGACGTCTCAGAGGCATAACTGGCGTAGACGTGTTTGCACCAGAAGAATGTCAGACTTAACAATAGTTCTAATCCAAATGCAAGAAAATGCATAAAGGAAAAAACGTCTAAGGTAAACCAGTTTCTCTACTGAAATATAATAAAAATAATAACAATGACATAATTAAATTAGGTTCCATGTTTGTTTTCACCACTGTGAAGTTTGATTTTTAAAAATGCTGCGTATTTGAATGACTTCTCAATGATGCAGAAATGAGTGATTATGTGATCCAGGGTATTTGCTGAAAAGAATCACATCTTAATCATCTCTGCCAATAGAGCAGGAAAAATCATCTGATTCTCAGCTCCGTGCTGACAGGCACACGTTAGATTGAAGTTCAAGAAGGGAGGATGCCAAGACCATGGTGATTTCACTGAGCTGAGAAGATAGAGACTGAGGTTTGGGGAGGCTGGGGCTGCTAGAAGACACAGGGTAGAGTTCCAGAAAAGAGACAGCTATGGCAAAAAGAACTCCAGATATCTGCACAGGGTTCCCGTTCATCTTTTCTGAATAA
Organism: Hippopotamus amphibius kiboko; assembly: GCF_030028045.1. NCBI lineage: Eukaryota > Metazoa > Chordata > Mammalia > Artiodactyla > Hippopotamidae > Hippopotamus > Hippopotamus amphibius. The sequence continues at coordinate 7,755,017 of NC_080197.1, forward strand.
TAAGCTGTGCAAGCGTAGCACAAAATGCCACAAAGCTGACCAAAAAATGACCAGGACCTGTAAGATGAACAACACTAAAAGCTAACTCAAGAGGTCCTACACACCTCTGCTCTTTCTAGGATCCTGGCTTCATCACGTGAACAAGCCTGGACTACACCACTGGCAGATGAGAGATGACATTAAAGAGAGCCCACTTGTTCTGGCCAACGCTATTCTGGACTAACGTACAGCCAATAAACCTCTCTACATCTGAGACAGTCTATCTAATTAGCAGAGCCACTGACTTGGTCTGTAGTTGACACAGCAATAAGTTCAGCTCAAATCAGTCAAACCCTATGCGGATCAGAATCACCCCTCTGACCCACAGACTCATAATCAATAATAAATACTCAGTGAGTCACTGCGTTTGGGGGAGGTGAGTTGTTACACAATAGCTAACTGATAATATTCAATATTATATAACTGATATTTAATGAATTCTGATGAAATTATTTTAATATGACATATGTACTTAAACCTAAAAAGTTTTCTTAACTACCCAAAAGAAATGCGGAGAGATATGACTGTTAGGATGAATCTTTCCAATTATCTTCTTTTCCATGACATTTAATAACATTAACAAATGATGCTTGGAAATTACCTCATGTTTTTCTCCCTCCTGGCTATTTGCATAACAGTATAAGCAATCTTCCCAATGCCTGGGGAGCGGTGTGACTGACATGGTATAAATGCTTCAAAATCTTCCAAGTTTAGGCCTGAAAACTTGGCAAAGTGCATCACAAGCAACACTTTCTAGACCAAGGGTTGTTTTTTTTTTCTGAATAGCAACTCCGAGAAATGCTTTCCTACTTGGATTGCGTTACTACGACAACAGCCCCACATGGCTCTTTAGCTCAAGTTCATTCTTTTAATTAGCAGACTGAGATTCCTCCTCCTCCCCAACCTCTTCCCCTAGGAAAATTGCCCAAACATCTCTGGCTCTTCTCCTTCCTTTGGGTGTTTGCATAATGCCAGGAGGAATTTGCTAATTAGAATATCTTAGTGTTTGGTGATGGCTTTTGTAATGTTGAGAAAGCTTTTGTAGAGTAGATTTTTCCTAAGAGGTATTTTTCCCCCAAAGGGATAATCCCACGGTGTGTATCTGGTACAACTCTCATTTCTGCAAAGAGAGAATTAGGAGTAGGCCTCTGTTGGGAGTCGGGTATTCACACTGGCAAGACGGGTTAAGGATGTGGAATCATACTGAACTGAGATTCTTCCTTAACTCTGCATGACCTTCATTAATTCACCTAGCAATTTTTGGAGCATATTCCAGATATATCACCAGGTATAATGGTGGTGAATTAGGATGAATTCTGATGAGACCAGGATGAACAAGGTCCCCTCTTCATGCAGTTTAAACTATAAACTATAGAACGTGATAACTTTTAGGAAGATGGTATACAGAAAAACTAACTTACCTATCTAGATTTCCTTTCTCTGACCTCTAGAATGGGTATAATCTCACTTTATCCATCTTTCTGCATTATGTGAGATTTCAGTGAGGAAATGCATGCAAATGTCAGTTGGGATGGCCTTCAGCTATGAGTACAGAAAGCCTATACTGAAGTTTACGGTTCTTAGGTAACAAGAAGTCTGGAACTAGACAGTTGCTGGTGTTACGTCAGTGGCTCCACATGATAAAGTCTCTTGGCTTTTCCCTCAGATTCAAAACACAGCTGCTGTGGTTCCAGCTATTACCCCTGTATTCACAGCAAGATGTCAGACATGGCCAGATCAAGCTATCAGTTTCATTAATAAAGCAACAGCTGTTCCAGAACCCATCCAAAATGACTTCAGATTAGGTCTGCTGGGCCAGCCTGCATGACAGGGTCACAGCTGGCTGGAGGGGAAGCTGTGAAATGTGGGTAGGTAGTTTCCCCAGCCGCTCAAGAGGAGTAGGTTGGAAGTAGGTACTGGGTCCATCAGCCTTGAGTGCTGGCCACGAACACTTAACTCAAGCATGGAGCAGAGTGAGGACTTAGTGCCTGGTAGTTATCTGTTTCTTTGTGTTCTCCTGAACTTCTGGACACTAAAGGATTTTCTAGATGAAGCTGGGTGATGTAGCCAGCCAGGAAATTGAATTTTCTTTGACCCAATCAATTTAGAGTCAGCCTGCAATTTCCTGGGTCTGAGTATAACTGCTCAGAGAATTTTAAATAAAAAGGCCACTATATCCAGGTGGCATCAGAAAATGTAATTTACAAGAGAAGGAGCGATACTCTATAGAAAGTAATAGTTTACAAACTGCAGACTGAGGAGCTCTGTGGAAACCTTGAGAAGATGCTGGGATGCTGAGAATGACCCCAAGTGATCTTTGAAATTTCATGGTTTCACTTAAATAATTACACCCCCTCCAAATTAACATCAGAGCATTCTGAATTATGCAGATAATTTCTGTGTGAGGTAGATTATGTTGCTATAACAAACAACTTCTAAATCTCCATGATTAACACAATCAGGGTTTATTTCTCACTGCAGGACCAGGGGTTGGCTGAGTGATGGAGGCTGCTTCAGATAGATGGAAATATCAACACGTGTCCCCCAGTGACTGCAGCTGAGAAAGAGCACGTGGAGTGCTATGTGCTGGCTCTTACAGGCCACTCACTTTTCCTTGGCCAAAGCACGCCCATTGCTATACCTAGCTTCATGCAAGTGGGAACATGTAATCTTCCCCCTTTCTGAAACATGTATGTTTCAGAAAGGCGGCAGGAACAGAGAAAGTAACAGTAACATCTATACTGGTTATCGTGCATCTGAGGACTGTCGCAGAAGATGTGGCACATATATACAATGGAATAGTACTCAGCCAATTAAAAAGAATGAAATTGAGTTATTTGTAATGAGGTAGATAGACCTAGAGTCTGTCATACAGAGCAAAGTAAGCCAGAAAGAGAAAAACAAACACCGCATGCTAACTCATATATATATATGGAATCTAAAAAAATGATACTAATGAACCCAGTGACAGGGCAAGAATAAAGATGCAGATGTAGAGAACAGACTTGAGGACACGGGGTGGGGGGAGCAAAGAGGAGGCTGGGACGAAGTGAGAGAGTAGCGTTGACATATATATACTACCAAATGTAAAGTAGATGGCTAGTGGGAAGTTGCTGTGTAACAGAGAGATAAACTCGATGATGGGTGATGACTTAGACGGCCAGGATAGGGAGGGTGGGAGGGAGTCGTGGGAGGGAGGGGATGTGGGGATATATGTAAAAATACAGCTGATTCACTTTGGTGTACCTCAAAAACTGGCACCGCAGTGTAAAGCAATTATATTCCAATAAAGAGCTCAAAAAAAAAAAAGTATGAGTGTATGACTGAGTTGAAGTCATTATGCTACCAAAATTTTATTTCCCCTTTACAAAGAGAAGAATAGAAGTGAATCTGATAGGAACTGATTTATTCATACCAATGGATGGTACAAAATGCCACAGTAAACCAAAGAAATGAACAGCTCAAATAGAGAAAAAATGGTGGGAGAATGGAGCAATTACCTGGCATCAACACTAAAATGATGCTAAACTCAGAAAAACCTTGATTCTGGCGGCTAGTGCCTTTTCACTTTGTAAGCAGGAATTTGGATTTGGCAACAAAATGCCATCTATTATGTTGATGTTTCAGTTTTACTGGTTTTAGAGTTTCATTTGAAATTAACTTGTAAATCTGTTGTGGTTTTATAGCTGTATATGAGAAATAAAAATAAGAAGATGGTCATAGTTTGGCTTGTTTATTAAATAACATTACAGTAGAAGCAATTTAAGCCAACACAGGGGGTCTGCAAGAATATTTTTCCTCTAAATGGTTCTTGAACTTTATAAAAGTTGGAGACATATTGTGTAAATTGTTAGAAAATCTCTCAAAATCACCCAACCAAAATCTCCTGGATTACAGTGAAGACCCTGTCTGATTGTACAATATAAGGTCACAGGCTGTGTAGTGTGTACCAAGCTCTGAGGATAAAACCTGTGTTTAAATGCTGGCAATGCCATTTATTAACCTCGGAGACTATGGAAAATTTTACACCTTCTCTGAGCACAAAATTTCTCATTCCTAAAACAGGGTGTCAACATAGTACCTATCTCGGGTTGGGGCAAAGATTAAATGAGACGCCATACACAATCGCTGGCATAGTGTCAACGCGATATAAATGGTCGCAGTTATTATGATTACTGTTTTGCGGCTATTGTTACACGTCTCAGAGGGGAAGAAAGCCTCTCCATGAGCTTTTTCCTCGAATGAACTGAAACAGCAGCTTTCCAAATGGCTGAATCCCAGACCCTCAACCCCCAGAAACACATCACCTGGTTTTAACCACATAGATGGATTTGGCCCGAAGTGAGTTGGAAATCTGGCAGTTTTTTGAGATAATTAAAGGAGTGAGTCACGTCAGATAATAAACATGCAACATTCATAAGCAATAATCATTACAGGAGTGGAAATATTCGCCCCAGGAATTACACAGAAAGCATAACAGCCATTTTGATGTTTCTGAAAGTTGGTTTTCAAATCAGATCTCCATGACACTGTGTACAATATATCATTGACCAAAGCTATGGTGGTTGAAGACTTTCATTTCGCTGCTCTCTTAAAATATGCTTTGTCCACTAGAATTTACCTTCTGGGGGGTTTCCTGGAGCTGTGAAAGGAAAACGCTACAGAGTAAAAACTGTTTTCAAAGGACTGATTCATGAGAATGGTTTTTTGATTGGTAGTGGTGGTTTTGTTTTGTGTTTGCTGGAAACATTCTTCTTTTCTATATGTCTACCTTACAGAGCCACTAAGAGACATATTTCCACTTAGGTATATAAATATTTATAATCCAATGTGCAGAACACGGCAATAATAAAATGTAGGAACGTTTTTCAAAACATCGATGACTTTAATTTGCTGTTGGCAATCAGAATTTTCAAAACACAGAGGCTATGAATATATGAGTACCTAAATTGATCTCCAACGAACCATCTTTCATAACCATATGCATCTTTTACGCTTTATAAACACCAAAGGCCTTGAAGAGCAATTGCCCCACAAATAATTTTTTAATGCCACTTTCTCATTACAACAGCCCAAAGTCATAAAGTAAACTGTCAACTAATGAATTTCTTCCACAGGTTAGAATTTTAAAAGAAATTTAAATGAAATTCCCAGGAATTTTGCTCATGACTTTGAAATTCAAAGAGCATAATGCAAAAGTACAGGCTTCAAAAAGTAATTGGTAATAAATGGAGCAAATGCCTTGCATTATTCCCAGCTTAATTTTCAGACTTGATTTTCCGAATGTAAAACTCAAGGCAAAACAATCACCAATCGTGCAGCTAATTGCTGTGAAATACAAAGGCATCTTTCCACCAATTTATTTTGTAATATGGTTTGGTTTTATTTACCTCCAATGCACTCAAAACATTACAACTTTATCCTTATGAAAATTAACAGTAAACAGAGTCTTAATTTGGGAACTGGGAACTGGAGCGTCAGACTTCTTGGGCTTCTTTACATAATGATCTGTCTTCCTTTTCTGGGCAGGAAATAAAATGCTTATTCATAGGCTGGAAAAAGGTAGTGACCGCTAATGTAAGGAGGAGACCTGTCCTTTGTAGTCAAGCTTCAATCATAACTGATCTTTAAGAAAAAGGGCAAGATGGATTTGACTCTGTTTTTATATTTCCCTTGAAATTGATGAACGTTTACCAACTAGATGTTCTAACTTTATTGTGTCTAAAAGTCTGTTTACTTGATCACACGTTAGGACTCCAAATTTCTTTTTCTTTTATAATTGGAGTTTTGTTTTGTTTTATAATTAATTTGGAAAAACCCACCACTGACACTGAAACACTCATTTCTGCCAAGCTTCCTAAATGCAGGCAAGAAAAAAATTTCCTCTCTTTTTCCAAACGAAGTCATTTTAAAGTAGCAAATTCTTAATGAGCTCTGTTGAGAGACTGCCAATCAAGTCACTCTTTAGCATTTCCCAGTTATCAAGGCCATGTTTATGTCTAGAGGCGCACACAATTTTTAAAGGTTATGACTCTACCAGTCAAGGACATGCTTCCATAAACTCATTCAATTCCATCCAAATGCTGCAAAACCAGCCTTTAACTAGGATTGTTTGTGTTGTCAGATAACAACGGGTTTGTTACAGCAATTATTCCGTTACAGGAGAGACTGTGTGTTTGTTGGCGGGTGGTATCCCTCAATCGTTTATGAGCCCTTCAGAGAAAGGACCATGCTTATTAATCTTGGTCCCCTGGCTCCTCACCCAGCATCTGGCATAGAATGGATAGCAAAACAGTTTGTTAAATGACTGAGTCAACAGGTATTTAGGGAGTGCCTATTACGTGTTAGGCATCATTCTTGGTTCTAGGGATATAGTAAATAACCCACAGAGCCTACATGTTGGTGGAGATGACAAATAACAGATAAATACTTAAATAAAGAAGACAAATATCAGAGAGTGATGTGTCATGCAGGGAATTAAACTCCGATAATATGGTAGGGCAGTGGTTCTCAAAGAGAGATCTCCAGATCAGCAGCAGAAGCACCAGGGAACTTGTTAGACATGTTCCTTCTTGGGCCTCACCTCACACTGCTTGAGGCAAAAACTCTGGGCATAGGGAAAGCTCTAAAAAGCTCTCCAGGTGATGGTGACACATGCTCAGGCTTGAGGACCACTGAGCTTGAGAGGGCCAGGGTAGCTCCTTTAGAGAGATCAGTGAAGATCTCTCTATGGGGTGGTATTTCAGGTGAGAGCTGGATTTTTCTTTCCCTTTTTTTTTTTTTTTGGGGGGGGGGGGAGTTGGGCCACGCTGTGGCCTGTGGGATCTTAGTTCCCTGATCAGGAATCGAACCAGTGACCCCTGCAATGGAAGCACACAGTCCTAACCACGGAACCACCAGGGAATTCCCAAGAGCTGGATTTAAAAAAAGACCCAGCCTTAGAAAGATCAGGAGGGAGAGCAATCCAGGCAGAGAAACCAAATAGTACAAATTTTAAGACAAGAACAAGCTTGTTGAGTTCAAGGAAAAGAAAAAAAAAAGGCTACTGTGGCTGAAGCAGTGCAAATAGCAGCTGGAGTGGAACACTGGATCTGCAAAATAAGGAGGAAAATCTCTTTTCTGGCCTTAGAGGTCATGGTGGGGACTCTGGGTTTGATTCTCAAAGGCGTAAGATGCCATGAAGGGTTTTGAGGAGGAGAATAGCATGGGCTAAAAATACTAGACAAAGAACTTAATGCATATAATATATATGAAAAGCATATTTCGTATATATGTATACACACGCACATATATTGCATATATAAAGCATGCCGGAAGCATAACAGCTCTTTCGATGTTTATATATATTATATGTATAATACATATATGTACATACATAAACAAGGGTGAATCAAAAATGATCCACACTCTGGTTATACTAAAACTTCTGTAAATTCTACAGCCAGAGTGTGGATCATTTTTGACTCACCCTCGTATATAAATTCTTAAGCTTCTTTTGTCCGAATAAGTATTTTGTTTTTCCAAGAAATAAAACAAATTGATTTATTAGTTTGAGATAATCAAGGTAGAAATGGTATGGAGCTACAACTTTCCCTGCCATGAGCAGTTAACCTGCTTTGGAACAATTGATTTTCAGTGAAAACTCTTCCTGGGTCAGGTCCTGATTCCTTAGTTGTTGCAGGCTTTCATAAATACTGCCTGCCAAAAGCTTCTTACTAAACTGACAGCGGAATGTAAAGTTGTCATTGGATAAGGAGGAAGGAATGATGCCAAGCTGAGGAAGAATGAAAATGAGAAATCTTTTGCTTCCATCCACGTGACATTATTTGGTCGCCATAACGACTACTGGGTCTTGGCATTTGGGGGAGGGAGGTGGAAAGAGGGCCAGTAAGGTCCCATTTAGGAGACAAAATGCTTCCCTGATTAACAAATATCAAAACCAGCTGTTTAGGACTTCCTAGGTGGCACAGTGGGTAAGAATCCGCCAGCCAATGCAGGGGACACGGGTTCGATCCCTGCCCCAGGAAGATACCACATGCCATGGAGCAACTAAGCCCGTGCACCACAACTATTGAGCCTGCGCTCTAGAGCCCGTGAGACACAACAATTGAGCCCATGTGCCGCAACTACTGAAGCCCATGCACCTGGAGCCCGTGCTTTGCAACAAGAGAGGCCACCTCAATGAGAAGCCCGTGCAGCACAAGGAAGAGTAGCCTCCACTCGCCGCAACTAGAGAAAGCCCGTGTGCAGCAACGAAGACCCAACACAGCCAATAAAATAAATAAATAAATAAAAATAAATTTATAAAAAAAAAAAAACAAAAAACCAGCTGTTTATTACCACTGCACTAGGGAAACTTTTTAAAATCACAAAACCGTCAATAGGCCTAGCCGTATATGAATGTAAAAATAACTAAATGTGTATTTTAGTTTTTGGTAAGAGCAGATTTATAACATTCAATGCCCTTACCTTCCTATGCTATCTGTAATTACTTTTCATTAAAGTAGTTGCTATTCTTCAAAAATATGGCATCTCTCACACCATAGAGGACAGAAGCATGGACAATTTATGAATCTAGAAATTCTAACTTTATCTGATAGTTGTGCTAATGAATAATTTACATACTAATGCTAATTAAATGAATTAATACTTTTTCTCATGTGGCAAGATTATTATTAAAATAGTTCATCCTTAAGGATATTGGCCCATTTCTTTGTAGTTCTAACCACAAGTGGGTTTGAGAGGCCGTCAATTTGTACCTCTTGTCTAAATCTGCTATCCATTAAAAATAAATTCCAGCCTACACTGTTTTTTCCTCTACACATTTGCATATAAATTAGAGCTCTCTCTGGGTAGTAGAAAATTTCTTTCTTTTTATTCTAATTTACTGGCCCGTTAATAGGTTTCTGCATATTTGTTTTTCGATTCACAGCTCCACTCATTAAAAATAAAATCCTTTGAATGTTATTTGGTTAGAGATAACTTGAGAGAAATTTGCAGAAACAGTTTAAGTTTTTAAAAGATCATTTACTTTGGGGCTTCCCTGGTGGTGCAGTGGTTAAGAATCTACCTGCCAATGCAGGGCACACAGGTTTGAGCCCTGGTCCGGGAAGATTCCACATGCTGTGGAGCAACTAAGCCCGTGTGCCGCAACTACTGAGCCTGTGCTCTAGAGCCCTCGAGCCACAACTACTGAGCCCACGAAATGCAACTACTGAAGCCCGCGCACCTAGAGCCTGTGCTCTGCAACAAGAGAAGCCACCACAATAAGAAGCCTGCGCACTGCAATGAAGAGCAGCCCCCGCTCGCCACAATTATAGAAAGCCCGCACGCAGCAATTAAGACCCAATGCAGCCAAAAAATGAAGATAAATAAATAAAAAATAAATAAATAGGTAAAGCAATTCTTAAAAAAAAGATCATTTACTTTGATTGGAAGAAACACATGCAGGAATTTCACAATATCGTGGGGTTTTTTTTAATCAAAATTCAAGAGTGAGAATGAAAACCTACCTAGTGGCATGCAAATGATTCAATTATTACCATTACCTACTTTTTCTTTAGGACTCCATTAATTTCATTAGTATTTCACAAATATCTCATAAAGTCATCCTAAAAAGAGTTTGGTGCATTAAGTCCCATCCATCTATCAACTCTTATTTTATAATGAATAAATGATTTCTTGATTATCTACTATGGTAAAACAACAACACTAACCCCTGACTCTGAACTATTTACAATCAAATTAGGAAGATAAGGTAATTACTAAAAAGATAACACCACCACCAAGGGGCCTGCGCCAAATATCCAGTAAAAGCAAGATCTCTCAGCTGCTGTTGATTTCTGAGCATGACTGACCGCTGGAATCAACTGGAGAGTTTCTAGAAATACAGATTCCCAAGTAATGCCCGAAGTCGCCTCCTCCCTGAATCTACTAAATCAGACTCTGGGGGAAAACCCAGGACACCATATTTTTAAAGAGCTACCAGATCACCATGAGACAGCCAGACCTGCCCCAGTCCCGGAAGCCACTGCCCTGGAATTTCAAAGGAGGCAGAATCTCACTTTCAAAACAAATGGTCAAGCAGGTCTTTATAGGTGAGGCTGAATCAAGGAGGGCCTGGAAAAACATGGCAAAGCAGAGTGTAAGGAGGGAGACAGTCCAGGTGGTGTGACCTGTCTGAGCAAAGCAACGATGGGATGGGCACGCGGGAGTTTGTAAATCCTTCATGGGCAGATATTGTGTGAGAGGCTAGAAAATATTTTAGAAATACTAAACCCTGTTTTCTCTACCCTACAAGAATTTTCACTTTATATCTTGACTCTCCTCCAAATGTAATTATTATATCACTGGTTGCCAAGCCCAACTCACATTAAAAAAGAAATCCATGCACTTCCCTCAGTTAAAACATTTTGAGCACATGTTTAATACACATATAATCATTTATTATATATTACATACATGTGACAGTATACTATATTATACATGTATGTTGCATGAGCTGGATTAAAAATAGAATTTTTAAATGGTTTGATAAAGACTGAAGTAAATATCTTACTAGTTGTAAATTTAATTTCATATAGTTGTGGCAACACACCTTTTTCGTTCCAACTAAAAATTACTATTAACCCTTGGGGGGACCAATGCAATTGAAAAGGCTTTATTACTTTTATGATTGAATAGGCTTTATTATTTTTTACATGCAAGTTGAACAGTGATTCACAGACTTCTAATGATGGATAAAAGCACTGCTTCCTTATCCCTCAGAGTAGAAAATACTTCTTTAGATTAGAAAAAGGGAGAAATTAAAGTGGAACCAATGAGAGATAGGACTTCAGGGATCCCTGGGAGAAAGCCCACGCTCTGTTCCACGGGTAGATTTGTGGGATCCTGGGGTTTACGAAACATGATTTTCACCTTAGGTTTAGATTTCAAAACAGGCACCCCAACTAAGATGTGAATCCACTGTATTGAGATACCCGAACATTTAAGAAAATTCATGAAACTTTTTAAAAAGATGAACTGGAACTTAATGCTTAATCCTTTCCTATATACCACACCGAATTCCAGGATTTGGAAAGCATGCACTTCAAGAGGTGTTCAAAACATACTTGTCGAATGTCGCCAATTAAACCATGTCTAATTTGAGTCATTTAGCCCAGTATTCAGAAAATCTGCAGCATAGAAAATCCACACTAAAAATAATTTGTGCAGAAAAGATGAAGCACTGAACAAAAAGGGCTACTAATTTACATTGGCTTGGGTTTGGTGTTTTTTAATTTACAATAAAAGTGGAAGGTAATTGGTGTTAGACTGAGGTCTTTGGACTTTTTTGCTATAAAAATAAAGAACGATTACTCAAGCTCGGCCAATTAAAAGCGTGAACATGTGATGCACCTTCAGTACACAGGTCTGGTAGGAAACTTGGGAAATTGCTAATCACCTTGCAATGCGATATTCCTTACTAATCTATCCCAGCTGTGCCTTTGACCATGTAGCTAAATCGCCTGTGGACATGTGTAATCACAAGATCCACCTGGGAAGATTACAGGTTAACCGTGTTCTGTCCCCTGCATGGTCAGCTACTCAAATGCAGGAGGAGGTGGTTGAAGAATGGAAAGCATTCTACCCAAGAAAAACAAAAGGATATAAACATGAACTCCTTTGGACAAATGTATCCTATATCGCCAGGACAAACTGTGAGACAGAGAGACATTTTTTGAATATCTTGCATCATTGTTAGAAGATAATTGGAATGACCTAGCCACAATGATGTTTTGTAACTGTTGCTACCAAGAAGCGACCAGGATGTCCAATAATACCTTCTTAAAGCACATCAGAGAGGGAAGATAAACGCCATCTGGCCTGTTTTCTAAAACAGGTGGTCATCACAGTTGATGTTCTGGAACAAGGTGGGGGCTGTGTTTAGTGGTCTCTAAAGATGTCAGACTCCAGCACTTAACTCATGAAAAGGTCTTTTTTCTGTTGCTGCTAAAGTTTGTTTTGTTTAAACATGGTAATACCGTTACTGTATTTCTAAGCACAAAGTACTTAATGCTCACTAAAAAAAAAAAAAAAATAGATAACAAAGTAAAGTATACAGAAATGAATAAAAATTACCCATAATCTCAACATTTAGGAAAATAACTCTTCATAGCCTGTTTTATATGTATATCCATAGGATATGTTTACCTTTCTAATTTAAATAAAAATAAAATTATAATTATTTTTTTGACTTTACTTACTACTAAATATCATGGATTTTTTTTCATGTCAATAAAATAAGTATACTAGTGATTGTTTTGGCTATATAATGGGAGAGTATGAATGGACCAGAGTGTAGTAACCAATTCATACTGATGAACATTAGATTATATTTAATATTTTGCTACATCAGGCATTCTTTTCTTTAAAAAAATCAGCTCTCCTAAGGCATAAATTACATGAGATAAAATCTACTAGTTTTAAGTACAGAATTTAAGGCGTTTTAGAAATATAAGTGAACATTCTTATATATACAAATTTGTGCATGTGGAAAATTATTTCCTTAGCTTAAATTCCTAGAAATGGAATCTCTGGCCTAAAGTAGGCATGTGTTTCAGACTTTTTTCATACAAATTGCTTAACTGCTGTCTAGAAATACTGTGCTAGGAAATACTTTCTGGTTCCTGTGTTACTCAGCCAAACACCTTTTAAAAGAAATAGTTGTTAAGGCAACTTTGGAAAGACATTCGAATGAGTCAACAAGTCCCCTCCTGCTGCAGCCCTGCCTACCTCTCTGACCCAGTCCTCTGCCTGTCCCCTTGCATCATGACACTTCTCAAACATGGAAGCTCTCTCCCACTCAGGATGTTTGCTTGACTCTTTGTACTGCCGAGCTCTCCTTTTTTGCGCTGTTCTACTCCAGCGACCAGCATGGTGGACTCGGCATCATTCAAGTCTCAGCTCCCCAGAGAGCTTTTCTGTCATCAGCTCACCTAAATTCGAGACCCACCCATTATCCACTATCCATGCACCATGTCTGTTTCCTCTGAGGTGCTTACACAACTTACAAAGTCATTTGTTTATTTACCCTTTCTTTTTATCTTGTCCAATCGAATGTAAGTTCTGTGAAGACAGGGAAACCAGGTGTCTTTTTCACCTCTGTAACACCAAGCACCTGCTATGCAACCTGTATAAGAAATGCTCTCTCTATATATTTGTTTAAAAAAATTAAAGAACTAAAGATATTTACTAGTATGGTCCCTGTATATGTGAAATCAGCTAAAAATTTTTTGATTAATTTAAATGAAATCATATTTTTTTGTTTGTTCTTATTTATTTAAGTGTCTCAAATCCATAAGTGTCGAACATTACCCATACAAGAACATCTTGGGCACTGATGGATGACAAAAGGAGACTATTCATTTCTGAGAAATAAAAGAGAGAGGATAGGATCAAGATGGCGGAGTAGGAGGACGTGCGCTCACTCCCTCTTGCAGGAGGACCGGAATTACAACTGCTGAACAATCACTGACAGAAAGACATTGGAGCTCACCAAAAAAGACACCCCACAACCAGAGACAAAGGAGAAGCTGCAATGAGATGACAAGAGGGGCGCAATCGCGTTAAAATCAAATCCCACAAACGCTGGGTGGGTGACTCAAACTGGAGAGCAGTTACACTGCAGAAGTCCACCAACTAAAGTGAGGGTTCTGAGCCCCATGTCAGGTTTCCCAACTTGGGAGTCCAGCAACGGGAGGAGGAATCCCCAGAGAATCAGACTTTGAAAACCAGTGGGATTTGATTGCAAGACCTCCACAGGACTGGGGGAAACAGAGACTCCACTCCTGGAGGGCACACAAAAAAGTGTGCTCACCAGGACACAGGGGGAAGGAGCAGTGACCCCACAGGAGACTGAACCAGACCTACCTGCTGGTGTTGGGGGGTTGCCTGAGGAGGTGGGGGGCAGCTGTGGCTCAATGAGGAGACAAAGGCACTGGTGGCAGGGGTTCTGGGAAGTGCTCATTGGTGTGAGCCCTCTCAGAGTCCACCATTAGCCCCACCAAAGAGCCTGTAAGCTCCAGTGCTAGGTAGCCTCAGGCCTAACAACTAACAGGGTGAGAACACAGCTCCACCCATTGGCAGACAAGCAGATTAAAGTTTTACTGAGCTCCACCCACCAAATCCGATTAAAGTCTTACTGAGCTCCGCCCACCCAGCCCTACCCACCATCAGTCCCTCCCATCAGGAAGCACACAGGAACCTCCTAGATAGCTTCCTCCACAAGAGGGCAGACAGCAGTATCAAGCAGTATCAGCAGTATTTCATCTTGTGGAACTGAAAACCACAGTCACAGAAAGATAGAAAATATGAAAATGCAGAGGACTTTGTACCAGATGAAGGGACAGGATAAAAACCCAGAAAAACAACTAAATGAAGAGGAGATAGGCACCTTTCCAGAAAAAGAATTCAGAATAATGATGCTGAAGATGATCCAGGACGTTGAAAAAAGACTGGATGCAAAGATCAAAAAGTTTACCAAAGACCTAGAAAAATTAAAGAGCAAAGAAACAGAGATATGCAACACAATAACTGAAATGAACAATACACTAGAAGGAACCAATAGCAGATTAACTGAGGCAGAAGGGCGAATAAGTGACCTGGAAGACAGAATGGTGATAATCACTGATGCGGAAAAGAAGAAAGAAAGAAGAATGAAAAGAATTGAAGACAGCCTAAGAGACCTCTGGGACAACATTAAACACACCAACATTCGCATTATAGGGGTCCCAGAAGGAGAAGAGAGAGAGAAAGGACCCGAGAAAATACTGGAAGAGATTATAGTTGAAAATTTCCCTAATATGGGAAAGGACATAGCTACCCAAGTTCAGGATGCGCAGAGAATCCCAGGCAGGATAAACCCAAGGAGAAACATGCCAAGACATATAGTGGTCAAACTGACAAAAATTAAAGTCAGAGAAAAGTTATTAAAAGCAACAAGGGAAAAACAACAAATAACATGCAAGCGAACTCCTATAAGGGTAACAGCTGATTTCTCAGCAGAAACTCTGCAAGCCAGAAGGGAGTGGCATGATATATTTTAAGTGATGAAAGGAAGAAACTACAACCAAAAATACTCTACCTAGCAAGGATCTCATTCAGATTCAATGGAGAAATCAAAAGCTTAACAGACAAGCAACAACTAAGAGAATTCAGCACCACCAAACCAGCCCTCCAACAAATGCTAAAGGAACTTCTCTAAGTGGGAAACATAAGAGAAGAAAAGGACTTACAAAAACAAAAACAAAACAATTCAGAAAATGGTAATAGGAACATACATATCAATAATTACCTTGAATGTAAATGGACTAAATGCACAAACCAAAAGACACAGACTGGCTGAATGGATACAAAAACAAGACCCATATCTATGCTGTCTCCAAGAGACCCCCTTCAGACCTAGGGACACATACAGATGGAAAGTGAGGGGATGGAAAAAGATATTCCATGCAAATGGAAATCAAAAGAAAGCTGGAGTAGCAATACTCATATCACATAAAATAGACTTTAAAATAAAAAATGTTATAAGAGATAAGAAAGAACACTACATAAAGATCGAGGGATCAATCCAAGAAGAAGAGATAACAATTATAAATATATATGTACCCAATATAGGTGCAGCTCAATACATAAGGCAAATGCTAACAACTATGAAAGAGGAAATAGACAGAAACACAATAATAGTGGGGGACTTTAACACCCCACTTACACCAATGGACAGATCATCCACACAGAAAATTAATAAGGAAACACAAGCTTTAAATGACACAATAAATCAGCTTGATTTAATAGATATCTACAGGACATTACATCCAAAATCAGCAGATTACAAGCTCTTCTCAAGTGCACATGGAACATTCTCTAGGATAGATCACATTTTGGGTCATAAATCAAGCCTTGGTAAATTCAAGAAAATGGAAATGGTATCAAACATCTTTTCTGACCACAGTGCTATGAGATTAGAAATCAATTACTGGAAAAAAACTGTAAAAAACACAAACACATGGAGGCTAAACAATGTGCTACTAAATAACCAAGAGATCACTGAAGAAATCAAAGAGGAAAATGAAAAAATACCTAGAGACAAATGACAATGCAAACACAACGATCCAAAACCAATGGGATGCAGCAAAGGCAGTTCTAAGAGGGAGGTTTATAGCAATACAATCCCACCTCAAGAAACAAGATAAATCCTAAATAAACAATCTAATCTTACACCTAAAGAAACTAGAGAAAGAAGAGCAAACAAAACCCAAAGTTAGTAGACAAACTGGGACATTTGTAGAGACGTGGATGGACCTAGAGACTGTCATACAGAGTGAAATGAGTCAGAAAGAGAAAAACAAATATCGTATATTAACATATATGTGGACTATAGAAAAATGGTACAAATCAACTGGTATGCAAGGCAGAAATAGGGACACATATGTAGAGAACAAACATATGGACACCAAGTGGGGAAAGCAGGGAGGGTTGGGGGGGAATGAATTGGGAGATTGGGATACGAAATTGTACACTCTAAATATATGCTGTTTACTGTCTGTTAAAATAAAACAAAAAAAAAAAGAAATAAAAGAGGGAAACTTGTTAATAAAAAAAAATGGAGACAATTTCTAACCAAACTTTCTTTACTTCTCACTTTCTCTTCAAGTGATGCCCATCCTGGGTTCCTGATCTAAGACTTTACAGAGACTGTTTTGTCATGTTCTCTGATGATTCCCCTGTTGCTAAAGCCACTGGACCTTCTCCACACTTCAGCAGTAATTGACACAGTGGGCCCACTCCATCCTTCCTAAACCTCCTTTCTTTACTTCTATTTTCTTGTCACCTCTCTGGTGCTTCTTCCTCTACCTGAGCTCCAAATACAGCAGTGCCCCAAGAGTTCACCATCACCCCTCTTCTTCAGTTTTCTGGCCAGAAATATCTCATCCAATGCATATCCCTAAAAACTATCTATAGGATAAGACTTTCAAATATTGATCTCTTGCCCAAGTCACTCCTCTGAACTCCAAATACATCCATATATCCAACTGCCTATTTGACATCCAATGACCATCTGACACTTGGTGTTTTCAGCCCTCACTGCATCCCACTTGATGTGTACTCTCAAGGTGGTTTCCTCCCCAGACTTTATCATCTTATTCAGTGAAATTTCCATTCACATACCAGGTCGAGCTTTACATCTGAATCATTCCTGATTCCTTTCTATCATTCACCTCAAAGATCTCCAAATATATATTCAAAATCCTTCTGCTTCTCTCCATCTCTTCTGCTTTCCTGTAATTCAAACCACCATCATCTCTCACATGGCTTAGAGTGATAATCTAATTCTCAATGCTTTCCTTCTTGCCCACCTACAGTGCATTTTTCCACAGAGAAATCAAAGGCATCTTTGAACAATGCAACTGAGATCACGCCACCCCCCTACTAAGGGGTAGAAGCATCCCTAATTCTTTGGAAAATATCCACACTTTTTTACAGGCAGGGACAAGATAACTGCAGTAGGTGTTTCTATTCAAAAAGTGGAGGAATGAAGGACACAGAACAGTTACCTGTCCCCGATGATTCTAAAATCCAGATGATCACATGCTGTGAGGGCTCCCCACTCATAGGAGGGGGTGCCCTGGATTAAGGCCCATTTACGCTCCCCAGGGGTGGTTCCCTGATGCACTGTTCTCATCTGCCTTTGGCAAGTTGTTCTCTTCTAAACTCTCATAGATCACTCCTGGTTCCTGCCACAGCATTTGAAACATCTTACTGTGAAATATTTTCATATGTGAACCTGCACTGTGAGCAGGTCCATCCTTGTATTCCCCACCCAGCACGGAATATAAAGACTTGAGCAGATACCCAATATCTATTTGTTGCATTACTATTTTTATAAAGAGACCAGAAATTTCCAAAACGAGCTACTTGGAAAACCAATGCCAGGCCATAAGTTAGCATTTAGAAGAGAAAAGAGAAAAACATCAGTCTCAAGCTTTCATAAATAAATCAAGAAAACTTGGCTCTATCCACAAAATTCTTAAACTACTGTATCAGAACCCTGACTCCTTTAATTCAGTACCAGAGAGGAGCTCTCTGAGGAGTGGGTATTTGTCTTACAATTAAGAGACTGAAACATTGCTCTTTCCTCTTGGCCAATGTATATATACACCACTTGATGATGTTCAGATTGTAGAGGTCATATACAACAGACCCCTGCAATCCTTCTCTGTTTACTGTGAAGTGTTCTCCTGATACCTCTGTGTGGTTAATAAATAATAACAATTATGAGATCTACAACCATCATCATCTGTGTAGATTTCCCGCATGCTCTGGACAAAGTGTCTGTGTCCCCTTCCCCAAATTCATATCTTTAAGGCTGTCTTAGTCCTTTCAGGCTGCTATAACAAAAGCCACAGACCAAGCCGCTTATAAACAACAGAAATGTATTGCTCACGGTTCTGGAGGCTGAAGTGCAAGATTAAGGCACACGCATGGTCCACTCTCTGGCGAGGGCCCTCTTCCTGGTTCACAGCTGGCACCTTCAGCGGGTGGGAGGGGCTGGGCAGCTCTGCAGGATCTCTCTTATAAGAGCACTAATCCTATTCATCTGGGCTCCCGCTCTCAAGACCTAATCACTTCTGAAAGATCCCACCCACTAACACCATCACCTTTGAGGGTTAGGATTTCAACACATGGATTTTAGAGGGACACAAATATTCAGAACATAGAAAAGCCTTGATCCCCAGTCTGATGGTGTCTGAACAGGCAGCCTTTGGGAGGTAATTAGAGTTAGATGAGGTCATTTCAGAACAGTTGATGTTCTGAAATGAGGTGGGGGCTGTATTCAGTGGTCCCTAAAGATGTCCTTAAACTCCCGCACTTAACTCACGAAGGTCTTTTTCTGTTGCTGCTAACGTTTGTTTTGTTGAAACATGGTAATACCTTTAGTGTGTTTCTAAGCACAAAGTACCTCATGCTCATTAACGAAAAAAAGATCAGATAACAAAGGAAAGCATAAAGAAATGAGTAAAAATTACCCATAATCTCAACACTCAGGAAAAATAACTATTCATAATCTGTTTTATATGTATATACACAGGATATGTTTATTTTTCTCATTTAAATAAAAATAAAATTATACTTATCTTTTTTGACTTTACTTACTACTAAATATCATGGATCTTTTTCATGTCAATAAAATAAGTATACCAGGGACTGTTGTGGCTGTATAATGGGAGAGTATGAGTGCACCAGTGTCGTGTGTGCCTGTGTGTGTGTGTGTGTGTGTGTGTCCCCTGTGGGTATGTGTGTGTGTTCATGTACCTGTACGTATGTCCCCCATGGGTGTGTGTATGTTTTCTCTGTGCGTGTGTGCATCTGTGTTGAGGGCATGCTTGTGCCCACGGGTGGGGGTGTGTGTATGTGTGTGCACCTGTGTGTGTGCTTTGGTCACAGACTGGAAGCCACCTTCACCGTGTAATTACACTGTCAGATGCAACGGCATCTGACGAGTTTGACCTCATGATGGGATTACCGCCCTTGTAAGAAGAGACACCAGAGAGCTTGTTTCCTCTGTCTCCCTGCACCACGCCCTCCATGTGCACATACCTAGGAAAGACTATGTGAACACACAATGGGAAGCTGGGCGTCTACAACTCAAGAAGAAAGCCCTGACCAGAATCTGACCACGCTGGCACTCTGCTCGTAGACTTCTAGTCCCCGGAACTGTTGTTTAAGCCACCCAGTCTACGGCATGTTGTTACATCAGCCCAAAATGACAAATACACCGTGCATTATTTTATTTGATCTTGAGTTAGCTATATAAATAGGTATGATTATTGGCATCTCAGATAGATATGATAAATTAAGGATCAAAAAGATTAAGAAGCTACCCAAGTTCACTCTAAGCCAAAGTTTCTCAATCTCAGCACTACGGATACTTGGGGAAGGATATACATCCTTGTTGTGTGTGTTGGGGGGGGGCGGGGGGGGTTCTGTCCTGTGCATTGTAGGACGGTTAGCAGCATCCACGGTCTCTAACAAATTGCGACAAACAAAAATGTCTCCACACATTGCCATGTGTTTCCAGGTGGGGAAAAACATACTATATTGACAACCACTGATCAAGACCCTTTAGTGTCCTGGTACCACTCACACTGGGATGTGTTCTTGGCACTAACTCATGCGAGCAGTCACCACTGCAATGGAAGGTGCAACTGCAGAACGATGTTCTTTGTGATTCAACTGTTTCCAGTCTGACTCAGCAAATCCATGGGCAGCCTCATCCTTGCTGACCACAAACTTCCAAACTCAAAGAAATCCACATGTTGCAGTGGGCCCTGTCACTAGTGCCCTTAAGCAAAAGAAAATTTAGACTGGTGGCATTTTGTGACAGCCTTTAGAACGTCTGGTTTCATATAGTCTGAAAACTGATTGGGTCACAGTGGACTCAAAGTCAGCAAATAATTATGTGGTTACTGTTGCTACTCCTGAAAAACATGACAGCTTCCATTACACAGATTATCTCTGACTGTTTAAGAACTACGTATAGTAGGCATTGTAGCTATTTTTGTCAGTTTCACATTCAGAAAAAGTCAAATATAGAGCCCAGATTTGTAGCTGGACGTTACAGATTTCCCTAAAATTATAAAACTCTCTCCATTAGCAAATGCTTTTCTTCTTGATGGAGGCAAGACTTTACAGATTTGATCAGGTTAGGTGAGGTCAGGCCTTTGACACCATGTATTCTTGGATACGTTTCACTAATCTATTGGTAGTGCTCTTATGGGGACCTCCACAAATCCTTGGAAGATGGAATGTGTCAACCGAAGATTTAAATACACCTGAAAAACTGCAGTTTCATTTCACGTGCTCTCCAATATACATCAGAAGAGCAACTTCTGAATTGAAGACCAGTACCAAGTTCCTGAAAGTATTTCAGTCTTCCATCTCCCCTCTGACTGTCGTCAGCTGAAGTTATCAGGACTTGCTCCCTCTGACTGCAAATCAACAACGCCCAGTTTTGTTCTCAGCAGCCACAGAGAAGAGGAAAATCTTGGATCAGATACAGAGATAAAAGATTACCTTCCTCCCAAACATTTCACAGTTGGTAACAGTAAACCAAACATTGAACCAAACCTTGGTAATGACCCTTCTGAAAATATGCACCTGCTTTATGGGGCATGGGGTTTGTTGGTCTTTACAAAAAATGTCTTTATAAGCTTTAGAGGGTGAATATATTCCACTTTTCCTTTCATTAAAAAAAAAAACAATGACAACAACAATGGAAGGCAACGAATGCTGCTTACAAAACAAACAAGCAAAAAACCTGCAAAAACTAACCAAGGTAAAACTTGAAACTTCCCTTTCACAACCCAGCTTCAATTACCCAACTCAGAGGAAACTACTGTTAAAGTTTGCTGTATTCAGATTTTTTAAAAACTGGAAATAGCATATTTGTGTACAGATATGCACTCTTATAACCCAGATAATTTACTAACCTATTGCCGTTCATCTTGATGCTTTCATGAAACTATAAAACACAGAAATATTCTTATAGCTCTAATCTCATTATTTTATTGAATGGGTATGCTGTAATTTTTTTAAAAATTACTCTCCTGATAGACATATAGGTACTTTATAAATCCTGCTGTCTCTACCTGCAGGTATATACAGTTCTGGCCATTTCTCTCCACCTCCAGCTCTTCTGTGCTGGTCTAAGCTGCCTCTCTGTCTCTGCTGGAGGTTTACAATGGCCCCTCACTGGCCTCTCAGCGTGGCCCCTGCCTCCACGCAGTTAAGTCCCCACTCAACAGCCACCGTGATCTGAGTAAGACACATCACTCCTCCGCTCAGAACCATCCCATCTTTTCCTTTGTCATTCAAGTAAAAGCCAAGGTCATCCCAATGGCCAACCAGTCCCTGTGCTCTGTGTTCCCGTTGCCACGCCTGGCACGTCTCTGACCTCACTCACCTCTGTTCCAGCCACCCAGGCCCCCCCACTGTTCCTTGAACAGGCCAGGCACTGTCCTCCCTTAGGGACCTTGCACTTGCTGTTTCCTCTGCCTCAGTCACTCAGCCCCTAGATGTCCACCTGAACCCCTTCCTCACCTCCTTCTGGTCTTTACTCAAATCTCGATCCTCAGGAAGGCCTTTCTTGCAAACACATTTGAAATCACACATATACGCCCTGCAAATCCCCCGTCCCCTTCTCATAATTTAATGCTGCTTATTTTAATTACGTGTTCTGTTTATTCTCTCTCCCAACAAGAACATAAGCTCTATGAGGAAAAGAAAAACATCTAAATATGTGTTACCACTGATTCCTGAATGTCCTGAATGCAGTGAATACTCAAAAAATACGTATGGAATGAACAAATGAGTTATAAATAATGGTGAGGTGGATGTCCTAATGGTCTACTTTGCTATATTTGGGGGAAAAAAAATCTGTAGAATAGATTCTTAGAAAAGGAATTACCAGTTCAAAGGGTAGACAGATATATGTTTACAGAATATAAAGTCTCCAAGGAATCAGTATTGGAGAGATCTAAAATATTTAAAAACAAAATGAACAGGGGAAACGTCTTTGGTCTCGGGAAATGTCTGCAATGGGTGTTGGGGCGGGGCCCACGCTGCCCCTGGCAATCACATCAGATGATGCAGTAGAACTCCTTGCCAAGGTGTGGACACGGTGAGGTTAACACCTGGGGTTATTCCTGGTGTCTGGCTTCTCTGGATTCATCCAGCATCAGGTGACTCGGCCAAAAAATCAAATGGCAAAAAAAAAAAGGGCAGCAATGAAGGAAGCAAAGGTCGGGGTGGTCCTGAGGCCAGTGCTGTCCCGGCCCCCAGGGGCGCTGTGATCGTGGACCCTTAAGCACCCAGGGAGGTTCCACCAGGAAGCCCTCCTGGCTGCGGGGAAGGCCATGCTCATCAGCGACTGTCTACACACCCGTCCTGTCAAGCCAGGAAAAAGCACCCCACCCATCACACCATCCATTTCAGACGAGATCGGGCGCGTCCAGGGTGGCATGGCCGTAGACTCACCATCCATTGCAAACTAGACTGGGTGTCAGCTCCAGGGCCGCACAAATAAAGATCACCAGGAGGAGCTCAACTCCAAGGCGACTCCAACGTCAGACTCGTTACACGCTGCTGCGTCTGACAGTGTAATTACACGGTGAAGGTGGCTTCCGGTCTGTGACCAAAGCACACACTCGCGTGCATACACATACACACACCCCCACCCGTGGGCACAAGCAGGCCCTCAACACAGATGCACACACGCACAGAGAAAACACACACACACACACACACACACACACACACACCCACAGGGGACACACACACGCACACACGCATACAGGCACACACACAGACGCATACAGGCACACACTATGCTCTTCTGATTTTGCTAGGCAGCCCGTCAATTTGTTTCTCTCAAAAGGCCTTTTCTAGTGAATACCTGAAGAAAGCTATAATAATAACTCCCGGCAACGTGATCAGAGCAGGTGGGTTTCTTATGATGAGCTCTCTTCTCTGAGAATTAATTCCTGGTGAAAACATTGATACACTTCTTACTGTTTTCCTATGGGCAATTTTCCCAATGTGATATGTGCCATTTATGCTATTTGAATTATTGAATGCACCCACTGGTGATCTAGAACTCATTCTTGTGATGTCAGCAAGAGGTGAGAAGCAACGAACAGGCCCAAACCAGCTTAAGATGCGGATTACGGAAGATACAGTCTAGGAGAGCTTTCTCCATGCAATGGACGTGTTGTCCAAATACATGTCAGACACTCCTCTAGGACCAGGTTACCAAGTGGGCTTCGGAATTCGACCCAATTGGGCTACCCGCTGCTTGTGGCAATTTACTTCAGCTCTTTCTGACACAGTTTTTTCATCTCTAAAATGTTCTCACCTTTAAACATCTACCTTCCACACAGTTCTTGGAAGGATTATTCCAATTATAATTAACGCTCATTTACTGGACGCACATCCGTTGGTCACTGTGCTGAGTGTTTTGGAGGCTTTGTCCTTCTGTATTCTCACGACAGTCCCCTTGGCAGATACTATGACCCTTCCCACTTTACATAAAACGTAAAATGCAGAAAGAAAGATACATTGCCTAGACTCACACCGGCAGTAGGCGTTGGGGCTTGGAATGCAACTCCAGACCTTAAGTTCCTCATTCTGCTCAGTAATTAAGACAGTGTCCATATTTAATAAATAATAGCTATTATTATTACTACTACCCAGAGTTCATTTTCTCTGTCTACCTCACAGGGTTGTTCTGCATAACTGCAATAAGCTCCTCTTATTTTTAATGAAATCTGGGTTCATTAGGATCTTTCTTGCCAGTCAGTACATTTGAATTTTTGAAAACGACTCACTGAAAACATTGCAAAGCAGGGTATTTGCTCGAGGCATTTCCATCAGACAGCAACTCTCTGCCCTGATCCTGCAGCCTGGCAAACGCATTCCGGGAAGAGGAACAGGGTAGAGGGCTCCCAGAAATGATCTTCTTACCCAGTTCTCACAGCCAGACTGGCCACCTGACTTAACCTTTCTTCAAACTCTGGAAATAATTTTATAAACCCCTTATCTTCAAGAACAGTCGATTCTGACAGAGTCTGAAAAAAGTCACACATTTTTAAAACCAAATATCCTAAGCAGACTCTCTCAGTTTGGGCTCTCTGGACCACTCTTCCTTGTGGGTGTCCTGTGCACTGGAGGAAGTTTAGCAGCATCCTTGACCTCCACCGCCTAACAGCCAGTAGCACACCCGGCCACCCCCACCCCCGCAGCTGTGACAACCAAACATGACTCCAGATAACTGTTGAATGTTCCCGGGTGGGGGAGGGCCAGGGGACACAACTGTCACTGATCCAGAGCAACGTCTTGAAATGATTATTTAGAAGGCATTCCATGAGATACGCTATACACTATCCCCATGCTGGCGGGGGTTGGGGGTGGGAGGTAGTGATTTATTGACAATGTAATATCAAGCCATGGTTTCATGTTGGACTCAGTGCCGGTACTTATCATTTTTAAACAAAATTTACACTGCAGAGCACCCTGCTGCATACTACTCTACCTGGGATCGATCCAATTTGAACCCATTTGCCACAGTTAATAGTCATAATATTAACATTTATTGAATGCTTACTACACGCCAGGTACTTCACATACACCGTCTCCATCAAGCACTGCATGAAATCTGTCGTAGCTCTCACTGTCTCCACTGCGGAGGTGAGGCGCGTCAGGCTTAGAAGGACTCGGGAACTTGCACCAGACCACACGGATGAGACAGAGCTGACCCTGGGCTTACCTCTCAAGGCTCCCTGGCCAGTGTTAACTATCACACTATACCACTTAGTCATGGCATCACTTAGCCATGACAGCCACCTCCATACTAAATACATGGGTCAAGTGTCCACAGCTGAAGCAACCTCTTTGAACATATCTATCTGATCCTTAAATGCAGAGCTACTGAGCACGTACCATTCTCCCAGGCACTGGAAGTACACAGGTGGGCAACGCAGAGAAGGTTTAACACCATCATGCAGAATTTGCTTTTTTCCATCATCTACCTTGTTTACATTGCACCCCAACTCTGTCTCAATCTTGTGAAGCTCAAATTATTCCCATACGTGCAGAGACAAGACTGTAACTTGCCAAAATACCCATCACCATTAGGATTCTGAAAATGTGCATATTATCATTTAACATGATGAGTATACAAGACACTAAGAGAATCTTGCCCAAGTCACACGATGCAAACCTTAGAAAACAGTCCTCTGTGACCTGAAGTGCAAGCTTTGAAGCAATCGGTTTGACTCTACTCCCCAAGATTTTTTCCTTCCCATCCTATCTCCAACATCAGCTTTAGATGGAAACATCACTGCACTTCTAAATGCTGACAGGTGTATGAAACGTTTTTTGCCTGAGATTCACTTGGGCACAGAAGTCTGGTGGAAACTAGAACACTGCATACATTAAAAAAAATAGGACTTCAATCTTCTGCAGGCAAAACTCCTGTGAGGTCAATGGTAGGCTGGGAACAAAGGATTAAACTGTGGATTACAAACATCAATGGCATAGAATGAGACTCAGTTCTGTACTTGCCATGTCAGTGATTAAACGGGTCTCAGTGTGTCCATTCAATGGCAAGACTTCCAAGAAAGAAGAAACAGGGAAAAGGACAGGACTTCCCTGGTGACGCAGTGGTTAAGAATCCACCTGCCAACGCAAGGCACAAGAGTTCCATCCTTTGGCCGGGAAGATCCCACCTGCCGCGGAGCAACTAAGCCTGTGCTCCACAACTACTGAGCCTGTGCTCTAGAGCCCGCCAGCTGCAACTACTGAGTCTGCGTGCCACAACTACTGAAGCCCATGCGCCTAGAGCCTGTGCTCCACAACAAGAGAAGCCACTACAATGAGAAGCCTGCACGCCACAACAAAGAGTAACCTCCACTCGCCGCAACTAGAGAAAGCCCTCGTGCAGCAAGGAACACCCAACACAGGAAAGGAAGGAAGGAAGAAGAAAGAAAGGAAAGGAAGGAAGGAAGGAAGGAAGGAAGGAAGGAAGGAAGGAAGGAAGAAAAAGAAAGAAAGAAAGAAAGAAAGAAAGAAAGAAAGAAAGAAAGAAAGAAAGAAAGAAAGAAAGAAAGAGAAAGAAAGAGAAAGAAAGAAAAGAAGAAGAGAGAGACACAGAGAGAGAGGGAGGGAGGTAGGAAGGAAGGAGGAAAGAAAGGAGGAAAGAAAGAAAGAAGAAAGAAAGAAAGAAAAAGAAAGAAAGGAAGGGAGGAAGGAAGAAAGAACGAAAGAGAAAGAAAGAAAGGAAGAAAGGCAGGAAGGTAGAAAGAAAAAAAGAAAGAAAAGGAAAGAAAGAAGGAAAAGGAGAGAAAGAGGAAGCAGGGAAGGAAGGATGGAGAGAGGAAAGTATGGGAGGGGGAAGAGAAAGAATTAGAGGCAGACACAGAGAGAGAGACAGACAGAGACAGAAGAAGAAGAAGGGGGGGAGGGGGAGAGGAAGGAGGGGGAGAGCACACTTGCTTTCCCATCCAAGTTCCCTGAGAATATGATTAACAGATTGCTAGCATACAAAAGAAGTCAGCTAAATGGCTGGAAAAAGCTTTGTCAACAGATTCAAACCTGTTTAGGGCCTCTGAGGTGGTGAAAGAGGGGAAATGATGCCCTAGCCATATTTGGAGAAAATGTGTATTTGCATATTTATTGCTGTAGGAATTAAAATTTCTTTTTATGGTATTTCCTAACATTTACAGACAGAGCAGAAGTGTGAACAGTGGGGAGCCAATTTGTTTCTCCCCCATAGGCTGCAATTCAATTTTGGGGGGGATAAAAAAGTCCAGCTTTCAAGAGCAACTAGATTAAATTCACAATTCACAATGGCTGCCCTGGGCAAGCTGGACTGTGTGCTGTCACCACTTCCTGTGCCACTTGACAAGAGCTATGTCATCACGTCACAGCGTTTTCTGAATAGCCCTGACCCCATTATAATATGTTTATTGGTCAAAAAAGTTAGAAGACTCTGCCCGTATGGTTTGCCTCTGGCAAGTTACAGTGCATGCTTGTATGTTAAAGGCTCTGAAAAGTCCTGCAATAAAGATGATACTTTGAATTTTGTTAATCAAAATTTTCCCAATCCTGTTTGAACATTTTCCTGGTGACTCATTTTATCACATCTTATGGCTGGGGTATGCTCTAGACACATGTTAGGAAATTGTGGCTTATATGGCTTGCTGTGGTTTCAGATCACAACTACTATATTCATACGAACCAAATACTCTAGACAAATAAATCGTTAAGCTGCTTTAAATGTATTATAGAGCACTTGCTGTCCTGAGTAGAAATGAGTCAGTCATGCAAATATGTTAGTTGCCAATAATAGCATCAGTAGTTACAGTTTATTGAGTATGCACTATGTGCAGGGAGTAGGCACATCAAGCATCTCATCGGATCCTAACAGTCAGAGTAAGGAATCATTATTCTTGTCCTGTTTTCTAGATGAAGAGACTAAGGCTCTGAGAAATTGAGTCACTTGCCTGCAGCCACCTAGCTAGCACGTGGCAGG
Source organism: Hippopotamus amphibius kiboko (assembly GCF_030028045.1). Lineage (NCBI taxonomy): Eukaryota > Metazoa > Chordata > Mammalia > Artiodactyla > Hippopotamidae > Hippopotamus > Hippopotamus amphibius. The sequence continues at coordinate 7,783,185 of NC_080197.1, forward strand.
TTCCAGATTTGATTTCAAGTCTCGGTTTAAGTCCTGTGTTCTCAACTATCTTGCCTCTGTCTCCTCTGCCTGGCACAGTCATTCCAAGAGAAGGCAGGAGTGGAAGGGAACTTACATTTGTTGAATGCTTGGCACACGCTCTCAGCCAGGAGGTCGGCACACGCTCTCAGCCAGAAGGTCTGCACACGCCAGTTCTCACTGGACGCATCTTTCACACCTGGAATGACAACAGAACAGGTCTGCAGGACTCCAAGAGCTCCTATACTTTCTACGGCATTATAAAATCTCAAGCCAAGTCGCTTTTGAGCAATGTGATTAAAATACAGACCCAAACTTCAACACTATAACTTTCTATTTTCATTAGGTAAAAACAAAATAGCGATTCCGTAACCACAGCCCACATCAATGTAATACACCATGGGAGTTAATAACTACATGTACCTTTGAACAACTTATTTCTAAACCTTAAGAAATTTGTTTCTAAAATTTGCATCATAAATATACTAACTGGGTCTGCAAATGCATCGGTGAGAGGAAAAGACTTTCTAAGAGTCTGCCTTTTTTCCCACTGATGAGGGTGTTAGATAGGTTTTTCAATTACCTGAAGAATAAAGTCAGATTTGGCCAACACAGCAAGCACTGCATTGAAAAAGAAAACCAATTTTACAGTAAGAAGCAAAACCTAGAGAAGGGACCCATACGAGTGAAAAGAAAGCTCTCCAGGCAAAACGGAATGAAATTTATTTTGCATTATGACTCTAGGCACCTATTAATCACTCATCATCTCGGATGCCACACAAGAGAACTATACATCATCCCCTCGGGAGATTATAATACTGAAAGATCTTCCTAGAGAACACTGCCGGTGGTCAAATAACTTTTACATTGTGGAATAAACAAATCAATTATCATCCAAGAGAAAACTCCTGTTGTTTTTGCTACTTAGGATTCCCTTCTGGCAAAAGCATATTGAGTCTGCTTTGCAGTGAGCACCTTCTGTGCTGGCAAGAGTATGAGAGAAATATCAATACCCTGCCTTCCCTGGATAAGGATGGGCCTATGACCCAACATAAGCTTATTAGATGCTTTTTCCTTTGAGCATGGACTCTTAAAGGAAATGACTCAGGAAAAAAAAAAAAAAAAAAAGAGCAAGTATGAGCTGATTAACCTCATTGGTGGCATCCTAAAGGAACAGCACACCCCTTCTGACCACGACTTCTCTGGTGCCATAAACTTTCCTAACTCCTGGTCCTTTTCAAAACCTGATTCTACAGCTTTCCCCGGGAGCCTGTTAGATTCCTTATTTTCTTTTGATGCATTATTTTTCTGCTTAAGATACACTTTCTGTTGCTGGCAACCGAAGAGCCACAACGGATATAGTCCCAGATCAGAAACTTCATAAAAGTGTAATAATGAAGTGGACAAAAGAGCAGAGACTGACATAAAACAAAGATGAGTCCACCGTCATTCTAAGAGACACCATAGCCTTCCCACAATTAAACAAGAAGGCCAGGAAATTAACTTTCAGATCAGACAAGGAGGAATTAGGTCGTGAGTTCGTTCTATCATCCCAGCTCTGGAGCCATCAGGGTCTCTCTTATCCCTCTCAGATCCCTTCACGTGCAGCCAAATTCCAGGGAGGGAGTGTGTTGAAAGAAAGAAGACGGATAAATGAAGGTAAGGAGGGACTCCGAGTCCTCACTTTCAGCATTTTCACTTTTTGATGTTTAAATAAAAGTACACGATAAAAATAATCAGAAGAGGAACATTTACAGTGACAGGAAAAAGTCTGCCTCTCTAATCAACCACCTCTTGTAATCAACCACCTCTTGTATTTTGCTACGGCTGCCCCGACAAAGTATCACAGAGCAGGTGGCTTAAACAGCAGGCATTTACTTTCCCACAGTGCTGGAGAAACTGGAAGTTTGAGGTTCAGGTTGGTTCCTTCTGAGGGTGGGGAGGGAAGGTTTTGTCCCAGGCCTCTCTCCTTGGCTGGTGGACGGTCCTCCTCTTGCCTCCACATTGTCTCCTCTCTGTATGTTTCTTTGCCCAAATTTCCTCTTCTTACAAGGACACCAGTCATATTGGATTAGGGTCCACTTGAATGACCTCATTTTGGTTTAATTATCTCTGCAAAGACCACCCATCTCCAAACACAGCTGCATGCTGAGATGCGGGGGGAGGGGGGATCAGGGCTTTGACATGTGAATTTGGGGAAGGGACACAATTCAGCCCATAACACCCCATTGCCCACCGCCGACCAGGTTCTCTAAAGGTCGCCACTACTTGGCACATTCATTTCCATGCATTCAGAACTTGTATATATGTGCCCACAAACACACATACATATGTGGTTTGGGAAAAATATACAAATAGGACCATACTATATTCATTTTATACACCTCTGCCCTTTTGCTCAAAGCTCTATTTTGGAGATTTTTTTTTCCATCTAAACACATGCAGACCCCTACTATTCTTTTTGAATGTTTAGTCTACTTTTTGACTCCACCCTTGAGATTAGAACCTTGAAAAGGCCTAGGTCTTGAGAGGTCTTGATCCAACACAATTCCTCTTTTTTTCTGTTGGAAAAGGAATGTAGCAGTGAGGATCCTTTGAATGCAAGTAACAGGAGATCACTCTAGCAGCCTAAGCAAAAGGGACTGTATTAAGCTATTGGACGCTTACTTGACTCCCTCCTCTCAGGAGGCTGGACACCTTGGAGAGGACTTCGTAGCAACTGAGGAAACTCTGAAGGATCAGGAAGCAGAACCTGCTGTTATGACCCCTGTAGAAGGTACTGTTTGATCCCAGAGCTGCTGCGGAAACAAATGAACTGAGACCTGCACTCTTCAATATAAGACAGTGACACTGCCACACGTGGCGACTGAGCACTGAAAAGTGGCTGGTCTGAAAAGAGCTGTGCTGTGAGTATACCATACACACCAGGTTTCAAAGAATTAGCACCAGAAAAATAAAACATGTCATGCATAATTTTTATAACAATGACATGCTGAAATGATATCTGGGATATAATGGGTCAAATAAAATGTATAATTAAAATTCATTAAACCTGTTTCTTTTAAAATTTTTTACTATTAGAAAATTTTAAATTATACATGTAGCTTGCATTTGTGACTTGAATTATATTCCATTCGCCCATGTGCATTAACCATTTCTTCTTTCCTGGCTGAAAAGCCATAACCCTGGTATGAATAGTCCAATTGGTCAAGCTTAGGTCACGGGCCTGGTCTCCCGGCAGCACCAATGTGGACGTGGCTTCCAAGTTTACTGGCCAGGCAGGACTGCACACACCTGGGAAAAGGAATGCCTGCAGGGAAATTGGGGTGGTCAGAAAGAAGAGACTGATGCTGGGTGGCAAAACATGCTAAATACCCGACAGGAGCGATGAATGCCTGGCACACACTCGACAATTAAAATGTACCTGTTGGAATGAATGATGAAAGGACTGAGTGAACACACATGGCACAACTGTGCTTACTCTCTCCTCTCCCTGTGACCTTCTTCATCCTGTCCCGTCTTCCATCCTGGACCCAGAAGAAGCCATGCTCCCAGTTATAAATAACTCCATACTGCTGCTTTCATAAATGACACGTGTAGTGCTCTTTACTGGAGTTGTTATTTTGTGGAGGAGTATACCAATCGCTATCATGACTCGTTCGTTTTGTTCATCAACTCTGCTTTCGCTGAGCTAGTCACAAAGGCAACTCTGAGACCTCTTCTTTATCTACACTCACGCCATAAGTGATCTCACGCAGTCTCATACCTTTAAATACCATATATCATATGATATTTAGATTTAAATACCATGTATATCAATAACTTCCAAACTCCTATGAGAGTCCAGAACGCACTCTCAAATTTTAGGCTCTGCCAAATATCCAAATTGCCTACTTGGTGTCTCTGCTTGGATGACTGAAGACATCTCAAACTCACCTTGTCCGAAACGGAAATGAAACCACTTCCTCCTGCAGACTTCCCCATCTCAGGAAATGGGAGCTCCATCCTTTCACTGGTCAGGCCAAAACCCTGGAGCTACCCGCTGCCTTCCTACCACAGTCCACACGTCATCTGCAGGAAATCCTGTTGGCTCTACATTCAGGCAGACCTAAAGTCTGACCACCTCTCACCATCGTCAATGCCCAACTTGGCCCAAGCACCCCTCATTTCTCCAGAATTGTTGGAATAGCTTCTAGTCGGTCTTTCTGCTTCAGCCTTTACCTACTAACAATGTATTTTAAGTTTCCAAAGGATTCCTTTTTTCCAAGTTTTATTAAGATATAATCGGCACATAACAGTCTATTAGTTTCGGGTGTACAACCTAATGACTTGATATACGTATATATGGCAATTTATAGTTACACATAGTTACAATGTTTTTCTTGCGGTGAGAACTATTAAGAGCTACTCTCTTAGCAATTTTCAAATATACAAAACAGCACTGTCAACTACAGTTGCCATGCTGCACAGTGCATCCCCAGAACTTATCTTATCAATGGAAGTTTGTACCTTTTCACTACCTTCATCCATTCCCCCTACCCCCAAACCCCCGCCTCTGGCAACCTCCAATCTGTTCTCTGTTTCTATGCGTTCAGTTTTCTAGATTCCACATATAAATGCAATTACACGGTATCGGTCTTTCTCTCTCTGATTTATTTCACTTAGCATGATACCCTCAAAGTCCATCCATGTTGCCACAAATGTCAGGATTTCCTACTTTTCTATATAATATATTACATGTTCTTTATTCACCCATCCATCCATGGACACAGGCTGTTTCCACATTTTAGCTACTGTAAATCATGCTGCATGACTATGAGGGTGCAGGTAGCTTTTTGAGAGTTCCTTTTAAATCATAAGTCATGTCATGTCACCTCTCCAAGGTGACATGACATTTAAAACGCTCCAAGGCACCCCATTTCATTCAAAGTAAAATCCAAAGCCCTGGCAATGGCCTTCCATGTCCTCAGTGATCCAGGACCACCTGTCCATTTGCTCTCTGCTTCCACCTCCTTCTCGCCTGCTTGCTCACGCCTCTACAGCCATCCTGGCCTCCGTGCTGCTGCTCAGCCAAGCCAGGCACACGCCCACCTCCATGTCCTGGCACCAGCTCTTCCTTCTCCCTGGAATTCTCTTCATCCAGGTGTGTATGTCTATTGAGCAACCCCTTCAAGTCACTGCTCAAATACCCTTCCTCCAGGAGGACCTCCCTAACTACGACGTTCATTTCTTTACATTTTAGAAAAATAATTATTGACATGGAGAATTTTCATGACAAATGAAAGTGGTGATCATGGAAGGAAGGGATAATGCTGTGTATTCATCAGGAATCTATCATTGGTTAAAATACGAATATATATATACATGTATGCACTGTAAAATAAAGATCCACAAGATATATATTAAAATCACAGGGGTTATTCCTTGGGGACCTCACTCCTCATCTCAGCACTTATCCTTGATTGCATCTAACCTACTTTGCTTTTCTTTTTCCTATTGCACTTCTCACTTTCAAATATACAATTTTACTTACAATAGCATACTGATTTACTTATCTATTTTATTTATTTTTGCCTGGCTAATCCTACTCCCATGTAAATTCCATAAAGAAACCTTCTCCCTATTCTAAGTGTCTAGAGAAGTACCTGGCACATAGTAAGTATTCACTATTTATTCTTTGGATGAAGGAATGAATGAATGAATGAACGACTCAGAAAGACCAAGAATCTGACATCAAGGAATTTGCAATCTAAACATCTGTCTTCTTAGAATCGATCATCTTATGAAAGCTACCTTTTGCTAATAATGTATTTCCATTCTTATCTCGGAAGATCCACAAGGAAGAAACTGGTCAAGGTCATTTGAAGGAGAGAATAAGAAAGATATATTTATTTTACCAAAAGGAGATCTGTTGGCTGTCCTCAACCCCATCTTCATTTTCAAGAGCCAAGTTAAAGTACCTGATCTTCATAGAAACTGGATAATGGACCTAGAGCGTTATCGTGACTACACTGCTACATCTCTAACATGAAGAAAATGCATTTGTGTTTTATGATGCTGAATACTCACCCATTTCATGACCTTACCATCTGTTTCCATCTGTGAAATATTTCAAACGACCAAATAACATTAAAATCACCTAAAAGAGTTTCCTTATTAGTGATAAACTTTTACAATTCAATTTAAAAAGTTTATAGCCCTTAACGCTGCAAGGACTGCCATTTTCCAAAGCACCATCCTGTTCTTTATCACGGGGAACTGACAGCAGCTCTGACCTTTTCTAACATCTCTACTGAAAGGAGAAGATGTGAAAAACAGATAATAAATAACCAAGGCTTTATTGATATTATAATCTGTAACAGTTAAAACAGGTTATGGTTATTAGACCATGGGAAATGACGCCTTATTACATAATTATCTGTTCCCTGTAGGCTGGTTTCTTTTACTGACAAAACATCTTTTACGAGTTTTAAAACTTGCAAAGCCAATAAAATTGTGCAGGAGCAAGCTGGACTGCACTCTGCTAAAAACATCCTCATCGGAACTGTCAGCCCCATTCAAATGCTAGACCTGGGAGGGCTGCTGCTGATGTTGGTGCAGAAGAGCACAGCTGGTGCTTCAGCTCCCACAGTACTTCCGGGGGTGGGGCTCCCTCTCAGGGGAAAAAAACATCTATGATGTCAAATAAGGTTCATCTTCTACACACAGTGATAAAGAGAGCACCAGCCTAAGGATGTGTGCAAGGACATCCCGCAAAATCAAGAATCATAACGAATGGAGGAAACAGAGGGTCGTTCCCCTACTTCTCCCAAGTCACAGCAGATCTAATTGGTATCAACACCACTCCTTGGTACGGATGAGCTTGGTTCTTCTTATGCATCTGAGAACTAATGCCAAGGATAAGGAAAAGGTAACAGACAACGCAACTATCCACTGCCTCTAAACATTTCCTGCTCTATCCACATTCTCTAATCCTCACACATTGCTCTCTATTCCTTACAGCACCTAAGACGTGACTCAGATGAAAGAACTATTTTGGAAAGTCTAACCATTACGCTATTAGGTTTAACTACTATATCTTGTAATAAGTATTGACACCAGGTAAAAGAAATGCTTCCTTCTTTTTTATTATTTCTCAAATTGTTTTGGACCATTTTTTCATTCCTCCAAATACATATTTAAAAGATGTGTTTTAGGTTCACTGAAAAATCCTGTTCAGTGAGATTCCAACTAAAATGTCAATTAATAAAATTAATTTCAGGGAATTAGTACCCTTACAACGTTGAGTTTTCTCATCTGCAAACATGACTTCCCTCCATTGAATTCAGGTGAATATAGCTATTAAATATCTCACTATATCTGACACTAAATCCTGTTATCTCAAATTATAACAAATAGTATTCAGAAACATGTACTATACAATGTCTATCTAATACAATGACTAATAAAGTCAATATGGGAATTGTCAAAGGAAGTTTTGCTACACACAGATCTTACTGTGCTGAGTTTCAGAGTGAGATGAGAGCTCTGAGTTGTAATAATTTACCTCCACCTTAAACAAAAGGTTATTAGACAAGATGTCTAGACTTCTTTAGCAGTAAACATATGTATAAACATAAATAAGTATAGTGCTTGGCAACTGCTACTTCAATATACAAGAAAAATGTGTGGCTAAGGGATGAAGGTTTTATTGTAATTATTTGAAAATGACTCCAGATTCTAACAAATGGCAAGACTGTGTGATAATGCGAAGTCATTCTTGTTATTTTTCTGGGAAGGTAACTGTAAATTCATTTGTTAATCTTACTGGCAGCTGAGTTTATCTTTTGGAGCAGTCAATGTTTTGCATCTGTGGTGAAGAGTTAAATTTACATATGGCATCTCCAGAAAAAGTTTATTGGAGCAAATAATCTCCAAAATAGATCTCCAATTCCAGAATCTCACAGGAGTTGAGATTTATATCTGTAGCTCTATAAGCAATGGCATTTTCATTTTACTTATTAGCCTTGTTCACCAAAAAGAATAAAAAACGAAATTTAATATTGGGATGATCTACATTTTTTAATAAACAAAAAAATCCAAAGCCATAATATCACCAAATATTAAAAAAAATGAAAAATAAAGCAATGTATGAATAAATTCACAGATATATTCATGTACTTGTATTTTTAAATTGTATTATGTAACGTCATAAAAATCAGTAATACAAACACCGAGGTTTGAAAATTAATTTTCCTTATGCTTTTCTGAATTTCACAAAAACAATGCTAGCTGTCGTATTACAAATGATGACTGACAAATTATAGATAGAAAGATACATAAATATACAGAGAGAGAGAGAGAGAGAGAAGTAAGTAATTAACAAGGTTTGGGAAACATCTTACTAAAAACTGGTTGGAGTAGTGGATCTATTTCTTTAAAAAATGCTGACGAACATAGGAACTGAAAAAAGAAAGGTCCTGCTGGAACCTTTAGTAGAAAAAGGAGTCAAGTGTAGATGCGAACAAGAGACATAAGGCACGTCACTTACAGGAACATTGCTGCAAGCATAGAAACTTTCCCCAGAATACAGAATGGTCCATGTGGTGGGTTGGAGCCGGTCTTTTCCATATATGAAGAACAGTGACTTCTGCTGATTTCTGGGTTGTACATATTTGCATCTACATTTTTGGAATACATTAATCTTTGGTCTCCTTCGGCCCCCCGCCCCCTCCTAAATTATGCATGAGGGTGCTAAGAGGACAGGGTTCTTAAAGGGTTTTTCTCCAACCAATCTGTTTACCCCACACCCCTGAGGAAGTTATCTCATCAACCTCATCCCAGGAAGGGATTTATGAGTGACTTTTTCACCCCATGAAACCAACATTTGTATTTGAAATCCTGACATTAATAAATACTTTATTTCACTCTTCCCAGATCCCTCCTTTCTCTGCTCACTAGAATTATTTAGATACATTTATTTCCTCAATTATATTGCCAGGAGTCTTTGAATGTGGTGATTACAGGTTCGTTTTTTATTTCCTCCCTCAGCATGGTCCCTTGCAGTTGTAGGGACCCAAGCGGCATTTATTAAATCAATCCCTTCTTCCCATGAGCATATTTTGCTGCAGATACTTGACCTATAATTATGAACGAGAGGTGCCCAAATTTTCCGAACTTGTTTCCATGATAACAGCATCACTCTGGTTCCCTGTGCTCAGAAGAACCGTCCCTCCACGTGGTCCAGTGGGTCTTTCCATCACGCATGAGGTCTCTGCTCCAAGTTCACCTCCTTAAAAAGGTCTTCCCAGGACTTCCCTGGCAGTCCAGTGGCTAGGGCTCCACGCTCCCAATGCAGGGGGCCTGGGTTCGATCCCAGGCAGGGGAACTAGATCTCACATGCTGCAACTGGGAGTTCACATGCCGCAACTAAAGACCCTGCGTGCCACGACTGAGACCCGGTGCAGCCAAATAAATAAAATAAATATTTTTTTTTAAAAAAAGGTCTTCCCTACCCCCCTCACCCCCTATCCAGAGATGCTCCCCCCAGCCCCGCCCCAGGCCCACTCTCTCCCTTTAAGCTATTTTACTTTCCTCCCTCTCATTTACTACTGCCTGAAATCCTGTCACTTACCTACCTGCACACTTGTTTACTGTCCTACCCCACCACTGTAAGGAAAGCTCCGGAAGGTCAGGGATGTTATGGGTTCATTCGCCTGGGGCGCGGCAGGCAAGCCCTGAACACTGGCTAAATACAGGCTGGATACTCACGTCACTGCAGGTCTTTTTGGCTGGCCTCTCTCAACAGCTTGTGAGCCTGAGAGCAACACCCCTGGCCTGCCCCTCTTCTACGTCAGCCACACACCTCGGGGCTTTACACATTTACATGCATAGTTTCAATCTTTACAACAATCCCATGAGGTACAAATTGTTAGTCACATGTCACAGACGAGGACACTTAGACCAACAGGAGAGAAGCAGCTCCTCAGGAGCAATGTCCGAATTACAAGTCCACTCATGGCTCTATATCATTCATCACACTAACAATTCTACTTTTCCTGCAAAGCTCACTCCCTCCTCTAAGAACAATTCCCAAAGAGAAATACCAAAATCATTTTGAACAAACCTACCATTGTTCAAATAAGCAGGACTGTCTATATAAGGGGTCAGTCCTGATACCAAATGAAAATACAGGGTTCCTTTTTAAAAAAATATTAAAAATTTGCAAATGGTCACAAGAGAGCATTAAACTAAGCATTCAATAGTGTACCAGGCCCTTCTGAGCCGGGGCCCTGCGTGGTAGTCCAAGTCACACTGCTAAGAAGACAGCCCTGGAGACAGGAGTATTTCCTTTCATGGTGACTAATTTGGAAGGGATGATGCTCTTATTAGTTTGGGAATCTTCATCAAAAATTAAGCAAATGACTCTTCTAGCACTCTGCACCGTGTTTCTCCTTTAGTACCATGGCCATGTTGGCAAAACTTAGCAGTAATTTCAGACACAGCCTTTTCATGGTAATTAGGTGCATTCAAATTCCATTTGGTCTCCAGTTTGTAAGAGGAAGCAGGGAAATTTGATTATGGGCTCCTCAGGCCTGAACAGGTGTCAACATAATTTTTCCAAACCAGGAGGTAAAGCTTTCTGACAAGCCGACTCTCTTGGCGCCTGTGCTAACACTCTTGGCTGCTGGAATGATCTCTGCCTGAGGACACAGAGGTGGTGGGCCCTTGGTGGTGAAATAAGGGATGTGCGCGCACGGATCTACCTCTGCACAGTGCTTCTCTCTTGCGAGCTTGAGGTGCACGGGAGTGCCGTCCTCACACCCCCTTCCCGGAATCTTCTGCCGAGTCCTCGTGCAGAGGCTCGGATGAGGTGGCTGTCGTCCAGAGGCTGTGGGCACCCACGATATCACTCCAAACTCCATCTCTAAGTCTTCAACATCTCCACCTTAATGTCCCTGGGGAATCTGAAAGCAGGAATGTGTACCCAGCTCCCTCTGAATCTCAGTACACGACAGGTTCTGGAGAGATGCTTGTGGAATAGAACTGAAACCCCAAACGCCCAGCTCACTGATTTCCCCACTCGTTCATTCAACACACCTTTGTCAGACTCCTCTGTGCCACTGCAGTGGGTTGAATAGGGCCCCCCCGCACCGCCCCCAGCCCAAAGACATGCCCTCACAACCTATGTATGGAACCGCATTTAAACAAAGGGCCTTTGAGGATGTAATTAGGTTAAAGATCTCAAGATGAGATCATCCTGGATTAGGGTGGGTGCCAAGTCCAGTGACAGGTGTCCTTATAAGAGGCAGAAAAGAAAATGATATGCAGAGATACAGGGAAGAAGGCCATGTGAAGCTGGAGGCAGAGCCTAGAGTGATGTGGCCACAAGCCACAGAGTGCCTGCCAAGAGCCACCAAAAGCTGGAAGAGGCCAGGGAAGGTTCTTTAGAGTCTTAGGATAGAACGTGACCCTGCGGACGTCTTAATTTCAGACTTCTGGCCTCCAGAACTGTGAGAGAATACATTTCTGCTGTCTTCAACCACCGAGTTTGCAGGAACGTGTCGTGACAACCCTATGAAACTAATACAGCCATGCTCTCTTAGGATGAGGCCAACAATAAAATAAATAAGCAGATAAATATACCATATAATGTCTGGTTGTACTAAGGGTTGTGAATAGGGTTGCCAAATAAAATTCAGGGCACACAGTTAAATGCGAATGTCAGACAAACAAATAATTTTTAATCAGAGTATGCCCCAAATATGATGGGATATACTTTGACTAAAAAATGATTTTTTCTTTATCTGAAATGCAAAGTTATCTTGGCATCTTGTATTTCTATTTGCTAAATCTATCAAACCTAGTTATAAAGAAAGATAGGGCAGGGGCCAGGTTCTGGGAAGGCCTGAGTGGGTGGTTATGGAAGGCCTCTCTGATGAGGGATATTTGAACAGAGAACTGGATGAAATAAAAGAATGAGTCATGCAGCCATCAGGGCAATTGTGTTCCAGGTCCAGGAAACAGGAAGGGCAAAAGCATGAGGTGGGAATATGCTGGCCATATTTAGCTTTATTCAAGGATTCTGACAGCGAGATAGCAAATCTCATTCTCTCCTGCAATCCAAAATGTTCCTAAACTTAAAAACACGAAATCTGTGTTAAAGTATTCAGCAAGCTATTGATCTCAGCTTTTAATGAGCTGGACTTAGATTATTTAGATGTCAAGCAGGTCTGGTACCCAAGTTTTATGATCCTCCTAAATAACCACAGGCAATCCAGCAAGTAATAAAATAAAGCAAGGCACCATAGAGTTGCCATAGGAGGAAATGCTGACATATAATTAAAGCAGAGCCCAATATTTATGTGCTTTTCTCTGCAACAGATTCGTTAACAATATCTTAAGCTATTTCACTGACTTTTAAATTGCTGGTGCCACTGGCATCTGTTCAGAAAGGGAGGTTTTATTTAATTTTTAAGATTTTTTTTTTCAAATTACAAAAATACATGCACATCCGCACAAATACTTGATTGGGAATGTTCACAGCAGCAGTATTCGTAACAGCCAAAAAGCGGAAACTTCAAATGTAAGGTTACTACATTTAGTAAATAAAAACACAAGATGTTTGGTTACATTCAAATTTCAGATAAACAATGAAACATTTTTTAGCATAAGTATATCCCACATTATTTGGGACAAATTAAATTGGGCATTCTGTATTTAATCTGGCAACCCTACCCAAATGTCCATTAACTGGTGAATGGATAAACAAAATGTACTAGATCCAGATAGTGGAATACCCTTTGGCCATAAAAAGGAATGAAGTACTGATTTGTGGTCCATCAATGTAGATAAACCTCAAAAACACGCTAAGTGACAGAAGCCAGACACAGAAGACCGCATACTGTATGATCTCATTTATATGAAATATCCAGAAAAGGCAAAGAGACAGAAAGTAGCTTAGTGGTTGCTTGGGGCCAAGGGTAGGAATGAGGATTAACTGTAACTGGGCCCGAGGCTTTTTGTTGGGATGATGAAATGCCTTAGAACTAGATTATGGAGATAGTTGCACACTTCAGAAAATTTACTAAACATTTTTTAATTGCACACTTCGATGGCTGAGTTTTTGGGAAATTATACCTCAGTAATGCTTACTGCAACAAGTGAAGTGGCACAGACACAGGTGAAGACATTAAATGCGTCCATCTGTCTCCTTCCTCCTTGAGGTAACCAATGTCATTACACAGTTTGGTGTCTTTCCTTCCACATATCTTTTTCTTTAGCTTATACACATAAAAATAAATATTTTTGCACATGTTATAGATACTGCTCTGCAATCTGCACTAGTCATTTACTATATCATGGACATACCTTCAGGTGAATCCACAGAGATCTACGTCCTTCTTTTAAATACTTGCATAATATTCCACATAAAGATATCTCACTATTTATTCAAACATGTTTTCATTTATTGATGAAGATTCAGATTTTCTCTTCTCTCCCCTCCCCTCCCTCCCTCTCTCCCTCTCTCTGTCCCTCCTTTTCCTTCCTTCCTCCCTCCCTCCCTTCCTTCTTTCCTCCCTCCCTTCCTCCCTTCCCTTTTGCCCTTTCAAACTCTGCTTCAATAAACATTCATGAACATATATTAAAGAGAGTCACTTAAAATTAGCACAAGGTTTCATGACGGAAGAATGTCAAGATACCAAAGCATCATTAAAGGTCAAAAATGTTACCTCACGTTGATATTGTGCTCTTAGATTAATTTAGACTTCTTATCAAATGATGAAAAGGTTAAATTATGCATCCACTATCACAAACATTTGTTCTTTGCTTTAAACACACACACATGCATTTGTAGCCTAGATACTAGATGAGGCATATTTCTCAGATATAACAGGCAGTACTGAGCTTAGATTCAAGTTCTAAAATACAATGTCAGTGGGCTATGGGATTCTAATTCTTTCAAGAGTTACATACAGAGATAAGTAGAGGATTAAAAAGTACAGAACTGTTTATCCTATCTTTGGGCACATATGTGAACACCTGGGGGAAAGCTAATGAATTATGAATGATGACAGAATTTATTATCAACTAGGCAATTTATGTGCATCATTACATCATTTAAATACATAAGAGGCACATGCTATTGTCGTATCCACTTTCCCAATTAGGGAATTGAGTCTTGTGGTGTCTTGTTCAACATCACCTAAATAACAGACTCAGGATTGGAACACAGGCTCCAAATACCAAGGTCTTAGTGACTATTCACTACTGCTCACAGAAGAAATATTTTGGATAAATATTTCTAACAATCTGCTCTGCCCATGGATGTAATGGGAATTTTGGTACCCCAAGTTAAAACAGAACATCATTCCATTATCCGCAAAGAGCAGAGCCAGTGAGAAAAACAGGCACGTACACAGAAAACCCCAGCCAGTGTGGCAAGGCAACAGGGAGTACCAGGTACTCAGAGCAGCGCTACCCTAAGCTGGATCATGAAAGGTTCTTAAGATGACTCTCGAGCTGAGTTTTCAAAGAGCCTAGCCAGGAGGAAGGAGGATGGCATTCCAGGCAGAGGAAGCCACATGAGAAAAGGCGCAGAAGCCAGAAATATGCTGAAGAGCAAGAGGAGTAACAGCTAGATGATCTTCTGGAGGGTAAACCATGAAGCAAGAAGAGGCAGGAGATTCGTGAATCACTGGGGATGCTTTCAGCTGCAAGTAAGAAAAAAATCTAAGGGGCATTCACAGTAGGAACTTATTACGTCACTGAACAAGAAGCCTGGAGGGAGGGCAGCTCCAGGAAGGGTTAATCGGAAGTTCCCAAACTGTCTTTAGAGACTGCTTCCTACCATCCTTCTGAATCACCATCCTCAGGATGTCAGTCCTCAGGCCTTAGAGTTCCAGCTCTCGCCATGGCTGCCACAGTTTCTGGCATGTCTTCCTTTCACAGCTCTATCTAGAGGAAAATAAGAGAACTTCTCTAAACTGACCAGAACCCCCCAAGGAGACTAACCCTGTGTCTGCTGGGTAGACTGGGATCACATGCTACTGCCTAAACCCAGTCACCCAGCAAAAGGAGTGAGACCATCACATTACAATTGGCTCAGACCAATCGAGCTTCACTCAGCTCCCCTAATGGGTTTGGCTAACTGGTGGAGGGAAAAATGGGGTTCTGTTACCAAAGAAGAAGGTGGGGAGTAGCTTTGCCATGATGAAATTAGAGATACAACCAAGAACTAAAAATAAAGGACCTGGACATTACCATATAGCTCAGTTTTCCCAAATGTCAGTCACATGGACACTGTCTTCACAACTTTTTGCTAATTCATACATTATTAAATTTCATATTTATCTCCATTATAACTTTTGCCATATCTCAACTATCTGTAACATTGTTTATGTGCTATTTCTTTTTAAATTACCACATTTTATACATAATATGTTTGAAAAGAAAATCTTACTTCATTCTCCAAAGGAAAGTCCATATATAACCTGCCAAAAATCTAAGGCAAACATATATATTTTTATTTACACTATAAGCAATTTATATTAAATATTAATTTATGTTGATAATTAGATAAGTATATTTATATTTATATTAGTTATATTACTGTATTAAGATAAATATATAACATGATGACTATAATATAAATATATTTTAATATGTGATATAATAAAAAATGTGAGATATACATAGATATACAAATTATGATCATCTCTAAGAAAACTTAGTAGGGCCTCTAAATGTACACAGCCAATCTACTACAGATTTGGGTGCTTTATTCCTTCTGAGCAAACGCCTCTAAAACAATGGGCTCTGCTTTATCCCCAGGGCATGAAAAAGTATTCACCACTAGTAGAGAGGCCAAGGCATAAAATATGCCACCAAAGCTTCTCCCCTATATTTATCTACCACAAGGTGGAGAATTAACGTAGTATCTCTAGTCTTGAGCTTTCTGAAGATTCTGACCCCCTACAGCCACTATCATCTTGCAATATATGTTGACCTCTGTATTTTCTGGTACCTCAAGCTCAAAGGGTTCAAAATCAATTAATAATTATCCCTGCAAAATAGCCCTTCGTTTCCTGCTGATAGGACTTCTCATTCAATAACAACAATTAGGATACCACTAGACTATGTGTAATAATAACGTGATGACCCATTCTGTGCAAGATTCTGTAATAAATGTTTGACAGTCATTGTCTCAGTTAACCATAACAGACTCTCTGTGGAATGTCCCATCTTATAGAACACTGACACTTAGAAAAACCTATAGAAAAGAAACTCATCCTACCAAGACCACATACATGGTTAAGTTGTAAAATATCTGACTCAAAGCTAGAATCTAATTGAATCTGTCTTTTTTTTTTAGCTTTGATTTCTCTGTTTGGGGAATATTACTACCTTATGACTCAGAGCGTTCTTGTCATTATAGAAACTGGAAATGCCAGATGCTTATTTTCCTAGATTCTGTTGCAACTAAGACATCCTAGGACACATGTTCTAAGCTCTGACTACACACATCCACCCCAGACTTTGAATCAAAACAGGAGTATAAGGAAGGTGCTAGTAACACAAGGAAGGCAAGCAAGCCAAAGAGTAGTAGTTACATCCATTCTCCAGGGGCCAGCAAATAGTGGTTTTAGCAGCAGCATCCCAGGGCCACCAGTGGTGACATTGGTGGTACAAACCATGGTATCCCTGCCCAAGCAGCTACGAGACCTATGTCTCCAAAGGACTAGTTTGGGGTATTGTTTTTGACTGCATAATCTCCAAGCTTGTTTATTTGTCCCTTCTAGGGACACTGTGAGCTACCCAGTATCTCCTAGTAAATCCTTTTCTGTTAAAACAAATAAGTGATGATTTCCGTTGTCCGCAACTAAAAACCCTGAGTGATAAAAGCTTCTAATATTTGTTCCAGATCATTCGACAAGTACCTCTAGAAACTCCTCCCTATCTTCTAACATCGATTTAAAATGTAATTCCCTGGTGGTCCAGTGAAAGGGCTCGGTGCTTTCACTGCTGGGACCCAGATTCGATCCCAAGTCAGGGAACTAAGATTCCCCAAGCTGCATGATGAGGCCAAATAAAAAAATAAAACAAAATAAAATAAAATATATTTTTGTAGAAAAAGAAATAGAAATGGTAAATATTTAGGTAAATATAACAGACCATTCTTTTCCTCTCAGGCTCTTTAAAATATGTGTGAATGATGAGAGCAAAAATTATAACACTGTCTGATACGAGTTTTCAATGTATGTAAATGTTATACATAAGGCAACTGAGACATAAAATGCGGAGGGTACAGGGACCTATATGGTTTCTATATTTCATGTGAAGTGGTAAAAATTGATTCTAAGTAGATTGTTTAAAGTTATAAACATATGTATATATTGCAATTCATAGATCAACTACTAAAAAAGTATACAAAGAATTTTGTCCAGACTTGGGCTTTGCTGATTACATTTTATTTTCTTTTATCTGATAATTTATTACATACATATATATATATATATATATATATATATATATATATATGCACAAAGACTTTCTTGTTGTATGTGCTACAAGGGGAAACAATTTTACGCTCCTTACTGTTCAAATATTTCTTTTCTCAGCAGCTGGTTAAAGGAACTAAGCCATCTGCTATTTTGGGGAAAAAAATGAAAATCATTGAAAATAGTTTTCAATAGTTGATGATGACTTCATCCTTATTACTACACATTTTCTTGCCTCTCTTACTAATATTTCTGATCACACACGGAAATGTTCATTGAATCATGATCCATAATCATTACTTTTAAAATATGACTCAAATCAAAACAAGTGCCAAGTTGTTGCGTAATCTCTATCTCCTGCGCCTACATTCTAAATTTGAGCTAATTGAATGGTATGAGGTATGGTTTCTGCCGGAGGAGAAAGTACAAAACCAAAAAAATTGGTGACATCATGGATAGCCTAAAATAACAAAATCAGGAGGCTTGTGTATCAAACTACTTCCGGACTCATAAAGTAATTATTGCATGTGAGAGGACTTTCGGATAGAACAAATCTAATCGCTAGAGTTGGGCTGCATGAGTTCACATAGAAAAAACATTATTCCCTTAGTTTGACACTTGAAAAATTATCTGATATATGGTTTCGCAATATATTCCCAAAGCTGTAAAAATGAACAAACCCTTTCAATTTTATTTTACCCAGCAGGTCTAAACAAATGGGCAATTTTCTTACTATATGTCTAGCACTATTTGATGGATGTGGCAGGAAACAAGACAGACAAGGTCCCTGCAGACTTAGTTCTTATGAGAATCTAACATCTAAGACTTTATCCTAAGGAAACTGTATGAATATTTAGCTCAAACATTTAGCCATGAGAAGACACATGATTGCAGTATATTTAATAATCAAAATCTGGGGAAAACCTAATAGTCCAAAGCCATAACAGGAGACTGATAAATAAAATAGTGTACACCGATAAAAGAAATGAAATGAAAAATAACATTACAGAAGAATATTAAATAACATACAGAGATGATTTAAATATCTTAATTAAAATAAATAAGCTACAAAACAGTATACTCTGTACAATATAATTTCATTCTCATTTTTTTAAATCCATATGTATGGATTTCCTGTGGCTGCCATAATAAATTCCTACAAACTGAGTGGCTTAAAACAACAGAAATGTATTTGCAGTTCTGGAGGCCAGAAGTATGAAGTCAGGTGTTAGCAGGGCTGGTTTCTTCTGGAGGCTCCGAGGGAGAATCTGTTGCTTCCGTCCTGGTTTCTGGAGGTTGCCTTGGCACCCTTGGTGCTCCTGGGTCTGTAGATGCATCAGTCCAACCTCTGCCTCCATCTTCATACAGTATTCTCTCTGTGTGCCTTCTCCTACTCTTATAAGGACATCATTCGTGGAACTTGGGGCTGATCTTCATCAGGTATGACCTCATCTTAAGGAAAGTCCTCTGCAAAGACGATGTCCAAATAAGATCACATTCTGAGGTTTCATTGGACATGAATTTGAGGGGGAACACTATTCAACACATTACAGATAGATACATAGATGACAGACAGAAAAAAATAATTGGATGGGCACCCTCTAAAACGTTAACTCTGTTTTGTGAAGGTGGAAACATAAGTAATTTTTATTTCCTCTTCTGCTTTTCTACATCTCCTAATTTTCAAACAATCAACATATTCATTTATGATAAAGACAACGGCATTTTAGAAATTATTCTCATGATAACATTGCAAGATGGAAGGTCTGCGTTCTCTAGAGAAATAGGATCAATAGGAGATCTATCTACCTTATCTACCTATCATAAGGAATATTATATATAATACATATATTATAAGGAATTGGCTCACACGATTATGGGAGGCTGAGAAGCCCAGCAAGCTGGAGGTCCAGGGGAGCTGATGATATAGTTCTAGTCCAAGTCCTAAGGCCTTAGAACCAGGGGAGCCAATGGTGTGCACTCTGAGTGCCGATGGAGTCCGCGTCTGAGTCCAAACGCAAGAGAAGACTGATGTCCCAGCTCAAAAAGAGTCAGGCAGAGCCTCTTTTGCTTTTTTGTTTTATTCAGGCCTTTAACAGATTGATGAGGTCCATGCACGCTGCTGAAGGCCATCTCATCTGCTTCACTTGGTCTATTGATTCAAATGTGAATCTCATCCCGAAACCCTCACAGATGCACCAGAAAAATGTCTGACCAAGTATCTGGGCATCATGGCCCAGCTGATTCATTAAATTCTCCGTCACAGAAGGTCATGAGTCATTTTAAATAACTACTGGTTTATTTATAAGGGGAATTTGGAATCACCACTATGAAAGGAAAACAAAGGTCTCAGCATAAGAGAAGTTTTTTAAAAAATGAAAATTAAACACTTCATCTAAAAAGGATTTTGTAAACCATCTGTGGTGCATTTACTAACTTATTATGTAGGAACTATTATTATTCTATTTTACAGGTGAGGGAAGGGCATTAAAAAAGGTATAATACCATCCCCTAAAATTCATCTAAAATGAAGACAGTTGGATGGACCTAGAGAGTGTCATACAGAGTGAAGTAAGTCAGAAAGAGAAAAACAAATATTGTATATCAACTAACGTATATATGTGGAATCCAGAAAAATGGTATAGATGATCTTACTTGCAAAGCAGAAATAGAGACACAGACGCAGAGAATAAATGTATGGATACCAAGGGGGCAAGGTGGGGTGGTGGTGGGAGGAATTGGGAGATTGGGGTTGACACATATATACTATTGATACTATGTATAAAATAGATAACTAACGAGAACCTACCATATAGCACAGGGACCTCTACTTATTGCACTGTGGTGTCCTAAATGGGAAGGAAATTCAAAAGAGGGGATATATGTATATGTATAGCTGATTCATTTTGCGGTACAGTAGAAACTAACACAACATTGTAAAGCAACTATACTCCAATAAAAATTAATTTAAAAATAAATAAATAAAATAAAATGAAGATAGTATTAAAAGTGAGAACTAACTTTAGACCCAAGCCTTGGATCACTACATAATCGAAGCAACATTTTAGGGAAACAAACTGAGCCTCAAAACAAACTGGATGGAAAGAGAGAGAGAAATAGGAAGCAAAGAAGAAAAGGCTTGAGATGGGACGGTAGAATGAAAAGGAGAAAAAAATTAGAAATCTAGATGTTCTGGGCTGAATTGTGTACCCCTAAAATTCATATGTTGAAGTGGTAACCCCTCAGTACCTCAGGTTGTGACTGCACCTAGAGACGGGCTCTTCAGAGAGGTAACTAAGTAAAAATAAGGTCATTAGAGCGGGCTCTACTCCAATATGATGGTATTCTTATAAGAAGAGATTAGGACACAGATACACACAGAGGGAAGACCCTGTGAAGACACAGAGAGGAGAAGGCCATCTCCAAGACAAAGAGAGAGGTCTCAGAAGAAACCAACCCTACTGACACCTCCATCTCAGAGTTCCAGTCTCCAGAAGCGTAAGAAAATAAATTTCTCTTATATAAGCTACCCAGTTCGCAGTACTTTATTATGGCAGCCCTCACTAATGCACTAGGAGTACAAATCATGCTGAGGGACATCAAGATTTAGAAATGCATTTGCCAGGCAGGATACTGAAGCAGAGGTGAAAAAGGGAGGTGTCCACAAGACTCTGAAATTTAAGGACTTCTCCCTCCAGACAGGGCCTTCTACCTAAATATAGGAGCAATGAGATATTTTAGAACCATCAGCTGCTTTTCTTTATGATTACTCCTAATTTCTAATCCCTGCTGGGCCAGAAATTATATTTATGGCTGATGTAAAATTCAATAGCTTACAGAACATTCTTTCATGTTACCACTGCAATTATTATTAAGTTGGGGAGTAAATTGTCTACTTTTCAGAAGTTCCGAAATGATAGTGGGTCTTTCAACATTCACAAAATTCTCTTGCAAAGTTCTGCTCTTCTTTAAAGTTTTAATTATAAACATGTTAAGCGTTCAGAAAATAATTTTGCAACACTACACATACTGTCAAGATTTAATCATAGTTAATAGGTTTTTATATTTTCTTTAGCTTTTTATCTTTTTCTTATAAAGAAAATAAATTATAGATTTGACTTAGGCTTTATTTCTTATACCTTTTCTCTGCTTCTTTCCTGAGATAATTACTGTATATATATTTTATTTTTTGTATATATATTTTAGACTTTGATATATATATACACACACATATATACAGACTATACATATACACATATATACATACATACACACAAATATATACATATATATGTACACACACATATATATTTCCTTATACTTTATCCTTAAGCAACATATTATATAGCTGCCTGTTCTTTAAAAATATAGATAAATGGTAAACCATTTTTTGCCTCAATACCATGTTGTCGAAATTTATCCTCGTTATAAATGTAGAATTCATGTAGATCTGCTGAGGCGCAATCTACTGCATAAGTAAACTGCAGATTATTTATCAGTCCCCCTGTTGATGGAAAATTAGGTTGTTTCACTTTTTCAGCTCTGATAAACGGCAGCAATGAACATGTCTGCATTTGTCTCCCTACGCACAAGCAACTTTCTCTTTTTCTCTCTCCTCAGCTCACAAACCTCCCCTCTGGCCTTAACTGGGGATACCTCAGCCTCCCCCACCAGAGGCAGTGTCAACTCTTGGATGAATTTGCTGATACGGGCTAAACAGAGACAATTAAAGCCACTTTTATTCACAACTTTGGCTCGGATTTGAATCCAAGTCTCCAGGTGTCGGGTGCCATGCATCATTTAGCGGGAAATCATATTAAAAGGATGGTACTGTGTCCTCGGTAAATGGGCTGATAATATGAGAAGGCAGTTAAACACTCCATTAGTCATTACATTGCTTGAGGGAGAAAATATTAAACTTTGCTTCCTTACCTACTCTCAAAAGGAGTCACGAATCCTGACTCCATTAATGAAGGAAAAGTTGTTCTAAGGAATGAATCTGGTTGGGGAAGTACCATGAGATTTCCCATCAAACTCACCTAAGCTGCAGTCGTCTTTTGTTAAAGATGTTGATTTATGGGGAGAGCAGTTAATGTCTTTAAATTATAGTGTTATTATACCATTTTAAGGTGGTTTTTTTTTAATCTTTGTGTTAAAATTCAGGACTTTCACTTTGAAAGAAGGCAGTGCCATGGAACAACTGTTTCCTTCCCACCTCAAGGGAAGTGCCACCATGACAAGAACGTGGCTGATTTAGCCAGGTGTTCACTGGAGCATATACTGAACATTTATTATGATACAGCTGCCTGTTTGCATGCTTATGATATGATGCAATGACACTCACTTTGCATACAATAACTTAATGAATATTCAAAACCATCTAACAAGAAAGGGATTGTTATCCGCATTGTAGCGATGAGGACATTCAAGTACAGAGAAGTTCAGCAACTCACCAAAGTTCACACAGCAGAACTGGACTGGAATCCAAGTCTGTCTGACTCAGGACCCCATGCTCTTACCTCTTCTTTGGGGCTACACTGTATGTTCTAGAGACACAAAGATGAACCAGGCATAGACACTCCCCTTCATAGGTTCATATCAAGTGACAGAGAGAAGATGAGCTTCACGAGGGAAGGGGTCAGGTCTACCTGACTTCCCCGTGTCCACAGCACTCCCCAGGGCGTGCAATGTAACCGGTAATTAAAGAAGGAATGACTCCACCAATGAACGCACGCACCAGGTAGGCTTCACTAAAGAGGTGAGATGTGAGTCAGTGCTTGCAAAAAGAAGATGATCTGGTCCGGAAAATCATTCTTGGCAAGGGAAACAGCATGTGCAAAGGCACAGCTGTCAGAAGGCACAGTGTGACAGGGAGTGATGAGAAGTCACAGTGACAGCAGAAAATGACAAGAAGGGGGCAATGAGGCTGGAGACAGAATTAGGCTCAGATGGAGAAGGGTCTTTCTGAGACCTGCTAACAAATCTGAAGACATGGAAGTAAGACAGTTTGAATCTGTAGGGGCAAAAATTAGAGGGGACACCTGTTTTTCCTGTCTGCTCAGCACTATTTCCTCTTCAGACTTCGACACCCTGATTTTTCCTGAGGAACCAGCTCTTCCACACTCATCCCAAGTGATTCAGGTGGTATCAGTGCCCCACTGCTCTCACCTCACATGTAGGACAAGGGCCCAGGCCTGGTCCATCCGTACACTCCATTCTCCCAAACTTGTGGATTGGTTAAGGGATGAGTGCATGACCCAAGCAAGTATCTCAGAGTCAATCCCAGAACTTCTGTTTGAACTGTTGAGAAAGAGAAGTTCTCTTTTCTCTCCTCCCTCTGCAGTTACTGAGCTCAGACAATATAATCCTGCAGCTGTCACTTGAAGATCTTCTTGAGAATGAAGCCAAAGCCAAAGCAGATGGAGAAAGAGATAAAGTTCTAATCACATCCTTTGAGCCCTGGAACCAGCTACGCCTGAAGCCAGAGTTATCCCTTCACTATTCAGATAGATGACTCAACAAATTCTCTTTTGAAATACTTGGCATCTATATAGCACAGCAGTTCAAAGTCCAACCTCTGGAGTCAGATGGTTAATTGCAAGCCCCCCTCTGCCATTACTAACTGCAAGACCTCGGGATGAGATGATACACGTGTCAGAACAGTGCCTGCCACATAACTAATCTCATTGTACATTAGCCATTATTATGAAGGCAGTTTTATTAATTGCCTTGAAACTCACAACAAAAATATCCTGTGGTGGTTAATGTGTGAACTTGGCTGTGCCAAGTTCCCAGTTCTTCAATGAAAGATTAATCTAAGCTTTGCCATGAAGGTATTTTGTAGATGTGGTTAACATTTCCAATCAGTCAACTTCAAGTAAAGGGCATTATCTTTGATAATCTGAGCAGACCTCACCCAGTTGAAAGGTGAAGAGCAAAACTGAGGTTTCCTTGCAGAAGAAGTTTCGCCTCGGGACTCAAGACTTCAGCCTAGAATTTTCAGCCTGCTGGCCTGCTGTACAGATTTCAGGCTTGACAGACTTCATAATCATGTAAGCCCATTACTTAAAATAAGTATCTACCTACACATCTACCTATCATCTATCTATAATCTCCTCCCACTGGTTCTACTTCTCTGGCAAACACTGACCGATACAGAGCCTTACTCGTTATTTCTTATAAGTAGAAAAGAGAAACTAAATAATTAATTTGGAGCCCAAATGATCTACCGTGATAAGCCAAGATGCACCAAACAAAGACTCTTAGCAAACTATCTTGATTAAGACTACCACTTTTTCCCCCTAAATTTAGCAAGAAATGATGCAGCATGTGAGAAGCGAGGAAGGCAAATAGAATCTGACATAAAATCATTGTTAGGGTTTAAGTTGACATATTGTATGATAGCAGTTGGAAGGCACGTTGTGTTTTTCTGGGCCCTTGATAATTTTCTTGGTGCCAGAAAACTGTTCATGTTTTTTAAACACTGCAAAGTGTCTCCCTTTTCCCTTCAGCACATGGGAAATGTCATCACATAAATGATCTAACTACATATAACTATACCAGAGAGATTGGGATTTATATTCACAAAGAACCCACAGACACATAATTCATGAGCGGTGCTGACATAAGTGAGTAATCAAAGGGCCACAGCGGACCATCGATCAATCCTAAATCTTCGATATATTTAGTACATTGTTGAGTTATACAGCTCTTCATCTTGGAAACTGTCATTAAGGAGACTGCACGCTGGGCTTGTAACTGCGGAACTATGGGAGCTTCACTTCGTAGACGTGCATGTGGTCTGTGCCTCGTTATATCCAAATGCTGTGTTTTACCAATAATTCTGTAGTGACCTCACTCAGTACTCAGGGCTTTACGTTGATTTATGGGGCGTTCCAGATTCCAGGAGGAAACCTCCCAATCCCCGAAGGATGTGACTGAACGGACACATTATCTTGCTGCTAACATGAGTGGGCATAAATCTCTCCTCTCTTGCGTGGAAGCTTATTAGGGTACCATTAAGCTAGCTATTGCCCCCACAGACTCAATATCGCCAAGTATTTTGAGAGAAGATAAACCGATGAGTAATTCGTGTTTATATCACTGAGAAGACAGGGCCCTCTGTCTCATCCCTATGTAGAACGCCACTGAATGGGCTAAGGATGAAACCCACATGCAGGCATAAAAAAAGAATAACTTCTTTATTACTAAATTATTAAACGGATCCTCTCAAACTTAACACTTAAGTGGAGACTTTGAAGGAATACCTTTCACTCACTCCCCATTCATCCCACCATCCCTGCCTGCTTTATTCTCTGCCCCTGGGGCCCTAATAAGATACCCATAATAACAATTTAATGTAGATCTTCAACATTTTTCTTAATTAAAAATCAATCCATGGAAAATATTATAAACCTCAATAAGCACACACAGGAGGATACTACCACTTCTCAGGTCCAATTATCTAACCTTTAGGCAATAAATGAGAATTGCTTTCTGATCATTCAATAAAACTAGTAAGAAGTGTGTTTTGCTATTGGAGGAGATCCACTGGTGTACAGTTCTAAATTAGTTTTTGAGAATAAGATTGACATTTAAAATGTATGTTAATTGATGTCAGGCATAGCACTACTTCCTGCAACAATGTCCAAAAAAGACTTTATGCTAAGACCCTTTCTAAGGGGGTTGTGGTTGGAGCTAAGTGGGTTAGAGGGCTATTTTTACATCATCTTTTGGAATATCTGGATGGCAAGTGTCCTGTGCCCCCTCTGTGTGAAGGGCCATGTAACTGAAGGAGTGAATCACTGGGGCCATATTTATAATCAAAGAGCCTGACCTCCTGGCAATAGCGCATTGGTCCAGGAGCAGACCCCACATCAAAGCTGTACTAACCAGATTCTCTCTCTTGAGAATCTGGAAGGGCTCATTGGAATGCTGGTCATTTTCAAGGCAACAGCCGGGAAATGATTTCACTTCATGGCAAGGGTGGCCATCTCTCTTTGTGTAAAAAGAAGCAAAGAAAACTAAAAGAAGGAAATGAAGCCAAAATGCACAGCTATCAGACATTTAATAAGAAGAAGGAGAAAGAGAGAGAAGAAGGACAAGTATCTTCCCTGCTTCCTGATGGTTTTCTGGTTCCTGATTCTTGTTCCTCAGGAGACAGGGCTTTACCTTTTCTCTTGAAGTCTGAGACAGCTGAATGTTCTTTGTTGACCTGAAGTAAGTAGACTGCCAGATATTTCTCCAGGAAAGATGGGTTTATTCAGGATCAGAAGAGAATTGCAATTTGGGGGCTGCAGCCATGGTGAGCCACATGCAAGTCCCTGGAGGGCACGCGAAGGAGAGCTCTTCTACAGGGAGTGAAAGGAAGTTGCGAGGGCTGTAAACAAAGAGCCCATCGTTTTCATTGGCTGAGTCCTTGCCAAAAAGAAGAGGAATCTTTCTTCTTCCTGCTGGGCTCTGCTATCATCACAGGGCGTGAGAACTCCCCCTCAGGTCTCCCAACTCTATTCAATTCAAACATCTCTTTATTAATTTTTTTACAACCTATCACAAATTCACTTTTTTCATCTAAGCTAATTTAAAATGATTTGTTACTTTCAAGTGCACAAAACCAAATCAAAAACAGAGAAGGCTAGGAATGATTTTTATGCCAATCAAAAAGACATCACTGGCTACATGAAGAAAGAAAAAATCATACTTTTATTTAAAGCCATTAAAGGGGTGTGGACTCCAAGAAATCTAGAAATAAAAAATCCAGAGGGATAAGCTCCTCATAGGTGAGCAAGGATGTTTTCATTTCAGAATGTCTAGCATTTTCAACGCCTACCAGATACAAGGTGTAGGATTCACATGGTACTTGGTGTGTGTTCTACTCAGGAGGGGCTCAAACTCAGCTTCAAATTGTTTGAACCCTGAGGTGAACTGAGTTTAACTGAACTCAATTTCCAATAAGATCACAGATGTCAGCACTCGGGCTGCCCAGGAAGTTGCGTGCCAGGCTCAAAAGCAAAGGAGCCCAATTTCATCCCTTTTTATGGCTGAGTAATATTACACTGTATATATGTGCCACATCTTCTTTATCCATTCATCTCTCGATGGACATTTGGGTTGCTTCCATGTCCTGGCTATTGTAAATAATGCTAGAAAAATGGTACTGATGGACCTAGTGGCAGGGTAGAAATAGAGATGCAGACATAGAGAATGGACTTGAGGTCATCGGGGGGAGGGGAAGCTGGGATGTAGTGAGAGAGTAGCATCGACATATACACATTACCAAATGTAAAACAGATGGCTAGTGGGAAGCTACTACAGAGCACAGGGAGACCAGCTTGATGCTCTGTGAAGACTTCAAGGGGTGGGATAAGGAGGTTGGGAGGGAGGCTCAAGAGGGAGGGGATATGAGGATATATGTATACATGTGGCTCTTTCACTTGGTTGTACAGCAGAAACTGACACAATACTGTAAAGCAATTATACTCCAATAAAGATTAAAATAAATAAATAAATGTGAATTCATGAGAGGAAAAAAAAAAAAAGGAAAGGAGCTACCTCACACCTATGAGGATGGCTACTGTCAAAAAAACAGAAAATACAAATGTGAGCGAGGATGTGGAGAAACTGGAACATCTGTGCATCACTGCTGGGAATGTAAAATGGTGCAGCCAAAGTGGAAAGCATTATGGTGGTTCCTCAAAAAATTAAAAATAGAGTTACCATATGATCCAACAACATCTTCCCTCTCGGGATACAGCCAAAAGAACTGAAAGCAGGAATCTGGAGAGGTATTTGCGCAGCCACATTCATAGAAGCATTATTCACAGCCTAAAGGTGGAGGTAACACGTGTCCATCAACAGATGAATGGATAAAATGGGGTAAAACATGTACGGTGGAGTATTATTCAGCCTTAAAAAGGAAGGAAATTCTGACACGTGCTACAGCATGGATGAGCCTTGAGGACATTATGCTCAGTGAAATAAGCCAGTCACAAAAAAGACAAATACTGTATGAGTCTACACATATGAGATATCTAGAGCAGTCAAAATCTTAGCGACAGAAAGTAGAATGATTTTTAGGGGTTGGGGGGGGGCGGGAGGGACTGGGGAGTTATTGTTTAATGGGTAGAGTTTCAGTTTTGCAAGATAAAGAGTTCTGGAGACTGGTTGCACAGCAATGGGAATGTCCTTAACACTACCAAACTGTACACTTAAAAATGGTTAAGATGGTAAATGTTATGTTATTTGCATTTTATCACATTTTTTTAAAAAAAGCAAAGGTACTCTGCTTCCAGGTATTTGACGTCTAGGATGTTGTTAGATAATTAAAGTCAGAAACCTTCCCCAAATCTGTTCAACCCCAATGTGATCCAACTGATGAAATGCTTCACATTAGCTGACTAAGACAGGACAGAGCATTCCCTCTCAGCCTCCACTGTTCCTCTAGGTCCAGTATCCCAAACGCAATTTAAAAACTTACCAGACACACCAAGAGGTGAGAGGGGGCCCCAGTCAAGAGAAAATTCAATCAATAGAAAGAGACCCACGACTCTCAGCCAGAAGCAGACATCCTGGAGTTTCCTCCCTTCTTAGGAATGACCATATCTTCTGTGTCTACATGAAACTCTGATCTGATCTTTTACTCAGATTTGCAAACCACATCAGTGATACTGAGTGTGAAGAAGAGACCATGGATGGTCTACAGTGGACTGCTTTCAGCTGAATTAATATTTAAGATGAGTTATTTTCTAATCCTTGTCAATCCAACTTGTTTTACTGGACTCTTGTTATACCCCAGCATGCCGATAGCTAGGGGTGGGCAGAGCTGACAAGATTTGGAACTTGCTCTTGGGAAGCCTGCATGAGTTTCTCCTGGGTTTTACAATTATAATTGGCACCATTTCTTCCATTCATTCTGACAATTATTAATAGGATAACGAAAGATATCAATTTTCAGCACGTCAGTTTACAGCATCATAGCTCACCCCCACACCAATGTCATGAAGGTAGGTAGTATTAGTCCCTTTTTATAGATAAAGAAATTGAGGTTTAAGAAGGATAAACAAGTTGGGGAAGGTCATTTATGTAGGAAGTGAAAGAACTCTGATTCAAATCCTGGTTGGCAGGTATACTAAATCATGGTCTTCAATTGCTTTTCATTCCCTAACCTTCTACATATTTTTGAAAATCTCTGTCTACCTTGACATATTAAGTTGACACCTACATCTTTTCATCTGAAGTTGAAAAGGATGGAATTTCTGTAATATTGAAAGTACCAACTCTTAAAAGTTAAATCACTCTTTATATTTATTTGAAGGAATGTAAATATCATTCCAACTTGATACCCACAGGCATCCATTTCAAATATACAAGAACAAAAACGTTCCTTCAGCAGTCAGACATTTTAAATGGCTTGCCTTTTCCCTTGAAGTGGTTTTGCTATTCCACATCCACCCCAGAATTTTATTCTAAAATAAGATATTTTTATGCTTAAAAATATGCTTAAAAATATCAATCCACTTCTCTGCAACAAAGTTATGTAAGGCAACCTTAAATGTTAAACTTTTGTTTACATTTCCTATAACCATAAGCCCTGTGGCATTAAAATATTTCACTCAATTGATTTGTGATTACAATTATTATTTGCTCATGACCAAGCAATACAACATACAGGCCTGGCAAATGTTAGTAGGAAATTTACTGCAAGTGTATCTCTTTGATGAGATGGATGGCTGGACACCCACCGGTGGTTTGCCCTGACTTGATTAAAGGCTGCTCCCCTTATAACCAATTTTCCCACTTTATCCCTTTCGTTTGTTTGTTTTTTAAGAATTGTGGCAATTTAGTCTTCAGGGCAATACACAAGAGTAAGAGTCTGGTTGAGGTAGGCCTTTCTTTGGTAAACTGGGAAGAAGGCAATTTTAAAAGAGAAACAAGGAAGGAGAATGCGCGAGATGCTTTAATCAAGACGCTTTCTCAGTTGCAGGAAAGGGAACAGATGAACATCGAGGCTCTTGAAAAAGATTCCCTTAAAACAAGCCATGCATATAAACTCCTTGCGAAGCCCCTCTTTGGGGACTTTTTCTTTAAATGACCTCATTCTTTTGCAAGGTTTCTCAACACTGTCTGCCCAATTATAGCCACTGGGAGAAATTAAAGTACCTCTGTTTGACCTCCACAAGCACCAAAGACTATAATTAATGCATCAGGACAAGGCCCAAGCGCTGCTATTATAAGATATTTCTCAATGAGTGTAATGTAAATTCAGAGAACCACTGCCTAAGGCTTTCCTTCCTATTAAAATGAGGTTAGAGTCTGAAGTCTTCAGATCCACGCTCCAAAATGGTACCCACTGGCCACATATGGCTATTGAGCCGTTACTAGTGACCAGTCCGACCCGAAAGTTGCTATAAGTGTAAAATACACACAAATTGGATTCTAAAGGATTAGTATGAAAAAAAAAGAATATAAACTATCTCAATTTTTATATTGATTGCTTGCTGAAATTATGCTACTTTGAATATACTGAGTTAAATAAAATAAATATTTTTATTTTAGTATATTTAATTTCATACATTTAATTTAAATATTAATATTTAACATTAATTTTCTTTAATATATATAATAAAATACATAATTAAAATTAATTTCCCTATTTATTTTTACTGTTTTTTATTGTCTACTAGAAAATGTAAAATTACATACATTGTTTACATTATATTTCTTTTGGATAGTAATAATCTAGAGCACAGAAAAAAATAACCCTAAACTGCCCCTTAAATCACCCATGAGATACAGCATTCTTTCGTATATAGTAATTTTTTTTTTTTTGGGGGGGTACACCAGGTTCAATCATCTGTTTTTATACACATATCCCCGTATTCCCTCCCTTCCTTGACTCCCCCCACCTCGAGTCCCCCCCACCCTCCCCGCCCCAGTCCTCTAAGGCATCTTCCATCCTCGAGTTGGACTCCCTTTGTTATACAACAACTTCCCACTGACTATTTTACAGTTGGTAGTATATATATGTCTGTGCTACTCTCTCGCTTCGTCTCAGTTTCCCCTTCACCCCCCGCCCCCTCCCATACCCCGAGTTCTCCAGTCCATTCTCTGTATCTGCTTCCTTGTTCTTGTCACTGAGTTCATCAGTACCATCTTTAGATTCCGTATATGTGAGTTAGCATACAATATTTGTCCTTCTCTTTCTGACTTACTTCACTCTGTATGACAGACTGTAGTTCTATCCACCTCATTACATATAGCTCCATCTCATCCCTTTTTATAGCTGAGTAATATTCCATTGTATATATATGCCACATCTTCTGTATCCATTCATTTGTTGATGGGCATTTCGGTTGCTTCCATGTCCTGGCTATTGTAAATAGTGCTGCAATAAACATGATGGTACAAGTTTCTTTTGGGATTATGGTTTTCTTTGGGTATATGCCCAGGAGTGGGATGACTGGATCATATGGTAGTTCTATTTGTAGTTTTTGAAGGAACCTCCAAATTGTTTTCCATAGTGGCTGTACCAACTTACAGTCCCACCAACAGTGCAGGAGAGTTCCCTTTTCTCCACACCCTCTCCAACATTTGTGGTTTCCCGATTTTGTGATGATGGCCATTCTGATTGGTGTGAGGTGATCCCTCATTGTGGCTTTGACTTGCATTTCTATATAGTAATTTTTATACTCAAAGAACAAGAGGAAATGTTGCAGATGTCTGCGTATTTACACCATTCTGGTTTTTTATTTTTTTTTTAACTTGTATGTCAAGCGTTACACTTGATATATATTCATTTATTCTTACATCTGTCCTGGAAAGCCATATATTCCCATCTGCTATTCACAGGTTTAGATTAGGTAATATATGCAAAATGATTAACGTGGTTTTGGGGATAGAGTAAGTACTCAAAACTATCAGCGACACCATTCTGCTTGTACGGTAACTAAAAAAAACCCCTGGGTAAATAAAAAAAGGGGTGGAAAATTATAAAGTGCCTACTTGTCAACCAGTTTGCACATTTGGTTTAAAATCCAGCTTAATACATATTAATAGTTTGTAAAACTATTTTGGGAAAGACTAGATGTGCACCAGGAGGGGGTTGAGGCAGCAGCCAAATTAAGGAGCACATGAAATAGCTTTTCTTTTCTTATTTTTTTTTTAACTTTTTATTTCATATTGGAGTATAGTTGATGAACAATGTTGTTACCTTCAGGTGTACAACAAAGTGATTCAGTTATACATATACATGTATCTATTCGTTTTCAAATTCTTTTCCCAATTAGGCTGTTACAGAATTTTGAGCAGCGTTCCCTGTGCTATACAGTAGGTCCTTGTTGGTAGATGGGTTTTCTTAACCCCACAGGGCATGAGGTAAGTTCCAACATAGCTGATTTTATTTAATGGTTTTGACAAGTCTGGGAGATGAGCAAGCGCTATCTTCAAAAGATGTCCAGACTGTAAGCATTTCTCCCCAGTGGCAACCTCCACACATTGTCACCATCTTTTTTTTTTTTTTAAAGAATTTCATTTTATTTATTATTTTTTTGGCTGCATTGGATCTTCGCTGCAGTGCACGGGCTTCTCATTGCAGTGGCTTCTCTTGCTGCAGAGCATGGGCTCTAGGCACGCAGGCTTCAATAGTTGTGGCACGTGGGCTCAGTAGTTTTGGTTCACAGGCTCAGTAGTTGCGGCATATGGGCTTAGCTGCTCCACAACATGTGGGATCCTTCTGGACCAGGATCGAACCCGTGTCCCCTGCATTAGCAGGAAGATTCTTAACCACTGTGCCACCAGGGAAGTCCCACCATCATCTTCCTCCTGGGCTAATGCACGAGTATTGTTCCATCTACTGACCAGCTCAATTCATCCCTCCTTGATTCCCTATTATGAATTTTTCACCCGGCATCCACAGTGATCCTTTAAAACCTAAGTTAGATGATGTCACTTCTCTGCCCCAAGTCCTCTGGTGCTGGCTTCTCATATCATTCATACTAAATTTCAAAATCCTTATGGTGAAAAAACACAAAAAGCCCTGTGATCTTGCCTCTGGTTTCCTTTTCTATGCCCCTCCCATCGGTCACTCAATTCAAGTCACACCGCAGTCCTTCTGCTCCCCAAACACATCAGAAATCCTCCTGCCTCGGGATTTAGTACCTGTCATCCCTTTGCCTTAAATACACTTCTTCTAGGTTTCTGCATGGCCCAATACCAATCCCTCCTTCAGATCTGCTCTCAACGGGCAGCGCTCCCTAACTTCTGATCTGAAATTGCACATCCTGAGACCCTGCTAATCTTTTCTCAGGGCACCTATCATCATCTGCTATGTAGCATGTCTGTGTGTTTGTTTTTTGTGTTCCCCAATAAAATGTAAAGGTCGTGAGAGAGGGGACCTTGTCTCTCTCGGTCAGTCTCTGCATCCCCATTTTCTGAAACAGTAGAAGCCACACAGGCATTAGTAAATATTTGTGAATGAACATCATATACAAGAAAACAGAGACTTGGAGACGTTTAAATGATCTGTCCAAGACCTTTTAATTTCAAACAAAGTCTTATGATTCTAGGTTTAATTAATCTAATCTAAGGTAAACTGGAAGATTTATTACATGAGCAAAAGGAAAGATGAATGGTCCATGAAGAACTGCATCTTTTGATCATACTCACACCTACTGGTTCCATGTACAGATTACACAAATTACCTACAGATAATCCAACAAGTTTCAAATTCAATGCTTCAGAAAATATATTTTAAAATATTAAATGTAGGAAAATTTTGAGACAGTCCGATAACAAACAGCTCTATCTATGATCTACTGTCTCTCTAGAAAATTGAAGAACTTCTTGGCTGCTC
This sequence comes from Hippopotamus amphibius kiboko, assembly GCF_030028045.1. Taxonomy (NCBI): domain Eukaryota; kingdom Metazoa; phylum Chordata; class Mammalia; order Artiodactyla; family Hippopotamidae; genus Hippopotamus; species Hippopotamus amphibius. The sequence continues at coordinate 7,817,532 of NC_080197.1, forward strand.
ACCAATTGATTATGCAAAAAAGTACACAATTGCCAATGCATTCCAGAGAAAACCAGAGGGACTGTTTTCTGTCTTACTTTCCCTGCCAGAATTACATACTTGTTTTTCTGAGCCAGCACATTAATTATTTAGAACTAGTAATGGTTCCTACTAGGTCAAGAGTTGGTATAGTTCAAGGCCAGTTAAAAGCTTATCTGATAGTAACCAGTTTGCTCTTAGATACCTAAATGCCATATTTCTTCTTGGTTGTATTTATTTATTTATTTCAAATTTAAGGATCCTTAAAATTGTAATAAGCCACACAATTCATTTCACAAGAAGCTTGAGGTAGCCAGCCTCCAAGATGGTCCTCAGTGATTCCCACTCTCTAGTATGGCATTTCCTCTCTCACTGAATACTGCAGAAAGGACAGAGCATGACTTCCAAAGCAAGGTCACAGGAAACATTATGGCTACTATTTTGCTTTCTTGGCTCACTGGCTCTGGGGGAAGCCAGTTCAACACCATAAGAATACTTTAGCAGCCGGTGGTCCCTGTGTTGAGGAACTGGGTCTTCCCATCAACATGAGCACCACATAAATGAACCTTCTTGGAGGTGGACCCTGCAGCCTTGGTCAAGCCTTCAAATGATGCAACCCCAGCTGACATGATGAGTACAACCTCAAGAGACACTCCCAACCAGAACCACCAGCTAATCTGCTCCTGAATTCCTGACTTCAGAAACCAGGTGAGATAAGTAACGTTTGTTGTTCTCAGCCATTCTGGAGTAACTTGTTAGACAGTAATAGACAACTAACACACTGTAAGCATCTTAGAAGAGAGGCACATGCCTTCATTCCCTGCGTGATCTGGGCCAAGCTCTGCTTGCTCACTACAACGTAGCTACAATCTCAACACTTAAGAATATTGTTTTTCAAGCATTTTAACACAGTCAAACCAAAAACTATAGACTTGATTGATACTGAAAAGTTAGGCTTGGCTTGGCTGCTGTGATGCTTCCCAAGCATGCTTTGAAGGAAATAAATCATTCTCTAGGCCGATTTATTTAATAATCTATAAAAACCCAGGAGCCAAAAGTCAATATTTCACTAAGCCTAGGTATTAACCCACAGCCCACTTTTCGTTTACACACATGAATTAGCCTTCTCTTTCCTAGATAATTTTGACCTCCGTGGCAAGTTCTATTACTGGATCTGGAAAGGAATGATTTGTTATGCTGTGATTTCTTTCTTAAGTCTTCAAATTGCAAGACATTAAAATTATACTTTATTGGAAGAACAAATGTGGTTAATACCTGATTACCTTTTCCTACTGTGAGCTGTGAACAAAGGACAAATGCTAATTTGTCACAGTAGATCCATATTGAGTGGATATATGCATTTTCTCTTGGAGGAAAAAAATGTCCTACAGATCTAGAAATTAACTGGAATAATATGTTCCTATTGACAAAATTCTTTACTTATATCAGTCTAAACAGATGCTAAGAAAAAGAATCAAAAGAAGTGATTCAATTATGTCATCATTTCTTACAGGAAAATCTAATAAAACCTGTGTATAAAATCAACTTGATGTAAGTTAAAATGAATATCTGCATCCTATCAGATTCAATTATAATTACGGAGTTGAGTACTTACAAATAGGAAAGAGACTATAATTTAGATATTTCAAATCGAAAAGTTTACCTTTATCTGAAATATTTTTAAAACATTATATTTGATTTCAGCTTTTAAAGTCAAGAGCTCTACTCCAATTTCTTTCTGCTTTCAAATTCTCTGCTATCCTTTCTTTTCAAATCCTTTGTTTAGGCGTGGCCTAAAAATATCATTTCCAAACACTAAACTGCAATTCCTTGTCTCATATCCTCTTTGAGTTTTTCAACAAAGTGTTACCCCTCTAAAAAAGCCTTTTGGTAAGTATTATTGTGCAAAACAACTTATTCTAACACTCAAAACTGCTGGAATTCTGAAAAAAAATCATTTGTTTATAGCTGCATCCTTGCCCCCAGTACAATGCCTGGCACAATTAGTCAAGAAAAAGAAATAAAAGGCATCCAAATGGGAAAGGAAGAAATAAAACTGACTCTGTATGCAGATGATATGATGTTATATATGGGAAATCCTAAAAAGTCCACCAAAAACCCTATTAGAGCAAATTCAGTACAGTTGCAAGATACAAAATAAACATGCAGAAATCAACTGCATTTCTAGTCACTTAACAATAAAATACCTGAAAAAGAAAGAAAGAAAACAACTTCATTTGTGGTAGCATCAAAAACTTAGGAATAAATTACTTGGGAATAAATTTAATTTAGGAAATACTTAGGAATAAATTTAACCAAGGAGGTGAAAGATTTGTACACTGAAAACTATAAGAGATTGATGAAAGAAACTGAAGACAAATAAATGGAGATACCTCATGTTCATGGATCAGAAGAATTAATATTAAAAGGTTTACAATACCCAAAGCCATCTATTGTTCAATACAATTCTCAACAATATTTCAATGGCATTTTTTTCTCAGAAACAGACAAACAATCCTAAAGTTCCTATGGAACCACAAAAGACCACAAATAGCCAAAGCAATTCTGATAAAGGAGAACAAAGTTAGAGGCATCACAATTCCTGATTTTAAACTATATTACAAAGCTATGATAGACCAATGGAACAGAATCAAGAGCTTAGAAACCAACCCATGCATATACAGTCAATTAATATCTGACAAGGGAGCCAAGAGTACTCAATGGGGCCAGGATAATGTCTTCAATGAAAGAGAAAACTGGGTGATCACATGTAGAAGAATGAAATTGAACCCCTACCTGACACCACTCACAAAAATTAGCTCAAAGTGAATTAAAGACTCCTACAAAAAAGATAAGCAAAAAGCTCCTTACCATTGGTCTTGGCAACAGCTTTTTTGGATACGACACCAAAAGCACAAGCAACCAAGCAAAAATAAACATGTGGGACTATATCAAACTAAAAAGCTTCTGCACAGTAAAAGAAGCAATCAACAAAATAAAAAGGCAACTTACAGAGTGGAAGAAAATATTTGCAAGCCATCTATGGGATAAGGAGTTAATGTCTAAAATATATAAGGAACCCATAAAACTAAATATCAGAAAAGGGGGAAAAAAGCCAATTAAAAAATGGGGGGGCTTCCCTGGTGCCACAGTGGTTAAGAATCTGCCTGCTAATGCAGGGGACATGGGTTGGACCCCTGGTCCCGGAATATCCCACACGCCACGGAGCAACTAAGCCCGTGTGCCACAACTACCGAGCCTGCACTCTGGAGCCTGTGAGCCACAACTATTGAGCTGACATGCCACAACTACTGAAGCCCACACACCTAGAGCCTATGCTCTGCCACAAGAGAAGCCACTGCAATGAGAAGTCTGCACACCAAAACAAAGAGTAGCCCCGCTTTCCACAACAAGAGAAAGCCCGTGACAGCAACAAAGACCCAACGCAGCCAATAAAGAAAATTATTTAAAAAAAAAAAAATGGGCAGAGAACGTGAATAGACATTTTTCCAGAAAAGACATACAAATGGTAACAAGTACATGAAAAAAATGCTCAACATCGCTATTCATCAGGAAAATGCAAATTATATACTAATATAATTATAAAACCACAAGATGTCACCTCACACCTGTTAGAAATGGCTATTATGAAAACGACAAGAGATAACAAGTTCTGGCGAGGGTGTGGAGAAAAGGGAACTTTGTGCTCTGTTGGTGGGAATGTCAATTTGTACAGCCGCTATGCAAAACAGTATAGATATCTGTGTAAACAGTCAGCCCTCTGTATCCATATATGCAGAACCTGCGCATACAGGTGTCTGTTCCTTCTTCTTTGAATGAGCTGTAACTTCTTTATTTGTTCCATCAGTAATTGATAAGTGAAATAAAATCTTTGACACATCTTCATTTAACATGTGTATGAGAGTAAAGATTCTGCCTTTTCTAAACATTGTCCTTGAACAACATAAACACCCTCCGTGGTAGGATCACATGCTCCAAGCTTTCCACTTGTCACCCAATTTCAGCCTCCATTTGTTGAGTTAATTAAACCAACTGCCACAACCACACAGCTAACCCTATAACCTTGCACACCAACAACCTCAGAAAGCAATCTCTAAATGAATATTTGTAAGGTCTGAACCAGAGAACGAAGCTGCAGCAACTCCACGATATCCTCTTTCATAGAAGATGCTTTATGCCTACAGACCGCTACTTAATCATTCCTCACCGTCCACACCTGGGAGAACACAGCCCCAGTGTCGCCTCGCCTCTCTCTAAGGGATCTCAGCGGAATACAGGAAAAGCGCAACTAGAACAAAGGTGTGCAAACTTCCAGAAAACAGTACATACGGAGGAGGGTCGTCTAGAAGGTTGTTTACAAACACCAGAGCTTCCTTGCTCAGTTTTCAGAGAAGAAAAAAGGGTGTGAATAAACTGTGCTTCGTATATTTTGATGATTAGATTCCACCTCTCCGCTTTGCTGTCACTTGACCTTGTGTCTTCTTGCTCACCGCCTCTCTGAACAGCATCTGCAAAATGTAAATCACCCTGCTGAGATAGGATTATTTTCAAATTTTAACCTTTTTAGAGATGACTTCAGAAGCACCCAGACATGCAGCAGATGTTGGTCTAGCCTTCAAGGATGTTAAAATTCCCTTGAGAACCTTTTAATGTGTTTTACAACTACAGGGTCTGCTAGAACTCCTGAAGGTAGGTCACCCACATAGCCCAAGTATGTGCAGGGCTCTAAGGAAGTGTGGGTTACAGCCTATTACAAACCTATTCATTTAAAATGTGCTAAGAATAATAATATTCAGCAAAGATATGCTTGAATGACAGCTGGTCCCTCTGCTCTTCTGGGTACCTTCAAGACCTTCTTCTGAATCAAGTCGGCACAAGGCGGGCGGGGGGGTGACCTCATCGTGTTCCACTATTTCCTCTCTGTTCCCCACTTCCACCCCAGGCTGTTCCACTGAACTGGATTTATGATATCCTCAGGTATTTAAGTGAAATTTTCTATATTCTCCTACTAGAAAAAGAGATATAAAAATTGCCCTAGAGTCTGTCATACAGAGTGAAGTAAGCCAGAAAGAGAAAAACAAACACTGTATGCTAACACATATTGACAGAATCTAGAAAAATGGTACTGATGAACCTAGTGGCAGGGTAGGAATAGAGATGCAGACACAGAGAACAGACTTGAGGACACTGGGTGGAGGGGAAGCTGGAATGTAGTGAGAGAGTAGCATCGACATATACACACTACCAAATATAAAAGAGATGGCTAGTGGGAAGCTACTACAGAGCACAGGGAGACCAGCTTGATGCTTTGTGATGACCTAGAGGGGTGCAATACGGAGGTTGGGAGGGAGACTCAAGAGGGAGGGGATATGGGGATACATGTATACATGTGACTCTCGCTTTGTTGTACAGCAGAAACTGACACAATACTGTAAAGCAATTACACTCCAATAAAGATTTTTTAAAAAAGGTTGGGGAGGGATGAATTGGGAGATTGGGATTGCCATATATACATTACTAATAAGGAAAAAAATCAAATTGTACACTTTAAATATATGCAGTTTATTGTATGTCAATTGTATCTCAATAAAAGTTCTTAAAGAAAAACAAAAATTCCCCAAGAACATGGTATATCTTTTGAGCACTGCAGAATTCTTAAAGTAAGTAATTTGTTTCAATCTTCTCATTCCCTGCTGGAATCTCAGAGCCCATTTTGCACCTCAGCTATAAATCTGTATAAGGGTATATACAGATCAATAATAATAATTGAATAAGAGTATAGATCAGTATGTTCTAGGGCTTTTTTTTTTGCATTTTTTTTTCCTGGCTTTGTCTTACCACAGACTTTTAGGTTTTGCTATTTTTCTTCACCCTTATACCTTAAATCTTTTCTGTAATATGATAGTGTCTTAGGAAAACAGGTAGGGAGGGAAATAGTTAAAATATTAAGTAAACTGACAAATTCATCAGTCGTATTAAGTAATAACCTTGATTCTGCTTGCACTATATCACCCTGAAGGCGTACAGTGTTATTTTAATTATTAATGAAAGATAGAAATCTATTATTTAAGATTTCAGATGGATTTTTTTAAATGATGGAAGTACACATTCTAGACACATACATGCAACACCTTTTTTTCCTGGAAATTTCACTTTTCAGACTGAATTAGATAACTTCAATGTTAAAAATGACAAAAGCAAGTTATGTGTTGGGAAAATGTATCAATAAGGACTCTTGATGGCAAGTAACAGAAATCTGGCTCAAAATGACCTAAGAAAAAATTGGGATACATTGGCTCATGTGGTAAGAAATCACCAGCTTCAGGTATAGTTGTATCCAGAGGCTTAAATTATGTCATTAAGTATTATCAATCTCAAGGCTCTACCTTGCTTGTATTGGTTTCATTCGCAAGAAGGCTTTTTCTGTCTAAAAATAATGTTGCCAGCAATTTCAGGTTTATATCTCATCCACTGGTTTAACAACCCTACTTTCAAACACCAAATTACTCGTATTAGAACATATTTATAGAATCCTCATAAATTATAGTAACTCTATTAGAGAAAGCGACCGTCTTATTGTCATTAAATACTGCTTTATGATGGTCAAATGAATATCCAGCAAATTAACAGACAAAAAAGCACCTATAACATATTTCCAAATTTGAAGTCTTGACGGAGAAGAGGCTTCCTTTGCAAAGCAAATTATTTCTGCAAAAGTTCTACACAAATGAGGTAGGACTTCTTTTTTCTTCAGTTAGTTCCACTTATCTGGGCATTTGGCCACCTCTACACAATCAGTGTTTTTGTTTCTCTTAGGTTTTCAGTTTCAAGTCACTAAGCCAAAGCCCATGATGAATGACTATTCCATGACTTCCCGGCTTCAATTTCGGGGAGATAAACAATCCGAGGATTTATGGTTAATATATTTAAGATATTATGGGAAAGCACAACAACGTAAGAAGGGCCAATGAGTTCTGACAATAAGGGATGAAAGAATTTGGCAAGCTCTTTGGGTCTTGGCTAGGCGGTATTTGGCTCTGAGTAGGACTCACACCTGCCAGGCTAAATCAGGGCAATCAGAGTGATGCATTTATAACAGCAAGACCGTTTCAATTCACAGAACAAAATCTGGGATAATACACATTGCCCCTGACAACAATCATTTTATGATTTTCACTCTTACTAGGTAACTATGGAAGAAAAAAAGATGTATTTGTATGTATGTATATACCCATATATACATATTATATCTATACCTATACTGTATCTACAACCATATTTATTCCATTTTCTCTTGGCATTGAAGTAAAAATAGTAGATTGAAGAAGGGAAAGGATCTAACACCATTTTTCTGAATTTCTACCACATTTCCCAAATCTGATCATGCCTGCTTCTTAACACGACTCCAGCAAAAATATTCTTATTTTGGAGAATATGAAGTGAGGGGAAGAGAAAAGAGAAAGAATGTACAGGTGGGAAAGAGTCAACAAAATTGTTTGCGCTTCTCAAAAATAGGGGAGTGGAACTGAAGATGCCCAGAGCAGCATTGAGCAGGTATACTGCTGACATTTTTTGAGCACTTACTAGATACCTGGCTTTGAGGGCTTGATCTGATTGGATCCTCATGGCAACGTGTAGCAGACATCGCTGGTGCTCCATGTCACTTCCCTTTGGCTTCTGATTACATCTGCAGCTGCAGTGGCCAGTTCTACGCAAGCTCAGGTTCACCTTGTTCCAACAGAGTCCAGCCTCAAGGACACCACAGTTTTTGCTTCTGCCCCCTGGGAACATGTGCGCCTTAGCACAGCCATTGCAAAACAGTTAATGCTAATGGGGACATCCTTCAACCAATGGGGACCCTGCCTCCCATCCTCACAGTGGACAATTCTGGGAGGCATTCCCTATGCTTCTTGGGAGGTCCTTGATCAAAGACCCTTATAATAACTTTTCTTACTCCTCCCACCACCTCATTCCCAATATCAAGGATCCACCCCCCACTTAAACTACCTCCACCCCGTCCTAGTCTCAGGCTCTGTTTTCAAGGGAATCCAAGCTATGACATAATCTTATGACAACCTCCACTTGACAGCTGGGTGAAGTGAGGCCCAGAGAAATTCAATCTAACGTTATAAAGCTGGTAGGAAACACAGCCAGGGTTCAAGCCTAGATCCGGGAGGGATCAAAACCCCTGTGCTCTCCCTGCCCAGTGCTGCCTCCTGCAACCCAGCAACCCTGTGCTTCACCTCTTCCTCCCTCTCTAATGAATCATCAAAAAGATAATGATTCATCAGGCCTCCGTCGTCCATTTCCTCTCCAGGTCTTTGAGGAGCTCTGTGAGAACTCACGTGCCCTGCTGGGAAAGTCCAGCTCAGTGTTGGCTTCTACCGCGCTAATGATGGTAGGAACTTCAGATCCATTCCCTGGGTCAATCAGTATTAAGAGCTCACAATGAGCTCTTTGCTGCAGTGCAACCTCTAAGGGTCAATCAATGAAGGGTGGCCCCACTTCTCAAGGATATTGCAATAGGGGAAAAGAAATATGTTCCATTCACTTTTTACAGCTTGTTAGAGTACAAAGAACTTGGCTCAGTGTACCACTGAAGGTCAGAGTTTGGTGTTACCCCAGTGGACATTCACCTGTGTTGTAATTTTGGCAAGAGGTCTTCAGAGTCAAAGGGCCACATTACTACAACGTCCCTTGGGATGCCCTTGTTTCCTTGGCTCATTTCAAAGCTATGGGCAATCTGAGCTGTTAGAAGCATGACCTCCCTTTCCCTGAGCTCACAGAAGACAGTCTTCTTTCCATGAAGGTATTCCTTTCCAGGCACACAAACAAACATGGTGCAGAGAAGTCAGGTGTTTTTAGAGCACTGATCTCCCAAGACTGGTACAAAAAGATTCAGGAGGCTCTCAACCTTCCCAGACATTGCTTAGGAATGGTTCCTGTTAAGCATCCCATCACTGGACACAGCTGTTAGAGTTTGTAATTGGTATTTTAAATTGCCTAACTAGGTGACAAATTACCTAGCTCAAATGCTCTACATTTACAACCCACACGAACAACTTAGCCGCCAGCAGATGCAACACAACCCAATGGTGCCAGCTGCCCACTGCCCCCTACACGATTTTAGATGACATTTCCATGGTCCAACTGTAACGAATTAACTTCAATATTGACACTGAAAGTAGGCAATATTCACCAACACAAATGCCAGTTTATGCTGTCCTGGAATTCACAAACTATAATGACTGAGTCACTAAAACATATGACAAAACTTAGTACCTTAAAAGGTAGACAGTGAAGGGGAAACATCTCACAATTCTAGCTCAGGCTAAGGAAACAGAATCCAAGGCTAACAAAGATCTTCTAATCTAGTCATTCTTTTGATGAACATGTTCCTTCTGCAGCAGGTTCCCTGATGGGCGCTTGGGAGTCTGGGAGTAGGAAGTGAGTAGCTGTGCAATGAGTATGGGCGTGTGTGTCGGGAGCTGTGAAGGAGAACACCCCTGTTTAAGCTGGGGAAGCTCCACACGCTTTGTGATGCAGCTATGCAGATTCTCTACTGCTCAGCTCCCCTGAGCCTTGAAAATGCAAACAGATTGTGCAAATTGAAAAGAATGAGCAAGGGCATCAAGTATGTCCCAGACTACATTGGCCATTTGTTGGAACCATTCATTAACTTTCTTCTCCTGGAAGGAGTGTCCTCTGGAAAACATTTTGGAAAATGATCCCTCAATATACCCAATAAGAGGAAGCAGGTAAGGACTATTAAAATATGATATATGGTTAGATGTCCCAGAAATCTCCAAAGTGCCCTCCAAAATGGGGCTGTCAACTTATACTCCTGCCGTCAGAGTAGAAGAGTACATGTTTCCCAAACCCTCATCAACATGACAGTTGTGTATCTTCCAAGAGAGTAAATCATGCACCATAACAACTCAACCCACCATTTTCACATCACCGTCATTTTTCTCAGCTCATCAGGCAAATCTATTTTTCACTGGAATAAACATGACAATTAAAAATTAACCTAGCCACCTGGTGAGCTGCCGCTCGTGTGTCTTTCTGACAAGAACAGACTAGCAGAATTCGCCTGGGAAGAGAGAGAATGTAGTTTATTACAAATGATAAGTTGTGCTTAACTGGCTATGAAGAGAACGGAGAATTTATTCCCTGTTCCATGATGGTGCTGTCTAAGCGAGAGAACTCTAATTTGGCTTTCAGACAAATTTAACCAAAAACATCATAAAATTTAGGTTCTATTTTATATGTAGTTCCCACCAATGTGTTATTAACTAACAGAACAGAATAGACTGTGGTTGATTAAAAACAGCTTACACTTTCCTTTTTTGAATCTTTTCTTAAAATTTTTATTGGAGTATAGTTGCTTTACAATGTTGTGTTAGTTTCTGCTGTACAGCAAAGTGAACCCGCTATACATATACCTATATCCCCTCTTTTTTGGATTTCCTTCCCATTTAGGTCACCACGGAGCATGGAGCAGAGTTCCCTGTGCTATACAGTAGGTTCTCATTAGTTATCTATTTTATACATTGTAGTGTATATATGTCAGTCCCAATCTCCCAATTCATCCCACTCCCCCCTTTCCCCCTTGGTATCCCTAAATTTGTTCTCTACATCTGTGTCTCTATTTCTGCTTTGCAAATAAATTCATCTGTACCATTTTCCTAGATTCCACTTACAAGCGCTATTATGCAACATCTGTTTTTCTCTTTCTGACTTACTTCACTCTGTATTACAGTCTCTAGGTCCATCCACATCTCTGCAAATGGCACTATTTCATTCCTTTTTATGGCTGAGTAATAGTCCAGTGTATATATGTACCTAATCTTTTTTATCCACTCATCTGTTGATGGGCATTTACGTTGCTCCCATGTCTTGGCTACTGTAAACAGTGCTGCAGTGAACAGCACGCATCCTTTCGAATCATGGTTTTCTCTGGATATATGCCCAGGAGTGGGATAAAACAGCTACGCTTTCTTTGTAGCTCCTCTCATTAAGACACAGAAGCTATTTCCCCGCCACCTTGTATATGATTGGCCTTGTGACTTGCTTTAACCAACAGAGTACAGCTGACGTGTAAATGCCTGACTCCTGAGCTGAGGCTCTAGGAAGCTTTATAGCTTCTGCTCTCATTTCCTGGAAATACGGTTGCTACGTGAACAAGTGCAAGATGACTGCTGGAGAGGCAAGGTACAGGAGAATGGGGAGCCCAAGCCAACTGCCAGAATGTGAATGAGGCCATCCGAAAGCAAGCAAACCCTGGTTCACCTGCAAACTAAATGCAAGTGCCTGAATGAGACAAACCGACACCCCGTGGAGCAGAGAAGAGCCATTCCAGCCAAGCCCAGCTCTGACTGCCAGCCCAAAGGGTAGGCAAGGGAACAAACTGCTGCTTTAAACCACTAAGTTTTGGGGTGCTTGTTATGCAGCAAAAAAATAACTGATAAAAGGTAGATTCTGAGGAAATTTCAGTATAATCCCACTAAGGGTTCTCCTATCTGAAGTTTCACATACTGTCTATTACGACAGAAATGTTTCTAAATTTCTAATTGATCACTCAACTCATAGCTGTGAATTTTGATTTTCCACCTGATCCTTCTCAGTTACTTGTCATTGAGAGAAACTCTTATTTCCATAAAAAATGTAAGTCATTGAGTCAAGTCCCGGTTGTTGCCAAACATAATTTTTTTTTTTCTTCTAAGTTTCAGCTAGGGCCATCCACATAGAAATTTTATTTAATTCCTATGACACTAGAATGCAATTTCTTTTAGGAGAGAGATTGTGTCTGTTCTCTCGACTGCTGTAACCCCAGCACCTTTGCCTGGTACAAAGTAAGCACTCAATAAATATTTACTGAATAAATGTGACAGGTGCTCTAATATTTGAATAAAGGACATGAAATTATCATTTTCACAGAAAATCCAGTCAATTTTTTTGTCTCTGAAGTAAATGATAAAACAATAAGCAGGGACTTCCCTGGTGGCACAGTGGTTAAGAATCCACCTGCCAATGCAGGGGACACGGGTTTGAGCCCTGGTCTGGGAAGATCCCACACGCCGCGGAGCAGCTAAGCCCATGTGCCACATCTACTGAGCCTGTGCTCTAGAGCCCATGAGCCACAACTACTGAGCCCATGTGCCACAACTACTGAAGCCCACGTGCCTAGAGCCTGTGCTCCGCAACAAGAGAAGCCCCTGCAATGAGAAGCCCATGCACTACAACAGAGAGCTGCCCTTGCTCTCCACAACTAGAAAAAGCCTGAGAGCAGCAATGAAGCCCCAACACAGCCAGTAAATAAATAAATGAATAAATAAATTAATTTTTAAAAAACTAAAAAAAAACCCAGCAAATTCACTCATTTCATGAGAGAGTGATTATAAGTTCTTCCACGGGTAGTCATCCTAATAACCTAAGGAGGTAAGTGTAATTAAGGCATATCACTCTGGGGAACAAAGCTAATATCTTCTTCCATCTCTGCATTTATGTTTTACTTATTAAAACCTTACAGTCCATGAGCCCATTAATAATCACAGAGTGTATACAAACAGGGACGTATGGGTGACTCAGTATTCCATACTAATTTCCTGGGGAAAGCATTTAGTTATCAAAGGGACACAAGATGCAGCAGCTGCAACAGCAGAATGCCGGTTTAAAAAGTTAAAAAGTGGGCTTAAAGTCAGTAATTATCGGCATGCTATTACGCTTGGGAAACTATTAACACGTAATTAAAAGATGTCATCAAGAGCCAAAACAGAGTCATACTCAGCCTCCTTATCTGTTGTTGTTGTTGTTACAAGCAACACAAAGCTATATAATGAATATTCCAGGATACATACATTTTTGCATTGTCTGGGGATATTTTATAGGATATTTCAAGAAGTACAAATTTTGGACATTTTTAGTTTTAACAGCTAATGTCAATCACCATCCCTGAAGGATTTATTAACTTGCACTCTGCTGTACAGAATATCACACGACCACCAAAAAGGTCCTCTACATCAAAGTTAGGAAGAGAAAAACAAATATCATATATTAACGCATATATGCGGAATCTAGAAAAATGGTACAGATGAACCCGTTTGCAAGGCAGAAACAGAGACACAGACGTAGAGAACAAATGTATGGATACCAAGGGAAGGGAAGAGTGGGGGTGGGATGAGTTGGGAGACTGGGATTGACACACACATTAATATATATAAAATAGATAACTGATGAGAACCTGCTGTATAGCACAGGCAACTCCACTTCCCTGTACAGTAGAAACTAGCACAACATTGTAAAACAACTATACCCCAATAATATAAATAAATAAATAAATAAATAAAGATAAATACCCAGAAGTTTGCAGAGAGGTAGATCTAGGGTTTGTATGGAGTAGGCTCCTCCGCTCCCTGTTCTGAGCAATTTCACCTCCGAGTCTCAGTTTCCTCAGCTGTATGATGGGAATCCAAATGAAACTTACTCCAGTGGGCTGTTGAAAAGATTAAATAATAAGGTATCTAAGATGTGTTAGATAAATACTTAGCCCTCTGCTTACTTTTTGTGTGTGTTACGTCCTGGCAATTTATGATCAAGGTGGCGCCGCACTGCGTGAAACGCTAAGGAATGATTTTTGGCATTCTAGCCGTCTGAAATCTCAGTCCTAACATTTCCCATGAAACACACCTATAGCACAGTATCATTTCATCTCTCTTTATAGAGAAAACAGCAGCCCTCATCCACCAGAGGCAATTATTTGGGCGGCAATACCAATCTTCTTAATAGATTTTGGTAAACGCTTAACTGTTTAATCTGCCCTACGCTATTCTTCAGCTCTGGCCTCCATCTGCAAGCTGCCCCTTTGCCTCTTTTTGAAGCGATTTATTCTTCAGACGATCTGTATGACTGCAATAGGAACAGCTGTGCTACAGTAACCCATCCTCTGTTCATTGGTCCAGAGGTGGGCTCCTGATTCAGACTACACCAGGAAGGACCTCCTGGGGAAACTGAGAACCGTAACTAAGAGAAGTCAGGCACACATTCTAGACTAGAAGCTCTAAAGCCCAGAGAAGCTCCTCGAGACCAGGTGGAAAAGGCCAGGGTTACCAGCAAAGGGAAGACCAAGAGAAGACTAAAGTCGATGAACCAGATGTAGAGAGAGAAGTAGGACAGAAGGACAAAGACCATGATGTCTACAGCGTGTGAGTCTCTGATTCCAGGTACCCTTGAGGCAGAGCCACACCCCTGTCCTGAGATTGTGGGATAAATACCTCAGAATCCTTACAATGCATTCCTCTTTTTGCCCAAGCTCATTTGTGATAGCTTTTTGTCATTTACAACCCAAAGAGACACCCAAGCTGTTGGAAATCTCAGCCCTATTATTTCCCATTAAATATATCTGTACGTCAGTGGCATTCCATTTCTCTTTACAGAGAAACAACAGCCACCATCTGCTAGAGGCGATATATTTTAGGCAGGACTTCAGAACTTCATAGCAACACAAATTAATTCTTCTTGGTAGATATATTTAGTGTGAGAGAGAGAATTAAAGCTATCTTTGTATCGTCATAAAAATCAACGGCTACATAAGCCTGTTACTTTCCAAAACACACGCCGGTATTTGGATGCTTGGGCTCAGCACTGGAAAAATCGGGAGACAGATAATATGTCTGTGTGTGTGTGTGCACGTGCCCATGTGCCCGTGTGCATGCTGGGGGTGGGGGGAAAGTTTAATGCAAGGTCCAGCTCATTGATTATTTAGATGATGGTACCAAGGTCAAAGGTAAAACAACCCTAAGGAAGGTCAAGAGCAAACAGGTAGAGAAGACTAACTTCACTCATTCACTTAGGACACATTCACTGAGGGCCTTCCCCATCTCGGGCACTGCACTATATCTTAGGTACATCCATATCCTCTTCTTCAACAAATATTGTTGACTTCTTTGCACGTGTAAGATGACCGTGTAAGTCGCTTCGTAAAAATAAAAGCTTCGGAAGGTAGAACCTCATGAGTGTGAGGAGCAGGAGGAGAAGGATTCACAAGAGTTATAACTAGAGTTACCGTACACCGAGCACATATCATGATGGCTCTCCCTCCTTCATGAAAACCTGTAGCAAGGAAACAAAAGCTTCCGTATATGGAGTCCCCACCCAGGTTTCTCTGCTGCTCTGGTAGAAGGCAGGGTGGCATAACAAGCTAAGAACATGGGCTGTTAGTTATTATTATCTACAGTTCACACTTATTTTCAGTCATTTATTGGCTGTCTGCAATTGGGCTAGTTATTTGACTTATCTGTGCCTCAGTTTCCTCATCTGCAAAATGGAGATAAATAGCAATAGAGCTGACCTCTTGTGAAACTAAGAACTCATTTTGAAAACTAAATCAGTTCCTCCATACAAAGCAATTGAAACATTGCCGAGGATATTGCTGGCCCTTGTATAACGTACACTAATTATCTAGTGTTGTTGTTACCATGATGAATGCTCAGTCCAGGCACAGCGCCAGTTACCCAGTTCCTTCACATACACCATTTCATTTAATCTTAACAATCCAGGAGCGGGGGGGGGAGGTGGGGAGGACTATCCTTTCTCAGAGACACTGACCTGCCTGGCAACACACAGCTGCTAAGTGCAGAGCAGAGATACAAACCCAGGTCAGCCTGAACCCAAAGAACACACGCTCCTCCCGTGCAAACACATGAACCACAGACAGCCAATGCCGCCAGACGACAGACAAGAAGCATGAGCTCATCTGTTCTGGACCCTAAGTGGATATCTGAATCACCTAGGATACTTAATTTAGGAATTCCTAATCCCCACCCAAACACCTGATTTTGCACATCATGTTGACTGAGTTGCAGAAATGTATGATTTTAACAAGCACCCCAGGACTTCTGTTAAAGGGGGTCTGCAATTGGATTGATCCAGATTCAGATGTGAGGTTCGAGGCTGGCCTGGCCCTGGGGCTTTTTGGAGGTAGCAGTGCCCAACTCCATCCTGAAGGGGGGACAGACGTAGATGATGGAGAAGGTGGGCTATTTCAGGCAGGACCCATAATCTGAGCAGAGGTGGGAGGTCCAAATGCATGACCTTCATCCACGGCAGTGATGAGACGCAGCAGGAAATCAGGCTGGAAAAAAGGTAGGCGTCAAACAGTGGAGAAGCCTCAGGCCACAATGAGGTTTATCCAGTAGGATAATCACGCTCAGCTTCCAGGCAGTTGCTTCCCTATGTGGGGCCCCATCACTTACTATTATGATAATGCGTTAGTTTCCCAAATGGTCCACCCACTTCACCTCTCAATCCTCTATGTGCATCCCCTAAACAGTAGCACCAAAGTCAATATAAATAATCTAAACCAAATCAAATCCCTCCTCTGTGATGGCCTCCCACTGGCCTAGGAACAAAATCCAAACTCTTCACCACAGTCTACCTGCCCCCCTCATCTTTCAACACCCACCCCTGTCAACAGGCTCCAGTCTTTCTTTCCCCCAATCGTTCCTTCCCCTGTCAAGCCCTTCATTCAGCTCATCACTGGGGTCTCAGTTTAAACGTCACCTCCTCAGAGAGTGGGTATGCAACCTTCCAGTCTAAAGAGGATGGTTTAATAATGATGGTTTAATAAAATGAATGTTTATTCACATACCTCCCAGACCGTCTGTATCACATCACCTGTTTTTTTTTCTTTCATAGCATTTAGCACCACCCATAATTATCTTGTTTATCTGTTTTATAGTCTGCCCTCCGCCCCAGGATGTAAGTGTCATGTGAGGAGGCACCCTGAATATTTTACTCACTGCTCTACCCCCAGCACCTAGAACAGTGCCTAAACCCAGCACCTGCTTAATAAATATTTGTTGCATGAACAAGTGGTAACAGTGACAGCAAATGCACTGGAGAAGTGATGGAGGATGCGGATTAAAAAAGAGGAACTTCCATACTTCCTAGTTGCTACTATATAATGGCCATGATTCTCCCTACGAGGATCCTTTTTAAAATTGAAGATGCAGGACTTCCTAGGTGGCGCAGTGGGTAAGAATCCACCTGCCAATGCAGGGGACACGGGTTCAAGCCCTGCCCCTGGAAGATACCACGTGCCGCGGAGCAACTAAGCCCATGCGCCACAACTATTGAGCCTGCGCTCTAGAGCCTGTGAGTAACAACTATTGAGCCCATGTGCCGCAACTACTGAAGCCCACCTGCCTAGAGCCTGTGCTCTGCAACAAGAGAGGCCACTGCAATGAGAAGCCCGCACACCACAATTAAGAGTAGCCCCCACTCACCGCAACTAGAGAAAGCCCGTGTGCAGCAACAAAGACCCAACACAGCCAAAAAATAAATAAATAAATAAATTTATTAAAAAAAATAAAGTTTACAATTCACTTTTAAAAAAATAAAATAAAATAAAATTGAAGATGCAAACTCTGTTTCGTTATGTTAACGGAATTTAATTAAACTAATGATGTCTGACTTCCAACTATCTCAGGCCAGTCTACTAACCTTTTCCCGGCATTTCAAGTAGCTCTAAAATATGAGAACACATTTACGATGATTCTGGCAAAAAGAGTTAATTAAGAGCGTACTTAATCACACTTTTTGAGCTCTAATATATCAGCGTTGGATGTCATTTTCATTAATATGCTCCAATATTTATACTTCTCAGGGCTGAAAGAATGCTGCTAATGGGGTAGAGAGAAAGAGATCATTTTCTTGCTGAATAATGTCCATGTGATTAAGTACTCAGACTGCGGTAAAAAATGAATGCGGCGACCCTTAAATCCTTTCCATGTAGACAAATGAATGTATTTTTCACAATAATGCCGCTGCAACTCAAGGCACCCTACTGGATCACAGAGATGTTGCCTGTGACTGGTAGATTCACCTCGCAAGGCACTAAGCGAGGAAAGATGCTATGACACGTTGATAAGCTAAAATAATATCATTTGTGCTGCGATATGTGGACACTGGAAGCCTACAGATCACTCCAAAAATTACCCAGGGTAATAAGCCTGGAAGGAGTCACTATCAGGACACTGAGTTTCGGTTTCATCTGATTCTGGTTAGTAAAGTGTAACAGCGTTTTCCAGACTCAACACTGAAAGAGGAAAACCCCATTTCTGATTCTGATGGGAGGTGTTGACTTTTCAATCTGTCACCAGTGTGGGAGTTTCATCCTAGTTGCAAATTTTCTTGTAGTTCATTTTGCTTAAGTTTTAATTGCACGTTTAATCCTAGGAATTGCAAAATACACATGGCAAGGCAGACGGAACAACTGGAGAGCACTCAGTGTGTCCAAGAGGGACAAACAAAAACTCAGCATCTCTTTGGAAAGGCAGAGAAGATGAAAATCTGGACCCAGAGAAAGACCGAAGCCATTTGGGTGCCTGGGTGCTTGCCCCCCTCACAGCCACAGCCCATTGCGATCACTACTGTTTCACCTGCATTGCACCTCATCAAAAGAATCCTAAACCAACCTTATACTGAAGCTACATGCAAATGAACTTAAATTCAGGTGAACGTCATTTAAGCTGGAGGCCATTTGTTTCATCCGTCTTTCCCCAGCAGGCAAATTTGCCAAAGTTTATAACCACCTAGAAAAAGAATCAGATTTTTAATGGTGTTTAAAAAAAAATTCCCCCAAAGAGCAGGAATCTTATCTCTCAGCTCTCTGAACCTAAGCTTCTAAAATGTTCCCAGTGTAGGGTAGATCTGAACTGGGACCAAAATTAAACAAAACCAAAAAACTGAACACGAAAGTTTCCTCTAAACCATAATTAAGCAAGACAATTGCATGTCTCTTACATTTATTTACTCTTTCAACAGACATTTATTGAGTCCCTATTTACCAGGGACTGAAGTTACAACAGTTGACAACACAAATCGAAACCTCCACCTTTGTGAAACTCACATTTAGGAGAGAGAGACAATAAACATAAGTAATGAATAAATGAATGTTAGAAATGCCAAGTGCCACAGAACAAGAAAGAAAGGAAGAGAGACAGAGAGATGGTGAGAAAAGGAAGAAAGGGAGGGAGGCTGGGAATGTCAAGGGCAAAAGCAGGGCGTGGTTTGCAGTGGCTGATAAAGTATCTATTGCTGTGTAACCAGTTACCCTAAACCCAGACACTTAAAACAACAGGCACAGTTTACTCCTCAAGCAGCTCTGCTGGATGGTTTTGGCCCAGGATCTCTCACATGGTAGCTGTGAAGCTGTTATAAGGGCTACAGCCATCTCAAGGCTCAAATGGGACCAGACAATCTGCTTCCAAGTTCACTGACGATTTTGCTTGGTGGCCTTTTTTGTTGGCTCTTGGCCAGAGAATTTGTACCATAGGATTATTTTTTGATCTCTTACATACTATCTTTTTCACTAACTGATTCATAACACAAAGGTGAACTTTCATAGTGAACTAAGCACGTGCTTTCAAGAAGGCTGACGTACTCAGGATGTAGCCTATGATCACAGTCCAAACCGAGGATGGACGGTACTAACTGTCATTTTGAGGGCTCACTATTGGCTAAACACTGAGCAAGTCATGTATTAGCTCTAGTGGATGTGACCATAGAAGCCCTCCACAAAGAACAATTCCTTTACTTTACAGTTAAGCAAACTGAGACTTAAAGATGTGAAGTTTATTTGCCAATGTCACATGGCAAATAAATATTGGCACCGTAACACCAAAGCCATTCTAACATACCTCCTTAAAAGAAATAGTTTCCATGGGATGAGACTGCTTTTTCCTTAAGTAATTTACCCCAATGTAGGCTTTTAGCCAACCAACAGTTATAATACAAGCAGTGGCAAAATAAAATTTCCACAATTAATACATATGTATATACATAAATATATTATATATTTAATAATATAAATTATATATTTAATAATATATCTTTAATAATATATTATATGTTTAATAATATATTATATATTTAATCTGTAATATTTTGTTTAATATACTAATGATACTTTGCTACATATTATATATTAATAACATTAATTATACATATATATAAAATCAGCAAAAATTCAAGGAGATGAAGCAAGATATTAGAATATCCTGGAGATGTTACAAGTCCTGCAACAAGAATTTCCAATTAAAAAGGCTCAAGCTTAAAAGAAATTGAGCTCATCATTCATTGTGAAAGAAGAGATATGAAATCTCATAGCATTTGCAAAGAACACTTTTTGGGTGACAAGTACAATTTGAAGGATCTTATCAATGATAAATTATTCTCGCTGACAATTAAACCTGCCTTTCTAAACAGCTGGATGGACCATGGTACCCACAGCAGGTAACAGATTTAACTGTGAAATGTATCTGGGTTAATGCAGCTTTAGAGGGAACACAAAATGGGCCCAACTCTGGAGACATCTTCTTCCTATTCTTTATTGGTACCTCTCTATCAATTATGCATCTCTCTGCTCAGTCGCTCTGCTCCTGACTCACGAGGGAATCAATAACTTGTGGAGATAAATCACTTCTCAGCACAACTCCCATTGTACATCCGATGTTTATGCAACAAAAGCTGCAGATAAATAACCAGTTTGGAGCTCCTGAGGCAACGTTTCCTTTAAATCATTTTTTAGTAGTTACCCATCAAAGACAGAATTTATGTCAGTGCAAAGACTGCAACAGAAAACCTTGAATTCACAAGGAAGGCAGTGCTGGGACTCATATGTCACAGCTGTGTCAATCATCAGACCACTTGGAAGTCTCTAGATCTCAAGGATACAACAAGCCCTAGCCCTGATCCTATGAGAGACACTGAGAAGCAGGAGATCAATCCAAGTTAGCATCACGGAAAGAGAGCAAGTTTTATCACCTGAAAGAGCTGGCTTCCATTCTGGTCCAGTCATTAACGAGCTGAGTGTAGCTTTATTAAATGACGACACCTCCCTTCGATTTCGTTTCTTCATATGTAACATGGTATTAGTACAAACTACCTTACAGTGTACTTGTTAGGATTAGAAAAAAGACAGCCAGACAGAGCCTGGCCTAGAGCATACACTCCCTGGAGGCAATCACAGTCACAGTGTTCATCACAGGCCTCCGCACCCCTCGTCTGGATAT
The DNA here is from genome assembly GCF_030028045.1 of Hippopotamus amphibius kiboko. NCBI lineage: Eukaryota > Metazoa > Chordata > Mammalia > Artiodactyla > Hippopotamidae > Hippopotamus > Hippopotamus amphibius. The sequence continues at coordinate 7,838,645 of NC_080197.1, forward strand.
GCAGCAAATATCTGGGGGGCACCCACTGTGCCAGGCAAGAAGCTAGACTGTGGGGAGAGTGAGCCAGGCAGACAACGTCTCACGTTCTACGTGGAATGCAGCTTACATCCCAGCAGGGGGGCCTTGCCTTCCACAGACAGAGATGTCAACCGCAGTCCCTTGCCATCAGCACCCTAAAACAGGAAAACTGCTTTTTTTTTTTCTAAATCAAGAGAATAATAAGCAAAAAATTCAGAATGGTAAATAAAATTAAGCACAGGAGAAGAGACCAAACAGGGACATACAAGGGCTCTAATGATAAAAAGTGGTGCTTTACTTCTTATATTGGGTGGTAAGGTCAAGGTTGTCCATTTTATTATTGTGCTCCAGATTTCAAATATATTTTGCATATATGTTATTTCGTGTACTGTATCAAAGCAAGAGTAGACAGCCAATAAATGATATCACCGTTGTTGAGAGGCACTTTACAGTTTACAGTGGAATCAACTCTTTAAGGTGGGTGTAGACAGGAAATGGCCTTGTCCCCACAATCACTCCTTTTCTCTGAGTAGTTGAAACCCTCTTTCTAAATCTCTTAACAGTTTTGTGCAGATTCAAAAACTTTTCGTCACTTTGGCTGCTAAGCCTTCATCCAGTACCACTTAAAACTTCAATCTCACATCAATTCCAAGTTCACCTTTCCTAGCGCATGCTAGACTTCTGGCTGGAGGTGCCTGGAGTGGAAGAAGGGGTGTGCGCCACCTTGCACACCTCCCCCATCTCCTCTCATCGCCGTCACACTCTGGTGTCGGGACTGGGACAAGGATTAGGAAGAAGGGAAGCCTCTCATTACTGAACCAAGGGTCTCCACCCCTCCTCGGTGGCTGCTCCTGCCTCTCTGACCTCCTTTACTGGCTGTCAGTGCCTTCTGGGTGGCGGCGTCTAAATGCTGCCTTCTGTGGCTCACACAGTGTTTCGTAGGGTTCTGTGCGATCTTCCCATGACAACCATTCCCACAGCTTCTTTGTCTAGTTGGTAGCCCTCAGGGAGAAATACCAGTGAGAAAGAGGCAGCTGGGCTTCCTTACTACTTAAGGGACTTAAGACACATCTCCAAATCTTTCCAGCATCACACATTTGAAATACAAGACCACCCCAAGCTTAGTCCATGAGTTTTTTCCAAACCTTTCATGACCCTCTCTGGGTAGAGACACAAAACGAAAACTTTACTGCCTGAGCAGCATCCAAAGAGGAAATAAAACAAAGGGCTCTTCTTAGGTGCAACCATGCTTTTCATGATTCCCTTGAAGAACTCACTTGTTCAGGCTGAGGAAAGAACAGGATGGTATATAGCAACTCTTGTTCTCACTCTGCACCTCAGACACAATTGCAGGGAAACAGGAAAAGTCAGCTTCCCTCTGTAAAATGGGAGATAATAAAGTCACCTTCCTTGTGGAAGCAATATAAGTAACAAAATAGAAAATGCCTAGAAAATTTCTCATGTATAGTCAACTGGGGAGGAGGAGGAGGAGGCGACGAGGACAAGGAGGAGAACTTGTCCAAAAGCTTAAATTCAACTCTATTCTCTTGAAATAGCTACAGATCACAGCTCAAAGCAGAGGTGAGGGAAATACTAATTTTCATTCCATGCCACTCCAATAACTATAAATCCTAACAGCACTTCCCCTCCACTTCTTCCCTCTCTAGTACAATCTCATCTCTCACTGTTCACATTGAACTTGGCAATTGCAAGCAGAGTTAGATAAATGGAAAAGGAGAACAACGACAAAACAAAAGGAGGTAAATAAAAGTTGAGGGGGGAATAACAGAAGGAGAGGAGAAAGAGGTTTGTTGGAAATGATCTTGCCATTTGTTGGGTTGGATACCTCATCTTTAAGGATGCCCAAATGCGGTAAACCACATTAGATTAGTAAATACTATGTTTCAACTGATTGAAAACGAGGAGAGAAAACACTCTTTACGAACCTCGTGCAGGGATCTCTCAGCAATTGGCTGCTTGTCATGATTAAATAAATGAAATGAGATAAAATAAAAACACGTGTGTCACTTTTATCCTAAAAGCAATCTTTCCCTTTTAGCAAAACGGCATATTCAATTATCTCATTCAATAGGTAAAAATGATTTCCACCTTGAAAATAAATATTTGCTTCTGAAGATCACATTACTGAAAATCAAATTACAAGCTTGTTTTTATTATTAACCAGAATAAGTTCCAGAGCTCTTTATGCATTGCACCTGTCACTCTCCATCTCCTACAATCAAGTTCCCCTTTAAATCTCATCAAATAACTCCCAAAGTCATTGAAGAGGCAATAAACTAGGTTATGACACAGTGCTCACAGAGAGCTAAATGTCTTTCATATATCTTTAAGTGGTTATTAATCTCTGAATTAGTTTAGAATACATTAACCTTCAAGGTAAATTAGATCAATCAGGAAAATGACTCACAGCAGCAGAACTGTCTCTTTATGTTGGTGGTGGTGTTTTTATATCTAGCTTATGTGCCAAGAAGTAGCTGTGTGGCACTGGTCCTATCAGCTACCATAAACTGATAGGGCTCCAAGTTATGGCAGGAAGAGGTAGGGTTGTTGTTTGGGGCCTATTTCATCCTGGGAGATTACCCACCTACACAGGGAGACAGGATGCGCAGACGTGAACGTAATAGCACCACCTCAGTGCAGGCAAGATGATTTGACTCTTGCCGCTGGGGAACTGCTCACTTAGTCTCCTATTACCCTTGTTAGTGGCCATTTTAGAGTTCTCTGCCCAATGACTGCCCAATAATGGAAGAAAGCAAGAAGTAACACCTTTGAAAAAAATAAAAGTAACTGCTCTTTTTCTAATTTTATTTTTTTATTAAAGCATAGTAGATTTACAATGTTGTGCCAATTTCTGCTGTACAGCAACCTAAACGTCCATCAACAGATGAACAGATAAAGAAGACGTGGTACATATATATAATGGAATACTACTCAGCCATAAAAAAGAATGAAATAATGCCATTTGCAGCAACATGGATGCAACTAGAGATTATCATACTCAATGAAGTCAGTCAGAAAGAGAGACAATTACCATACGATGTCACTTACATGTGGAATCTAAAAATATGGCACAAATGAACCTATCTACAAAACAGTAATTGCTCTTTAAAAGTCCTGAAGAAGGTGAATCTGAAATCTTCAACCTTTTCTTTTGAGAGAGAGAGAACCATCTCAATAAAGTTATTAGAACTGTAGCTAAATAGCAGAAATACATGCCTGTTACTTTTCTGTACAAGATGGTGAGAGTCACTTTAACAATTATTTAGTCTTGAGTGCATACAGTTGGTTCTCAGGCTTATCATAACTCTGGATTCTCAATTACACTGTTTAATGAACAAAAGATACAGAAGCAAAACTGAGACATGGGGAGGGCACCCTTCAAGCTCTTAACTACTTAAATGATACATTTTGAGGAGACCAGGAGCCCTGAGTTTGGGATTCTGCCTGACATCTTGTTGGTGGTTTGCTCCCCTTGGGGTCCTGTAGCTGCATATTAGATTCAGAGTAGATGTAAGTCTAACGAATATTATTGTTGGGTGCCATGTAAGCTGTTGTACTGCCACCAAACATCTCAAATATACACTGAAAAGAAAATCACAAGGTATCTTTCCAAACCTTTTTTTTTCCTCTCTTTTCTCTAAACTCTCCATAGAGAGAAATAAAATATCAAGGAGATAGAAACTGCTGGAAGAATATTTGTGGATGGTTTTTAGGACGGAGGAGGGGACCACAACTGTATACTCCATGCCTCAAAGGATCACATGAAGTTATCCATTAATCCTTCAAAAAAGATACAAGGTGCTGGTAAAATAAGCTTGAAGCTTTTTAAGTTGCCTAAGTTTTGGAAATTTGAATTTTGGAAAGCTGAGTGTGTCAATAGGTGTGACAGACCTTCACATAAAAATGATCACTGAGATTAATTTAGGGCTGTTAAAAGAAAGAAATTTTTAAAAGAAAAAGGGAGAATCATAGTTAAATAAATAAAGTTCAAGAGATATTTGAGAGAATTGGCGCTTCTTACATGCTACGCTGATCAGCCTGAAAGAATCACGTAATCATAATATCCAAGACAGAAAAAGGCGTGGAGATAAGTCTTAAGTGGAAAGATAGTGAAGTGAGGCCTTTTGTTAATCTCTTCATGAAATGTTTCTTTTTCTTTTGTAAAAATGAAGCAGCAGTTCACAAAAATGACAGAGCAATTCAAATAGCCATATCTCAGACGAACCTCCACTTTCCAGAAGATAATATATGCCATTATTTTCTTTTCTCCCAGCTCCTCTCAAATTAAAGGAAATTGGGGGTTGGGGCCTTTCCTTATTTAACAATGTATAAGACAAATAATCTTTTAATGATTTTGTTCCCAATGCAATGACTGACAGAGCATACTGTAATTAAAAACAAATACAACATTTACATGAAATCAATCATATTTTAATTGGCACTTCAACTGAAGGGAAGTTAAACATAACGACAGGATGTTATCCCAGAGTGTACTCTTCAGGCAAAACTTCATGCGACTGTTTGTTTTAACATTTGAGCCAAAGAGGATGTTTTTACATTTGTTTTTATTCAAAAATAACTGTCAGTATTTCCCATTTGCAATGGAGCTATGTATTGTAATATTCGTAAACAGATCTTGCTGAATTATTTCCCCTGACTGTTGGGGCTTCTCACTTTACTGCATGGGAGAACCTTTTGTTCCAGCCTGTCTTTTCAAGGATGTTTGTATAGCAAAAGGGCTTAGAAGATAGAAATAATAGATCCCTCAGAGCAGAGGGCAGATATTTTTCCTGACCAGTATAATAAAGATAATTTCTCCTTCCAGGCAAACATTGGGCAGGTTTGCTAGCAGCCCCCTTGTAAAAGATTGGAGCTTCCTAAGCTCAGGGTTCTCAGCTGTGATGTGACCCCGCCCCGAGAGTACATCATCCACTGGCTGGCTTCCCATCACTCCTGTAGAACTTGCAGAAACAGAACTTGATATGAACATGAAGCTCATGCTGCCTGCTGTGCTGTGAGTAATAAAAGTCCTTTGTCTCTGACCCAGGAGTCTCCTGTTTTCTGCGAGCATCTAAGAAGCTGTGGCAGGCTAGGTTGTTAGCTTGCAAGCAGAATAAAATCCCAGAGTTTTCATAGTTCTGGACAGAAACGAGAGACTTTTGCAGGGGGAAAAAAAAAAAAGAAAGAAAGAAAAGGAAGATGTTGGCTAACATGAAAAAGTTACTGTATCAAATGTCCAACCTTGGGAAAGAGCAGCTAAATCTTCTTCAAGGCAGGCAAAAGTTATAGGACCGAATATAATTGTGTTTCTGTTTCTTTCTCTGATATCAACAGAGCACACAACCTAATTCAGCCCTCTGCAGCTGTCAGCAGAGCTGTACACTAAGGCAAAAAGGGCTGCTCTTGAGAGATGAAATTCTTGACACCCCAAATGGATGAGCACTACTTCCTGTTTAGAAGCACGCTGGCCAAGATCAAGATGGCCATCCATTATATACCAATTCTTTCAACTGCTCTGAAAATCAGCTTGGATGACATTAGTAGCTGAGATTGCAAGGTTGAATGAGGAAGCTGCAAAGAATGGGGACGTGTAAACGAACTGATGAACTACTAACACTCTTCCTGCAGCTCTGGAGAATGCAGGGGAAGATGCACGGCTTGGTCTCCCACTCAGGGAAGGAGATTCCATCGGTTATAAATGTCATGTGTATTTGTCAGTGCACTGGATGCTCACTGAGGCCATTTTCCAGATTTATGTGCCTCAAGGTCACAGAATCCTAAGCCATGAAGTGACACCCTTAATGAGCTTCCTCCCACTGTAAGACTTTGCCTTTCCTCCAAAACCATAAATTATAAATTCCACAGATAGCCAAGGGAAATTCATGCAGGGAGAGACAGCGACCTCTTTGCAAACCTCGACCAAGTTACAGAAACAAGTTTCACCTTTGGCACTGGACTTTTATTTATGTGTTTATGTATTTATGTATTAAATTATTTATTGAAGTATAATTGATTTACAATGCATTAGTTTCTGGTACACAGCAAATTGATATACATATATATATAGCATATATATATATATAGCAACATATATGTATATATATATTCTTCTTCATATTCTTTTCCATCATAGGTTATTACAAGATATTGACTATAGTTCCCTGTGCTATACAATAGGACCTTGTTGTTTATCTATTTTATATGTAATAGTGTGTATCTGCTAATCCCAAACTCCTAATTTATCCCTCCCCTCCTTCCCCTTTGGTAACCATAAGTGCGTTTTCTATGTCTGTAAGTCTGTTTCTGGTTTGTAAATAAGTTCATTTGTGTCATATTTTAGATTCCACATATAAGTGATATCACACTGTCTGACTTACTTCACTTAACATGATAATCTCTAGGTCCATCCATGTTGCTGCAAATGGCATGATTTCATTCTTTTTATGGTTGAGTAGTATTATTCCATTATATATATATAAATATATGTAGGTTATATATATATGTATGTATGTGTATTTACATGTACATATATTACATTTGCTTTATCCATTCATCTGTCAATGGACACTTAGGTTGCCTCCATGCCTTGGCTATTGTAAATAATGCTTCTGTAAAGAGAAAAACAAATACCGTATGCTAACTCATATATATGGAATCTAAAAAATGGTACTGATGAACCCAGTGACAGGGCAAGAATAAAGATGCAGATGTAGAGAATGGACTTGAGGACACGGGGGTGGGGGGGCGAAGGGGAAGCTAGGACGAAGTGAGAGAGCAGCATTGACATATATACACTACCAAATGTAAAACAGATAGCTAGTGGGAAGCTGCTGCATAACACAGGGAGATCAACTCAATGACGGGTGATGAATTAGAGGGCTGGGATAGGGAGGGTGGGAAGCAGTCACGGGAGGGGGGGATATGGGGATATATGTATAAATACAGCTAATTCACTGTGTTGTACAGCAAGAACTGGCACAACAGTGTAAAGCAATTATATTCCAATACAGAGCTTAAAAAAAAAAAGAACAAAGGAAACTCAAGTTCCTAATTTTCTGAGGAGATGCACTGTTTCCTTCTGGAAGAGGGGTCCTGATACAGGAGCCTGACAGACTCCTCTCATGCTCTGCATTGGCCTCGTGGGTCAAGGGGGTACAAAGTGTCTCAAGCCTCTTCCTCCACTATGGTCCAGAGAAGTAATTCGGACTTGACCATGCTCCCAGTTTTCCCAAGAACCTGGCTCAAAGCCCTGAGAAGTGATCAGGATGGATGCCCACCTTGAAAATAAATCAGGAACTGCAGTGCTTCAAATACAGATTTAGCCGAAAGACAAAAGAAATCTAAGGAAGAAGGATACAGGTGACAGAACGAACATTTCTGGGGGAGAAAATGCTATGCTTGTTGTATCACCAGCCACCAAACATGAACCACACCAGTGAAAGAGGCTGGTGGGGGTCCCTGAGTACATTTCTTGTGAGTGCTCTTAACACCAAATGGATCAAAAAACAAATTCACCCCCCCCCCAAAAAAAACAGTGCTGCTGTGAACACAGGGGTGCATGTATCTTTCTGAATTATAGTTTTTTCTGGATATATGCCCAGGAGTAGGATTTCTGGATCACATGGTAACTCTATTCTTAGTTTTTTAAGGAATCTCCATACTATTCTCCATAGTGGCTACATCAGTTTACATTTCCACCAACAGTGTAGAAGGGATCTCTTTTCTCCATACTCTCTCATAGTTTCTTGGCAAGGATATTTTTAAGCCACATCTTCATCATTTAAAGGTTAAAATAGGAGTTTAACTAGGTATTTTGATTCATAAATCCACTTAAATAGCTCATATAAAGACTTTGATCTGTTTTGTTCCCTGGTAGATGTTCTGGTTCTAAACCAGACAGGAAAATAATAGGTACTGAATAAACTTTTGTTAAATAAAAGTTCCAAGATGATTATTTTGACTTCTGTACAGAGAATGGATTTCAATGGAGCAGGAATATAAATGCAGAGAAAAGCTAGTAGGAATAGCCATTGTTTTGGCAAGAAATGATGGGATTTGGACTGGGTAGTTAGAATGGGTAAAAACGGAAGAATTCAAGCCATGTTTCGGAGTAAAAGCCAGCAGGATTTAATGACGGAGTAGACAGTGGGGAATAAGAAATCGGGTAGTATCAAAGAGGGCTCCCAGATTCTAGCTTGAGAAACTGGTTTATAGTGGTAGCATTTGCTGAGATTTGCAAGAGTGAAGAATGAGAGGAGAATGTATATATAATCTGTCACAAAATCCCAATGGCTCTATCTTAAAACTTTACCCAAAACCCATTTGTTTCTCACCCAAAATCTCCGGTACCAACCTAGTTCAAAGCATCATTGTTTTTCACCTGAATTTTTACCGCAGCCTCCTAATTAGTCTTTCTACTTTCACTCTGGCTCCTCTATACACAGCATTTATAGGGAACATTTTTAAAGTCAGGCTTATTGAGCTCTGATTTACATACAGTAAAATTTACCATTCCCAGGTGTACATTCCCATGAGGTTTGACAAACCCATATAGTCATGTAACTACCATGGCAACCAAGGTATAGGATGTCATCACCATCACATCTAAAAGTACTGGATGGAGTATTTTAAAACATAAATCAGATCAAGCCACTAAAGACTCAAAACACTCTGTTGGCTTCCCATCCTTCTAGGAAGAAAACGCATTCCCTTTAAGGTCCAGAGTACGTGGTCCTGCCACAAGATATCTCTCTGCTCTAGACTCTTAAGGCTTTCCTTCTTGAAAATTCTGCTTTTGTTACACTGGCCTCTTTGTTATTCCTGGAGATCTCAAGCCCATTCCTACCTCAGGACCTTTGCACTACTTCCCACGATCTTCCCCCAGGTAATCTCGAGCTTTTCTCCCTGACTTCATTTTAGTTTCTGTTGAAATATCACACACACACACACTCCTCCATCAGGCTTTATCCCTTTAGCAAGCTTTATCTTCCTTCTTGCCATTTATTCCTACCTTATATAATATGTGCTTATTATCTGTTTACCATCTCTCTCCACCCCAACCTCCACTAAAATGTAAGCACCATGTAAACAGGACCTTGTATATCTTCTTCTTTGCTGTATCTCCAGAACCAGGGACATAACAGGAATTCACTTAACATGAATGAAAACACTGACGGATGAGTGGGTGGGTGGATGGATGGATGGATGGATGGACGGACAGATGGACAGACAGACGGGAACAACAGAACAATCAACTGCTTTGTTCTTTAACAAGGCTGAATAAGCACTGCCACGCTCTTCAATCCAGTCACAGGGTCGGAGATCCACTTTGAAACCCTTAGGCTGCTGAAGAGCAAGTCTTCATTATTATTGACTCACATCAAGGCTATTAGCTGGGTAACATGCAATCTAAATATAGTGCCTTCACCGTGAAAAAAAAAAACTCAAGTCACCGTGAAAAAAAAAGCTCAAGTTCACATGCTGCAGTACCAGATATTGTAGCTGTGGAAAAAATTTATCTTTCACAAGAAATATACTTACACTTCATTTATCTGCTCTTCACTGTAATCTTTTTTGCTTTTAAATTGATCTTCTTTTAATATTATACTACCTGGAATTTGCACCTCCAAAAACAAACAGGCTCCCTTTCCCCAAAATGCCATAATGAGGCTCATTTTATTGACTATTTTGGAAATAGCCTCCACAGCGGTCCACTTAATTAGATCACGTGGTACCGTTTGCATTCAGCATTTCACAGATTATGCCTTTTTATTTTCCCCAAAATAATTTTCGTGGAGCTTTTAAGAAAGACATTCTGTTGGCAAAGGACTGTTTGCTGACTATAATTGCCAAATTTCCCTACCAAGTGCCCCTCTGAGCAAATATGTTCAATTCTATTGTTGTTATTATTATTGGCCAGGTTTATTATTTCTTGTCAGAAGTGTGAAAAGTTGGGTAGATTTATTATTTGCATGAACTGTCCAAAGCTCAACTATTTCAAGGAAGGGAAAATAAGTGTTTTCGATAAAACTTAAGCAATATGACACCTTGGAAAGAAGAAAAAAGAGGAGAAATATTTCTATCTACTCATTATGAGTGTGAGAGAAGCATGTTGTTTATTCCTCGTTTACCAAGCACAGACGTTGTCCTGGGGGAAATGTAAGGAGAAAAGAAGACAGCTGGAATTCGGGGGGCATAAGTCTGAGCCATGACTTACATGTCACCATTCCAAATACCTAACCTTGAGGCCAAATCTCTGAGCTCAGTTTTTTGGGGGCTGTATTTCAGATGTTATAGAAATGGAAAGCTGTCACTTTCCTAAGACTCTTAAAACCTCTGTGCTCCAGAAGGAAATTGGAAACGTTCTTATTTCCCCCATTATGACTGAACATTTATGGAGAAGCCAACAGCCTGAATCGGGTTCCCAGTTGACATAATTACTACATCCAGATAATTAAGGCAATGTCTCTAAAAAGAAAAACCTAGTGATTTATTTGGCATTTTTAAATTGGAATAGGGATGCTGGATTTCTAAATTTTAGACTGAAATATGAAGCGGAAATTGAGAAGAAAAACAATGAACTGTCATTTTGAAATAACATGTGAGTCATGTCTAGAGTATCCTTTAACATATCCTTTAAAAATCACTCTCCCAATATCACATTGTTGCTGAAAGTTTAAATTTATAAGTGGATTTCATTTCTATAGATGAGGGTAGAGGTAAGCACCTATCAAAAATGTACAGGCACACACTATTGAATGAATATATTCTACTGCTAAGAATTTATCCTTCAGATACACTTATACAAATTCCCAAAGATAACCTACCACGCGTATATACAAAGATGTCCATTGCAAAATTGTTTGTAATAGCAGACCACTGTACACAACGTAAATGTCCATCCACAGAAGACTAGAGAAATAAATTCTGGTACATTCAGATAATATAGCTGAAAAAGTAGAATGAGATAACCTCTAAGTGCTAATATGAAAAGATATCCAAGATATATTATTAAGTAAAATCAAGCAAGTTGCAGTTCAGACTGCAAAGTATAAGTGCCACTAACTTCAAGTTCTGCAACTAGACTGGCTTCAAAACCCGGCTCCCCTACTTACTCCTATGTGATGCTGGGCAAGTGGCTTAATCTCTTTCTGACTCAGCTTCCTTTCTGTAAAACAGGGATATTGATATCATTTGCCTCAAAAAGTACTGGTTGCTATTAAATGAGTTAATATACGTAAAGCACTTGAACACTGGTTCAATAAATGCTAAATACACTGAAAATATCATCCAAAAATGAAGATGAAATAAAGATATTTTCAGACATACAAAAACAGAAACAATTTATCACCAGCAGACCCATTCTACAATCTACATAAAGAAAACAAGAGCACTGGGAATGGGAACTACCTGGGTAATTATAAGATTTCTTCTTATTATTTAAATATCTTTAAAATATAACATTTAAACAAAAATAAAAACAACAGAATATTTATTATACATATAGTGTTTATAGCATATATGTAACAATATATGACGATACCATAAAGGGCAGGATCAGAGAGATGGAAGTAGATGATTGTAAAGTTCTCATACTATATGTAAAGTGGCAACTTGAAAGAGGACTATAATAAGCCAAGTATACAATAAACCCTAAAGCAACCACTAAAACAACAAAACAAACTACTGTGGCTAATAAAACAATAAAGGAGATTTTAAAAAGGTTATATAAATATTCGACTTATCCAAAAGAAGATAAAACAGGGAGGAAAAAGAACAAAGAAAAGGTGGGATAAAAGAAAACAAATATCAGGATAACAGATTTAAACCTAACCATCCTGATAATCATATTAAATGTAATTGGTGTAAATATTCCAATTAAAATGCAGACTTAGATGGGAAACAAAAGCAATATTCAAGTATATGCTGTCTACAAGAAATGAGCTCTAGCTATAATGACACAAATTGGTTAAATATTTTTTAAAACTGAAAAAAATACCATGCTAATGCTCATGAAAAGAAAGTTTAAAAGGCTAACTTAAGAAAAAGAGGACTTCATAGTAAAGATTATCAGAAGGTGTGAAGGTCACTTTATTTTTTTTAAGAAGGTCAAAAGGGTGAATTCATTAACAAATAGTGAATTCATCAATAGGTCATAACAATCCTAAACATTTATACACTTAATAACAGAATTTCTAAACACATGAAGCAGTGACTGATAGAACTGCAAGAATAGAAATCCACAATATAGTCAAAGATATTAATACCCTTCTCTTAACAATTGACAGAACAAGTCAACAGAAAATCAGTAAGGATACAGAAGATTTGAACAACACTATTGACCAACTTTGACATATTTGATGTCTATGAGATATTCCTCCAACAACAATGGAGCATACAGCAAACATTTAATAAGACAGATCATATTCCAAGCTGCAAAATAAGTCTCAACAAATTTAAAAGGAATTAATTCATACAAAATATTTTCTGACCGTAATATAAATGAATTAGAAATCAATAACAAAAAGATTTCTGGAAAATCCACAAATATTTTGAAATTTAATAACATGCCCCAATATAACCCAAAGACCAGAGAAAAAAATCAAAAGGAAAATTAGAAAGTATTTTAATTGAATGAAAATGAAAACACAACAAAAATATTTGTGAGAAGCTGTTAAAGCAATACTTGGAGGAAAATTTATAGCACTAATTGCCTATATTTGAAAAGAAGGTAGGTCTCAAATCAATGACCACAGCATGGGTGGATCTTAACATAATTATACTAAGTGAAAAAAGCCAGACCAAAAAAGAAAAAAAAAGAAGAAAAAATATATATATATGATGGTATGAATCAAGTTTTATAAAATTATAGAAAATACAAATTACTCCATAGTGACACAAAGCAGAACAGTGGTTTGGGGGGAGGGGGCAGCACCTGCAACGGGTGTAAAGAGAGACAATAGGTATTGATCTCAAAGAAGCAGGAGGAAATTTGGGGGAGTGATGAATTAGTTCATTATTTCATTGTGGTGACTGATTTACAGTATGTATCAAATTTTACCCTTGAAATATTGTATAATTTCATTGTATGTAAATTATACTTCAATAAAGCTGTTTAAAAAAACATACAAATTAGATTATTAACCTAGGTCAACTAAGAATGGGGGCAATACTGATACCTGAGGATGAAGGACCCGAGGAACAAAGGGACAGAAAAAGGCTAGTATGGATTTATGCAAAATTATAAATGCATAGCTGTTAATGAAGAAAAACACTTTTTAACCCACTAAAAGTGTCCAACCATGCTTCGAAACAGCCCACAGCCTCCTGAATTCAACTGACAACATGATAATGAAAGTAGCAAACCTCCAGGGCCTTTTGTGAAGCAGGCATTGTGCTATATGCTTTACACACACATTCCCTTGTTTTACCTGCACAACAGTCTCATGAGGTTAAGTATTCATATTATTCTCATTTTTTCAGATGAAGGCAGCTTCTAACCAGCCCAGACTTTTCTCAGTCACCTACTTCTTACTTCCTTCTGCCATCTGTTCAGCACTTACAGAGCATCCTCTAGACCTACAGATGATAATCCCTGAAGGAGATACCCGATATACCAGGATATAACAGGACCACCACCCCCGCCCCCAGTAAAGCAAAACTCCATTCCTAGTGAAAAGAGTTTAAAATTAAATTTAAAAAGCTTTGGGGCCAGAACATAAACTTAGTGTCTAGTTGAATGATCCAATATCTATTCATTTATTATGTTAGCTAGGTATCCATTTGAAATCATCTAAGTAAGATAATAAAGTTAACTTAAAATATCTTCCACTCTCTGACCACACAAAACAACTCTACTCAAACTTCTTTGAGGTCAGCATCGTATTTTGGATGATCTAACACCTTGCTAATCAAAATGTCATCCCAGGACCCATTTTGGAATCCCCCAGGGGCTTCTTAGAAATGCAGACTCTCAGGCCCCACCCCAGACTCATGGAATCAGAAAGATGATTTTTATAAAATCCCCAGATGCTCTCCGTGCCCATTCAAATTTGAGAAGCACTGCTTGAACGTAGTGACCCAGGGCAGATGATCCTCACTTTTATCCAAAAGAGGGATGCTATTCCTCTAAATGACCAATCACACACCATTAGTGAGATCACTTTTCTCTTTTCTCCTGCACGAGTACCAGAGTCACTACTCAGCCTATTAAAGCAGTCTCCAAGTGGCTTGTTTACAGCAGCCACTAATTACAGTTGTGAGTTTGTACTGAGAATAACAGCCAAGCCTGGTTAAGTGTCTTTGCCTCCTTTTACACCAACTGTGACAGGTGCCCTGTCCATGCATGCTGCACTAGCACTGACTGCAAACCTCTCAGGCAGCAGGGAGGCTCCACCCTAGCTGTACCTGGGGAGCATTGACAAAATATCAGTTCCCTGTCCCCACCCCAAATGATCGATGAGACTCTGTGAGACTGGGGTCTAGTCAGCCACAGATAAAGAAAATCAAGCAATTCTGATACAATCAGGATTGAAAACCACTTGCACTTAACTTTGGCAACACAATAGAACCAGGACAGGGGACACTTCAATGTCCAGGCCACGCCTAAGACCTAATCAAATTCTCTGGGGGTGGGGCCTGAGCCGCCCTCATTTAAAAACAGAAAAAGACTCCCAGGGGATTGTCATCTGCAACCGAGGTGTACAATAGAGAGCTCTTTGTTATTAAGAATAAAACAAGGGACTGAGCTCTCTGAAATATGAGAGGCTTTGGAAGGACTTGAAAGTAGGATGACTCCCAGGGGTGAGGGGAACGACAACAAAAAAATGCCTGATCTTTGGACATATATGATAGATAGTTGCATGCGCCCAGAAGAATCTCTGGACTCAAACAAAGAAAATCTTATTAACGCTCCTTGGGGCATCAGGGAAGTTTGGAGGACTTTCACTTTGTAATTTCTACTCTTCTGTTGACAGTTTTAACCACAAGCATGTACTATTGTGCTTTAATCATAAAAGGACAAAGGAAAGGTCACCTTGAGTGGATTGGAATCTCTGGGTTTCCCTCCACACACCCGTCACCCACGGCTTAATCTTCCTCGCCACCTCCGGAGCCTCCGTTCTAACCCAAAACAAAATCAACCTGATTCTCACAATTCTGCCACATCCTCCTGCTCCTGCCTTGACATCTTTGAACACTCTGCAATTCACCTCACACCTCCATCCCTTAATTCCCACGTGAGATGTTGGCCACTGTCACCTCTCTGGTTCAGACCTCCAGCGTGGCCTCTGAGACTGGGATGTTCTGTGAACAGCCTGCTACCAGCCTAGGAAAACTGATCTCTTGAAACCTGGGCCAGATGTGCCAGCAATGAATATTCCTGGGCACCATGTTTTCTCTGTTTTTAATTGAGACAGTGAGTTTGATCTAGCTCTCCGACTGGGTCTTTGGCAATCTTTTCCTTGGGGGATGATGCCAGTGGCAGTGGCTCCAAAGAGCCTCATCTTCAAAGCACCGATTTGGTTTATACTCTGTATTTGCTCCTTCATCCGTTTACTTACTTATTCACTCATTTGTACAACTTCATGGAACATGTTCTCAAGGCTGGCACTGGCTAAGTGCTCAGGCCACAAAGTTAAAAGACAAAATCTCTATCCCCAAAGAGTTTACCAACTAGGAAGAGTTTCAGACAACCAAACCAACAATTATACTGAAGTGTGATTCACAGCGACAAAAGAAAAGGTAAGCTAAGCATCTTCAGTGACTGGCTGTGTGTCCTTAGGAAATCTACTTAACCTCTCTGTGCCTCAGCTTCCTTGTCAATAAAACAGAACTATTAAAAGCACCTGTCATTTGAGTTGTAATAAATACTAAAAGACATCATTATTAAAGTGCTTTGAACAGTGTTTGGTACGTATAAGTGTTTACTCAAGCTAAAAGATAAATCAAAAAACTGCTGTGAACAGAATAGAGAATACAGAAATGAACCCACACACACATCGGTCAGTTAATTCTTGGCAATGGCACAAAGGTAATTCAATGAAGAAAAGACTGTCTTCTCAACAAATGGTTATTATATACCAAAAAAGGAGATCTTGACTTACACGTCACTCTATATATAAAACAAAGTGCATTGTAGTTCTCAGTGTAACATCTAAAATTATAAAACTTCTAGAGGAGAACTTAGGAGAAAAATCCTTATGACCTTGTGGTTGTGTATCATTCTTATACAGAGGACACAAGAAATACAAATCATAAAAGAAAAAATTGATAAATTGGACTTCATCAGAAGTAAAAATGTCTGCCTTTGAAAGATTATTAAGAGAATGAAAGAATAGGAGAAACTGCAAAACACACAAGGGCAAGGAGAGGCCAAAGAAAGAGGCAGCCGCTCCAGATGGGTACGTAACAGTTTTAACAAGGAAGGGAGCTTACATCGAGGCTTGAATTGGGCTCTGCAAGATGGTTAGATCTCCACTCCCACGGCCAGAATCTTAAAAGTCTACTGCACAGAAGCCCCAATGGTTCAGTCGTGTACACGGTCCAGGTGGTCTTAGCACCACCTTACTCTCTCAAGGCTGCGGCCCTCAAGCAGCTCTCAGTGCAGGAATAGTGGGCTGAGCGCCGACTCCAGGAACAGGGGAGCGGTGAGAAGGCTCTGACTGCTCCGGTCCAGCCCACGAGTCAACCGGGGGTCACATCCCCTCATGACCTTCTCTAACATGCAGACGGATGGCAAATAAGCACATGAAAAATGCTCAACGACATCAGTCATCAGGGAAACACAAACGAAAACAACGCTGCCATACCACGGCACACCTAGTAAAACGGCTTTAGAAAACTGATAATTTAAGTGTCACGGACACTTAAAGCAGGTGGTACTTCACACACTGCTGGTGGGAAGACAAAAGAAAATAGCACAAGCATTTTGGGAAACAGTTTTGAAGTTTCCTTTTAGGTCAAACACACATTTACCATGTGACCCAGCAATCCCACTCCTAGCATTTACTCAGGAAAAATGAACGTTTATGTCCACATGAAACCCTTATAACAGCTTTACTTACAACTTCCAAAAACTGTAAGAAGTCCAAATATCCAACAATTGATGAATGGATAAAGCACTGTGGTCCTCCCATACAATGGAATAAAATGCAATCAAAATAACAAACTACTGACACATTCAACAACATGGATAAACCTCAAAAATAGTACATTAGAGAACAAACATATGGACACCAAGTGGGGAAAGTGGGGTGGGGAGGGGGTGGGAGGGAAGGAATTGGGAGATTGGGATTGCCATATATACATTACTAATAAGAAAAAAAAAATCAAATTGTACACTTTAAATATATGTAGTTTACTGTATGCCAATTGTATCCCAATAAAAGTTCTGAAAGAAAAAAATAAATAAAAAGTAAAATAAAAAACAAACGGCAAAAAATAAAAAAAACCCAAAAGTAGTACATTACATCAAAGAAGCCAGACACAAAATGTCACTTACTACTATCTGATTTCATTGACAGGGTATTCTGGAAAAAGCAAAAGTACAGGGAGAGAAATCACACCAAGAGATGCCAGCACTGGCAGCCCGGGGAGGGTAGAGGGTTGACTGCAAACGGGCACAAGGGGACTTTTAGAGCTGATAGAAATTTTCTTTATCGTGGTTGTGGTGGTGACTACACGATCCCATGCATTTGTCAAAACTCTTAGAACTGCAAAGCATAAATTTTACTGTCTGTAAATTATACCTCAATGGATCAGACAGAAAATACTAGTTAATACATGCTTCTTGCAAAAAATTAAAATACGCACTAAAAAGGTTCACTGTTAACCATATGTGTTTAGTTTGGTTTCACTACGGTTGCACCATCGCATACATTTGTCAAAATAAATAGAGCTATGGACTATAAAAGGGTGACTTTTGCTGTGTGTAAATTTTTACCTCAATAAAGCTGACTTTAAAAAAAATTTAAAAATGCCCTACCGACATGTTTCCAGTGGTCAGACATCTCTGGGCATCCACAGAGCACACTTTCAGCTTCAGAATACAGGCATACCTTGGAGATATTGAGGGTTCAATTCCAAGCCACAGCAATAAAGCAAATATCACAATAAAAAAAAAATGCTCTACCTAGAGCTAAAGAAAACAGAAACCACCTCATGTGATTTAGGAACTGGATAGAGGAGTTTGCATTTCATTAAAAGCTGGATAACTGCTTATGGTCAGAAACTTACAATTTAAATCCCATCCTGCTACCTACAGAGCCATGGAAAATCCACAGATTTTTTTTTTTTTTTTTTACTGTGAAATGTATCATATAGTTTTTCAAGAAACATATTTGGCCCAACTGTGTCATCCTTCGGCTAGCATGAGCCTTCACTGAGCAGGGCTGAATAGCCAAGTGGCAAAAGAGAAAGTTAGTAAAATTAGCCAATATTTTACTAGAATTTAAAAAAGAGTAAAGAAAAGCAGCCTGAGGCTGTCAGTGGGGCTTCCAGGAAAACATGATGCTTGAGTTGGGTTTTGGAAAATAAGTGGAAGTTTATCTTTTAGGAATTGCTCTTTGGTGGAGGTTCTTGGTATATGATTTGAAATTCACACAGCAAAATATATATTGGGCACCTACCCCGTGCTAAGCTTTATATTAGGGCAGGGTTTCTCAGCCTCAACGCCACTGACATCCGGGGCTGTAATTCCCTGCTGCAGGGCCTGTCCTGTCCACTGCAGGATGCTCAGCAGCATCCCTGGCCTGCACCCACTAGATGCCAGTAGCATCCCTCTTCCCCAGTTGTGACATCCAAAAATGCCCCCAGAGGTTGCCCACGTTCCTTGGGGCACAACACCAACACGAGTAGCCGCTAAATCTCTGCACTAGGGCATTGAGGACAAAGATGAGGGAGACGCCCTGCCTGTGGAAGCTGACAATCTCCCCGCAGGGAGAAAAAAGTAAAGGGGACTTATTCAGCACTGGTTCATGTTACAGATTACTGTGTGTGTGTGTGTGTGTACATTTTAAATAAGCGGAGCGTGCATGGTATGTGGTTAGGTATGAAGGATTTAAAGATCCAAAGACAGGCCTTCAGGGTTTAAATCGGAACTCTCCCACTTAGAAAGTACGCAATTTGGGGTGGCATTTCATTTAATCGCATATGCTCATCTCCCTGTTTGAAGACTATGGGGTAGAAAACAGAACCTATACCAGAGGATTCTCAAAAGCATTCAATAACTAAAGATTGAAAAGCTCAGTGTCTGAGACATGGTAAGAATTCGAAAAATGAACTCCATAAATGTTAATTGTTGTTTTAATTTTTCCCTAGTTTAGACTAAAAGCTCCTTGAAAGTCTGTAACAAGTTGTACTGATACACATTGTACCTTAAGTACAGTAGATACTGCATAAATATTTGAGAGAAGGAGGGAGGGAATACATAAATTAAAATATAGCTGGTTATAAGTCACTCTGATCTCAAAAAAGGCCTGTAAGTATCAACCTAACAGAGTGGCAGAGAGAATAAAATCTCCAAAAAATACTCAGTGCTGTGCCTGATACTTGTGTGTTCAATACACTTTTTAGTCATTGTTACTGCTGTTATTATTGTTATTTCACAATGTTATTAAGAGATTATCAATCCAAGAGCTCTTAATTGGGTAAGGTTCTTCTGGAAAAGATTTGTAGATTCTGAGATTTTCCTCATAGACTTGATTTCTCACAAAGGTACCAGGGGAGTTCCCTGGTAGCCTAGTGGCTTTCACTGCCTCGGCCCAGGTTTAATCCCTGATCACGGAACTGAGATTCCACAAGATTCACGGCACGGCCAGGAAGAAAAAAAAAAAGAGGTACCAGAAAAGATCCCCCTGTGGTTTCCAAAGTCCGCCAGGGAGCCAGGGAGCGGTGACCTCATTCATTTACGCTGAGAGGGAGGAAAGGGGGGTGGGACAGACGGCAACTGTTTTTGCACGAAGCTAAAACACGCACCCACCAGCCCATCTGTCTGCTCGTGTTCTGGTTTCGTTGAACACCACGGAGACAAAGAATAAAGCAAATGGGGGGAAAAAGGTCTAGCCCCAAACACACGAAAATTTTCACTCTGCACGGACGGCTGCCATTCAACCCAAGCATACTCTCGCAGTGTCCAAAGGTCCTGGGTTTCCTCATCTGAGGGTGGGGATGCAGGCAGGGGCACAGGTGGGAGGACAGGTGCACGTATCCGCAGTGGAGGGGAACAATGGTGGGGGCCGGCGTCTCTGCGTGTTGTCATTTCTGGGTTTGAGTTGCAGATTCGAAGCTGATCTCAGGAACAGTCAGGGACAGTGATGAGGAGGACAGAGGAAAGCACAGACTTTCCTCTTGGTAAACTCTCCCTTCAGCCCTATTACGGACTGGATGTTTGAGTCCACCCAAAATTCATATATTGAAGATGTAACCAATGTGGTCATTTGGAGGTGGGGCTTTGGGAGGTAACTGGGGTTAGATGAGGGTCCCACCCTCAGGATGGGATTAGTGCCTTTATACAGGGAGACACCAGAGAGCTTGCTCTTTCTCCCGGCCATGTAAAGACACAGCAAGAAGAGTGCTATCTTCTTCAAGCCAGGAAGAGAGCTCTCACCAGAAACCAACCGTGCTGGAGCACTGACCTTGGACTGCCAGCCTGTAGAATTGTGAGAAAATAAATTTCTGTCGTTGAAGCCACCCAGTCTATAGTACTTTATTATGGCAGCCTGAGCTGACAGAGAAACCCCCTCTAAATCGCAACTCAGAAAGCTAATTCTTAAAAATTCTTTTCTTAACACAGTAGATTAAAGAGGGGTCTTCAGCTACATGCTCTATTGAACCCTGACTTTCCCCTTCATGCTTCTTTATGATGTGTGGAGATGCTCTGTGAACATCTATTCTCCACTCCCATTGACCTGAAGTCTCCAGGAGGACAGCACCGTGTGTATGTTTGGGATCCAACCTTTACACCTAATACCCGGGTGATAGGTTAATATGATAAGTATTTGTTGGGGGGGGACGTGGAGGGGCAAAAGACTGATACATTACACCACTAAGATGTCCAGCCTTGCTTGCCCTTTTACAACTGCTGTATCAGAGGCTACTTCCACATTAAACATCAAATTCTGGGTCATATTTGCGGTCTTCAGTCTTACTTCTAGAGCTCTTGCCTCAACCCGTTTCATCCTGCCTTGCAATTTCCACATCACCACTGTCATCAGAATTCAGGCCCCCATCTCCTTCCCCATATTCCTTTTCCTTGCATTTCTTTTCACACATCGAGGTATGGGGGAGTCATTCTGGCTTATACGTGCTTTGCCTTGAACTTTATGCTAACTAGAACAGCCTGTCTTATGGTCTGTCAAACATGCATTGTACATCTGCTTTAACCACTAAAGAAGAGAATGCATTTATAAATTAAAATAGAGTAACTGTGGTTCAGGTATTCAAAATGGAGCAAGGTGGCCATTGTAGATGTGGTTTCAGACACGTGCCTGCATCACTGTGGACGGAGGACTTGAATTTTCCAACATGTAGCAACTCTTGGACACCATCAGTCATTCTCAAAATGATATCTTCTAGTAGCTGCCAGCTGCCACCTTATGGTTTCAAGGTCTCCCCTTGTAACTATGCAACCATTTCAGACCCCAACCAATCCCTACTTAACAAGTACCCTTACTTCTCACCAGCTCCAATTATAATTCTTGATAAACAACTCATGAAACTACCTGTAACCTTGCAGTTTTTGCCTTTATAAGTCTCCCACATTCTGTAGCCCAGCAGAACATAATTCAAGGGCTCTTCAATCTCTGTCTCCCAGACTACATAGTCCTCAGTTTGGCTCGAATAAAATTTTTTTCTATTGCTATTATAGATTGTTCATTGACTACTTGTGTAGACAGAAAAGGCACTCTATCCACGAAATTGTGAAGGAGGAAACAGAAATCCGTGCTAGTTTTGCTGTTGCACCTCAAACTGCAAAAGTCACAGCCACAGTGTGTGGTAAGTGCTTAGTTAACATGGAAAAGGCATTAAATCTGTACAATAATTTGAGAGAGATACTACATTCACATAGCTTTTCTTATAGTATATTGTTATAACTGCTCTATTGTATTATTAGTTATTGTTAATCTCTTACTGTACCTAATTTATAAATTAAACTTTATCACAGGTATGTACGCATAGGGAAGAAAACAGAGTACGTATGGGGTTTGGTACTAGCCACAGTTTCAGGCATCCACTGGGGGTCTTGGAACACAAAGAGGGAACTAGTTTACTACCTGGAATTTGGCTCTGTATGGGGAGCCGACCTTCAACCCAAGCATTCTAAATGTTTATGCACCTAGTACAAGAGCTTCAGAATACGTAAAGCAAAAACTGCTAGCGAGTTGAAAGGAGACATAAATCCATAATTATAGTCAGAGATTTCAATACCCCTCTCTAAAAAACTGAGAGAATAAGCACGCAGACAATCAGTAAGGATAGAGAGGAAAATTATCAATCCACTGGCCCTAACTGATATAACAGAACACTCCACCCAAGAAGGACAGAACACACGTTCTTCTCAAGGACATGTGGAACATTTCTAGAGCGCATGGAAGTTCCTACAGAAGTCAAGGGCAAAATAAAAAGTTCAAGACGTCCAAGCTTGAGCCACTACCTGAAAGTATGATTTTTACAGTCCAAACAAGCTCGTTTCAAATCCCACTGTAGTCAAGCGGTGATTAATAAAGCAGTGATTACCTTTAGTAAAATAAACAGCAGATAATGAAGAAGATAATGAAGGAGATTTAAAAGAGACATAAAGATGCATACAATGAGGAATCGTGCCAGCAAGCTCATCATCAATTCTAAAAGGAGGCAGAGAAACCTACTCATTAAAATTACAAATAACTTTTAGTGTTCTCTGAATTAATGTATTCTTTAAGAAGTCACTGCATTCCTCGATGTCCAAATAGACAAATGGCACCATGAAGCATCTTAAAACCCTTTCAAGGTTTTCAGTGCTTAAGAAAACTCAGTGTAAACATTCAAAAAGATGGTGCATTGGTGCCTGTAATTCTTGGTTCATCTTATTTGTTAATAGCTCTGTGTTTCTTGTTTATTTTACAGAGGGACCCAGCCCAAAGGTATATACACAGATGCTTTGCATGTGTTTGCGTATCTGAATTTGAATGAATTCTGTTCCCTGAAGATAATCATTTGGGGAAAATAAAACTCGGAGATAATAAATTAAATCTCAGAAACAGATGTTTATGTACAAATCGCTTTTCGTATATTTTTTCCCACTCTCTCGTAGTCAGTTTCCTCTCTCATCAGTTCACCTTTGCCCTCTGAAGAAAATGATCAACTCCTCCTTTTTGTCTTACATCAATATGTCTCACACGAAGAAACGAAAATCAGTTTCTTTTATGAATTCTAAGTTAGTTACATTAACTGTGTAATACAACACACATTCTGTTTAAATGCATCATTTAAAAGATTCTGTATACAGAGGGAATACGGGGATATGTGTATAAAAACAGATGATTGAACCTGGTGTACCCCCAAAAAAATAAAAAATAAAAAAAAAATAGTCATACAAAGAAGAATTATTTTCTAATTATTTAATAAACTCCATTAAACCCATCACCCACATTGAGAACCAAAAAAAAAAAGATTCTGTATACAATGGAAAAAAGACAGCCTCTTCAATAAATGGTGCTAGGAAAATTGGACAGCTACATGGAAAAGAATGAAATTAGAACACTTCCTAATACCATACACAAAAATAAACTCAAAGTGAATTAAAGACCTAAATGTAAGGCCAGACACTATAAAACTCCTAGAGGAAAACATAGGCAGAACACTCTATGACATACATCAAAGCAAGATCCTTTTGGACCCACCTCCTTGCATAATGGAAATAAAATCAAGAATAAACAAATGGGACCTCATGAAACTTAAAAGCTTTTGCACAGCAAAAGAAACCATAAACAAGACAGGAAGACAACCCTCAGAATGGGAGAAAATACTTGCCAACGAAGCAATGGACAAAGGATTAATCTCCAAAATATACAAGCAGCTCATGCAGCTTAATACCAAAAAAGCAAATAACCCAATCCACAAATGGGCAGAAGACCTAAATAGACATTTCTCCAAAGAAGACATACAGATGGCCAACAAACACATGAAAAGATGCTCAACATCACTAATCATTAGAGAAATGCAAGTCAAAGCCACAATGAGGGATCACCTCACATCGGTCAGAATGGCCATCATCAAAACATCTAGAAACAACAAATGCTGGAGCGGGTGTGGAGGAAAGGGAACTCTCCTGCACTGTTGGTGCGAATGTAAGTTGGTACAGCCACTATGGAAAATAGTTTGGAGGTTCCTTAAAAAACTAAAAATAGAACTACCATATGATCCAGTAATCCCACTACTGGGAATATACCCAGAGAAAACCATAATCCAAAATGAAACATGTGCCATAATGTTCATTGCAGCACTACTTACAATAGCCAGGACGTGGAAGCAACCGAAATGCCCATCAACAGATGAATGGATAAAGAAGATGTGGCATATATATACAATGGAATATTACTCAGCCATAAAAAGGAATGGAATGGAGCTATATGTAATGAGGTGGATAGACCTAGAGTCTGTCATACAGAGTGAAGTAAGCCAGAAAGAGAAAAACAAATACTGTATGCTAACTCATATATACGGAATCTAAAAAAAAAAAAAAAGGTACTGATGAACCCAGTGAGAGGGCAAGAATAAGGATGCAGATGCAGAGAATGGACTGGAGGACACGGGGTTGGGGGGCCGAAGGGGAAGCTGGGATGAAGTGAGAGAGTAGCAGAGACATAAATACACTACCAACTGTAAAATAGATAGCTAGTGGGAAGTTGCTGTATAACAAAGGGAGATCAACTCGTTGATGGGTGATGCCTTAGAGGGCCAGGACAGGGAGAGCGGGAGGGAGTTGTGGGAGGGAGGAGATATGGGGATATATGTATAAATACAGCTGATTCACTCTGGTGTACCTAACAGCTGGTATAAGAATATAAAGCAATTATATTCCAATAAAGAGCTTAAAAAAAATAAAATAAAATAAAAAGATTCTGTTATAGTTGAACCTTGAATAACTAGAAAATGTAATAAAGTACGATTGCACTTTGTGAGCTTGAGCCCATTAGTTCTTGATGTACAACTGAAAACATTCGGCTTTTCTTCCTCACGATGATCTCTCCTTCTTAGGGAGTCTTCTTCCTGACATCAGAGATGTGGTGAAGAAAGGAATGGTTTAGATGCTTTGTTTTAAGAGCATGACGATCTCTGTTGCCTTCCTGACCTTTCCGTTCACTTCGGGGATTGTTTGTGAATGTACCTTGTGAACACTGATGGAGATGCTCAGTTAATGACATGTTCAACCATAGCTTCTTTTTACCCTTTTTCCTTCTTCCTACTTCCCTACGTGCCTCCTCATATCACCATTTCTAAGCTTAGTCTGTCTCTTCCTCCTCCTTCTCCCCCATCCCCCACCTCTTCCTTCTTCTTTTAAATTCACAATTTAGCTGGGGATGACTTTCCCTTTCCTAAGCTCTTTTGGCATTTTAAGCTCTGTTAAGGGTTTTCCTTAAACTTTAATGCATTTCATTTGAAGGATAAAATAAAGCAATTTCACCACTTTATGAATAATTAGTGACTTAGAAACAAGCCTTGAAGTTAGTGAAAAATTCACCGCAAGGCAGTGAAATGATAAAAGTACACTGAAGCATATACTTTGATGCACTTTAAAGAAATCATCACAGACTAATAATATGGTATCTCCAAGGAACAGATCAGACTGACAGGAAAATTACTTTTCAGGAAACAAAGTAGTTATGACATCTATAGCAACCTTTATAAAGGTTTGTAGCTTAAGAAAAGGAGGAAATTTAATTCCATTATTTCCACATGCCTTATAAGTAACCTTGATCAAAAGGCAAGCATACACACACACACACACACACACACACATCTTTAGAAAGAGGAACACATTTTCTTTGACTCCTAAGCATAAAGAATGAATAACTTTCTAGCAGCTCTTACTCCTTCCTTTCCTAGAAAAGTCAGACTTTGAATAGAATCAAAAGCTTGTTAATATTCCAAAGTGAAAAATGGTACAGTTGCCACGTATCAGCCCACTTATACAGCATTTTTCATCTCTATAACCCCACTTTCTATAACACTATACACAACAGTTTTTCTCAAATTGTACAGCCTTTGTTAATTTGTTCAGACATTTCCAAGTTGCTTCCTTTCAATTTTCCTTCAAGATACTTTATTTGTACAAAGCTATAAAGTGAATCTCATGAAATTGAAAATCATTTCTTCAGTAGGTGAATCCACAGTTGTCTTTTTTCCTACTCCCAGAGTATAACTAGAAGTCACCAAATACTAAAGTCTTTTCAAATGAAATCAATAATTCAGCAAGTCCTTTTTTTTTTTTTTAAACTCAAACTGCGTCAATATGGTTCACTAGACAGAAAAAAAAATGTCAATCCCATTTTGAAAAAAATGCTCACAGTCAACACTGGAATTTTATAAAAGTACTCACCACATAGGCCAGCTACTCTGGTTACCTTCGATATTAAACTGTCCTATAATGCAGTCCTCTTACAGAGAGGCAGCATTCTGAGATGGTCCCCAGGGAGCCCACCTCCTGGATTCCCAGTATTTCTCCCCATAGGTAATCCCCTTCCCTGGAGTGTGAGCTGGACTTACTGACTCACTTCTCATGAACACAACATGGCAGAAGTGATGGGAAGTCATTTCTGAGATTAGGTTACAAAAGCCTCTGTCCTCTATACTGGGTGCTCTCTCTCACTCTCTCTTGCAATATCTGATCTGGGAGAAGCCAGGTGCCATGTTGAGAGGCAGACCAGTGGAAGAGTCGTGTGAGTTAGTGTGGAGGAGACCTTCTGAGGCTTGACAATGGCCACATAGGTGAGCTTGAGAAAGGGCCATCCCCCATCAAGCCCTGTGATGCCTACACCCCTGGTAGATACCCTAGTTTCAGTCTTGTGGGAGACTCTGAGCCAGAGGCACCCAGTTGAGCTGCACCCAGATTCCTGACCTTCAGAAACTGTGAGATAATCAATGTTGTTTCCAGCCACTACATCTTGGTGTGATTTGTTACACAGCCACAGATAGCTAATACACAATGTAACTGAATCCCTTATATGACATCCATGTCAACTGTATAAAGGATTCAACTACAAATAAGCCAAAGTGTGGTTATCCATTGAGTTGGTTTCCAAAGGGATACAATTTTGTTAGGTACTCACTTCCTCCTGAGGCCAAGCATTCATCTCATTTTTGTCTCGTTTCAAATGAGATATAAATATAAGAGAAGAGAAAGCTGTAAGATACTTGAAAAGGTTAAACAAGAAAACTAAGGGATAATTATAAAGTCTACATGTCTGCACTGGGCACATTTCCAGAAAAAGCAGTCAATTCTTACTTTGCAGGTATATTTTTTAAAAGATTTGCTAGAATAACTGATTGTAAATGTAGAGTCATATAAGAAAGCTGACTATTGAAAATCGTGATTAAAAGAGAGGACACAGAACAAAAGGAAGGACTGAAATGATGCAAGGCTGATCTATTTACTCTCTATCTAAAATGGATTAAAATAAACAAACAAATTAATTAATTAATTTAAAAAATGGATTGGTTGTGTAATTCGTAGATACTTCAATGCTTCACCACTTCGAAGTGAGCATCCTCCATCAGCCTCCCTGACATCAATCACCACTTCTTCGAGACATACGGATGGCCAAGAGGCACATGAAAAGATGCTCAACATCACTAATTATTAGAGAAATGCAAGTCAAAACTACAATGAGATATCGACCCACACCAGTTAAAATGGCCATCATCAAAAAATCTACCAACAATAAATGCTGGAGAGGGTGTGGAGAAAAGGGAACCCTCCTACACTGTTGGTAGGAATGTAAACTGGTACACCACTATGGAGACCAGTATGGAGGTTCCTTAAAAACCAAAAACAGAACTACCATATGATCCAGGAATTCCACTCCTGGGCATATATCCAAAGAAAAACATGATTCAAAAGGATACATGCACCCCAATGTTAATTGCAGCACTATTTACAACCACCAAGACATGGAAGCAACCTAAATATCCATCAACAGACGAATGGATATAGAAGGTGTGGTACATATATACAGTGGAATACTACTCAGCCATTAAAAAGAATGAAATAATGCCATCTGCAGCAACATGGGTCAATCTGGAGACTGTCATACTAAGTGAAGTAAGTCAGAGAAAGACAAATACCATACCATATCACTAAGATGTGGAATCTAAAAGAAATGATACAAATGAACTTATTTACAAAACAGAAACAGACTAACAGACTTAGAGAATGTGAAGGGGGAGGGACAGACAGAGTTTGGGATTGACATGTACACACTGCTATATTTAAAACAGATATTCAACAAGGACCTACTGTAAAAAAATAAATAAATTTCAAAAAATAAGAAAATAATGAGGCCACTTGGAAGAAAAAAAAAATTCCCACTACTTTGGACAGTCTCCTCCTCCCTGCTCTCAGTTCATGGACCTGGGCATGGCTCCACCTGCAGCTCCAGCACAGGGCATGTGGCCCAGGCCTCGCCCATCACCCACGTCTCCCTGACTCGGGTCAGAGATGGGTGTGTGAGCTAAGCTGGCCCAATCAGAGTGAATCTGTTTTCATGAATGCCACCAAGAAGGCTTTCAGTCTCTCCTGTGACTCGAATCGGAAAGATATGAAGATGGAGCCACCGAGGTCATCTCTCCGTGATGACGGAAGAGCACCGCTGCCTGGAGTCTTAGAATAAAGCCAGCACAGAAGATGGCATCAAGAATGAACCCAAGTGACACTGTGTGAGCCCCGAATCCAGCCTGCCTGCAGCCAATCCTGCCTCTGAATGTTCCGTTATTATGCACCAATAAATTTCCTTTTTAGCTTAAACCAGCTAGAGGAGAAATTTGGGGCTGGTTATTTGTTTGGAGTTTTTTCTTTCTTTTTTTAGATCACATTCAATAGATAAGTATGTTAATACCTTCAGGTACAAACATTTAAAAAATATTAGCCTCTTTCACTTGACAGACATCCTAAAGGGTTTGAGTGCTTTGGGTCAGTTTTTATCAGAAACTCATAAAATCTTTGTTAGATACAGGATCTGCTGCTGCCAGCTAATGCAACAGCAGAGGTATATCTTTGGTAACCATCATCATCACCATAGCAACCACATACTGATCACTTAAAACATACCAGGTGCCGTGCTAAGCATTTTACATATGTTATCCCATTGTTCTTCATTTCTCTAGGAACAGGAGAGTAAAATAGTTAAAATACAGACTCTGGAACCCAAACACCCAAGTTATGAGTCTTTTTTCCTGCCAATTTCTACCCGTGTGACCTTGTTTAACATCTCTGTGCCCCTTGCTGTGAAAAACGGACTAATGCTACTGCATCATCCAGTTGTGAGGACTAAATAAGTTCATATCCACAAAGTGCTTAGTGCGATGCTTGGTGCACATACAACACTACTTCTGTTAACTTTTCTTGTTTCTTAAAACAGGCCAATAATGTAGGCATTGTTATGTTCATTTTCCCAACAAAGAAACTGGTCTTTATTGGTCTTTACAGAAGTCTTTTTGTATCCCACCAAGAGGGCCATTTTAAAAATGTGGTTCTATTACTGAAGCGAAATTTTGCAAAAATAAGGACCCTGACACTCATCCTTGTATTACCTAGTACAGTGCCCTACCAGAGACGGATGATAGGATGTGGACAAAGTAATTGAAAAAATATATACAAAGAATATAAAGAAAGGCAGCCAACTGGACAAAGAACTGTGGCCTAAGAGTCAAGAGTCCTGGGACTCTGTATTAGTGATCTACTGCTGTGTTAAAAATTTCTCCAAAACTGAGCAGCTGGAAATAGCACACAGAGATCACCTCTTAGTTTCTATGGGTCAGGGATTCATGGCTTAGCTGGTGCCTCTGGTTCAGGATCTCTCATGAGGCTGCAACCAAGGTGTAGTCTCATCTGGAGGATCCAATTCTAGGTCCACTCATGTTAGTGGGATTCAGTCCCTCCAGGGCTAGCGGTCTGAGGGCTTGACTGGTTGCTGGTAAGTGGCTTCCCTCAGTTCTTTGTCCAGCTGCAGCTGGCTTTATCAGAGCAAGCATGTGAGAAGAGGCAGAGAAAAGACAGAGACAGAGAGAGAAACAGTGAAAAATAGGACAAGTAAGATGGTAGCCACAGTCTTTCATAACCAACACAGAGGTGACAGCCTATCACTTCTGCTGTATTCTATTCATTAGAAGCATTCACGTGTCCAGCCCATGTTCAAAGAGAGAGGATTATACAAAAACATGAACGCCAGGAGGCAGGGGTCACTGGGAGTTGTTTTAGCAGGCTGCCTACTCCAGACAGGGAACTGAAGTGGATTTTGTCTTATTCTTTGACCCTGACTGAGCCAGCCGTTCTGTGGCTTGACACTCCCCTCCATGAAAGCTGTATTGTAATTCCCCAAGATCCCTTCCAGCTCAACCTATGGTGCTAGGAGGTCTTGAAAAGAAAGAGAAAGCACTCTTCAAAGCCACATTTAATTTCAATACAGCTCTACAAGCTCACCTTCAAAAATAAAAAAAGGTTTTAACCTTTCCCCCTTCTGTTAACATCACATCTCATGGACTCGGGTGTCAAGGACGGCAGCGAAGAAAACGCTAGAATGTACCACTAGCTCTAGGTCCTAAGGCAAGAGGAGATTTGAGAAAAAAAAAGTGGCTGCTGCAGTTTTATGCCCGTTTGCAGTGTTTGAGAAAGAAGGTACATGAGTTCCCAAAATTTAATTGAAATGGAGAGTTTTATTAGTTTACCCTGAAGTGTCAATAAAAAAATGGTGCATGGCAGATGGTTTTCCTGTGATCCCAACAGCAACTCTGTCTTGAGGTTAATAACCCTTTTGCTTTATTGACTTACTGGAACACTCTCGGGTGGTATTCAAGATTGTTTAGATGTTTTCTTGGCCGTTATTAAAAAAAAAAAAAAAAAAAAGCCTGTCCACTACTGGTTTTTCATCTACTGAAGAAATGTCATTTTTTGAGCAATGTATTGAAATCTCTTTTAACCCATCATAGAAACTAAGACAGACACTAAAACCACATTTAAACGATTTAGTGACGTTGTAAAAAAATATCCCCGCCATATACATTCACGAACTTTTTCTTCGGGTTGAGAAAAGGGAACACATTGTTAAAAAGTGTCCAAACTTTAGAGTGTAAACCTCCAAAGGAAAGATGAGATTTTATCTTCTACTATTAATTAAAGGGCTTTTGTCATCCCTGTCTGAGCCCTACTGACGTCTCCATTCCCCTATGACCTGGGTACAAGTTGGCAGTCTGTGGACTGGGGTTTGCAGATGTTGGTTGTTTGTGCCTTACTGTTCTGTCCTTAATGGCTTTTAAATTTTTGGATGATTTGGAGACATTTAAAATTTGAAGATTCCACACTGAAAGAAATTTGATTTCTGGGTTTTTTTGGGCAACCAGAAGCTTCAGCAACTCGTCCAAATTCCGACGTGGCAACAGATGGCCGAAGCTGAGGGTCATTGCTTCCCTGACGTGGGGCACGTCCTTGACTGTCACTGGCACCTCCCCACCTCCCCAGTATTCTAACAACTACAATGTTAGCCTAAAACGAAAGGCGACTAGAAACCCCTCTTCCATAAAAGCCTCAGTGACTTGACCGTTGAGGAGACGATAACTGGTGGTGAATGTGACAGTTCTGCCACCTCTAACCAGAGCCGCTGCTCCTCCCCTAGCCTGCTTTATCCATTTTGGGGAGTTCCATGAGGGGCAGACAACTAGGTTAGACCCAGGCCTAGCATTTCTGGTCTGAACATACCTTGGTTTGGGGTAAGTTTAACTCATTCGTTGTGGTGAGGACCAAAAGCATCAGATAATTGCGTGGTGACTTAACCCATTTTCTCGGCCTTCACAGTGGCTTTCCTGCTGGTCTCACATTCATCTGTTTTCATGTTACTTGGTCCTTAGGGCAATTACGCCCACCACTCTTGACAGAACAGGAAGGTACATTATTGTCTTTGTGCTGTCTTGGTTTCGAGTTAATAGCAGCTATAACGCTGAAATTAACCCATATTTTACACTTACCCCCTTGTCCTGCATGGCACACAGCTGTCGTTAAGTGCAGAGAATGAAGATGTGTAAGCACCCTGTTGTGTAAAATTTAGAACTTGTACAGTGCGTTACTTTAGTTCCCCCGTTCCTACATGTTTGTTTGTTTTTAAAGACCTCCATAAAAGGTTACAAACACCCGTTACTACCTAAGAGCTATTCAAATCCCACAGACAAATAACATCTAAGTTGCCTGAGGGATTTTTTTTTCCTTCCGTGGATTTTCAAAGGCCTTCTAGAATGGTTCAGACTCAAGGCAAATAGGTAATTTAAAACTTTCAGGGAAACCTGTATTCTATATGATACTTGATGCTATCAGTCTCTACGTATTTATATTGGCTCCGATAAACTATTATTTAACTTGAAACTGGAATTGTATATTTTGAAAGGCTGAAAGCATGACTCATTATTTACATCAAGGCCTATTTAAACTGTAGCATTTTAAAGCATTTCATCAGTTCCTTCTCACCACCCCATTCCAAAGCAGATAAAATGATACCAAACACCGTTTCCGTGAATTGCAGTCTTTTTTTTTTTTTGGATTGTTTTCTGCTTTTTCAGTATATCAAAAAGTTTTCACTATCATCTGAACTCAAATGTCATTTCATGCTGATGGCTGAATCTTTTGTAGTAACCACGGTAATTTAAAAAAAGAAGTAGAATCTCTTCCCATCAAAAAAGAATTCTGGCTCTTCTTGCCAGAGATTTCGGGTCCTGGCGCGCGTTGACCGCTAAAGGCTCGCAGAGAGCTCTCGTTCCAATGTGGTTTAATTCAAAAGAGCTTACAGCTTGGAGGATGGGATCAAGTATCATGGTGGTGCCCCAGCATCTCGTCACCAATCCGAAGGAATTCAGCTGCCTCCCAAGGGCTGTGCTGGGGGTGATGTATTCGTCTATCTTGCAATGCCTCTTGATCTGCTCAGGGTCAAACTCCTGCAAAGAGTTGAGAGTGGAGCAGCTTGTTCCTGTATACCCTGGAAGGCTTCCAGAGTTCAAAGGTACCATTGCCAGTTACTTGCTGGTTTGCTCAAAGGTCCAGCTCGTTGTCTGGAGCCTGAGAATGAGGAGAAAGGAGTAAGCCATATGCCTGCTCATCTCCCTCTGAAGTCAAGAGGATTCAAGAAGTAACAGAGCACACATGAGGGAATCCAACTCTTGGAGGATATCAAGAATAGCATTTTCTTATACAACCTACCTATTCAAATTAGCATACAATTATTTCAGCCTTTCTAAATAAAAGTTTTGTTTTCTTAAATCTTCAAAAAAAAAAAAAAAGAATTCTGCCTTCAAGTGCATGTTTCTCCCTCACTCCCCCAGAGAAACCTACCATCTTCATCACTGGCACCTGTCAATCCCATCTGCATTCAGTAGAGCCCACTTCTCCACTAGGCCCAGTGGGCATAATGCCTGGGGCCCATACAGTAACTTAGGAGCCCATGAAAACATTTTCTTTTAAAATCAGAAAAAACACTGAATGTAATAAATCAGCTTGAGTTACAACTGTCTTTATGCCAAGGCAGTCATAAAATATACTTTTTAATATCTGTCTTATGGAGGAGGAGGTTCAGGAAGGCAAAAATGCTCAGAGACCATGAAAATCATTATACAGCACTGCATTCAGGGTAACTATGGAAGTCACTTAGAATCAATCCACACAATAGAATTCATGGTCAAAACTGTACAAATGCGACGTTACTTAGTTATATGGCCTGGAGCAACCACTCTGAGCCTCCATTTCTTCACAGGACGAATCATAATAAACAACATTTATTCAGTCGTTACCGTGTCCCAGGTCTGGTGGGGAATGCCTGGCGTCTCCTATCTCATGCAATTTTTGGGCCTAGCCGCCCCAAGCGAAAGTTCTCGAGCAGCAGCTAATACAATTGTCAGGACAGAACAAGATCACGTAGAGCAGCAGTGCACTCAGCTCTGCACTTCCCAGCAGTGTGGTCTCAGCAAAGTGTCCCTCCTCGCAGAGCTTTCCTCATCTGACAAATGGGGGTCACAGAAGAATAAAGGTCACAGGGTTTGCAGAGGGTGTGTTAGTTAAGGCATGTCGAGGGTTCCACGGGGTGCCTGTGGTTTAGTAAATGCTCCCTAAGTGGGACTTTTTATTATCCTCTTAAAGGTGACCTTCCCTACACCCTCCACCACTGCTAAACTTTCTATCAATGGAATCATATCAAACATACTCTTTTGTGTCTGGCTTCTTTTACACAACACGTCTGTGAGATTCATCGATTTTCCTGCATGTCATAATAATTTGTTTTTATTGTTGTGTAGTATTTCATTGTATGTACAGACCACAATTTATGTGTCCATTTTCCTGTTGATGGAAACTGGGTTGTTTCCAGGTTTTGGCTACTAAGAATAAAGTCACTATGAGCATTTCTGCATATGTGTTTCGATGGACACAAACTCTCCTGTCTGTTGGGTCCCTACCGAGGAGTGGAATTACTGGACCATAATAAAGACTGAGCACTAGGGTGTGCCAGACTGCACGGCGGGTCAGGAGAAGGATACAAGAGTGGGCACAAGGGCAACACACTCCCTGACTTCATCCAATGAGGAAGACGCACCAACAATCTGCACAGATAACTGTCGGTGTTTCAGCTGCACGTGCTGTGAACGAGAGGCATGTGCGCTGTGAAGGTAACTAGGGGTGATGTCATCTGGCAAAAGTACGGGTCCCATGACAGAAGGGAGCATGACACACCTGGGGAACTGGGACAAGGCCAGTGTGGTCAGGGCAGAGGGGAGGGGCCGTGGAGAGGTAGGCAGAGTTCACACCAAGCAGGCCACGTGAAGTGTTGGCTTTTCCACAACTCTCGCCAAGAAGAGGATATTCCTTTTTTGGAGGGGGTGGGGAGGGGGGATCAGATTTGTCGTCTGGAAAATGTATCTGGCTAGTGGGTGAAAATATGGATAGCAGGGGGTGTGTCAAGAAGAATGGAGTCAGGGAGACTCATTGGAAGAAATGAGCAATAGTCCACATGAGTGATGGCGGCCATTGGACCAACGCAGCAGAGACCACGATGGAGACGTGGACCAAATCAAGTGTCATCTTTGATGCAAGTTTCATTACATTTGGGGGCTAATTTAATTTAATTATGGTTCTTCTGCCACTGCCAGCTACTGTAATTTGGACTGCATAAGTTTGAGCTGAATGGTTTAAGAGAATAATTAAGATTATTAATTAAATCCAAGTGCTCTTCAGGCCAATTGTTTTCCACTGCAATCACATTCTGAGGAGGATTTAATTCCATTTCCTAGTACATCTGCTCACCTACAACTGCGTCATCATGGATTTTGTTGACAACTACTAGACAAACTCTACCAACAATTCCAGTGTTGCTCCAAACTGTGATACGATTGTGAATGTTAGATATGTTATTACAAAATAAGTGAGAAATTACGACTAGTATTCACTGTCCCTTTCCAACAGGAATGAGCCTTCCCCATGCACCCAATATTACTGTGCACAGCGGTACACAAGGCCAAGTTCAAGATTCAACATGTTCTACAGGCATAACCAGAGACCTTCCTTCATCACACAGGATTGCACTAAACTGGGTTCCCAGGGAAAAGCATCTTTACAATGGCTTACAAACCAAGGCCATTACTACCCTGCTCTCTAATTCCTACCCATTTCTAGGGGAAATTCTGAATCTGAAGTTACCTATGAGCTGTCTTTGGATCTAGAGGGATTGCTAGAAGATTCTATACTTGCATATCAGTGTTGCAATCAAGTGGTTAGGTGCAAAGATTGAAGCTCCACTGCTTGGATTTGAGTCTGGACTCCTCTACTAAAGATGGTGGGACCTTGAGCATGGCACTTAATTTCTCTGGGCCTTTGTTTTCTCTTCTGTAAAATGGAGATGGTGATAATAACAGCCTGTTCCTTATAGGGTTGTGAAGACTCAGTTAATACGTATAAAGTGCTCAGACTGTGCCTGGCTACAGAGATGTTGGCTGGGTATCATCAGCCTCTCTCTGACTTCCTCTCACTGGACTGAGGTTAACGGTTAAGTTGCTACAAGGATTGGCCATGGGAATTCTGCTCCTGCATTTGCTCTGAAGCAGGCGTTGAAGTTAACATCCATCCCATTGCTCAAAGTCAATGACCAATAGGGGAAAAACGTTTTCTTCTTTCTCCTGAGATGCTGGTATATACCACTCTTTATAACATGGTATAACGCATCATTTTCTTTCTTTGCTTTAGCTGCCAAAAGCTCAAAGCACATTAATGTAACGTGCAGATTCGGAGCCAGTTTATTTACTTTCCTCTTTTTCCATTTCCAACTTGTTTCCATTCTTTCTTTTCCCTCTTCGTTTAATGTTACGTTTATGTTTTATATATACATACACATATACATTTACATGAACATTTGAGAAGCTATCTGAAATTATTTTTCATCAGTAAAAGGACACAAATAAAATCACCAAAGAAAATAAGCCTCAGAAGTACCGTCTGTGCATTCATTAACAGCCCATTTGCTAACTAAGCTGTAAGACGCGGAGCAAGTTGCTTAACCTCTATAACCCTTTTACCACATCTGTACCATGAGGGGTGATAACAGAATCTACTCTAAAGAGTTACAGTGAGAAAGGAATTAATACATAAAAAGCATAGAGAACAGAGAGACAGGATCAAGATGGTGGAGTAGGAGGACGTGCGCTCACTCCCTTTTGCAAGAGCACTGGAATTACAACTAACTGCTGAACAACCATCAACAGAAAGACACTGGAACTCACCAAAAAAGACACCCCACAACCAGAGACAAAGGAGAAGCTGCAATGAGACAATAGGAGGGGCGCAATCGCGTTAAAATCAAATCCCACAAATGCTGGGTGGGTGACTCACAAACTGGAGAGCAGTTACACTGCAGAAGTCCACCCACTAAAGTGAGGGTTCTGAGCCCCATGTCAGGCTTCCCAACTTGGGAGTCCAGCAACGGGAGGAGGAATCCCCAGAGAATCAGACTTTGAAAACCAGTGGGATTTGATTGCAAGACCTCCACAGGACTGGGGGAAACAGAGACTCCACTCTTGGAGGGCACACAAAAAAGTGTGCTCACCAGGACACAGGGGGAAGGAGCAGTGACCCCACAGGAGACTGAACCAGACCTACCTGCTGGTGTTGGAGGGTTGCCTGCAGAGGTGGGGGGCAGCTGTGGCTCACCTAGGAGACAGGGGCACTGGCGGCAGGGGTTCTGGGAAGTGCTCATTGGCCTGAGCCCTCCCAGAGTCCACCATTAGCTCCACCAAAGAGCCTGTAAGCTCCAGGGTTAGGTAGCCTCAGGCCAAACAACCAACAAGATGGGAACACAGCCCCCTCCATTAGCAGACAAGCAGATTAAAGTTTTACTGAGCTCCACCCACCAAATCCGATTAAAGTCTTACTGAGCTCCGCCCACCCAGCCCTACCCACCATCAGTCCCTCCCATCAGGAAGCACGCAGGAACCTCCTAGATAGCTTCCTCCACAAGAGGGCAGACAGCAGTATCAAGCAGTATCAGCAGTATTTCATCTTGTGGAACTGAAAACCACAGCCACAGAAAGATAGAGAAAATGAAAAAGCAGAGGACTTTGTACCAGATGAAGGGACAGGATGAAACCCCAGAAAAACAACTAAATGAAGAGGAGATAAGCACCCTTCCAGAAAAAGAATTCAGAATAATGATGCTGAAGATGATCCAGGACTTGGAAAAAAGACTGGATGCAAAGATTGAAAAGTTTACCAAAGACCTAGAAGAATTAAAGAACAAACAGAGATATGCAACACAATAACTGAAATGAAAAATACACTAGAAAGAACCAATAGCAGATTAACTGAGGCAGAAGGGCGAATAAGTGACCTGGAAGACAGAATGGTGATAATCACTGATGCAGAAAAGAATAAAGAAAAAAGAATGAAAAGAATTGAAGACAGCCTAAGAGACCTCTGGGACAACATTAAACGCACCAACATTCGCATTATAGGGGTCCCAGAAGGAGAAGAGAGAGAGAAAGGACCTGAGAAAATACTGGAAGAGATTATAGTTGAAAACTTCCCTACCATGGGAAAGGAAATAGCTACCTAAGTCCAGGAAGTGCAGAGTCCCAGGCAGGAGAAACCCAAGGAGAAACATGCCAAGACATATAGTAGTCAAATGGACAAAAAGTAAAGACAGAGAAAAGTTATTAAAAGCAACAAGGGAAAAACAACAAATAACATACAGGCGAACTCCCATAAGGTTAACAGCTGATTTCTCAGCAGAAACTCTGTAAGCCAGAAGGGAGTTGTATGATATATTTCAAGTGATGAAGGGAAGAACCTACAACCAAGAATACTCTACCCAGCAAGGATCTCATTCAGATTCAACGGAGAAATCAAAAGCTTTACACACAAGCAACAGCTAAGAGAATTCAACAAGACCAAATCAGCCCTCCAACAAATGCTAAAGGAACTTCTCTAAGCAGGAAACATAAGAGAAGAAA
Source organism: Hippopotamus amphibius kiboko (assembly GCF_030028045.1). Lineage (NCBI taxonomy): Eukaryota > Metazoa > Chordata > Mammalia > Artiodactyla > Hippopotamidae > Hippopotamus > Hippopotamus amphibius. The sequence continues at coordinate 7,877,402 of NC_080197.1, forward strand.
AGGACCTACAAAAACAAAAACAAAACAATTCAGAAAATGGTAATAGGAACATACATATTGATAATTACCTTGAATGTAAATGGCCTAAAGGCACCAACCAAAAGACACAGACTGGCTGAATGGATCCAAAAACAAGACACATATATATGCTGTCTACAAGAGACCCACCTCAGACCTAGGGACACATACAGACTGAAAGTGAGGGGATGGAAAAAGATATTCCATGCAAATGAAAATCAAAAGAAAGCTGGAGTAGCAATACTCATATCACATAAAATAGACTTTAAAATAAAAAATGTTACAAGAGACAAGAAAGGACATTACATAAAGATCAAGAAGAGGAGATAACAATTATAAATATATATGCACCCAAAATAGGAGCACCTCAATACATAAGGCAAATGCTAACAACTATGAAAGAGGAAATGCAAGGCAGAAATACAGACACGGATGTAGAGAACAAACATGGACACCAAGTGGGAAAGCGAGAGGGTTGGGGGGGAATGAATTGGGAGATTGGGATACCAAATTGTACACTCTAAATACATGCTGTTTATTGTCTGTTAACTGTATCTCAATAAAAGTTCTTAAAAAAAAAAAAGCATTCAGAACAGTGCCCACGTGTAAGCCCTCAGTGCTGGTTCTTGGTATCATTAGAATTATTCTCAGGCACAGAATCAGGCTCTACAAGAGGACTAGTTACTGGAAAAAACATACAAAGAAACAAGCCCTAATCACTGTTCTCCAAAATTTTTACACCAAATTTTTTAACCAGATTTCAAGTTCTGCCCAGTATGTGTGTGTGTTTGTGTGTCTGTGTATCTGTGTGCCTGTACTCTTTAAGAAAGAATTGTGGTTTTAGTTGTTACTGTTTTTCCACTTTTAAAAATGGAGAGTTACCATACTCACTTTTATGTCAAATGACACAAGAAAATGTTGAAAGTGATGCAGTTAAATATCTGTAACAAGCTCACAACACACACTTCTTTCCAGTTTATATTTGTGCCATAACTAACAGGACCTTATAGAAAACTTGTTATTGTGAGTGATTTCATGTTATTATGAAGGATTCATATTGAATATAACATTGAAGGTAAATAGCTATGTACTCACAACCCGGCCTCCTGTCTTTACCTCCCCAATCATATCTTCCTCCCCCTCCAGAATTAATCACTATTCTCAATTTGTTTCTATCATTTATTCCTCAAGGAAGAGCTTTTATAAAATGTACATCGAATTACGCGTTTTTCCGGTTTACTGTTCATGTAAGCACCACACCATCCTTTTCCTTTACACGGACCCTTTCTTGGCTATGCTGCCTTATCTCTTGTCCCGTGATTTTTCCATCATTTTCTCTCCTGGATTCCTGGTCGTCTACTCCTACATGGACTCCTATATTCCCTGACCTTAAAAATGAAGACAAACCCCCCAAACGCCCTTCTATCTACACAGTAATGGCATCAAATGATAGCCCATCTCCTCCCCTCCTCTGTTAACTTTCTTGTAAAAATACTTTCCGCTTCTGCCTCCAAATCTCAATCACCCACTGCTTAATCTTCTATAATCTGTTTACCACCAGCAAAGGACACCTCTAGCCACCCTCACCCCTAAGCGGCATGGGTCACTCTTCTTGGGTGTTCCCATATCTTGTTACTGTTTTCCCCACTATAATTGTGCTTTGAGAATTCTCGGTGTGTGGTTTCTTCCCCCCGACCCCCACACAGACTGAATTACTTGAGCCGGGATAGTTTTTTAGCTGAATCACAATCACCTGGAGGGCTTGTTAAACCACAGGGTTCCACCCCCATTTTCTATAAATAGTTCTCGACGGCAACTGTTCTACCCATCATCTCCTTCAACATCATGAGGAAAATGATTTTTTAGGGTTCAGTCCTGCGAAAAACTTTGCACCTGTGAGACGTGTAGGATTCCGCACCCCCCTAGCTACCGCCGCCTCGGTCTCCTTTGCTGGTTCTTCTGCCTCCCACCTGCATTCCTTCCCAAGCACGCTTCTCTTCCATGACAAGCCAACTTGGCTGTCCAATGTCTGGCCCACGGACCAGCAATACCAGAATAATCTGGAAGCTTGTTAGAAACGCAGCGTCCCAGGCCCAAGCCCGAACCCACTGAACCTGAACCTGCGTTTTAACAAAATCCCCCAATGATGTGTATATACCTTAAACGTTAAGAAGCACTTCTCTAGGATGAAAACGGTCCTAAAACACACCTCCCCAGTCCCGCATGGAGTGGAGACAGACCCAGGCTCACGTGGAATCTGGGCAGTAGGGACTCAAATGCGGACTCCCGCCTGGATCCTGCAGACCTGTTCCCCTCTGAGCCCCGAAGGCCCTCCCAGGGCCTGGTCAGCGTCTTCTCAGGACCCAGGACGGGTCCCTGCAGGCAGGAGTTCCCAAACCCCCTCTGGCTCCCTAGGCCTCGACCTCGGCCCACCTGTCTCCCCAACTTGAGCGTTCCGCCGCAGGTTTCACTGCCCCTCTGGTCCTGGAAAAAAAGAAGTTTCAACCCACCTTTCCAGTAGCCAAGTGCACATCTGCGCAGGGTTGGCGTCCTAGCAACTCCAAGTGTCCGAAGCCAAACTCACGCTCTTCTCTCATCCTCCCCTTTCCCGCCAGATACACCAGACACTTCCGACTTTCCCGCCTTTGTTAACGATTCCACAGGCTTCCACCTGGGTCTGCAAAGCCGAGCGTGGGCGCTTGCCCGGCAACTATGCAAATGAGGAGAGGGGGCGGGGCGGGGCGAACCGGAGAGCCGCTCTGCGCAATGGGTGAGCAGCTGAAGACGCCAACTGGAAAAGCGGACCCAATGTTGCCAGACTGTGGATTTTTATGTGAGCTCTCCTGATTTTATTGTGGCAAGAAACTTAAAATTTTTATTTATTTTTTAAAGTATGAGAGCCAGAGAAAACCTGTTGCAGGCTGTACTTGGCCTGTGCTTAAAACCAAGGTCTCTTTGGCTTTCTCCACCTTCCTCCTGCACCTTCATCTCTCCAATCACTGTCAAGACCTACATCTCTCACCCCTTCTCTCCAGGTCCTAGCTTCCTTTACTTTATTTTCCTCTGCCAACTGGATCCATGCACCAAAGAAAGTGCAATAACATCTGGTATCCCTTCCACCATCACTTTGTAGTAAAACCCACCGAACAAGGGCCAAATTATTCTAAAATACTGTTGCAATCATATATACCCCCTTTCTGTCAAAGCCCTTTAGAGACTCCCCCTGGCATCCAACTGTCAAACATTGTCTCAGATGGTATCTCTCCCCTAATTAGTCGTGCTTTTGGGTAGAGCTCTCAAGGCCTGGACAAGCCTGGTGGTGGTTGTGGAGATGGAAAAAAGTGGACAGATTTGAGAAATATTTAAAAACTAAAGTCAGCAGCACAAGCTCCTAAGACCCTCCTCATTCCAGAGCAAAGTATCTACTATTTACTTCCTACCAGTGCCTGGATAAGATATAGCATATTTTGCACATGAGTTTGCAAATTGGCAGCCTGGTCAATTTTGTTCTACGAATATCTTTTGTTTAGCCTGCACTGCTTAAAAAAAAAAAAAGTTTCGCTTTCTAAAACTAGTGACTGTACATAAATATCAGGATTCCTGTCAAAAAAAAGAAAAAAAGTGGTGACAAATCCAGATCAAAACTTCTGTGTGGCTGGAGTTGAGTATCAGACACAGTACATTCTGTTCAAAGCCTTCATCTAGCCCAATGAATTTACTAATAAAAATACGAAAAAGCTGATGGACACTTTAGAAATGAATTTAAAATGGGAATCAAATATTTCTGATGTCCTTAATAAGCTTTCTTCACAGGTAGACTTTAAAAACAAGGTATAAAGTTAGCAACGATGTATACTGTATCCCCCTCCCTCCCCTCGTTAGATGTCTGTTTTCTTGTATTAGGCTTATTTGCTAATGTGTGACAGAATTTTCAGTCCTGGCCAGTTACACAATTCAGTTTCTGGCACATAAGTCAGATGACCCTTCACTGTTAAAATTTCTAACCGGTTCAGTTTTAGCCAGCCTCTGCTGGATCCTCCGACTGGCCCTCCAGATCCATCTGTTCGCCTCCCCTTGGGCCCCACAAAAGACCGGCTTCTATGGACCTACCTCTGGATTCCCGCTGGTTTTGGTCAATGGTGGGCACCAGCTGGGTTTGGAGGGAGAATGAGATCAAGGTGTCTAGTCCCCTGGCTCTATCACTGCAGGGACAGGGATGTCCCAGGTTGGCGGTGCTCCTCTTCAATTGAAGGCAGCCCTTCCCTGGGTTCCAGACTGAAGGGGGTGGCTGCTCCTTCCACCCCCCCACTCCCGCCACCTCTATGGGTACAAAACACTCCTAGTGGTTACCCTCCACCTTAGCAATCCTGGCTCAAATTTTCTCCAACTCTTCTAATTTGAGGGTGTTATCTATTTCCTGCTACAATACATTTCCCTAGTCTCACACTTCTAACCAAATGCACGGAAAAAAAAATATCCTTGCAAAGAGTCATTTCTAGAATTTGAATATCACTATCTGTGAAAATCTGCAGCGATTTAAAAGTTCGCCTTTAAGTCACAAAGAATTTTAGAATTATATATTCTACCTTTAAGCCTGAATTTTTTCTAAACATTTAACAACAAAAAATACATATGCAATGATTAGCCTTGAAAGTTAAAAAATGACATTTCCTCTAAAACTATGGACATTTAATCCTGGAAATATCATTTTTGTATTATGATGCCTCCACTGATACTTTGGCATGTCAGTGCCATCTGCTGGAAAGTTAACACAATTAGGGCTTCTAAATCCCCAAACTTATCTTTTGCGGGGGGCAGTAGGGAGTAAATGTACTCTGTAAGGAAAAAAGCCTTATTTTAAAATATATAGCTGCTTAACCTCCACGTCATTACCAATATAAACCCCAGTTATTTACAAAGCACTAAAATAAAATCTAACACTTATAAACAAAAAAAACCTAAACATCTCCTTCTGTTGGTACATCTCTGTTGTTCTGCTCTGTGTATGAAGCTCAACATGCCTCAGTATCGTCTGGACTCTGAAACCAAGATCTATGGCACTGACCTATATGTAAGAGATATGCGAAAGATATATGCTTAGATGTAATCTATACTACACATATTTAAATAACATACATGCATGCGTTTTAGTATACGGCAAGTTTTAGTTGTGAAGTGAGTAAAAGTAGACAGACGTAGGACTAGATCTTTCTGTACTGCTTTCACCATCTCCTAAGTGGCAACTGAGATAGACACAGATAAACAACATGGCGCATGTTAACTGTTAAAGTTTCTTACAAATAGAAATCGCACAAATATTCTAAATGATAATATAGAAACGTAAAAGATTGCTTAACTGATTTTAATAACGACATAAAGCCCCTACACTTGATATAATTGTTATGCAAAATACATAGATGAATACTGTCTTCTTTTAAAAATATAAAATAAATAAGCAAGACGTGAAAATAGGCAAGTTTCCATTAAATAAATGAAAAATTTAAAAAAAGTTTTGCTTTCCATATCATTTAAAGAAGGGAAATTATCATTTTAAACAATATTCAAGTTTATTAAACAAATTAAAAAAGTATTATAAAATGTTTAACTTTCATCAGCTTCAAGGTTTATGTTACTCCCAAATTTTGCATATAACTGAACTTTCAAATCTGCTAACACCCGCTGAATTGATTCCACTCTGGAGTCTAAGGTGTCAATTTCTTCTTGCAAAGTTTTCTGAAAAAACAAAAAATTAGTTTAAATTAATTCTATTCAATTGGATGATTTCTGAGCATCTGTGGATGAAATAATATTTGGGAAGAATTTTAGGTCAAAAACTTTCTAAACTTGGACAGGCAGCTAAATAACACTGATAATTAAATCTAAACCAAAAGTCTGAATATGGGCATTTTTCATTCATGATCTATATTTGCTTATTACAGAATAAATCAAGCTTTTCTCAGTTTTGGCTGACTTAAACAGAATAAAATAAAAGAAAATTAATTCCTAAATTATCACATCCTAAAAAAAAAAAATGATATACAAACATTTTGGGTAAATAGTTTACCATGGGCCTGGCTTCTGACACAGCCTCTTCCAACTTCCCACAAAAATAACTATGAAACTAGAGGAAATGATAAAAATTTACACTCCCACCAAAAATTAACAGCAACAACTTATAGTCAAAATCTAGCAGAAATTTCCCTAACTACGAGGCCCCTGGAGTTAGACTCTGAAAGAGCAGTAATGAGAGCCTCATTTATAAAAGAGCAGCTTTGCCACATAAAACACATGAATGAAACATCAGAAATTCCTTCCTGGCCAGGATCAAGGATTTTTCCTAAACATGACAAAGAAAAAAATGGAATCCCACAAATAATATACGTACCCATTAATACCAGGAACAAAGGAAGAATGCCTAGTATTGACAATGTTATTATTTTAGAAATCTGGCCAGTGGTTCTCAAAGGGTGACCCCTATATCACCAGGAAGCTTGTTGGGTCACTGGGGCTCCATTCCAGGCCTCCTGAATTAGAAATTCTTGGGGGCGGGCTCAATAATCTGAATTTTTAACAAGCCCAAATGTTGTCAATGAATCCATACTCTCACCCAGTAACTATACTTCTCTGATTATTTCCTTAAAAGAACTTCCTAAAAGTGAACAAAGATTTAGGTAGAAGAATGCTCAGCACAATATTACTATAGGAAAACAGTGAAAACAAATTAATGTAACAACAGGAGGACAGTGAGCTGAATCACTGTCCACCAACACAACACTAAGCAGTCATCAAAAATGATGTCTTTAAATAAAACACGTGTGGCTGGATCAGAACAGCTCCCAGTGAAGAGCTGCTGGATACATGAACATTAAATGGAACAAGAAAACACTCCTACTAGCACATTAACTGCCCAAAATGTGAAGCAAAAATACACAGAGAAAGAGGGGAAGAGAACATACAAGAAAATGTTTATTATGCATGATTACCTCTGGGTGGCAGGATCATGGGTGATTATTTTTCTAGTTTACAATAGTCTGTACTTTCTAAATACTATGAGTTTAGGACAGAGGTTCTGGAGTCAAAAGACCATTCCCTTTGTCATTCTGAGTTTAAGTCCCATAACCTCCCCAAGTCTCGATTCTTCTTCAAGCCTAAATCGGGACTCCTGGCACCTATGCCACAGAGCCATCCTTAGGATTAAACCAAACACGCTTCCAGAGCAGGGCTTCGACACTGTAAGTGAAATACTAGAGCTAGCATCCCTCGTGTTCCCTGCACCTATAATGCACTCTATAATGACATAAATCCTAACTTCAGAGTTAGATTTCATCACCCAGGCAGAGACTTCAACATACTTTTGCTTCTTCTAACATTTCTTGTGTTTCTTCTTGAGAATGGCTAATGAAAACATCACCAATCTGATAAGGTATCATTAAGCAGTCATCATCTGCAAGCATGATGTCCTCACAAGCATCTTCTAAATTTTGGAGTTGTTTCTGTAAATGCAAAAGTCAACAGCTAAACAGCAATGAAAAATGTATTCAAAATTCCCCAACAGAGGCTAAAAGCCAATTGTAATTTGGGGACATCAACTCTCTGAGGGACTCTTTCACATAGGTTTTTATCACACTAAAATAAGACTTTCTTACATTTTTAGATGGCATTTCATAAGGAAGCACCTAGGAGCTCACTAACACACTGTCCTCTAGATACTGCCAGACAGCTTATAAGCCCCCTGTAGTGGACAGCGGGGATATCCACGGCCACTCAAAATGTCTCCTACTTTGTTTCTCACCTTGTGAATTCTGCCTTCCTATAGTAGAATAAAAATACAAACACACACCTGCATTTCTCAGCTTTGCTTGATGATACGATGAAGCAAATAACATAAATTCACTAATCAAGGACATCTGAACTGGACTTCAGCCCAGGAGAGCTGCGTGAGAAGGGGCTGGCCACAAGGCCTGACACACAGGGTTGGGCAGAACAGCAGCCCAGTGTTCCGAGGACCAGGGGCCAGCGTCCTCATCATGGCCAGGGCAGCTGGCTCTGGGACCAGTGGCGACAACAGCAGCTCCATCACTGACCAAGTTCTCTGGCTCTGGGACCCGCTCCTGGACCCTCAGCCATGGTCACACCCCTCAACAATCTGTCCGCTATCTCACCTCCCTTAACCAACATCTTCCTTCTTAAACTAACTACAGTGCATTAAGTCATCTATGACAAAGAGCCCAGGCAGCTATAATCACATATTACTGGATTTAGTTTTAAAAAGTTATAGCATGAAGAACATTTTTCTTAAATAAGATCCATATTTTCAATACCTTTTTTACTTCTATTTCTTCCTTCAGCTCTGTGATTCTACTTGTATTCCGTGCAAATTTGTTTATCTTTTGTTGATCTTCAAAAGTAACATTGACATCTTCTGCAGCCTGAAAAAACATATAAATTTTCTGTAGAATTAATTTTAATGGAGAAGTTATAGGTTAGCTTTTTTTTTTATTTTTTATATTTTTTTGGGGGTACACCAAGTTCAATCATCTGTTTTTATACACATATCCCTGTATTCCCTCCCTTCCTTGACTCCCCCCCTATAGGTTAGCTTTTAATATAAGTCTGAAATAACTCAATAAACTACTTGCCCTCGGAATCCGGAATCACAAGAGGTACAGAACATCACAAACACAGGCCTTACGAAGTTTCTGCCCCACAAGCTTAAGATGTGTTCATAAATCTATAACCTCTTCTGCTATGCTATGAAGTAATGCCTAAGGTGCAAAACCATTTCAAATATAAATAACAATTAAGAATAAGTCCTGAATCGAGTCAGTCAACTTTTGGCCTAGAGCAGAATTTTTCAAGTTAGAATATTCTTTCATCAAGATAGCCCAGGGAGCAAAAGTAATGACAATTAATTTTGGTAAATGGCTCAGACTAGTTTATTCTCTCAGAGTAAAACCTGCTTGAGCTTAATGAGGCTCTCAGAAGTCTGACTGCTTCTATAATTTTTAATCTAACTGATATACTGCCTTGAGAGTCACTATGCTTGCAGTGACTATACTGCATACACACAGTAAAAATTATCTTTATTTTAATGTAGAACTTGTTTATGTGTCTTAATTATGAATAAGGTGTAACTGACTATAAAATGATAAAAATTGAGTATTTTTAAACTATGTGATTAACGGGATTAAATTTGGAAATAAAATTATACTGCTTACTAATCGATGGATTCAGTAAAGAAGGATACAAAATTAATGTGCGGAAATCTCTCGCATTCCTATACACGAACAACGAAAGAGCAGAAAGAGTAATTAAGGAAACTCTCCCATTTACCACTGTAACAAAAAGAATAAAATACCTAAGAATAAACCTGCCTAAGTAGGCAAAAGACCTGTATGCAGAAAACTACAAGACACTGATGAAAGAAATCAAAGATGATACAAACAGATGGGGGGACATACCATGTTGTTGGATTGGAAGAATCAACACTGAAAATGACTATCTTACCCAAAGCAATTTACAGATTCAACGCAATCCCTATCAAGTTACCAATGGCATTTTTCAACAGAACTAGAACAAGAAATCTTATGATTTGAGGGAAACACAGAAGACCCCGAATAGCCAAAGCAATCTTGAAAAGGAAAGACGGAGCTGGTGGAATTAGGCTTCCTGACTTCAAACTATAATACAAGGCCACAGTAGTCAAGACAGTATGGTACTGACACAAAAATAGAAAGGAAGATCAATGGAACAGAACAGAGAACCCAGAGGTAAACCCAAGCACATATGGGCACCTTATCTTTGATAAAGGAGGCAAGAATATACAATGGAAAAAAGACAGCCTCTTCAATAAGTGGTGCTAGGAAAATTGGACAGCTACATGGAAAAGAATGAAATTAGAACACTTCCTAATACCATACACAAAAATAAACTCAAAGTGGATTAAAGACCTACATGTAAGGCCAGACACTATAAAACTCCTAGAGGAAAACATAGGCAGAACACTCTATGACATACATCAAAGCAACATCCTTTTGGACCCACCTCCTTGCATAATGGAAATAAAATCAAGAATAAACAAATGGGACCTCATGAAACTTAAAAGCTTTTGCACAGCGAAAGAAACCATAAACAAGACAGGAAGACAACCCTCAGAATGGGAGAAAATACTTGCCAAGGAAGCAACGAACAAAGGATTAATCTCCAAAATATACAAGCAGCTCATGCAGCTTAATACCAGAAAAGCAAATAACCCAATCCACAAATGGGCGGAAGACCTGAATAGACATTTCTCCAAAGAAGACATACAGATGGCCAACAAACACATGAAAAGATGCTCAACATCACTAATCATTAGAGAAATGCAAGTCAAAGCCACAATGCTCACACTGGTCAGAATGGCCATCATCAAAACATCTAGAAACAATAAGTGTTGGAGAGGGTGTGGAGAAAAGGGAACTCTCCTGCACTGTTGGTGGGAGTGTAAGTTGGTACAGCCACTATGGAAAACAGTTTGGGGGTTCTTTAAAAAACTAAAAATAGAACTACCATATGATCCAGTAATCCCACTACTGCGCACATACCCAGAGAAAAAACCATAATCCAAAACGAAACATGTACCATAATGTTCATTGCAGAACTATTTACAATAGCCAGGACATGGAAGCAACCTAAATGCCCATCAACAGATTGAATGGATAAAGAAGATGTGGCATATATATACAATGGAATATTACTCAGCCATAAAAAGGAATGAAATGAAGCTATATGTAATGAGGTGGATAGACTTAGAGTCTGTCACACAGAGTGAAGTAAGCCAGAAAGAGAAAAACAAATACTGTATGCTAACTCATATATACAGAATCTAAAAGAAAATGGTACTGATGAACCCAGTGACAGGGCAAGAATAAGGATGCAGATGTAGAGAATGGACTTGAGAACACGGCAGGGGAGGGCAAAGGGGAGGCTGGGACGAAGTGAGAGAGTAGCATAGACATATTTAAACTACCAACTGTAAAACAGATAGCTAGTGGGAAGTTGCTGTATAACAAAGGGAGATCAACTTGATGATGGGTGATGCCTTAGAAGGCCAGGACAGGGAGGGTACGAGGGAGTCGCGGGAGGGAGGGGATATGAGGATATATGTATAAATACAGCTGATTCACTTTGGTGTACCTGAAAAGCTGGTACAAGAGTGTAAAGCAATTATATTCCAATAAAGAGCTTAAAATAATAACAATAGCTAACATTTACTCAGCACTTACCAAGAACTTTCTAAGTACTTTATTATCTCTGCTAATCCTCCGATCAGTCTTAATAAGTAGGATCATTTGTACCAGTTTTACAGAAGGAGAAAGTGTGGCACAGAGAGCTTAAATAATTTGCCCAAAACCACACAGCGAATAAGTGGTAGAGCTCGGTTTCAACCCAGGTAATCTGGCTCCAGAGTGCAGACAGATCCATGAGCTCTTGGAAATTAAAGGCAAAGTGTGTGTGTGTGTGTGTGTGTGTGTGTGTGTATAAGTGCATGTTTACACATGCAATCATGGATATCCAGAAGAGGAGCAGGAAGTCCTTGGTTTTAATCAGATTCTCAAAGGGGGACCACATATACATTTTTTGGGGGGTTGCTTCCCCTTTCCTTTTCTTTTTTAATTTTTTATTTCATATTAGAGTATAGTTGATTAACGAGGGACCACATATTTTTAAAACATTTTTTTAAAATAACAGACTTCCTTAGAGGTTCCCCTCATTTATAAAACAGGAACAAAGGCACTTGATTACAATTTAGAGGAGGAAAGAGCTATAGCTTCAAAAAGGACAATTTTAGGTTCTTTTGCCAGTAACAGTAATGGTTCACAATAACCACACCTCATCCTTTCATCTGGTCTCTCAAGACAATTGATTTTTTTTTTTTATTTGAAAGGCAACCTGTTGTCTCCAGCAATACGGAGCTTAGTGGTCTGAATGTAATTGCAGACATCTAGAATTCAGCCCTCCCCGACCCAGGCTCTCATCACCCAATGACATGCATCAGCCCCATCATTAGAGACCCGGTAGATATCTTGGAAAAAAATTCTTCACAGCAGGATACACACATAGCTTTGAATGTTCAACCTGGTGCATAATTTTTACGAATATGGAAATTGAGAAACACTGAGCTAGGCTACAGAAGCCAAAGCAAAGTCCATATGCAGATATGTTGGCATTCAAGTCATCTACCTTCACAAGTCTCAACTTTCTAAGCCAACAGGGAACAGAGAATTCTACAGTTTCTGCTCCTGCAGAATTTAAATACTGAGTCCTTGAAAGCCTGAATATGTATTTATAGATGCAGTTATGGTGAGGCTTTAACGGGGTAATCCCTGTGAAAGCACCCAGCACAGGGCTGGCCTGAAACACAACTGAGGCTTAATCCATTGTTTCTGAATTTGAATCTAAATCATGTTCCATCAGACTCACTGACACAGGGTTTCTGAAAAGTTGTGGGGAGAGTCTGGCCCCCTGCCTCTATCTTTCCAAAGCAGGCGTTTCCTGTCGTAGCCTCACCAAACAGCAGCCCCCTGCACACTGGACCCCGGAGTTCATTTCCTTAACAGTGGTTTTCTCCCTGGGGTTAAGGGCTCAAGTGGGGTGTGAGGCAAACACGCACTGGTTAAATATGTGCCACCCAGGGGAGGGCTGTTTACAGCGAAAAGTGAGAAGTCAGTACCTTCCCCAACTGGAGGCTTCCGTTTTAATCTCACTGATCTAGAACACTCCTACGTTGCTGGAAGCTGCATTTGGCAGGGACGGAGTAATTCTACACTGGCAGTACACAGACTTTCAGAGGTCCATTTACCCCCTGAAACTGTATGCAAAATGCTGTGTATTATATTTGCATTCTTCTGGAAAGGTCTTCTAGGCTTTCATCAGATTCTTAAAGCGATCCACGCCCCTAAAGGAGTTATTTTGTAGTACTGGAGGCAGCGCAGAGTGGTGGAAACAGCAGGAGTGGATTTGAATCCAAGCAAGCAGGAACCATGGGCAAACCGTTCAGTTCTCTGGAGCTACCTCAGGTTTGTCATCTGTAAACTGGGGAAGCTATTCCCACCTTGCTGAGGTGATTAAATGAGCACCTAGCATAGGGCCTGGGATGGAGTCATCTATCAATAAACGGCAGCATAGTGCTTTTTTTCCTCAGTAACGTTTACCAAAAATCAGCACAAAGGAGAACAGACCCAGATCTAGAGGAAAATTCTGCTAGGCCTAAAAGAAACACAATTGCTCTAGATTTGAGGTGAAAATTAAAATTCCCTGCACCGTGACTGCACCCTTGTCTCGACCATCAGCCTCTCACGGGATCCTGGGAGGAAAGAGACCCACCCAGACTCAGTCATGCCCCCACTGAGTCTGGGCATCACCAGCACAATCCGTACCATAGCAGGGTCCTTCGGGTTCTAAAAACCTAGAAAGAAATTCTGGCGAATTTTAGTCTGCTTTTATTTTTGTTTTTTAAAGGTATCTACCCAGTTTCTACAGTATAAAACTTTGCTTTGTATTTTAATTCACCTTTCATGTGTTCAGTCATTCATTTAATAATTATTTAGTGTTTCCCACGTGCGAGGCACTGTGAAAAGAGACTATTCATGAGTCCTCCCCTCGTGAATACTGGCAAGCTTACACTCTAGCAGAGGTGGGCAAAAAGCAAGGTTTTTTGCTAGATGCTGAGACGCAATGGTGACAGCAAAACCAGTGTAGGGGCTGGAAGTCTTAGGGGGCTGGGGAGTGAAGGGAAGGGCAAAGGCAGCTCCTCTGAGAAGGAGACGTTTGTATTCACGATGATAAACAGAAATCAGACTATAGTACATTTCACGGCCAAGAACCAGCTCTGAGAAAGCAGAACTTTAGAAAAAATAGTACTGAATCATCTCATCTTCACTTCTCACCAGAAAAAGTCAAGACCCACTGGGAGGTAACATGTTACAAATATAAAGCACTCCAGATTGCAAACAATTTTTCTTAAACTCCGAGGACTATCCTATGATATTCCACTCTCACACGCTGGCATGCCTCTGTTTTCTTTTAGAGTTGGCAGAGAGGAAGAGGTGCGTGTCGCTAACCTATCAGAAATCATCCTCAGCACCGGAAACACCTACAGGAAGATGCTGCATCTATGAGAGTCTTACTAAGGTAAAGAAGGAAACCTTATGTTTTGGCTGCCACCTCCTCCTCTATAAGTTCTTTTAACATCATGGCTCAACCTGTCCCCCACCGGGCTTCTCTGCCACAGTGGCCATCCTTTTAGTAAATGCACGCTGGGCCTTTGCAGGAGGTACTCCCACGTTCTCTTCTGCTCCTCGTGGAATCCTATGGATCACAACTTCTCAGGAAAGCCTCCTCTGATCTCAAAGCAGACCTTATTCCAGCCCTCATTTCACAAGTTCCTCTCCGATAGTTCTTACCGGAGTTGCAAATTTTACAGCTTTCTGGGTGACTACTGATTAACGCCTGCCTCTTCTCAAGAGCATAAGTTCTACAATGTTATGAGGACAAGGGGATGAAAACTTCATTACTGCTCACCAGTCTTATCTCCAGCACCTGAAACTGAGACTGTGCCACAGACCATGCTCAGAAAGTCTTAAATGAATGAAAGGAAAAAATGCTGGTCATCAGGAATTCTGCCACCCAGCCCAGGGTTCAAATCATTCTTCTACCACTTTCTCAACATTTACTTCATCTCTCTGTACTTCAGTTTCTGCACCTGTCAAATGAGAGTGAACCACAACTAGTATTTTCCATGGAGTTAAAGGCCATACCTGCCAGAGGGCCCAATATAAACACAAAACAGAGGCCAAGTGAATCTCACACAGTTTCTGCCTGAGTCACCATGGCCCGAAACCCTACTCTGGTACCCGATAAGAATTTGTGGATGACAGACCAGTGGGATGAGCCACTCATCCTGGCTTGCCTGGAGCTCCCCCAGTCTTAGCACTCCCCCCATATCAGCAAACCCAGATGGATTGGTCACCCCGACACCAAGAGCAGGTGGCTTAGACTACGAGGTGCTGTGGGGGAGGAAAGCAATGGAACCATATTCTCACGTGCTCTCAGAAGTGGACTGAAAGCAAACACACACAAAACCTACGGAGCAAATCCCTTCAGCCAGGGAACTCCCATCAGACAGAATGGACGTTAAAAACACCAGGATCTGGAGGCAGAACACCCATGTTTATTTATTTAACTCCTAAGTCTGCCTTTGTACTTCAGTTTCCTCATCTGTAAAATAAGGACAAACACAGCATCACCCTAAGAGGAGTATAAGGTTAAAATAATCTATACAATGCACTTAGAACGGTGCCCAGTGCACAGTAAAGCCTCAATAAATATCAAACGTTCCTATTTCCTTACCCCTCTCCATTGTATTTTCCTTCTATCCAGATATCTTTAAGCAACCAGGTATAGACTTACCGAAGTACAAGCCCTGAACAGGCATTTTGCTTGCTTAGTAGGATAAAAGGTGGGCTTTGGGAAAAACAAAATAAAGCCCGAGTTTGCACTCCAGCTTTGCTTATTAGCTGAGTCACTTTGAAGCCGCTCACCGCTCTGAGTTTCTCTGTAAAGTGGGGGGGGGGGGGGGGGGGGGGGAACGTGCCCTTGCTAAACCGCTAGAAGGATCAGAGATAATCCCTGCCCATGGTCTATCCTCACTGACAGATGGTTTTAGCCTGGAGGGCGCATGGGCACCGAGTGCGGAGATGGGTGGCTCAGGGCTGCGCCCGGAGGCTGTGGGGCCGGATAATCGGGGTTGCGGGGTCCTGCTCTGCTCCTTACAGCTGCGTGACCGTGGCCAGGTGACTCCACCTCTCTGGGCCTCAGCCTCCTCGCCTGTGAAGGAGGGTACCAGAGCGCCCATCCCCGGGAACTTGCGAGAGTCAAATGTGATGAACCAGGTAAAGCGCCAGCGCGACGGCCAACGGCGGTCAGCCGGACCCTTCGGCTTCCCACACCCCAAGGGCAAGGTCTGGGCGGCGGGATCCTCAGACTCTCCACGGTCTTCCTCGGCCCCGACC
Organism: Hippopotamus amphibius kiboko; assembly: GCF_030028045.1. Classification (NCBI taxonomy): domain Eukaryota; kingdom Metazoa; phylum Chordata; class Mammalia; order Artiodactyla; family Hippopotamidae; genus Hippopotamus; species Hippopotamus amphibius. The sequence continues at coordinate 7,893,472 of NC_080197.1, forward strand.
CAGAGTCCTCTCAGGGTCCCGGCCCAGCTGCCCCGCCTCGGCCCGCCGGGGGCCCAAACACACCCCGAGACGCCGGGCGCGGGCAGGCCTCGCCCCGGGGCCGCCCCCAGGGCCGGGAGCCTCGGTCCCGGGCCCCACGCCCGGCTTCAGAGCTGCGCGGCCCCGGCCTCCCGCGGCCGACCCCCCGCGGCCGACCCCCGCCAGCCGGCCGAGCATCCCGCACCCCGCGCGCCCAGCTCACCGCTTTCTTCATGGTGGCCGCCATCTTGGGACTGGACTACGGCGCGAGGCGGGGAGGGCCTCCGAGGTGCGCCTCGGCCCCGCGGCCTCCCTCGCTCCCCGTCGGCCCAGGACTCCCGCCAGGCTCAACGCGGGCTCTACATTCCCTCCGATTGGATCTTCGGTCAGTGATTCCTAACGTCTGGAGCTCGGGGAAGGCATGTAACCTGGAAGGACTTGGTACGCGCCAATTAAAGGGACAGGCGAGTCGCTGTGGGCCGATAGAAACTGGGAGGGGTGTGGCGAGCGGCCGCAGCTCCAGCAGCGGGCAGCAGGGGGCGCTCAGGGCGGCGGCGCCGCGAGCGGATGAAAGGGAAGTTCCTTTCCATCAATCCCACAAACCGTGTACGAAATCCACCTCCCTACAAAACGGAGCTAAAAACGAATGACCTTCGCAACAGCATGTGAGATGTGTGTGCCTTGATGATTCAGATGGTATAAAGGAGGAAGTACTCCTAGTAGTGAATTTATTCAACAATATTATTCAGCAATTACTGTATACTTTGACACGTGTGCCTCCTGATTATTATTATTATTTTTTTGGTCTCAGGATCCCTTTCCGCTTTTAAAAATTGATTACCCCAAAGAACTTTTGTTCTACATTCACCGATATTTTTCATATTAGAAATTAAAGCAGAATTTTGAATGTATTTGTTAATTAAAAATAATCCATTTCATGTTATTATAAGCAACATTTTAAAATTAAAATAACCGTATTTTCCAAGACCAAAAATATATAATACATATGTATAGAGAGAGAGAGAGAAGAATGGTAGTTTTACATGTTTGCAAATCTCTGTAATGTCTAGCTTAATGGAAATTTAGATTCTCATACCTGATTCTACATTCAATCTCTTGCAATACATTGTTTCATTGATATATATGAAGAAAATGTGATCTCACATAGATATGTAGCTGGAAAATGGAGGCCCTGAGAGATTCCCTGAAAAGATCTCAGGGACCCCAGGGATTTGAGAATTGCTCTGGACAAGTCTCCTTGCTCGAAGTCCCAGTTTCCTCTTCAGGAAGTGGGGATGCGGGGGCCTTACAGCACCCCTGCCTTCCCTACCCCAGCACTTAGCCCCACACGGCATTGCCTGCTCTGTCAGGGTCCCAGCTCCAGAATCCAAGCCCTTTGCATTAGGTTTCCCCGTGCCCAGCTCATATGTGCTCAATGTATATTTGTTGAATGAAGATGTTTTTAACTGGGTTAAACCTTTTCACGGGATCTGGCCTGTATGGGAATCTCCATCAATGACACTCACTCGTTTAAGTTCACTAGCTAGCAAAATTTAAAGGCGCTGCAGAAACAGACAGTGCAGGCGGAGATAGAACACAAAGTGCAAAATCATGATAAATGGTGCCAAGCGCACGAAGAGGAAAACAGAGGAGGTGCTGAGACAGAGAAGAACAGAAGGGGGCGGTCGCGAGGGCCTCTTTGGAGGTGGCCGTTGAGTTAACAGAGAATGGGAGGGGCTCAGTTGGGAGGAGACGAGGGGAGGAGGAGCCTCTTATGGAGGCAGGAGGTTCCTGGGTTTGATCAGCAGCTCAGAGACCTGCCGTCTTCCTGTGTTCAGGCTTCTATAATAAAAGACCACAGACTGAGTGGCTTATCAGCAATAGAAATCTGTCTCTCACAGTTCCGGAGGCTGCAAGTCCGAGGTCAGGGCACCAGCGTGGCCAGGTGAGGGCTGCCTTCCTGGTTCACAGCCGGCACCTTCTTCTGGCTGTGTCCTCTGGGAGGAAGGGGCCAGGGAGCTTTCAGGTGCCTCTTTTGTAAGAGCACTAATCCCTTTCCTGAAGGCTTCACCCTCCTGAACTCCGCACCTCCCCAAGGCCCCACCTCCTGGTACGTCACTTTAGACATTAGGATTTCAGGGTGTGAATTTGGGGGGGTGGGGAGGGACACAAACACTCAGACCCAAGCAGAAGTTATGGCTCCCAGCTGGATATTCTGTGGGTACCTGGCCTTCCCTTTATCATCACAAGATGGCTGTTGCATCCTCAAGCATCGAGTCTTTATCCAAGAGGTGCAAAGGCAGAGAGAAAAGGGGTGGGCACGTACCTCCCTGCTCACCCTCCCTCTGACTCGCTGTCCTGGGCGCTCTCACCCTTGCTTTCTCAAGGAGAAATGTATTTCCCAGAACCTCCCAGCCCCCTTGCCTTGATGTCTGTCTTACACCCACCTCAATCACTGGCAAAAGCAACAGGATTAATGATTACCTGGAACAGAGATGACTAATTCCTCGAGGCTGGAAATACTGCTGCCTAAAAAGAAGACTAGGCTGGGCTTCTGAAAACAAAGGGGAAGAAGGAAGTCAGGGTTGTTGGATCAACAGCCAACAGTGTCCTCTCCTTGGGAGCGTCATCGAACTCAAAGGGCTGGGTCCGATAGGGGCCGGGCAGAGTCTCATGGCATGGGAGAGTGTCATTTAACCTGGACAGATGGACAATGGGCGGACCCCCAATCTTGGTGCTGTATTGGCTCCCTCTCGTTCAGAAGTCTTTCTCACTCCACCTCTCACCATCCCTACCCTCTGTGCTCCCCAGCCCACAGTATCCTTTGAGCTAATCTCCTTCCCTGCAGGAGAAACAGCTCTGCAAGGACAAGTGGGGACTTTCAAGTCTTCTGCTAAGCAGCCTCTCATTCCTTAATATTTCAGTATTTCCAACCTTTGCTTCTGGTTTTTTGTTTTTTGTGTTTTCCCTCCAGCTTGAGACTGTCCCTACCTGTTTGGATCAACAAAAGAAAGAAGCCTGGGACACAAATGAAAACAAGAGACTGCAGCTCAGGAAGGAAAAGCTCAATAAGCGCTTGAAAATACTATCCCCAAGGGATGAAGGAACACATTCCCTTATACCAGGTTGAAAACTGGCTGCCCAGTGACTGGTTGCAAGATATGGGTTATTTGGGTGTTTTTTGTTGTTTTTTTGTTTGTTTTTGACCCCTACAGTATTTTTTTAATTAAACCAATATTTGAAATTTACACAATTTCACTCAACAATATTAGAGTTTCCATTTTGCTTGAGCTTGTAAAAGCAGAGCCCCGGTGACCTTCAGCCCCCATTCCTGCATGCCAGCAGCTGCTGGTGCTGATTAGACGTGGCCCATTTAGCTCACAGGCCCTCTCCAGGGCCCCCACAGGTCCCTACCTGCCTCATCTATGTGCTTACCTGTCCGGCCCTCCAGGTATATGAACTTGGCTACCCCCAGGCTTCTATTCTAACAGATCTGAATGAGAGGGTTTGTGTGTGCATTTATTTGTTTGTTTGAGATCTGTCCCATGCTAGATGCTACTGCAAAAAGGAAGATGGATCAGACGAGGTGCTTCGCATCAAGGAACTTACAGTTGGCACACATCCACCACCACAAATCAGAGCACCTGGAGCTGCAGCCCTGTGACCATGCTGAGGGGTCCTGGGGAGGAAGAGCTTGGTGTCCGGCTGGAGTAGCCAATGAAGCCTCTGGAAGTGATCAAGAAGGGCAGGTGTCAGGCAGCAGGGCTACTGTGCTGAAAAAAATAGACAAAATTCCCTGTCCTAAGCAGCTGTACTTCTTTCTAGTGATGGAAGACAGACCATACTCAAAATATATAAGTACATTATACAGCATGTTAGAAGGTGTTGTTAATATGTGGTTTTAATAGCTATAACAAGGAGACATAAAATAATAATAAAAGACTGTGTAACAGTATGAAAACTCCATGAGGAAGATACAAGGATAGAAATGGCAAGTATGTTGGGGGCTGGGGGAGGGACGGACTCTATTTGAATTGACATGAAAGCTACAAAATTGTCCAGACACGTCCCAGCTTAATTTAGATTGTCACAGAGCAATAATGAGCTCATTTCATAGCCGTACGTGCATGAGGCTCTTCCAAAACCTGCAACATTCGTGCCAGGCTCCGGGGTCTAAGACTTCACAGGGAAATCTTGATGGGATTACCTTTCCACGGGGCCGAAGAGCCAACCCCTGTAATCCCGTGGTAATTTACTCGTTGCCTGCAGGGGGCGCCCAAGGACCGTGGTAGTGTCCCCCAGCCTGGAGTCGTTTAAGTCCAGCTTGATAATTTTATGCCAAAATACCAACAGAACTAATTTTTTTCTTACTTAAAAAAAAATCTTTTAAAATTTAGAATAAATATATTTTAAGAGGGCATTTAAACATCTCTGACTTAAAGCGAAAACCAGTTTCACCTGCTAAAGCAGCAGATCGTAAGCAAATCTCCACTCTGGGAGGCTTTGAAGAAATTATTTCAGCTGAGATTTGACCGAAAGGTGGAGGGGAAGCAGGGCCAGTGCTGCCCCGGGAGTGAGTGCCTCCTTAAATTTGCCACCTCTAGGCCTCTCTGTTGCTTGGCCCTAATCGCTTGGGGAGGAGAGACGGACTGCTCCATCCACAGGGACTCAAAGCCACTAGAAGTTCCCCTTTTTACCAGAAATCCAGATTTTTTTTTAATGTGGTCCTAATGTTGAAATCTTCACTCAAACCTATTTTCAAATAAATTCTAAACTTCCATATGTACCAGCCAGATGGAGAGCTCAGGCCACGCATCCATTTGTGACCTCTGGTAAACCTCTCCATGTGCACATCTTCTGGAATGTTCTTAGGACCAAATTTTCCATCCCTAAATGCGTTTTCATGGACCAGGGACTCCATCTCTTACTGGAAAAAATGTCCTCCCTAGGCTGTCTGATTTCTCTGTCCTGAACTCATCTCCTTCCTGCTTTGTTCCATGATCATGAACTTCCTCTGTGTCCCTGCATGACTCTTGACACCCAAATCTAGCTTAAGATTTAATCCAACTCCTAAAGCCTTTCTTAGTCCTTGCTGACCTCTTCCATCTTTTAATTCTGCACTTGTGGGACTTCCCTGGTGGTCCAGTGGTTAGGATTCCACACCCTCAATGCCAACGGCCTGGGTTCTATCCCTGGTGGAAGAATTAAGATCCCACATGCCTCGAGGTATGGCCAAGTAAAAAATAAAAATAGACAAATTAAAATGTCTCAATCTTGATTTAGAAATAAATACATTAATTAATTAATAAATTCTGCACTTGTTATAGGATTTGGTACGTTTCTAAGCTACCACCGTATATGCCTTACCTTCTCTATCTTGTACTTCTTTTGAATCTTCTTGGGTAATGTAGTCAGTTTGGATTTGGCTAAACCATTTTGTAAATGCTTTTATCGTGCCCCTGTTTGAAATTCTTCACTGCCTTTGCTCTTGGGGTATAATTTTCTTACCAAGGTCTTGCCTCCTCTCAGACTCATTTCATACTATTTTTCCCCTTGCACACTGGGCTCCATCCACTTGGGCCTCCATCCCACCTGCTCCCTTCTGCCTCAGGGCCTTTGCACTTGCTCATCCTGCTGCCCTCCAAGCCTTCTTTCCTGTTATTCACCTGGCTAAAGTCTACTCATCCTCAATACTCAACTTCTGTGTCACTCCATCAGGGAAGCTTTCCTTCAACACGTCCACAGCCCAGAAAGACCAGTATCCCCCCGTAGGCACCCTGTAGCCCTCTCCAGCACATTTCTTTTTGAACTCTGTCTCCCCTGTTATCCTGGGGGCACCAAGGAAGCACACTGTGCTTGTTCCTTCATCTCTGTAATTGCAGCACCAACAGGGAAGTAGGTGCTTGGTAAATATTAGCTAATGAATAAATATGTGTATGAGTGAGTGACTGTATTTAGGAATTCATACAGTAATATATCATACATTCAGGAACAATGTACTGTTTGATGAATTCATTCACTAACAACATACAAGAGTCCATAGAGTATTTCTATTCACCTTTTTTTTTTTTTTTTTGGCTAGTAGATCTAGTGCTACAATGCACCCCACAAATGGTGATCATGTGGACTTGTTGCCTGAACAGCCCTTTCCTCCAGTGGGCGCTGTGACTCCAGAATCTGACATTTTATTTTTCTCTTTGCAAACTCTCAGGAACCGTCCGCATTCTCGTCTGCACTCCACAAAGGAAGATTGCACAAAAGCAAGGAAATGTAAATTGAGTGGAGCCCTTTAGGGAGGAAATGTAAATTGAGTGTCTTGAGGCTAAAATATAACCCTCGCTAATTTGAATTCTCAGCTTAGATTTTACTGGAAAAAAAGCATCAAAAAATTTTTTTAATTTATTTATTTATTGGCTGCATTGGGTCTTCGTTGCTGTGGCCGGGCTCTCTCTAGTTGCGGCAAGCAGGGGCTACTTTTAGTTGCGGTGCGCAGACTTCTCATTGTGGTGGCTTCTCTTGTTGTGGAGCACCAGCTGTAGGTGCTCGGGCTTCAGTAGTTGTGGTGGCACAAGGACTCAGTAATTGGCTCCTGGGCTTAGTTGCTCAGCAGCATGTGGGATCTTCCTGGACCAGGGATCGAACCCATGTCCCCTGCAGTGGACTCTTAACCACAGCGCCAGCAGGAAAGTTCCAAGCATTAAAATTTTCCAAAGCCCTCCAGTGTATGCATTGGTTTAAGGCCTTTATAAAATAGACCATGAACTAAACTCTTTATTTCAAGGGCACACGCTTATAGCAATCTTGACATTGAGAAAGGAGTCAGAACTTCTAAGGAGCAGTCACAGCATATCTTCAAATTAAAATATAAATTCCCTAGCGTGATTCATTCAACAAGGATTTGCCCAGAACCTGGGTTTCATTTAGCATTAAGCCAGGCAGCCTTTTCACACAGATGCTGCTCATAAAAGGATCTGTTCTGCAGTGAATTGGGCACCTTACGCATTTGTGACCACCTACTATCTCTTGAATATTTTTCTCTATATTTGGGGGAATTTCCAGGTCATGGAAATTCCATTCTAAAAGTCAGAACTCAATTTCCTAGCATCCCTTAAGCTAGGATGCGGTCTGTGGACATAGGTCCAGCCAATCAGATTCACCAGTGGGAGATTTTGCTCTAAGAGGACAATGAGAGGGGGTGCCAGGTGCCTGGGGAATCCACTCCTGGTGATAAGGGCAGCCCAGCCGAGGAAGCTGGGGCTCCGTGAAGCAGCAGGAAGACAGTCTTAGTGGAAGCCCTGGCTTTAGTGACTCAGGCTCAGAGGTGCTGAGATTGTAGCAGCCAGCAGTCCTGCAAGGTCATTTCAATGTCGTCCCTAGATGTTTGCCTCCACTGTGGACTCCTCAGCCCTTACAAAGGGTCTGGGTGCATTCTGACCCCCTTTTCCAAATTCTCCATCTGCTGAATCTGCTACAGGGGTTATGTTATTTGCCACAAAGAACCTTGAGATGTCATTTTTAAAAGAAAAGTTATTCCTTTGATATTGTAAGTTCAGCCAAGACAATCAGGAAGGGAAGACAAAAGCCTGTAATATTCTTTAGGCTGTTGTGAGGTGGTGCTGATGTGATAACTGCAGAGGTGAAATTCTATCTGAAAATAAAAAAAATCCTTATCATGTTGTGACAGCGCACACCAATTACAGCCAGGGACCTCATGCTGACTTTCAAGGCTTTTTATCGCATAAATCACACACTCAAGTAACCCGTAGATTGCATTTGTGTCACACCGACACAGACTTTAATGACGAGACAAGGCTGAGGGGATAACAAAACCACACAAAGTCAACCTCAAGCCCCCAAACCAGCACGGCCACCCACCGCCACCAAGTAATAATCAGGTATTACACGTGTAAATGGAAAAAACGAGAGAGAGAAGTGATACCTCAGCCTCTGTTTAATGCTTGTAAAGCCTTGAAAGGCCTCATGACTAATCTCTTCGGGGAAACCTGGTTCGTTTTTGGCAGTAAGCAGAGGATGAGATGGAAGATGTCATGGCAACCATTGCTGTCAATCATTGATGTCTCTTTAGTCTTTCTCAGAGCAAAATACTTTGCAGGCCCTGAGGCTGCAGAGAGGAAGGAGAAAGCAGCCCCTGCCCCCACACTCACACACGGCCAGCTTGGAAAGAGAGGGATGCTTAGAAATGCCTAGAAAGCAGCTTAAGAAAATGAATGAGCACTTTTATTGTTTGAAGAATAATTCTATTCCCATCCATCTATGCTGAGAAAAGAAGTCTAAAATCAGAAATAGACTCTTTGTACAAGAGTGGTATTGAAGCAGTTAGTTTATAAAAATGAAGCATTGGAACTACCCTAAGGGTTAGGCTTATAAGATACTCATGGTAGCATGCGTTTGTCACAATGCCAATTTTGAAAAGCAGGGACATGGAAAACCATGCTGAAAAACAGGTAGGATGCAAAATGCCAATTCCAATTTTATTCTTTTTTTTTTTTTTTTTTTTTTCCAATTTTATTCTTAAAAACATATCTGTATAGGTATAGAGATAGATATACTTGGAAAATATAGCAATAAAACATAAAATGTTATATAATAGTGATTTTCTATCTAAGTGTCAAGGGTTAAAGATGACTTTGTACTTGCATCTTTACAATTTTCTACACTTTATAAATTTTTGAAAGTGAACATGCATTACTTTTATATTCAGGTAAAAATCAATATTAATGTTAACTGATCTATAATATGTAAGATGTGATGGTGAGACAAGCAAGCTATAAAACAGACACATTATGAGTTTAACTAGAATTTTAAAATCTATCCATAGATGGAATATACAGGAAGAAATGTATAAAACTGTTCTCAGTAGTTGTCATCAGGTGGTGACATGAAATGCAATTATTTTTTCTTATTTGTACTTTCTCAGGTTTCATTTAATGATAATATATTACTTTAATAATATTTGGGAAAGTACTTTTTAAAGGCATGACTATACTTATATTAACCTTCTCAATAAGGAAGGTTAGATAATTCTCACATCTCACCAGTGATGAGTTCAATCATCAGAAGCAAAGGATTTAAATCTAAATAGGTTCTCAACATTATTGTCCTAAGTTTCTGAGAAGAAACAAGAAGCTTTCTGCAATATCAGACAGCTCCATTTTAAAATTTTTTCTATAAATTTAATCTTTAATGTGACGGGCACAAATCTCATCAAACATTATTGCTATAAGAAATTACATTTATTCACTCAATCTGTAAATATGTTTGTTATAAGAAATTATTTTGCCAACTTAACCTGTAACTAAATCTACTTACTTTTAATCGCTAGCCCAATATTGTAAAGAAAGATGTAGAGTTATACACAGATGTAGGTAGATAACCCTTCTCTTGTTTGTAAGAACACTTCATTCATGGCACCGCTATTCACAATAGCCGAGACATGGAAGCAGCCTAAGTGTCCATCAACAGATGAATGGATAAAGAAGATGTGGTGCACACACACGCACACATGCAAGCACGCACGCATGCACAATGCAATATTACTCAGTGATGAAAACAGTGAAATTTTGCCATTTGCAATAACATGGATGGACCAGAAATGTACTATGCTTACTGAAATAAGTCAGACAGAGAAATACGAATGTTGTATGTTATCACTTCTATGTGGAGTCTAAAAAAAAATGATACAAATGAACTTATTTATAAAACAGAAACAGACTCACAGACATAGAAAACAAACTTATGGTTACCAAAGGGGAAGGGGGGGATTAATTAGGAATATGATATTAAAAGATACACACTACTATGTATAAAATAAACAACAAGGTCCAGCTGTATAGCACAGGGAACTATATTCAATATCTTGTAATAACCTATAATGGGAAATAATCTGAAAAAGAATATATGTGTGTATAACTGAATCACTTTGCCGCGCACCTGAAACTAACACAATATTGTAAATTGTCTATACTTCAATTTAAAAAAAAAAGAAAGCTTCAGACTCAGTCTTGTTGGCTCCAATACACCGCTCAGAATTAAGGGTGCCTCTAGCAGATTCAAATTCAAACACAGAACAAATACTATAATACTGTAGTTAAGAGTGAATTGCTGTCATGCATGTGCATATAAATTAAAGCGGGCTCACTGAAGTGTTTTCAAAGCAGTGAAGCTGAAGGATGGAGAGAGATGACACAGGGCTTAAGTTTGAAAAAGTGTTTCCCTGCTCAAACCGAGCTAAGCTAGCTCTCCTTCTGAACTTTTCAGTAACACAAGTCAAGAAATTCATTATTTGCCTATGAAATTTTGATTTAGCTTTCTGTGACTTCTAATCAAAAGAGGGTCCAATGTTATATTCTGCCTACATCAATGTCTTAACAGAGCCTGGGACAAGGGCTTGCTGCAGGGAGTCAATCTGGGGAGGTGATTCTGGGGAAGTAGGAGGTGAGGCTCGGAAAATTTAAAAAAGGCAAGGATGGGAAGTTGTTTCAAGGTCACCAAGCTGGTTACCCTCTGGACGACTGGAAATTATTCCTCCTGGGAACTCTTTGGAGAAATTATGCACCACGTGTCTCAGAATTGTTCTACCAAAGAGATGGCATTTATCCACCCATCCTTGTTTGGTCAAGGGTTGCCCTGCACTGTCAACTCCCTCACACTTCCAGGATTGTTCTTGCATCACAGTGGCTGCGGGACCTCCCTGTACCCTGTAGCCAACAGAAAAGCCCCAAGAGGTGAGGCAGACCTGAGGTTAAGGAGTACCTATTGCAGGGCTCACTGTCAGCTCAATGGCCAGGTCAAGGAGGATACGACAAGGCATTAAAGATACCCAACACCACTAATATCGGTTATCAGGGGGACACAGTGGTCCTCTAAGAGTGCACTCTACCATGTTTTGTGAGCCTGGAAAACAACAGGGCTGAATTGGGTGGAGCCCAACCAGGATTAAATATTGATGTTTCCCGCCACGATTACCTAAGACTATTCAATAATCCCCTTTGGGAAATTTCCTGGATCAACGTCTTGGGGGATTCTTCTGTTGCAGAACTGAGTCAGACCAGGTGTGTGTGGGTAAAAGTGGGTTTTCCCCTGATGTGAGTGGATGGCCCCACTGCCACGTCTCGCTCGCTGCAAGAGCTTGGCCTGGATCTAACAAATGAGAGCAAGGGAGGTCAACTTTCGATCAGGTGAAGAAAAACCTTATTTTTCTCACCCTGACCCAGAGTTTAAGACGATGAGGGGAGGAAAAGGGATCCTGGCCTTCTTCACTCCCTCATTCATTCCCCACATATTTGTTGAATGTTACCAGGAGCTGCCACATCATTTGCAGGGCTCAACACAAAATGAAAATGGGGGGACCCTTGTTCAAGCATCATGAAGAATCTCAACATGGCAACAGCAGAGCATTAAACCAAGCTTGGCATCTTCTGAACGAGGGGCCCTGTGTGACTGCACAGGTCTCACGTGACCCCAGATGTCATCTATGGGTCAGTTGTCATGTGAAGTTTCAGGCATAGATTGGCAAACAAAACACACGTGGCACCTGTCCTCATGGGGCTTCAAGTCCACACAGGATTCATGCTGTTCCTTCCATCAGAATCCTTTCCTGGGTATCTTTCACAGTATGAGCACTTGCTACAGTGAGTTTGATTCTAATAATTAAATACTTTTTCATGCAGCTTCTTCCCTAAACCTCTGGAGCCCAGATGAAGAATCACTGATCCATTCCAGTGCAGGGTAGGGGGCAGATAGCTATGTCGAGGGGTGACGGGTGTGTCTCCAGGAAGCACGTTGGTCTCCGAGGAGCAGCTTCCTAAGGGATTGTCAAGTATAATTTTAACGTTAACACCTGTTGATTTATAATCTGATTGACAACCCAACTGCTGAGTATTCTGTGACTCCATGAGTTCCCAGTTCATCACATAGGACATTCCCACCACTTCTTATGGCCTTCAGACCTGAGCACATAACATAGCTATCCCATCTGCACAGGTTCTGAAGATTTTGAGTCCAGGACCCCTGAACTCCTTGATACACACCTGCTCATATTTACAGTAATCCTCACATGCATTTGTAGAGAACGTCTCTCTGAAGCTTCTAAAGCTTGCCAAACAAGGGCACCAGCACCAGCCCCGACTAGTTCTCCTGAATTGGGAACAAAAGGCAGGTGTTATCATGGTGAGGGGGAGGGAGGGGGAGGCTCAGGTGCAGGAAGTACCATTCCTGACTCAGGTACTCTAAGCCCGGGACTTCCTGGTGCTGCCCCACCAAGGATAACATTGTTTACGTTTCGGGAGTTTCCATTTCCTATCACTGGGTTGGATGAATTGCCCTCATCCTGTTCTTACCTGTGGACACTTTCACTTTTGCTTATGTTGTGATGGGTTCAGTAAGTTAACGATTAAAATTGTAGGAATCAGGGACTTCCTAGGTGGTGCAGTGGTTAAGAGTCCGCCTGCCAATGCAGGTGACACAGGTTCCAGCCCTGGTCTGCGAAGAACCCACATGCCACGGAGCAACTAAGCCCGTGTGCCACAACTACTGAGCCCATGTGCCACAACTACTGAGCCCATGTGCTGCAACTACTGAAGGCCATGTGCCTAGAACCCATGCTTTGCAGCAAGAGAAGCCACTGCAATGAGGAGCCTGCACACCACAACAAAGAGCAGCCCCCGCTCACCGCAACTAGAGAAAGCCTGTGTGCAGCAACGAAGACCCAACACAGCCAATTAAATAAATAAATAAATTTATAAAACAAAAATTGTAGGAATCCTACTCTAAAGATCTTAATTCTAAAGGAGGGTCTTCATCCGCTGGAAATGCTGGGAAGCAATTCTATTTAAAATGTAACAAAAGAAAAAAATGGAACCCTAAGGTACATTTCATTTTTAGAATCTCTAATTCATACCTTTAAGTATAATGATTTATACTGAAGACAGTTCATGATTAAGTAACAGATTTTTTAAATTTCAAAAGTGATTCCTTTTTTCTGTGTATATTATACTTAAATAAAAGTTTTCTTTTTAAACAATTTACACTATTTTCTTCTCTGGGGGATATGACTATAGGTGATTTTTGTTGGCATTTTAAATTTTGTTGCATTTCCTCACTGCTGCTAAAGCTTCCTTTTTTTATTTTTAAAATTTTTAAAAATTTTTATTTATTTATTTGTATTATTGGCTGCATTGGGTCCTTGTTACTGTATTCAAGCTTTCTCTAGTTGCAGAGAGCAGGGACTACTCTTCTTTGCAGTGCTTGGGCTTCTCGGTGTAGTGGCTTCTCTTGTTGTGGAGCACGGGTTCTAGGTGCTCAGGCTCAGTAGTTGTGGCTCAGGTTCTAGAGCACAGGCTCAGTAGTTGTGGCGCACGGGCCTATTTGCTCTGCATTATATGGGGTCTTCCCAGACCAGGGATCAAACCCGTGTCCCCTGCACTGGCAGGCAGATTCTTAGCCACTGTGCCACCAGGGAAGTCCCTAAAGCTTTAGTTCTTCCTCTGAATCCCACGTAAAGCTTTCTCCAAAAGCAATGATCACATACTAAGTAGTTGATAACAGGAGTATCATGCACCTGGGGCCCCAGGACAAACGCTCTTCAGACCAGAAAGGAGCAGTCTACATCCACCCACACACGGAGATAACATTGTTCTCCCTCCCGAAAGAAACCAAAAGCTTCCAAGCTACCCAGAACAAAACAAGGAAGTTTAGCTGAGGTCTTTTTAAGGAAAAATGCTTACTGACCATAAACCCACCTCCATTTAGTTATTTCCTCTGTCTCGGCTCCCTAAGAAGCTCGGAGTAGCCTCATGGGAGGTGAAATCTGCAGGGTCATCAGTATCCATCTGCAGAACATCACCTCTTCTGAATGAGAACCAGGATGACTTCTGTGAACAACCTTGGGTCTCAAATTCAGATGTCCCAGAGAGGTATGAAAACGTGTAATCCACACCGCTGCTTGAGAAATAAAAATGCCTAAGCAATTTGAGCCTTAAGAATGTGAAAGCAAGAATGCTGTTCAAATATCCTCCTGCTATTCAAACAATACCAGCTGAGTATCACTCCGTATCATTGTGTCCTGTAGTGCTGGTATGGACGATGATTTAGTGGTAGGTTTCTGTTTTGGAATCTTGCCACATCCCAAGTTTGGCCATCCAGCCAGTTTTGCAAGCCCCTGTCCAATGCCAGATAAGTCCCTTATTGATTAGGACAGGCAGGGCAAGTTTCTGTTGCTTACAACCGAAAGATTCTAAATTGCTACCAAATCCACAAGTTCAGTCTCCACTAGGTCTGCAAATGGGAACTGTGAGGCCATCAGGGCCCTCACTTCATTTCTGCTCTCTGCTCAGCTGCTTCAACCTTCCTCATCTCTGCAAACTTCCTTCCTCCTCTGCTCGTTACGTCAGGGGGGTAAGATGGTCTCCCCATAACTTCTGATCAACAGACCAGTTTGCACTGATGGGTGGGCTGTTTCCAAAATCCCAAATCAATGCTTCAGAGTAAGAATCCAAATGGTCCACTTGGGTCTATTGTCCACCCCTCCTGGTCAGTCGATGGCCAGAACCCAGTGTCACACTGTACCATCATGCCTGTCAAGGGCCCAGGCCTGTGGGGTGAGCGAGAAAAGCCATTCCCAGACAGTGCGGCAGAGATATGACCCTTCACAGGCTGGGCAAACATTGCCAAAGAAATCCCCTTCATCCAAGATGCCACTGCTTTACTTTATTTTTTTAATAAGTTTTTAAATTTTATTTTATTTATTTATTTATTTATTTATTTATTTAATTGGCTTTGTTGGGTCTTTGTTGCTGTGCACGGGCTTTCTCCAGTTGTGGCAAGCAGGGGCTACTCTTCATTGTGGTGGGAGGGCTTCTTATTGCGGTGGCTTCTCTTGTTGCGGAGCATGGGCTCTAGGTGCGTGGGCTTCAGTAGTTGCAGCATGACGGCTCAGGAGTTGTGGTGCATGGGCTTAGTTGCTCTGAGGCATGTGGAATCTTCCTGGACCAGGGCTCGAACCCATGACCCCTACACTGACAGGCAGATTCTTAACCATTGCCACCAGGGAAGTCCCACTGCTTTACTTTCATAATGATTTTTTTTCTGTGATCTTTCTGCTCTACAAAATGTAACCCCAGATTATTTCTCTGCCTCTTCACCTCTACCTCCAGTTTTTTTCCAAGCTCTTCTAACTCTTTATTATTTTAATCATTGCATGTTTAATCCCTTCCTACTTTCCTAGAGTTTCCATAAGTGACTTGTTTGCCTTGAAGCATTTCTATTGTCTTAACCATTTGGTTTTTAACACTCACTCACTTTTTTGTCTTTCAGCATGAGCTTCCTTGAGTCACAATTCTGGGAAGCTCTGCTTTGGGGTGTGAGATCACAGCCCGGTACCTGGCATGCACCTCTTTGTGTGTTTCACAAGATTGCCAGGCAGCAGAGACCATAATTTTGTAAATGTTGTAGAAGATAGTTTCTTGAATATTTGTTGGTAAATAAAACAGCAGGGGATAGTCACTTTAGAAAGTGGGCTTGGTCTTATGTGCCTTCATTCACTGTGTTAATTAAAATATCCTGGTGCATTTTACCTGATCTGAAAAAAAAATTGGTCTATTTATATCTCCTGGGTCGGGACTTCCTAGGTGGCGCAGTGGTTAAGAATCCGCCTGCCAATGTAGGGGACAGGGGTTCAAGCCCTGCTCTGGGAAGATTCCACATGCCCCGGAGCAACTAAGCCCATGTGCCACAACTATTGAGCCTGTGCTCTAGAGCCCGTGAGCCACAACTATTGAGCCTGTGTGCCGCAACTATTGAAGCCCACACACCTAGAGCCTGTGCTCCACAACAAGAGAAGTCACTACAATGAGGAGCCCGAGCACCGCAATGAAGGGTAGCCCCTGCTCGCAGCAACTAGAGAAAGCCCGTGTGCAGCAGTGAAGACCCAACACAGCCAATAAATAAATAAATAAATAAATAAATAAATAAATAAATAATAAAATAATATATCTCCTGGGCCATAGGCATTAAGGTAACAGAGGGACACAGAAGAATATTGTAGTTGGGGATAAAAGGAAAAGTGCTTGACACTAACACAGTGTCAGTTCAAAAATTTGAATTTCACATCCCTATAAATTTTTTAAAATATGGGTCAGGGAGCATCGAGAGGTGCCAACTTTTTATTTTGCTAAAGAAAAACATGAAACCAAGGAAGCCTAAATCTAAAACCAAAAACATAAAAGCAAAGACTTTGCCATAGAAAAGAAAAGAGCAGAAACAGAATAAAAAACAATCCTTCTCAATAAAGTAGTGTTGATAAACTTGTCCCAACTTTTTAAAATCCCAGGCCACTGAACCAATAGACAACCCTGCAAACCTTTACAGTGAACCTGCATTTGGAATCCGCTCCAGGACACAGTCTACCTTTCCAGAGTGTAGGTTTTAAAAGGGGGCCAAAAAAAAAAAAAAAAAAAACAGCACTTCTGTTGGAATTATTTCCTCCTGTACCCTTGGTTTCCTGCAGAAAAGAGAGCATGCCCTCCCATCTGAGTGTGGTGTCTTCCTGTGGATGCAGTTCTAGCTGGAAGCAAAACAGAGCCTTATACTATCTGCTTGCCATGTGCCACGTGCCACGTGCCAATAATACTCTACGTGGTGTCCGTACGACCACCCATGGGCTTGGTAATATCCTCCTTTTCACTAATAAGGAAGCCAAGGCTGGAAAAGGTAATCCCACTTGCCGATAGGCATAGAGCTTAAAGAATTCTGAAGCTGGAATTTGCACCCAAGTACATCTGATGTCCGAGTCTATCTTCCAAACAATTTTCTCCTCTAAGATGAAGACAGATTTTGACAACCAAGCAATGCATATATTTTCATTTTAGAGAAAAATTATTTTATTAAACTACTCATTTTATGTTTGACTCCAGAAAATGTCAGTAGCCCTGTGGCTGAGTCATGGTACTCATCCTGTTGAATAACAAAATATCTGAGTCACTTATGCTTCACATAGAAAAGACACGTGAGGAGCTCTATATGTGGTTGAATGGTTTTGAAATTAGGGCACAAGCTCGGCATGAGGATAATATATTTATTTACGTTGGCGAGATGAACTGATTGTGAGTGTTGTATAAATAAAAGGGAATGGACGGACACCCCCAGGGTTAACGATGAAACACCGAGGACTCATTGATCACACGCCTCACAACGGGGGGCAGTGGGGGCAGTCTTGTTCATTCCATAAAATGGCTATTTATTTCCATAAAAAATAATTCCCCTCCATCCCCATACCTTCAGACACCTTTCCAAGTCTGAATTTAATTTTTCTACAATCACATGATGCCTTGACCTTGCACAGGTGGAATTCTCATTGAGTTCTATAGTAGAGATTCTTCTGCCCCTGAAAATACCCTCTGACCTTCTACAAATACCTCAAATTTCCTTAGCAGGGATTTCACAGTCCCTTAGAGAAAGAGCTTCATTTGAGGACATACTTGTGAGAGAAACCAATTCAGAATAAGATCAATAAGCACTATCAGATTCCTTTCTGAGAGCTGATTTCGATCAAAGAAAGGGTAACAGAGCGAGCGTGCATTAGACGTGATGAAAACATGTAAAAAGCCATTTATTTTGTATTTATTTACTGCCAGCCAAGCACCATTCTAGGTGCTTTATGTGAATTAATCACTTTAACAGACTTAAGGACTTAGGAGGTAGGTATGATCATAATCCTTTAGAGATGAAGAAACCGAGACACAGAGATTCTGAGCCGTCTGCCCGAGGTTGCAGAGCCCGCAAGTAGGGTATCTGGACATAAACTTGGTTGAAATCAATCCCAAGTAACCACTACACTAAGCAGGCCATTGAGATGGGGCGGCAGAGGTGCTGATGGAGGCAGGAGTGTTGCAGAGTAGGTCGGCGCACTAAATACAACCCCGGGCTCTGAATTATACTGAGGATCTCCTGTGAGGTCTGTTGGTGTTTACTAAGATTCGAAAAGAAAATGACCATTCAAGCGTTAATTCAAAAAGCAAAATCTAAATATGCAGAGACTATTAACAGTCTGCTCACCGTCACGGCTTGGCACGTCTCAGAGACGGGCAGCTGCTCAGAATCCTTGGAAGATTTGTGAGCAGACGCACAGGTCTGCTCTGTGTTTGAAACAGGCTTCCTACATAAAGAGCACACTGGGTTTCTGACATCCTAAGAAATGTGAGTACCTCAGATTCTGAGATGCAAGTTAGAATTTAATCTTGCCACTGGAGACTTTCGGAGGTCCCCCTGAAGCTACCCTTCCATTGAGAAGCAGAAGCACAATTCTGGCCACTGTATATCCTTTACACATCACTGTTTCAAATGATCCCTGTGGAAATATCCTGTTGCGCTGCCCGCCATGGTCCTGCAATCCTTGGAGCTGCCCAGCTGTGGGACCAAGGAGAGAACCCACAGCCAGCGAAAGATGCCCACGATGTACCGAACAGCGAATCTTACAAGTCAGATGCAAATGTCCTGCAGCAACACTCCACCGTGGAGGACCAATGGCAGGCAATCTTCACTACATGGGGGAGGAGGAGCTGTCAGTTACAGGGGCCTTGACAACAGAGGGGCTCCTTGGTTGCTAGGGGGACAGACTGTGGGGCAGGGCCGCAGTTTCCTGTTGATGACGGAACATACTGGAGCTGTTTTGATCCAAGGGCTTAGAACAATCATTAGCTGGGGTGGTTCAGCAGAACACCCAGGGGGTTATAGATTAAACTTTCCACTTCGGAAGGGGAGGCAATTGCACGCATAAGGTAAGGGTGAATCAGGGCCAGGCAGGACAGGGGATGTACAGAGAGCAAGAAAGGAGCCAGCTGATGAGGCCTGATCATTTGCATCCATTTTCTCTCAAGTTTCTAGTAGGGAAGAGCTTCCCTGGTGATAGCTTCTTTTCTAGTAGGTTAGGGAATTGGACTTTCAGAAAGTCTCACACAGCTGGAAGTTGGTAGGAATAAGATGGCGGCCCAGTCCAGAGCCACCTTTGCAGCGACCACTAGGTCCATGCATAATTGTGTTTCATGGAACTGCCTGGAGCCAGAAAGATTATATCCTTTCCTAGTTCTGGATGATTTTTCTTATTATTAAAATTAGGAAGGTCTGATAGCAACATCATGTTTAGCATGACTGTATTAGCCAGTACTTTCTAAGATGCAAGAGGAGAAACCCAAGTCAAAATGGAATTAGCAAAAATGAGAAACGTGCTGGTCCCTGTACCGAAAACCAGGGATGGATGGATAGGCGGTCCCAAATGATGTCATCAGGACTTCATGTTTCCTTTGTCTCACCTCCACTTCTTAGCTCTGCTTTCCCCTGAGTTGGCTTTGCCATTAGGACAGCCTTCTCTCCATGGTGGCACCCAGCAAATCTGGGCTCTCAGCTACCACCCCCCCCCCACCCCCACCCCAGTGGAAAGATCCTTCTCTCTCCCAGTTGCTCCAGCAAAAGGCCCAGGATTCACTGATTTGACACAATTATGCATGGACCTAGTGGTCGCTGCAAAGGTGGCTCTGGACTGGGCCGCCATCATATTCCTACCAACTTCCAGCTGTGTGAGACTTTCTGAAAGTCCAATTCCCTAACCTACTAGAAAAGATTCACTGATTTGATCATGAACTCATTTCAGATGGATGCACTTCATCCTACCCAAGGGGGTGGAATATGCTGATTGGTCCTAAATCGTGGTGCCTCCCTTGGAGGATGAGATGAGCCCATATAACCATGCAGACTACTGGTGGAAGAAGCATCACCTCCAACAGAAGTCAGAAGACAGCCTGGATGCTTGGTTCAAAACCCACAAAAGTTCATCACGCTGATCCCAGCTCTGTTTTGTTTTATTTAAACACACGTCCTTAGAACAACTGTATTTCTCAGGAACTGGAAGGCAGGTGGCCACATGCCTCTAAACTTGTCAGTGCTCAAAAGCACTTTGTGCAGCATTTGGTTGATCAAATGACTCACAGATAACTTCTACATGCAACATTTGGGGACCTGAGAAATTGACCAAAGCTCACTCCTTCCCAGTGCTCATCTTACAGAAGCTGCTTCCACCTGTGAACTGGTGAAAGTATGGAAGATGGTCCTAATAGCATTATTCAATGTAATTCTTACTTTAAGCAACTTGTGTTTATTTAAATAATTTTAACTTTCACACCTGTGCCACCAAACAAAACAACCTTGAAATAATAAAACGCCTCTGTAATACCAGAGCATGGCAACTAGGAACCCTTTGATAATTAGGTTTAGAGACAACAGTAGGAAATACTGTCCCTTTGTCTTTAGGGTGAATAAAATATATCTGTGTTTCTGATCAGGACCCTTTGCGTGATTCTCTGCGTGGGTCCCCTTAAGCTGTTAGCTGTCCAGGACCTGTCCCTGATCCTCCAGGTCTTCATGAGGCTAACCACTTCTCATAAGTTAAGTCTGAGCTCAAATATTAGTTCCTTAGGAAGGCTTCTGCAGATAACCAAAGCACAGTAACCATACATACCCCCATTTCACCTCCATCCCATCTCCCTATTTTAAGCCTATCTGAAATTATTCTATTTCTTTGATTACACGTGTTGTCTGTCACGTGAGCTCCAAGAAGTCAGAGGCCTTGTCTGTGTTACCCATCATTGTCTCTCCTGTGCCAAGAAGGATGCCTGGCACATAGTAGGTGCTCAATAACCATTTGTAGAGTGACTCTACTTCCGAAGAATTCCATTCTACTCAGAGTGAAAACAAAACAAGAGCTCACCAGAAATGTACATTAAATGGAAAAGCCCATTATTCTGGAGGAATCTCAGTGTTCATGTAAACACACAAAATCCCAGACTATTCTATGCACGTTGCAGTGGGATTGGACTCTGATTGACTGTCTCCTCCATGCTGTAAACAGCCTCATTCAATATCACCAGGAACTAGAATACAGGAGTTCACGTAGCTGTTCTTTTTCAGTGAAAAAATCAGGTAACTAGATATACATGGTGAGGGCTATTTGGCATTTGCTGCTACACAAAGGCTGCCTAAGTATTCTGCTAGCTAAACTTTTCCCCCCACAAACCCTTCCAAAGATTCCTTGTTTTAAAATCGCTCACTTGGCCCAATTCATGAATATTGACAAACAACTGGGTATCAACTTCTATTCTTCCTGGAGTTTACTCACCCTGACAATGGAGGTACTTTCCATCAGTTCTGTTGAAGGTGCCAATCGGTGTGGAAGTGCACACGTGGTGGTTCAAGCTCTGGCAAAACACAGTCAGAGCTCAATGACCCTTCATCCGAGCCAGCAGCCATAATAAGATACGTCGAGGCAGGCTCTTGACAAACAGGAGCGAGACAGAATGTGCTCTGGGTCCAAAATAATTAGCAATAATTATTGCTGTCATGGAATTTCCCGAATTTTCACCCTGATGGAATTAGCCAAGTTATATCATGCAAGAAAGCATAGAATAGGGAGCTACGTGATGATGTAATTTTAAAAGTTAATTATGGGACTTCCTAGGTGGTGCAGTGGTAAAGAATCCGCCTGCCAATGCAGGGGACACGGGTTCAAGCCCTGCTCTGGGAAGATTCCACATGCCATGGAGCAACTAAGCCCCTGCGCCACAACTATTGAGCCTGTGCTCTAGAGCCCATGAGCCACAACTATTGAGCCCATGTGCTGCATCTATTGAAGCCCACGTGCCTGGGGTGCGTGCTCCGCAACAGGAGAGGCCACTGCAGTGAGGAGCCTGCGCACCACGATGAAGAGCAGCCCCTGCTCTCAGCAACTAGAGAAGCCCCGGGTGCAGCAATGAAGACCCAATGCAGCCAATAAATAAAATAAATAAATAAATTTATTAAAAAAAAAGTTAATTATGAAACATATATGGTACCAATGGAATTTTTCAAAATCAATACTTTTTTTTCATTAGCCAGTTTAGCTTGACTCTGGATCAGACAGTTATATCTAGATCTTCCAAAATTAATAATAATAATAATAATAATAATAATGACGATGATGGCTGAGAAATTACCATGTAAAAAGTATTGTTCAAAATATTAACTCATTTAATTGACTTTCTCCATTTTTATGTGGAGATGCTCTATTACTTTATTTTTATTTTTATTTTTTTTATTTTTTTGGGGGTACACCAGGTTCAATCATCTGTTTTTATACACATATCCCCGTATTCCCTCCCTTCCTTGACTCCCCCACCTCGAGTCCCCCCCACCCTCCCCGCCCCAGTCCTCTAAGGCATCTTCCATCCTCGAGTTGGACTCCCTTTGTTATACAACAACTTCCCACTGACTATTTTACAGTTGGTAGTATATATATGTCTGTGCTACTCTCTCGCTTCGTCCCAGTTTCCCCTTCACCCCCCGCCCCCTCCCATACCTCGAGTTCTCCAGTCCATTCTCTGTATCTGCATCCTTGTTCTTGTCACTGAGTTCATCAGTACCATTTTTAGATTCCGTATATGTGAATTAGTATACAATATTTGTCCTTCTCTTTCTGACTTACTTCACTGTGTATGACAGATTGTAGTTCTATCCACCTCATTACATATAGCTCCATCTCATCCCTTTTTATAGCTGAGTAATATTCCATTGTATATATATGCCACATCTTCTGTATCCATTCATTTGTTGATGGGCATTTAGGTTGCTTCCATGTCCTGGCTATTGTAAAGAGTGCTGCAATAAACATGATGGTACAAGTTTCTTTTGGGATTATGGTTTTCTTTGGGTATATGCCCAGTAGTGGGATTACTGGATCATATGGTAGTTCTATTTGTAGTTTTTGAAGGAACCTCCAAATTGTTTTCCATAGTGGCTGTACCAACTTACATTCCCACCAACAGTGCAGGAGAGTTCCCTTTTCTCCACACCCTCTCCAACATTTGTGGTTTCCAGACTTTGTGATGATGGCCATTCTGATTGGTGTGAGGTGATACCTCATTGTGGCTTTGACTTGCATTTCTCTGATGATTAGTGATGTTGAGCATCTTTTCATGTGTTTGTTGGCCATCTGCATGTCTTCTTTGGAGAAATGTCTATTTAGGTCTTCTGCCCATTTGTGGATTGGGTTATTTGCTTTTTTGGTATGAAGCTGCATGAGCTGCTTGTATATTTTGGAGGTTAATCCTTTGTCCGTTGTTTCATAGGCAATTATTTTCTCCCATTCTGAGGGTTGCCTTCCTGTCTTGTTTATGGTTTCTTTTGCTGTGCAAAAGCTTTTAAGTTTCATGAGGTCCCATTCGTTTATTCTTGATTTTATTTCCCTGATTCTAGGAGGTGGGTCCAAAAGGATGTTGCTTTGATGTATGTCATAGAGTGTTCTGCCTATGTTTTCCTCTAGGAGTTTGATAGTGTCTGGCCTTACATGGAGGTCTTTAATCCATTTGGAGTTTATTTTTGTGTATGGTGTTAGGAAGTGTTCGAATTTCATTCTTTTACATGTAGCTGTCCAATTTTCCCAGCACCACTTATTGAAGAGGCTGTCTTTTTTCCATTGTATACTCATGCCTCCTTTGTCAAAGATAAGGTGCCCATATGTGTTTGGGCTTACTTCTGAGTTCTCTATTCTATTCCATTGATCTTCCTTTCTATTTTTGTGCCAGTACCATACTGTCTTGATCACTATGGCCTTGTAGTATAGTTTGAAGTCAGGAAGCCTGATTCCACCAACTCCATTTTTCCTTCTCAAGATTGCTTTGGTTATTCGGGGTCTTTTGCGTTTCCATACAAATCGTAAGATTTCTTGCTCTAGTTCTGTGAAAAATGCCATTGGTAATTTGATGGGGATTGCATTGAATCTGTAAATTGCTTTGGGTAGTACAGTCATTTTCACGATGTTGATTCTTCCAATCCAGGAACATGGTATGTCCCTCCATCTGTTTGTGTCGTCTTTGATTTCTTTCATCAATGTCTTAAAGTTTTCTGCATACAGATCTTTTGCCTCCTTAGGCAGGTTTATTCCTAGGTATTTTATTCTTTTTGTTGCAAGGGTGAATGGGAGAGTTTCCTTAATTTCTCTTTCTGCTCTTCCGTTGTTAGTGTATAGGAATGCAAGAGATTTCTGTGCATTCATTTTGTATCCTGCTACTTTACTAAACTCATCAATGAGTGCTAGCAGTTTTCTGGTAGAGTCTTTAGGGTTTTCTCTATATAATATCATGTCATCTGCAAAGAGTGACAATTTTACTTCTTCTTTTCCAATTTGGATTCCTTTGATTTCTTTTTCTTCTCTGATTGCTGTGGCTAAAACTTCCAAAACTATGTTGAATAATAGTGGTGAGAGTGGACACCCTTGTCTTGTTCCTGTTCTTAGAGGGAATTCTTCCAGTTTTTCCCCATTGAGAACGATGTTGGCTTTTGGTTTTTCATATATGGCTTTTATTATGTTGAGGTAATTTCCTTCTATGCCCATTTTCTGGAGAGCTTTTATCATAAATGGATGTTGAACTTTGTCAAAAGCTTTTTCTGCATCTATTGAAATGATCATATGGTTTTTATCCTTCAATTTGTTGATATGATGTATCACGTTGATTGAGTTGCGTATATTGAAGAATCCTTGCATCCCAGGGATAAACCCCACTTGATCATGGTGTATGATTTTTTTAATGTGCTGTTGCAGTCTGTTAGCTAGTATTTTGTTGAGGATTTTTGCATCTATATTCATCAGTGATATTGGTCTGTAGTTTTCTTTTTTTGTGACATCTTTGCCTGGTTTTGGTATCAGGGTGATGGTAGCCTCGTAGAATGAGTTTGGGAGTGCTCCGCCTTCTGCAATATTTTGGAAGAGTTTGAGAAGGATAGGTGTTAACTCTTCTCGAAATGTTTGATAGAATTCGCCTGTGAATCCATCTGGTCCTGGGCTTTTGTGTGTTGGGAGATTTTTAATCACTGCCTCAATTTCCGTACTTGTGATTGGTCTGTTCATGGTTTCTATTTCTTCCTGGTTCAGTCTTGGAAGATTGTATTTTTCTAAGAATGTATCCATTTCTTCCAGGTTATCCAATTGATTGGCATATAGTTGCTTGTAGTAGTCTCTCATGATGTTTTGTATTTCTGAGGTGTCCGTTGTGACTTCTCCTTTTTCATTTCTAATTCTGTTGATTTGCATCTTCTCCCTTTTTTTCTTGATGAGTCTGGCTAATGGTTTATCAATTTTGTTAATCTTCTCAAAGAACCAGCTTTTAGTTTTATTTATTTTTCTTATGGTTTCTTTCCTTTCTTTTTCATTTATTTCTGCTCTGATCTTTATGATTTCTTTCCTTCTGCTCCCTTTGGGGTTTCTTTGTTCCTCTTTCTCTAGTTGTTTTAGGTGTAAGGTTAGGTTGTTTATTTGATAATTTTCTTGTTTCTTAAGGTAGGACTGTATTGCCATAAACTTCCCTCTTAGAATTGCTTTTGCTGCATCCCATAGGTTTTGGGTTGTTGTGTTTTCGTTGTCATTTGTTTCTAGATATTTTTTGATTTCCTCTTTGATTTCTTTAGTGATTCCTTGGTTGTTTAAGAGTGAATTGTTTAGCCTCCATGTGTTTATATTTTTTGCAGTTTTTTTCCTGTAATTGATATCTAGTCTCATGGCATTGTGGTCTGAGAAGATGCTTGATATGATTTCAATTTTCTTGAATTTGCTGAGGTTTGATTTGCTCTATTACTTTAAAGAGGGCACATTTTCTACATACAGATCTCGATTTCCCCAGACATTTTTGAAAAAAGAAAAAAGGAAATAAAATGTCTCGTTATATATAAGGTTTGTAATTAAACACAGGAACTGTTTCACCAGAACCACAGAATCAACCAAATAGAACAACTATAACTGTTAACACGTAAGGCATTTAATCTTTGTTATTTTGCAATATGTTATCTGACAATTATTTATTGAGCACCTTGAGTGATCCAAGCATAGTTATACATACTAGGAATACAGCAGAAAATACGACAGAGAGTTTTTCTGCCCTCAGTGACCTCCTGAAGCAAGCTAGAACTTAATAAATAAAATAAAACTACCATGTCATAATAACACATAAGAGCCAGTATTATTACTCCCATTTTGCAGATGAGGACAAGGTGAACCAACCTGGTAATATACAGCAAGGTAGATTCAAACTCAGGTCTGGCTTAAATTCTGTAAGAAACAAGTTTACTCACACAAAATGGGAAATAATACTTAACTTACAAATTGTGTGGGTAGAGATACAAAATGTCTGGCAGACACGTAGTAGCTGTTCAATAAATTACAATTTGGGGGGATTTCCTTGGTGGTCCAGTTGTTAAGACTGCACTTCCAGTGCAGGGGGCACAGGTTCAATCCCTGGTCAGGGAACTAAGATCCTACATGTCTCATGGCATGGCCAAAATAAATAATTTGTAGTAATGATAAAATGACATAAATTTGAGTGTATACCTTGTGTTTTTCATCTCCTTAGAAATGGAGCTGCTCTTTTAATGAACTTTTACAAAAGTTCTCCCCATGTAAGTACATTTTGGAGGCTTTAAAATACATTTTTTCATAGTCTAATCTACCAACAGGGCTGAATTCTAGTCAGAAATCATCAAGCATATACAGGGCCCAAACAGACATTTGTGAAATCAATGGTTGACTGCACTTCACCTGATGTTTCAAATATTCATCTTGGCCTTCCTGAGACATAACTATAGTAACCCTCAAGTTTATGAATGAGGAAACTAGGCTCAGAGAGGTTAAATAACTTGCCTAAGGCCACACAGCTAGTGCATGGTAGAGCCTTGGCTTCAATCCAAGCTGTTGAGAGCCAAGCTATTATTTTTGTCATAAAACCCTCCGGGATTTACCAACAACCTCTTCCTCAGAAAAGAAGAATGTATTGATAAAAATCTTTCTCTTTTCACTTGGCAATGAGGAAATCATCAATAATGAATTGCCTATTATGTGCTTGTTGGATGAGCGCCAAGGTAAACAGCACTGTGTCATTTGCTCCAGGAGAGAAAAAAACAAGGAGACAAATTCTGTAATTTCAGATTTTTTCTTTTTTTTTGTCTAATTAGGCAGAGAACCCCAAGACGAAAGCAACAGAGATTATGACCTTCATTATCTGAGAGCCCAAACCCTGTTAATTCTTAATAATGTTACCAATAAACATTTCAAAGCCTTTACTATATGCCGGGGACTTTCAGTGCTTTGTCAGCCTCAGAAAAACCCTAGTGGTAGGTATTCTCATTATCAGCACTTTGAGATGAGATACCTGAGCCTGGCAGAGATAAAATCAAGTTATCCTTGGTTGCTCTGGCTCCTAAGTAGCCGAGCTGGGATTTGAGCTCACCAGCATTTCTTTGCTAGTCTTCCTCTGGCTTTAGTCAATTATATGGTTTCCTGAGTCAATATTAAGTTGAACACGAGGTATAACAATTGACACATCTATGTTGCCTCTCTTGTACGTAGTTTGCAAAAACCAAGGCATACAATACAGTAATGTTACAGATAATATTTACTGAGCATTTTTACTGTTCTAAGAATTGCACATCTTTTATTCTCACAGCAACCCCCATGAGACTGGCTATTTTTATTACTATTATTTCCAAGGGGCATGACCTTTACTCTGTGGTTGGTTCCAAAGCCGTCCATTTGACAGATGTTGGAAAGTAAGTCCTTCAAATTTCCACAATCAGGAAATGGATATACAACCCACACCCTAGTTGAGTCAAAGCTTTGAAGCACAAAACTATGTATTAACATTCGATACATTTGAGAGAGTTCTGTCCTTTGTAGCACAGAGACATCTGCTGTTGCTCTCTTTGGGATCCTCAACCTCACCCTCATCACACAAGCTCACACATGTGCGTGTGTGCCTACACGCACACACATGGACTTCGTCATCTGCGGTCACTTGGTGTGAGGGCTGGAGTGTAATTATCCAATCAGGACTCAGTGAGATTTCCCAGAACAAAACAGAGGGCCTGGGCCTGTCTGGGTAACGATGGTGGGCATTTACCAGGCGCTCCAAGATCTCTCATTAGTGATTCCCAGCAGCATCCCTGGCCGGATGACTCACACAGGCTCAGTAATGAGCCGTCGGAGGAGGCCAAGTGAGGCAGAGTGAGTTTCTGGGACGGGGCTCAAAGTGGTCATTTTGCATTTAGCTGCACCTTATCAAGGATGGGTATGTGTTGATGTCAACAAAGTTTTAAAGAACCAGCACTGCTTTCTTCTGCAATCCAGACTTTCTCCACTGGACATGAGAAAACAATTTCTCTGAAATAGGAAATTTTCTTGCTTGCTATTTTGAGACTAGTGATTGCCTGCACTTCTAAGTATCTATTTGGACTTTACAAAGCAAAATGATGCTAAACTCATGTGAAAACTTAGCACATCTGAAATTATTTTCCTTTCTGCTTAAGCACACTTGCGGAGAGAGAAAGAAAAGAAAAAAGCAGGGGGCAGGGGGAGGGGTGTGTGTGGCGGGGTGTGTGGGGCGGGGGGGGGGGGGTGGCGGGAGGGGGGTGGGGGGGTGGCGGAGGTGGCCGGGGGGTGGATAACAATACCTGACATAACAGGATTTAGCGTTTCTGGAGCACTTATTCTGTGCTGAGCACCATGCCAGAAGCAAGGTACACAGTGGTGAACTGAGTGGTTCTTCCATTTGGGGCTATTTATTTTATTTTACTTATTTTTACCACCTTTAGCAAAAAAAAACAACATTTGCATCACACAGCCCCACACATACTGATCCCACCCACCTCCCTTTTGGAGATATTCCCATTTAAGAAACATTTCCAATATTGTGAGATAGTCCTGGTTTAAGAAAAGGTGGTGTGATATATAGCATGTTGTGTATGAATGTACACAGTAAAGGCTAAACTCAGAAAACCTGGGTCTGACTTCCACATGAGCCTGTAATAAGGTCTGTGATGTAGGGCAAATTAGACAACTCTCTAAATTTTAACTTTATTTATTCATTTATTTTATCATTGGGCTAAAATGGGAAATTCTACGTAAAATATCTAGCTTAGTGTCTGGCT
Source organism: Hippopotamus amphibius kiboko (assembly GCF_030028045.1). Lineage (NCBI taxonomy): Eukaryota > Metazoa > Chordata > Mammalia > Artiodactyla > Hippopotamidae > Hippopotamus > Hippopotamus amphibius. The sequence goes on from NC_080197.1 coordinate 7,922,500, forward strand.
TACCATAAGCCCTAGAAAGCTATATATTTGTACTCGACGTAATATATGATATATAAGATATAGTGCACGTTACATATAGTATATAAGCTATAGCATATGCAATAAAATATGTACTATATAGTGTATATGTAGATATCTATATAGATACATTATATATGTTATATTCATATATTATATATAGCTATTACGTTTTATTAACATTAACAGTCATTAACCTTTCATCAAGATAAATCTGAAATGACAGAGTTCAAGCTCAAGTCGGACTGAAAAAAGGTTTTCAAGAAACAAGCTAAAAGTTTACTATAAACTTAACAAGGAAAGGATTTAACACTAGGGTCAAAAATGACGCAGTCACGTGACTGAAAAGCCTTCAGAGGAAACAGAACTTCCCTCACCTCCTCCGTGGCTGGCGGTAGTTTTTGTATTGCATCAGAACGAAAGAATACGAACCAGCTTAAACCAATCAGCAAACATCTCCAACTTCTCTTCCTCAATTCGTGCAGAGTTCTACCCTGGCCCGCCACGAGGACTCTAGGAAGTCTGCGCGCATGGCGGGGGGGGGGCTCCCGCGCTTGCTTAAGATGAACTTTGTAGGGATGGGTGGGGATGGTGGGTGCCGCGGCTCGAAGGTGCAGGTGCCTCTCTTTTGCACAAGGTGGTCGGTGTCCAAAAAGAGGGAGGGGGCAAATGCCCGGGGAAGAGGTAGCCCAGCCTCAACCGTAAGCCCCGCTTTCTCCTCTCATTTCATAACCACCTAAAAAGGAGACATCAGGTCGAGTGCTGACCGTGCACTACGTTGTAGGCGCTTTCCCTGCATTCATTCATTACATCTTCTTTACCCAAACGGAGCAGCTAGGGAGGAAATTCACACTCAGCAGCTCCTCCTCGCCCAAGTTAAGACCCGAAGGTGACATCCCCTCTTTTGGGTGCCTTTCACTAAGACTCAAACCCTCTCTATCTTGAAAGGTGCAGAAAGCCAACCCTCCTCCAAAAAGAATTCCGTCGGGCTGGCAAAAACTGGTTTCGGGCGGCGCGCGGGCTCTCGGGCGCCGGCAGCCTCCCCGGAGCCGCACTCGGAGGCCTCGCCCGCCCCGCAGCGCGATTGTGCAAGCGCGGGGCTGCAGCGGCGGCCGCCGGGGGAGGGCGGGGAGGCGCGCACGGCGCACACCCGGTGAACTCCGGCGAGCGTGCCTTCCCCGGGGGTTATCTCCAGGGTGGAGTCCGCGGCGTTCCCGCCTGGAGAGCCGCGCACCGGTCACCCGAGGCCCGGCGCCCTCGCTCACCTCGCTGACTCCATCCTGTTTCCACCCCCACCCCCCCGGGTCCCTCGTCCCTGCGGGCCTGGCCAGCCGCAACCCACTCCACCCCACTTAGCGAGCTCATTGGCCACCCGAGTCCTACCCTGTCTCCATAAATACATGGTCCCCGGGCATGGAGAGGGACAGGAGGAAAGCGCAGCGCCAGCATCTCTTCTGCTCTCCCGGACACCTCCACTTCGCCGCTCCAGAGCTGGAAGCCAGACTTGCAACCAACAGGCGGACTCACATCCTTTAATTTCCTCTGCCGAGAGACACCCAACTCTCGGCTGCGCTCCTCCAGCCCCTGCGGCCAGCGCTCGGCGGACATCCGCTCCCTGAGGCTGCCGCGCGGTGCAGCGTGGAGCATCCTCGCCGAGGTCCTTTCTGCTCTCTGTCCCTCTTCCGTCCTCTCCGTCACACCTGCCGCTCCTCTTTGCCTCTCTTTCCCAGAATCGTCAAGCCCCCAGATCCCGCCGGCGCCTCTTTAGCAACCTCGCCCTTCCCAGTCCCCGCACATTCGCAAGCGCCTGGTCTCCCCCGCTGCCATGAGCTCCCCCATCAGCAAGAGCCGCTCCCTCGCGGCTTTTCTGCAGCAGCTGCGCAGCCTGGGGCAGCCCCCCAGACCCGTGACATCTACGGCGTGCGCGCCCCGTCGGCCGCCGGAGGTGCCCCTCTGCCCCATGATGGAACGGGGCGAGGCGCAGGACGCGGCCAGTCTGCCCGGTCCCACCAAATGGCCACTGCTGGGCAGCCTGCTAGAGATTCTCTGGAAAGGAGGGCTCAAGAAACAGCACCACACTCTGGTAAATGCCTCGTCGCGCCCCAATTCCCTCTCTGCTCCCCGCCTTGCTCTCCAAACCGTCCCGGAGGCGCGCGGCTCGGGCGCACGGTGCGCTCCGGTGCCCCGGCTGCAGTGGTCCGCGGTCCCGGGAGGAAGGAGGCGGGAGGAGGCAGAAGCGCTCTTGCGACTGCAGGGAACGCGCGCTGACTTCGCACCCTGCCGGGCCTGCTGCAGGCGGAGTACCACAGGAAGTACGGCAAGATTTTCCGCATGAAGTTGGGTTCCTTCGACTCAGTGCACCTGGGCTCGCCGTGCCTGCTAGAAGCCCTGTACCGCACCGAGAGCGCGTACCCTCAGCGGCTGGAGGTCAAACCATGGAAGGCGTATCGCGACTATCGCGAGGAGGGCTACGGGCTGTTGATCCTGTGAGTCCAGGAGACAGGATGGGGGCCGGCGGCTGGAATTTGGGAAGGGGTGGAAATTAGGGTTTCCTGGGCTTGGACCCTTCTAATTCAGGGAGAACAAAGAAGTCCCTACCTGCTGCCGTCACGGGCTCTTGTGTGGACTAGCGTTGAGGGACATCAGCGCTGCCACCCGACACTTGTGTTCTCCTTGGCGAGTGGGCTGGGCCAGGCCTTTCCGTCAGAGAAATGTCAAAAAAAAAAAGTTACAAAAATTGTGATCTTCAGACTCTTGGGCAGCATGAGATTGTCAAATTTAGCGTGCCAGGCAAATGTGTTATACGAACAAAATTATCCCTTAAAATTCCGTGACCCCCTCTTGGTAGCTCAAACTCCAGAATTTATCTCCTTTTGCTTTGACGATGACCTTCCTTCGTAAAGGAGACTGGGGGGATTAGGACATAGACCTACCTGGGAAGCTGGCATGAGAAGGTTGCATTTTAGAGAGGGAAATTCTCTAATGTGATATGATTCCTCCGCTTTTACATTATTAGCATTTAATAAGTAGCACTTTTTTACCCCCAAATTGTAATGCCTAACAGTTGTATTTTTCAGGATATAATTACTAGGATTAAAAATGGTATTAATGCATGACATCACAGGCTATGTGGTCAGCTGTAGGACAAGTGCAAAACGGTTCATGATGAGAACAGGCTCTTTACAGCTCCAGTGAATCTCTGACTATGTTATTTGAAGGCACTGGCAAAATTCTAAATTTGAGGTGTTCTGTGAATGTGCCTTTCAACCCAATTCAATAGATTGAAAGAAGACAAGATTTTTCCTCAAACAGATCTGGGTTGTTGGTGAGATGGGTGTTCATGTGCCCATTCACTGCTGGAAACTAAGGCCACTAACCTCGCAGTTCAACCCCAGTGAGGGCATCTCAAAAGTCTTGAGCCCAAGTTATCTGGACTTCATCATTCTGGTGCCATCTTTGGCTCAAAGAAAAGGTGCTTATTCATCGTACTGTCAAACCAGCCCCAAATATTCCAATGCTAATATTCTCTGGCTGTTTCTTGGCACAATTCTGTGTTCATTTGATTATATAGTTCATGTAGTTACAGAGCTGGAGGTGTCTCTGCTTCTTCATTCTTTTCCTTTCAATTTGCTCTAAATATAATTCTGCTTCTTTCCCAGGGAAGGAGAAGACTGGCAGAGGGTCAGGAGTGCCTTTCAAAAGAAACTAATGAAACCAGTGGAAATTATGAAGCTGGACAACAAAATCAATGAGGTTTGCAGGCTGAAGTTCTCTTTCCTGGTTCTCCTGGGGATGGAGGGATGTTAGTGGAGTTTCAAGCCACAGCTGCAAAGTGCAGAAGAAAAGGCAGGCAATTTGGATGATTCAGGTTCACATCCTCCTCCAGAACCCTTATTCTTCCCTCCTTCACTCTCTTTATTTATTTATTTATCTATTTATTTATTTATCTATTGGCTGCATTGGGTCTTTGTTGCTGCATGCAGGCTTTCTCTAGTTTCAGAGAGCGGGGGCTACTCTTCATTGCAGTGTGTGGGCTTTTCATTGTGGTGGCTTCTCTTGTTGTGGAGCACAGGCTCTAGGCACGTGGGCTTCAGTAGTTGCAGCACACGGGGTTAGTAGCTCCGAGGCATGTGGGATCTTCCCGGACCAGGGCTCGAACCTGTGTCACCTGCACTGGCAGGCAGATTCTTAACCACTGTGCCAACAGGGAAGCCCACTCTCTTTTAAAGTAATACCATGATAAGGGAGCAGTTATGAGCATAGACTTTGACATTCTACAGTCTTGGATTTGAACATCACCACCCACCCCCACCAGCTATGTAACCTGACTGTACCATTTAACTTGCTCAGTTTCCCGGCCTATAAACTGGGAGTAACTATTCCTACTCCATAGGTTTACTGTGAGGATTAAATGAGATAACACTATAAAATTCCTAGGTAATGACATTTGAGCTGGGTTTTGCAGGATTGGTAGAAGTCTGCAAGCCAGAGAAGGTGGAAAAAGGCATTCAGGCAGAGAGAATAGCCTGATGAAACTATGGAGGCATGAGATGGTGTGTTCAGAGAACAGTACACTTAGTGCAGCTGAAGTGAAGCTTTCTCTGCGATGATGCTGGGCCGAGGGCAAGTCTTGACAATATTTTTGTGCCACACTAAGATATTTAGGTATTATCCTTTAGCCAACAGAGGGCCAAAGAGGGAAAGATTTAAGCATTTAGAGAAGTCTTTTTACTTCTGTTCACTCAGGGTATTTGTTTTGAACTGGACCCACATAGGATCACATAGGGGAAAGACTGCAAATTCAGGAGCTTCCAGGGGCCTGGTGATTAGTATAAATGTATAAGGCAGAGCCAGTAGGGATTTTAGCAAAGGGAATAGTGCATGCCCTTTCTAGAGGGGACAGCTTCCCCAGCTCTGGCAAATGCCTGCCACATGGAAATGTAGACCCAGTGTCACCAGATCTAGTAATTATTATTATTTTTTGATGACTAAAGGAAAATTCATATGTTCATGTGAAATCTCTGGATTTTTTTATGGTAACAAATTCACAGTACTTTTTTTTTTTTCACAGTACTTTTTAATGTGCTATGTGGACAAACTAAATATCCATTACTGGCACCTGTGGATTTTGTAGTCACATATACCCTATTTCCCATCCCGGCGTGGTCACTTTTATGTGTCCAAGGGAGAGTGCCTTAGCCACTCTCTAAGCCTCAATTTTCTCATCCGTTACCTAGGAAATGGGAGTAATGACAGTACTTTCTACCTCATGAGATTATTTGTGGATCAGCTAAGGTAATACACTTTGTACAGTGCTTGGTTCTATACAAACCTCATTAAATGCAAAGCATTAGTCATCTAAAACCCTGCTTGTGGAAACTGGCCTCTAGGGGCCATACATGACTTGCCCAAGGTGAAAGAGCTATTTAGTGAAGGTGCTGCATCCAGAACTTACAGATATTCTGGCTCTAAGTTGAACACGCTTAATACAACACCAACCAGTAAGGAGAAGTTTGCCTGCTATGGAAATGGCAAACCTCAGGGTAGCTAGAGTGCTTGAGATGTTGTGCCCACAGAGACGCTTGGCCGATTCCTCCTTCGTGGTTTATTCTCCATTCTGATCAGAAGAAATGTTTTCCTTTTCTTAAATTTAGATCAAAAGCTGAAACTTAAGCTTGAGGGAGGCTGCAGGGAAAGCTCAGGAAATAGCCCAGGACAAGGGAGTGGGGACAGAAGATGAACTCCCAAGGAGAATATATAATTAGTGATGATTCAGAATGAATAATATTATGGGGCAGTGAATATACAAGGTAGCAAAACCTGAAGCTAGCTTACTGAACTTGAAACTTTTGTTTTCCTTCAATGAGTGAAATGTGCCTTTGGTGATTTCTTTCTTTTAAGGTCTTGGCTGATTTTATGGGTAGAATAGATGAGCTCTGTGATGAGAGAGGCCGCATTGAAGACTTGTACAGCGAGCTGAACAAATGGTCATTTGAAAGTAAGTTGTTTTCACCTCTTGTTCATTTGATTTTGTAAGTGATTTTCAGGACAAACATGGCTCGATTGACAGCACTTCTGTATTCATACACTACTGCTGACTAGGAAAGGCCATAGCAGCCCTCTTAATGCTTTCAGGCACTCAAGTGAGGCTTTTCCCTCTGGGTTGTTTATGTAGTCATTCAACAAACATTTATTCAATACCTGCTATGTGTCAGGCACTGTACTAGGGACACAGCAGTGAACAAAACAGGCAACTTCCTTGCTCACATGGAGCTCAGATTTTAGTAGGGGTGGCACTCACTAGTAAACATATTTTAATATGTACTCTGCCAAGGAGTAAGGGAGTCTAGAAAGAATATGGGTTTCTAGGTGAGGCACGTCGGCTTAGTAAGGAGATATTTGAGGTGAGGCCTAAAGGAAGGGAAGGAGCAAGTCAGGGTATCTGTGGGAAGGCTGTTTGGACGGTGGAGACAGGAAGTGCAAATGCCCTGGGGTGAAAGCATGAACAATGTCTTTGAGGAACTTTGGGGATGCTGGTGTGAGTGGATTATGGTGGGAGGGAAAAGAGAAGCTGAGAAAGATTAAGCCTGAACCTGAAAGTCCCTGCAAGAACTTTTCCTTTTTTTTAAAGTTTTTTTTAAATTAAGTAATTAATTTATTAATTTATTTTTTGGCTGCATTGGGTCTTCGTTGCTGCGAGTGGGCTTTCTCTAGTTGCAGCGAGTGGGGGCTACTCTTTGTTGAGGTGCACAGGCTTCTCAGTGCGGTGGCTTCTCTCATTGCCAAGCACGGGATCTAGGCACGTGGGCTTCAGTAGTTGCAGCACATGGGGTTAGTAGCTCCGAGGCATGAGGGATTCCCCCGGACCAGGGCTCGAACTCGTGTCCCCTGCATTGGCAGACAGATTCTTAACCACTGCACCACCAGGAAAGCCCCAAGAACTTTTACTTTGAGTCAGATGTTGAGCCATGGAAAATTCCAAACAGAAGGGAGCATGATCACTGTCTTCCAGGACCACGCTGGGAATAAAAGCAAAGCCCTGCCTTGATGTGCTCGCTGCCAGGTGGGGATGCAGGCAGGGGAACAAGGCAGTTGCAGTAGAATGGGGAGCATTTGACTGAGGAAGTTCAAGGCTGGGGGAGAATCCTAGAGGCTGCCTCAGCTGAGCGTGGTCACGGCTGCTTCATGGAGGTGGTACTCTCTCAGCCAAGGGCTGGGGGATGAGCAGGAGTTACCCACATGAAAGTGAAGGAAGGCCGATTGTTCCAGGTGGAAGGAACAGAGAGTGTTGTGGTGGGGAGAAAGAAGGGCCTTCTGAGTGACTGGAGCATGTCCTGCAAGGGACGAGGATGTCCAGAGCAGAGGGTGGGAGGAAGCAGCAGCCAGCCCATTGTCCATCCTGTAAACCAGGGATGGGCATTTGGCTTTGAGCCCGGAGTACCTGGAAGGGAGAGGAGAGCACTTTTAGCAGGAAGGTGCCATGGTCCGATTTGCTGCATGGATCACTCTTGGCTGCTGATTTGAGGGATTGGAGAGGACGCCGCAAGACAGAGGCTTTTGTCCTGACCTGTCTCCTCCATCAGATGGACCTCGCTTTAACGTTATGAACAGTCATCTTAGCACACGAGAAAGCTCCATGCCAGTAAGAAATCCACAGAAGGTGTTAGGGGAAAGAGGAGCAGAAAGAGGGAATGATTATAGAGGAGAAAAGCAGGGTATGTTTTGGGAAGTGTACACTGGAAATACCCAAATTAAGGAGTATCAAATGCATTTCTTTGCAAGTGAAGGAAAACCTGACCATGGTGGTTTACAAATTATTGTCCTGTGTTACCAGAAGTCTTGAGGAAGCCAGTCCACAGCTGGCACTCAGTGATGTCACTGGGACCCAAGCCTGTTCTGTCTTCCTTCTTGTCCATCCTGAGCTAGTTGGCTTGTTGCACAATGGCTCCTGCCGCTCCTGGCCTCGCCCCTGTATTCTAGGCAAAAGCAAGAAGGAAAGAGGGAAAAGCTAAACCAGCTGTACTTTTCTCCCTTATCAAGAAAGCAAAGTGTTTCTCTTGAGTTTCATTGGGTAGACCTGGGTCATGTGGCTGCTTCGGCTGCTACAGGAAGCCTGGGAAATCAGGCAACAAGATTGTCTTAGATTAATCCTGACATTGCCTGAGGACTGATACACTGACAACCTAAATAAAATTGGGGTTCTCTTAGGAAAGAAATGGGGGAGAATGGTATGGGATAGGTCATTAACAATATCTGCTACACTTGATATCAAGGGTAAACTCTGAGAAAAGGAAGACATCACAGGAGAGATTTATTCGTGTATAAAAACGGCTACATCTTCACAGTGGCTTTTCTGATCAAGAGGTTCTACAGGGGATGAGTCACTGGACCTGGAGATAATTTCTAGAAAGAGAGGAAAGTGATCAGGCCCCTTTCTCTTAGACTCTCTGCTTTTCCTCTGTTCTTCGAAAAAACCTTGCTTTTATGAGAGACAGAATTGAGCCTTTGGTAGCCAGCTATTCACAGGCTCTAGTGTCGCTGCAAATGGGTAACAGTGTTGATTATTTTAAATAACAGGCATCTGCCTTGTACTATATGAGAAGAGATTTGGGCTCCTTCAAAAGAACGCAGGGGATGAAGCTTTGAACTTCATCATGGCCATCAAAACAGTAAGCATCTCCTGGGGAGAGCACTTTTCCTTATAAATCATTTACAGAACCCAACACACATGAAACACAGTGTTTCCCTAGAGTGGCATCCACACGTATGTTATTACAATAGTTAAGTGTGCATTTTAATGTGTTGCGTATTTTCATGAATGCAGGTGCATATATATGCATATAATAAAAAAGCACATTAAATCATTACCAGGCAAGGTGAAAGTAGGTATTTCAGTTAAAGGTCAGTTGATTAAAATACTTCTTAAAGGAGTGAACATTTTCAGATTAAAATTTGGGGGATTGTTTAGATTGTATGTGAAGATAGTAGACACTGTGAAACTGGTTTTAGGAATGGCCGTAGCTTAGAAATTATTGGAAATGGAAGTGGATATGAGATTTGTAGTGTTCCTTTCCTTTTTTATGTTTAGGTCATAAGATCAATTTTTTTTTATTAAATACATCCAGTGGAAGAGCATCCCAAAGATGATTTTCATATGTCCCTGGGGGGTGGGGGTGGGGACTGGGGCTGAGAGCTCTGGGGTGGGCGCACTTGGAATTCCAGCCTTTGGGGGAGCAAAGGGTGCAGTTGTTTAGAACGCTTCTCTCCTGGAGAGCAAGTTGTCTTTGAGAGAAAGAGACGCGGGGGTGAAAGGCATCTTTGTTTCCCACAGATGATGAGCACATTTGGGAGGATGATGGTCACGCCGGTCGAGCTGCACAAAAGCCTCAACACCAAGGTCTGGCAGGCGCACACGCTGGCCTGGGACACCATCTTCAAATCAGGTAACATGGCCACACATGCCTGGCAGCCCTGTCTCTGGAGCTGCTGCTGGAAAGTCTGGATGATCTTCTTGGCCTCAGTGCCCCATCCTTTGCTGGAGTTGCTTTCGGGCTTTGCAAACTCATGAGTTTGGGGATTGCCCTGGTGCAGATGAATTCTAAGGAAAAGGCGGGAGATGTTTTTCTGTAATCTTCTTTGGGAACTAGGAATCTTTAAAAGCAAGAGCTCTGGAGTCAGATATTCCTGGGTTCAAGTCCCAGCTCTGTCATTGGATGTGGTGGCTTGGCCAAATGCACTGTCTCCTTTTCATCCTCAGTTGTCTTGCCCCTAAAATGGGTTAATAGTAGGAGTAGTAGTTGTAGTCATAGTACTAGTACGTTCCTCAGTACAACTGTTTTCAGTTCTAATATAGATAATGTAAAACCTGGCATAGCACAATATCTCAGTGGATCAGAGCTATTTCTGCTACAGTACGGATGGAATATTTGAAGCCCCGCTCACGTGGGCATTGCTCAGTCCTTGCCGACTTAACAACAAGGCAATATTAGCGTATCTAACAAATTGTCAAATTGTCAGATTGCCTGAAAAGACGCTTTGGATCAGAGGTCCCCAACCCCGGGGCCACGGACAGGTACCATTCAGTGGCCTGTTAGAAACCGGACCTCACAGCAGCCCCTCATTTGCCTGAACCATCCCCACCCCCACCCCATCCGTGGAAAAATTGTCTTCCACGCAACCAGTCCCTGGTGCCAGAAAGCTTGGGGACCGCTGCTTTAGATGTTGCAAGGAGAATTTGATCCTGGGTTCCCTTTCGTTCCTCTCCTCCTCCTAATTTTCAACGCGTTTCCTCTCCCCTTTTTTCTTCTCCAACAGTCAAATCTTGTGTCGACAGCCGGTTAGAGAAGTACGCTGGGCAGCCCAGCGTGGATTTCCTTTGTGATGTTTATCGCCACAATCAGCTTTCAAAGAAGGAACTGTACGCGGCCGTGACGGAGCTCCAGCTGGCTGCGGTGGAAACGGTGAGGGTGGGCCTGGTTTTAGTTTGCTGAATCAACGGGCTGGAAAATCTTTTCCGTGATGAATTTTACAGTCATTCAGCTCACCCATTCCATGAGGATTAGCTGAGCATTAGCTTAGCAGAAATAAAAAATCTCACACCAGAGTGTGCGGGAGACGCAGAGCACAGCCTTTGCGCTTAAACATGTGATAGAAAAATTCCTGTGCTTTAGAGACAAAAATCCAGAGCAGGATATAAGTACCACGACAAATACGCAAAATGCTACAGGAATATAGAAGCAGTAAAATTCTACTCCACAGCAAGGTAAATAGTCGAGGTTTTTAAAAATTGGATACATTTAAGGCAGTTGTGCATGTTACCCCAAAGTGCCTAAATGTGGTTGTTATTTAGGCTAAAAATATTGGGATACTCTCTACTAGTCCAGTAATATTTTTTTCTGCTTAAAATTGTCAACAGAAGGAGTTTGGAAAACCTGATTTCAATTTCAATGAAACAGCTAATTTTATATAAATTTATTTATTTATTTATTAGCTGCGTTGGGTCTTTTTTGCTGTGCATGGGCTTTCTGTAGTTGCGGTGAGCAGGGGCTACACTTCGTTGCAGTGTGCGGGGCTTCCCATTGCGGTGGCTTCTTTTGTTGCAGAGCACGGGCTCTAGGTGCTTCAGTAGTTGTGGCACATGGACTAAATTGTTGTGGCTCACAGGCTTCAGAGCAGAGGCTCAGTAGTTGTGGCACATGGGCTTAGTTGCTCCGTGGCATGTGGGATCTTCCCTGCCCAGGGATTGAACCCGTGTCCCCTGCATTGGCAGGCGGATTCTTAACCACTGTGCTACCAGGGAAGCCCCAGACAGCTAATTTTAAATACCAAAATTCTGTCCCCAATGTGGTTGATATTCCTAGTAGGTACCCAAAACAGCCAAACGCCAAACACAAATACTGACAGGTATTCAGGTGGGTTTCATCATCTTTGTTCATTTTTTCTCATCATTAGAGTGATGATATTAATATTCCTCATAGGCCCAACACATCTCACACACCTATCATCTCTAAGAAAAAATGTGTACCAGGTCACTTCTGTTCCATGTTTCCCCCTTTCCATAGTGTTTCTGGTCTGAACAAAAAGAAAAGTTTTCTGCGTCACGGAATAGCAAGGTTCTCATTTCTCCTCATGCTCCACAAGGCTGTCAAAAGTGGGAACTTATTTCAACTCATTTTCCCATTAAATCCCTTACCCTGAGAGGCTCCTTAGAGTGATATAAGTAAAGCTTCCCCCATTATTCTTTTTCGTTTCAACCGGAACGTGAGCTCCATGACAGTGATGACTTGGTTGTGCCCCCTACTGTTCCTAGGGTGTGGAATAGAAGTTGGCAGAGAGTAGGTGCTTAATAAATATTTGTTCAGTAAATGAAAGAATTCAGGAACTATTGAGTGTCTGCTATGTGCCACACACTGTTCCGGGTACTTGAGAGAACGATGATGAATCAGTTCCCCTCATGGAACTTAAGTGGTTGTGGGGAACCGACAGTAGGCATGTAAACGAACAATGAAATAGGATCATTGCAGATAGTGGTCCAGGACCTGCAGGAAGCCATCAGGGTGAAGTCATAGAGAGGTAGGGGAGGTGGTCCCTCTCTGAGAACATCATGCTGGAGCTGACACTGGAATAATGAGGAGCCAACCAAGGGAAGAGCTAGTAGAAGAGCACTCCAAATAGAGGAAACAGCACATGCCAAGGCCCTGGGCCAGAAAGAGGGATGGGCAGGAGAACTAGCTCATGGAGTCAGAGTTGACATGGGAGAAGTGGATGGGCCCTGTTAACCAGGAGGCCCTGTAAACTAGGAGCCTTAGTAAGGCATTTGGATATACTACACCTGTGATGGAAAGCTCTTGGAGTGTTTTAAACAAGAGAGTAACTTGATCAAATTGATGTTTTTTAAAGCGAGCTCTGACTGGTGGTTGGAGAACAGACCTAGCAGAGAGAGAGAGTGGAAGCAGGAAGGCCAGCTATACAATGGGTCTCCTCCATGGAGGTCAAGCCGGGATACTTTGTGCCCATGAGGTTTCTCAGGCCACTTTCCCTCCATTCAGCCCCTGCAGTTATCCTAACAGGCCAGGGCTGTCTTACAGGGCTTTGGTGAAAGCTACAGTTATCTGCCTTTTGGAAGCTCTGTTTGGTACTTGCGGTAAGGGACCCACTGATATGGGTCAATCTGTTTCTTTTTTGGTCCTGGCTATTCTGAAAGTCACATTTGGAAAATCAGAGAAATTTGAAAGTGTATCTAATTTGGTGGCTACGCCCTCTTCCTGTTTTGTAAATTGGGCTCTTGTAATAATGACATCCACAGTTTATTTGCAGCTGAGGCTGCCAGTCCTCTGACACGAAGAAGGCTACTTGGAGGCATCTTCTTCCAAAAATAAGAAATACCATTGGCTCCAAATTGTCCTGCACTTTGCTCATTTCTGTGAGTGGCACATAGCACTTAGCAAAAGCGTCTTCATGTCTGCAGAGAGGGGACACAATGACCATTTTTATGGGAATATTTGGCTTAAGTTATCCAAAAATAGGCCTAAAAACAAATATATGTCTACTAGTGGTGAATATTATGAAGCTAAAAGCTGCACTGGCTGTTTCTGCCAATATTTTGTCTCTTCTCATTGCCTTTGGAAAGGAAATAAAGGATGCCACTTAAAAGGCCATGAGTCTTTGTCAGAAATTGTGGCTGGTTCCTTGAAATACTCAACTTGATGCTAGAATTTCTTATTTTGGTGTTGGCCACCTCCTACCAGGGCTCTTTGCTTGAGGCTGGAAACCTGGGTATAGATAATGCCTTTTTATTTTTGTGGTAACTTTTGAGGGTGTGGCAAAAAAAAAAAATCTTTCTTTTAAATTCCAGAAATGTAACTCCTTGTGCATTTGCACTGTAAAATTAAACAAAACAAAACATTTTACTAGCAAAACTCCTAGGATCTCTATCCCTCTCTCCCTGCTCAGTTTTCATATTATTTTTTATATTAAACAATTAACAAATTTTATGTTGAGATAATTATAGATTCATATGCAATTCTAAGAAAAAATAGAGAGGATCCTTTAATCTTTCACCAGGTTTCCCCCAATGGTAACATCTTGCATAAAATTAAATGTTATCACAATCCGGAAATTGATATGGTTACAAATCACCCATCTGACTCTCATTTCGCCAGTTTAACATTCCCTCCTTTGTGTTCAATTTTAGTACCAAACTATATTTTGTGTCCTAATGCAGCTGATTATTCAAAGAATTCTACTTTGATTCCCTCGGAAAATAAGCTATTATTCACTGATGTGTTTTTTTAAACTAAATCTGACTTTTCACATAGGGTATTTGAGGCACAGCCAATAAGGACATGTAAAAAAGCATCACATACATTTGCAGAACAATGTGATAGGCATCACCTTTGGTTCAACTCATACGGGTTTTAAGGTAGTTTATTTGCAGAACACTCAAGTTTATGTCCATTTGGCTTTCAGACAGCAAACAGCTTAATGTGGATTCTCTACAATTTATCCCGCAACCCCCACGTGCAACAAAAGCTTCTTAAGGAAATTCAGAGTGTATTGCCTGAGAATCAGATGCCACGAGCAGAGGATTTGAGGAATATGCCATATTTAAAAGCCTGTCTGAAAGAATCTATGAGGTAAGAACATGTGCCTAAGCCTATATGAATATGTCCAACACATAATGAAGGGTCCCCCTCCTACCGACGGCTCCCACAGTTGATTCATAAACATTTATCAAACTACAAAAAGAAGAGCCTCAGGACCATATTTCTTTCCCGTTAGTCATTTCCTAAATCATTTGGGCAAATTCTATTAAGTCTCAGAGAGTCAGAGTCCTCCCCTTTAAATCAGTAATAATAATACTCTAATGGATGCTATAAGCAGTAATTAAGATTAGGGGCATGATTAAAGGATGTGAGATGAAAGCTCAGCAAGGAACCATATTATTATATGATGACATAGAGACACCTTTGTTTTTGAGCCTATGTATAAAATGTTCTTTGAAAATTCTTTTTCTGGAAAGCAAAACTCACAATGTCTTAGGGTTAGAAGGAAATATCTTTAACTCCACGGAGGGTAGATGGGAGAAACCTAGAACAGACAACAAGCTAGAGGGCGAAGCATGTCAGTGTATGCATTTGAAGCCTGGAATGAAACAGGAAAAACACTATGATAAACAGCTGTGAAGCAGGCTTGTACTTGGGGGTTTAACCAACACAATAAGATAAGAGGTGTAAATATTGGCAGGAAAGAGACAGGACTTAGTAAAGAGTTGGGTTCATGTTCCCTTTTTGAGCACTTAGGCAGCAATTATTTACTTAACCGGAATCTGTATTCCCTTGAGCTAGAACTCGGTCCGTGCCCACTCTGACGTCTCCGATTTTGTTTTTTCAGGCTTACCCCAAGTGTGCCATTTACGACTCGGACTCTTGACAAAGCAATGGTTCTGGGGGAATATGCCTTACCCAAAGGAGTAAGTAGAATTTGTACAAGTCTGTACCTTATAAAGCTTTGAAAGATACCCTTTTCAAATATCCATCAGATCTCACTGGGAGAGCATTCATTTTGGAAATATGTAGATTGCAGTATATAGTTGACATGTTATATAGTCTAGTATTAGGAATAATGGTTACAGAGACAGATAGACCTGGATTCAAGTATATCCTTGAGTAAGTTATATAACCTCTGTGAGCCTCAACTTTCTCATCTGTAAAATGGGAATAATAATAGAACCTACCACGTGGGGGTGTTGTAAGAATGTGTTGCAAAATTTTAAAGTTCTTAACCTATTTATTACCTGGCACATTTCAAGCACTCAATGCATGCATGTTGGCAACCATCATTATTATGCATGTGTGGGTTACTTTCACATTCATAAGGTGATGACCTTTGTAAGTTTGGCTATTCAAACGTTTCCTTTATTTAAAGTGCTTTGTGTTTCTGTGTGTTTTTAGACAGTGTTGATGCTAAATACCCATGTGTTGGGATCCAGTGAAGAAAATTTTGAAGATTCAAATCAGTTCAGACCCGAACGATGGCTTCAAGACAAGAAAAAGATCAACCCTTTTGCCCATCTTCCATTTGGCATTGGGAAAAGAATGTGCATTGGTCGCCGATTAGCCGAGCTCCAGCTCCACCTGGCTCTCTGCTGGGTAAGACTTTGATGGGATTTTTGCAGCTGTATTCTGGGCTGTTCCTCAAGGCAGGAGAAGAGGGGTGATTCTGCTTTTTTGTGCTCCTGTATTCCAGATCGTCCGCAAATACGACATTGTGGCCACGGACCACGAACCTGTGGAGATGCTGCACTTGGGCATCCTGGTGCCCAGCCGGCAGCTCCCCATCGCATTCTGCCAGCGATAAGAGGCCTCAGGTGAGCATCCGGGGTGTGGAGAATGGCCAAGAGGTGAGCCAAGTTTGGAAGTCAGCCATACTTGGCTTGGAGCCCGTGCTCACCATTTGTTCACTGGGTGACCTTGAACAGTTACTTAACCTTTCTGCCTTCATTGTTTTTTTGTTTTTTTCATTTGTAAAATGGGAACCAGAATAGTATGCATCCAGAAAGTTGATATGAATACAAAACACCTAGCCCAGGCCCTGGCATCAACTAAGTGCTCAAAATTTCAGCTGCTTCATAGCTTTTGCATGTGAATGTCAGGGTGGGGGCAAACTTTCTGTAAAGGACCGGCTGGCAAATATTTCAGGCTTTGCAGGACATAAGGTCTCTCTCACATCCACTTAACTCCACCTTGGTGCAGCCTCAGACAATTGGTCAATGAATAGGGGTGACTGTTGCATTAGTTTTCTATTGTTGCCCTATACCAAATTACTAAAACAAATTACAAATTACTAAAATTTGTATTAAATAACACACATTTATTATTTCATCATTTCATGGGTCAGAAATCCAACACAGCTCTTGCCAGGACAGAATCAAGGTGTTGGTTGGCAGGGCTGCGTTCCTTCTTGGAGGCTCTAGGGGAGAACCTATTTCCTTGCTAATTTCAGTTGTTGGCAGAACTTATTTTCTTATGATTGTGGGACTGAGGTTCCTGTTTTCTTGCATCAACTGAGAGCTCTTCTCAGCTTCTAGAGGCCACCGCATGTCTTGGTTCATGACCTCCTCCTCCATCTTCAAAGCCAAACAGAGAGGGTTGGGTTCTTCTCTGGGCTTCAGATCCCTCATCCTTCATCTGCTGCATCTCTTGGACAGGGTAACATTCAGGTCCATAACCTTCATCATGTCTGCAGTGTTCCCTTTGTGATGCAAAGTAATACATTCACCGGTTCTGAGGATTAGGGCATAGTCATTTTTTGAGGGCTGTGATTCTGCCTACCAAGACTATGTTCCGATAAAACTTTATTTATGACAAGAGGTGGTAGTTCTTATTGGACCCCAGGGCCTTGATTTACAGACCTCTGGCATAGAAAAGGCTATATTTACCAGGCTGGATTAAATACAATGTAATACTTTTTCTGCAGTATACCATTCACCACCTTTTCTGACAGTATAGGTGTTCTCATACCACCTTTATAACTTTTGCTCTATCCATATACCAGCTATTTAATTGCTACTTAATTATTTCCTTTAAATTAACACAGGGTTAATACTATACTTATTCCCAAGCAAGAATTTCCTTGATGAAGTGGTGTTTTTTAGTGTAGTTGTTTTCCGCTAATCCACAATAAAATGAATTCTTAACTATTGAAGTGATAAAAAGCCTGAGAAATCTCTAATATCATCTTATGTGGAAATATGACATTTCTGACACACAGCTTTATAGAATTAGGTGTCAGTGGTAAAACTTGATGTCAATCACTCTTCCCTTTCAACAGCGTCGCCTAGAATTTGCCTAGAACTAGTTGCTCTTTGCCAACTGGAAATTAAGAGGTACTGGCTGAAAGGTCGATTACTTCAGGAAACATGCAATTACAGATGAAATTTCTGAATGAGGCCCAGTGAATTCTTCCCTATGTGTCTGGTATCATTAGGCAATTTGTCAAATTCTGAGCATCCCAACAAAAAGAATTGAATCAAGTAGGATAACGAAGGAATTCTAGCTTAATTTTGAAACTCCCAGTCTTCAGCTAGGACAGTGAGCAGAGTTATCCCAGTGAAACACAAGAGCCCAGGGCACTACTGGTTTTAGCATTTATCTTTTGCTAATAATCCCCCTTGTTTAACTATACTGCTCTGATGTATAATTGGGGTATACTTTATTTTCCAGATTTTTTTTTTTTAACCAAGATCAAGAGCAGCAGTTCTTACCTCCTACAAGAGTCAGGCTTTGGGTTTCTGCATGACTAGAAAGCAAACGTCAAAACCCAGAGCATGAAACAGCATGTAAAGAACATTTAGGCCCAGGTGTTTATACTCTTTCTTCTGTACAGTTGTTCCAGAAGCTATCCTGTCCATGTAGCTGATGGTATTTATTAAGATTGTACCTGACTCAGGGAAAGTGGATTGAGTGTTGGAATACCAAGCGCTCTACAGGGTACACCGCTGGCTTACATGTGACTGATGTCAGCACCATCCTTACTTACAGGGAACTGCCATTCATCCTGTTTTGTCTCGTATCTTCCGTGACGTGATAGGACAGCTGGGCACTTAGCCGTTAGTCAGTAAACATCACTAAATGTTTCTGTCCCTGTCTTATCAGATTCACCGCTGGAATCTTCACTTCTCAAAAGTTTACATTTCACAATGAAAGACCGACCATCGCTGGACTGTGGGGGGCTTGGCATAATATTGCGACTCATTTATTGTAACTGTTTAATATAATATTTGGAGAAATACTGCTTAATAATGGAAACAAAACTAAATGTTGGTTAAAGTCATCAGGTCCCTATGAAACTGTATTTTTTTCCTGTTTTGAATTAGAAACATTACTGGAAAATTAGAGAAAACCTCTATGTGAAGAAGTACTTTCATAAAGTCAAAACCTCCTGTCTAAGAATGCCTTAATGATTTACTGTGGCATCATTGTGTTAAAGGATCCTGAAATTATTTAATTATGGCACTGAGTCTAGTCTATGGCTTTAAGAAGGGATCACCAGTTTTTATTT
This sequence comes from Hippopotamus amphibius kiboko, assembly GCF_030028045.1. Lineage (NCBI taxonomy): Eukaryota > Metazoa > Chordata > Mammalia > Artiodactyla > Hippopotamidae > Hippopotamus > Hippopotamus amphibius. Next base: position 7,941,079 of record NC_080197.1, read on the forward strand.
TTTATTTTTATTTTGAATAGTTTTTAAATTGTGTGTACATGTATTCCAATGGCAATTTGCTTACATCATTTTTTAGTATATATATATGATGCTTGATTTAGGATCTGAAATTTAGGGCAATGGTCTAAAGTTCAGTCATGGCTTAAAAATATTTAGTGACTTCCCATGCCTTAATTTTCCCAGCTATAGAATGGGTCAGTTGTAAAGTGTGTATACATTATGTATTAACTACATAACCCATGTTATGTGATTTGAACTCCTTGGGAAATTGTGATTTCATACATGGAAAATGCACATAGATTTAAGCAATACTTATAAAACTTTCTTAAAAACTGTGTTTACATATAGTTAATTTGCACATGTTTTTACCAGTACTTTTCCTAAAAGCATACTATATATTTCTGTATATTTGGTAAAGATTTCTCTTTTTAGGTTATATTTTTAGATTACTTCAGAAGTATACATTTATATCTTTATATTTGAACAAATATGTACATATCACTAGAATAAGTATATGCTTTCTCCCTGCTGTGAAATTCTTTTTAGAATTATAAGTCCGCACATGTTGTCAGATTTCAACTGTATATCTTCTTTGAATTCTCTGAAAGTAAGAATAAAAGTTTTAAAATATGTGAGAGATGTTTCCCCTTCTTTGCATTTCTTACAACCAAAGTTAAACATTCAAACTTTGTCTCACTAGAAAATTTTCTCATGTTGCTATATTACAATATAATATTACAATAACATTTTATAGCAGTTTTACCAAAAGATGATCATTTGGCAAGATCATTTTCCTTTTTTTGCTGCTTAAGTATTTTTCAGGTCCATTTACTTCTATCTGTACCACCATGCCTTCACTCCAGACCACTACAGAAACTGCCAACCGATCTCCATCTTGCTCCTTTCCAGTGTTCTTTGTTCATTGGCTATATTGGTCTTTCTAAAACCCAAGCCCGACTGTGTTCCAGCCTGGCTTCTGTGGCATCCTATTGCTCTTCATGAAGATCCAGTTTCTTAGGCTGGACTTTGGTGTAAAGTATTTTGTAAAGTATGGCCCCACTGACCGACAGGCCCCAGCCCGCAGAGCCACCCCCCAGATGCCTCTGGACTCCACCCACACTGGCTTCTGCCGGTTTCTTCTATTCTTTTTTTTTTTTTCTTCTTCTTTAAACACTCTCTGCCCCCAAAGTTTGCACCTGCTCTCCTTCCGCCTGCCATCTCTCCTCCTGGCACACTTTCTTCCCCTGTTCTCTCCCCTCTGCAGTAATCAGAGCCCAGCTCAAGCTTCCTGGAGGAAGTCTCCCTGGATGGTCAAAATCCCCCAGAGGCTGAAGGTGACTTATATATATATATCCTGTTTCTCAGTCTCTTTTTCTGGGGAACCCTGACTGATAAACTCACTCTAAAAATGTGCTAATATTACCTCCATTTTCCAGATATGGAGGAAACTGAGGCACAGCGTTTAAACAACCTTCAATTGTTTTTTACAATGAAAAGTTTTGTTTGTTTTTTTGCTTTTTCTTTTTACTGATTATATAAATAACTCTCCTGAACTTTATGGTGGCCAATAAACCCAGGCATGTTTCCCCAAAGTCATCCTGTTGCCAGGTGGCTGAGCCAGGACTGAGCCAAGTTACGCAAGCTCCTGTCCACCGCCTGGTAGATAGGTGTGCGGCACAGCGCACGGCCCAGGCGAACGTAACTCAGAGCTGTCACAATCATCGTCAATTGTACATGCCACTCGGTGTATGTGGCTATTATCATGTCACCTCCAGTGCCTGTTCTGTCCCCCTCCAGGCCACCATTCTTTAGCTTGAACAAAAGTATAATAGGAAACCAGTTCACAAGGATACACTGGGAATGCCGTCCACTTGGTTTTTGTGATGTCCAGATAGTCTTGGAGAGAGAGAGGGAGGGAAGGAAAGAGGGAAGGGAAAAGAACTAAGGAAGGAAGGAGAGACTAGAGAGATCAAGGGATTTCCTCGACGTTTGTAGTTAAGATTATACACACAAGGTTTGTACTGCCCCTCTGAATAGTAGAAAATGATTTATGGGGCAACTACTACTTATAAAGCAGGTGATGGAGTGGAGTTGCATTATATTCAGCTTTAGCCGGTGCAGACTCCACCATCCATGCTCAGAGCGGAGGACTGACTAGGATAGAAGGTAGCACAGGTGATTCCAGCAGCCTCACTAACGAGGAGACAGATGAGGATGAGATCCAGCCCTTGTCTCATTTTTCCTGCACATCTCAAAGTGTGAGTGTCTTGCTGCCCTGTGTGTGTGGTTCTAGGAGTTGAGGATGTGCCTTTTTCACATGACACAGCCCCTAGACACAAGCTAACCACTTCATGTTGTTTTCAATCTCTTCCAAACCTGGAGGGAATGCTAGCTGGGTGGATTAATGAGAGCTGACTTTACCATACAGCTTATGGGTGGTTTAAGGGATGTGAAACTTACTGTAACGGTAAGCAATGTTTGCATTGCTTGGTTGACTTGAGAACTCAGTTTTCCAATGTGCCTCCTCTCTACTGAAACACTTATGAGTTCCCTGGCCTATAAACTCCACATTGATGTAGTGGGAAAAACACAAATTTGGAGTTTTTAACCTCAGCTGGGTTTTCATCCTAGAGGCGCCATCTCCTAGCTGTGTGACTTGAGGAGCTTACTCAACTTCTCTTGAGTCTCAGCTATAAAATAGAGGCTAACATAGCTCATGTACACATGTTCTTGTGAGGATAAGAAAATTCAACATGCACCTAGCTCAATGCTTGGCACAGAACAGGGGCAGTGTCAGAACTCATATTTCTGGATCAAAGGGGCAAAAATGAAACATCCTTTGTAAGGATAGAGCATGTCAAGTGGCATGTCCTGGGCCCAAATGGGAAAAATAGGAGGCAATAACAGCATCTGAAAATACAATCAGTTTTACCTACTTGTAGAGCAGACCCTAGGAGACTTGGGATGGCAGTGATTGGCGGGGGTGGGGATTAATACTACTTTTTTCCTCTCTTCAGGGTTTTGATAAGACTGATGGAGAATTACCAGGATAATAAAAAATTCTATTTATTCCACCAAACCAAGAGTGACCCAGCTGCCATTTGATTACTTTTCCCGTACACCTCATTTAAAAAAATCTTTTCCATTATGGTTCAGTATAGGATATTGAATACAGTTCCCTGTGCTATACAGTAGGACCTTGTTGTTTGACCATCCTATAGCACACCTCATCTTCAAACTCCGTTTTGCATCTCTTAGGAATTGACTACACGTTCCCTTTGGCCTTCAGGGAATCTCTCTGGATTTCAGCAACAAAGTAAAATGCACACACATTTGATTAGGGTGACTAATATTTATTGAGTGTGTTCGAGCTCCTTTCCTGTGCCTTGTCTTAACTAATCCTGAAACAGCCTTGCCCGGGAGCTGGGAAACTTCGCATTTTTTGATAAGCTTGGAGAAAAATATCTCACCCAGGGAAACACTGTAAGCAGAAAACTTAGACTCAAACCCCAATCTCTCTGATTCCACAGGCCTTACTCATTTCTCTACAGTTTGTGGCATTCAAAGAACGTGTAAATGGGTCAGTCAATTAATCTATCAGCAAGTATTTGGTAAAGCCTGTTGAACAACTTTGGTTGAAAGCCAAGGCTCCATTTATGATTCAGCCTAATTTGTTGAGCTTTCTCTCATCACCTGAATTGGACACTGACCCAAATGACATAATCACTTACTGCCGTCCATGACTGTTCTGTCCTGCAGAACCTCCCTTTATCAGCAAAAAAATATTTGCAGAACGCTTAATCATCCAGATGCCGTGCCCCTGGGCCTTCCAAGTAGCATCAACTCCCAAATACCGATGCTTTAGAATTAATTAAAAGATTTGCACCGTGGCCCCTTTTTTCCTCCCAAATTTGTTTTGCTTTCATGAAAATGGGCCTGAGACACTTTTTTGCTCACGTTGAGCAGAAAGTTGAGGGGGTGAGGAAGAACGCAGTCTGGAAGTCAAAATTCGTATTATCAAGAGTCTTATAAGTCACGTGACCTTGGGCAGGTGACTTACCCTCCGGGGACCTTCGCAGCCCTGCGGGTGAAATGGGAATAAAGTGGGCCGACCCTGGGGTGGCGGCCGCCCCACACCTGGCTCATGGGGCACCGTGGGGCAATGACTCGGGCACAGAGGACCGTCCCAGCTGCCCCTCCCAGCCCAGCCACACACACTCACACATTCACACTCACACCACACACCATATATACACACACGCACACTTACACATACATACCTACACACATTGTATACACACTCATACACACACACTTAGACATAAATACATACCTACACACACTGTATACACACACACAGACACACATGCACCATACACACTGTATACACATATCTACACACTCACACATTCATATATCACATACACACACGTGCACATGCCACCCCCCCCCGCACTGTACACATCCTCACTCATACACACATGGACACACACACTCATACATGCACCACATGGACACACATACTTACACCCCACACACTCATTTTTAGAGAAGCAAAAGCTCTGCTCTGATATCCCTCAAAAGGCAGAGAGGGGGCCTCGGGGCTCCTAGCTGGGCAGACTTTCTTCCTCACTCCGGGAGCAGAAAGAGGGGAGCAGGTGTTCTTCATTGAGAAAATAACTCTTGAAAGGGAGGGCCAAGCTGCTCTGAATAAGAAACGGTCCGGAATTTGGTTTTTGTTTTACTTCCCAAGACAGGATGGGTGAGGTGGGCACCTTCGCGGAAGGCTGGAGCCCAGAGGCAGGAAATGGTGTCTTTGAGCTCATGGATGTCTGATATTTGACTTTAAGTTTTTGTATTTTGCTATGTAAACTCCTTTTGTCTCCAAACCTTTAGTAAAGTGTGCTCTATACACGAAAAAAAAAAATTCGTATTATCAAGAGTCGACTGCACATGCTTGAATGAGGAAGGCTTTGTAATTTTTTTTATGCGCATTTGTTTTCTTTTTAATCGGGTGATTTCTTCCTTCAGTTTATTTATTGTGAATGCTTCTTTAGTTATAACTTGCCTTGGTCTCTTTATACTAGGTGACATCTTCTGGAGGCCAGTAGGTGTCCTCTGGTGTGTGCCAGCACTGATTGATGGGTGATGGCCGCTTGCAACACAATAACAAGAAGGATTCTGAAGCTGAGTCCAGACAGGGCACCAGGAGAATCGCGATTAACCAACAGGGTCTGCCAGTGGTGCCCAAAGGAAGACTCACAGCCTGTGCTATGTATTTGCTCCCCCTATACACTATGTATTCTGGATAGCAAACTCATAGGTAAGTAGTGAGAATAGCTTATATTTATTAAGCACTAACTGTGTGCTTGGCACTGAATTGTGTTACATTGATTTCTTCAGGTGTTATTTACTAAGGGTGCATATATATACTTTTCTCATTTTGTGTGTGTGTTTCTATTATAGATTTTTGGTTTGTGGCTACCATGAGGCTTTTATATAGTCGTGTGTGTGTATATATACATTTAACTTGCTGGTTTCTTAATTTCAGATGCATTTTAACAACCCTGCACCTGCACTCTCCTTTCCTCATAATTACTGTTTTTGATGTCATATTTTATATCTAATTGTTTTGTGCATTCCTTAACTGCCTATTGTGGATATAGATGATTTTACTACTTTTGTCTGTCAACTTTCCTACAAGCTTTGTACCTTGATGATTTCCTACCTTTACTGTATGTTTTCTTACCTTTACCAATGAGCTTTTTCATTTCATAATTTTCAGGTTTATAGTTGTGGCCTTTTCTTTTTCACTTAGAGATGTCTGTTTCCTTTCCCAGGTTAGGGAAGTTTTCAGCTATTATGTCTTCAAATGTGTTCTCTGCCCCTTTCTCTCTCTTCTCTTTCTTGACCCCTATTATGTGAATATGAGTGTGCTTGATGCTGTCCCAGAGGTCTCAACCTGTCCTCGTTACTTTTCATTCTTTTTTATTTTTTCTGTTCAGCATCAGTGATTTCCACTACTCTGCTTTCTAGCTCACTGATCTGTTCTTCTGTCTTAATCTACTGTAGGTTCCTTCTAGTGTATTTTTCATTTCAGTTACTGTATTCTTCACCTCTGACTGGTGAGTCTTTATATTTTCAACGCTGTTAAAAACTTCTAACATCTTGCTCTGTGCATTCATTCTCCTCCCAAGTTCTTTGATCATCTATACCGTCACTCCTCTGAACGCTTTCTCGCATAGATCGCCTGCCTCTACTTCACTTGGCTCTTCTGCGGTTTTATCTGATTCCTTTGTCTGGAACAGTTTCCTCTGTTGCCTCATTTTGCCTAAGTTGCTGGGTTTTTTTTTTTATGTGTCTGGTAGGATTGTTACGTTTCCCAACCTTGGAGAAGTGGCCTCTTGTGGGAGGCGTCCTGTGTGTCCCAGCAGTGCACTCCCCTCTCATGACCTCAGCTATACGCTCCAGGGGCTCCCCCCTGAGGGCCACGTGGGTCCCTCTGTTGTGACGGGTGACTAGGTGGGTGGTCTGGGAGGCCTGGTGGGCCGCTAGTCCGGTTGGTTGCCAGGCCCTGCCTTGTGCGGACGCTGCTGGCTGCTGGTAGGGGGGACAAGATCACAAAGCGGCTGACTGCGGGACCCTGGGGAGCCCCAAGGCTTAAGCTGTCCCCCTGGTGGGCAGAGTCAGGGTCCACAAGACTTTGCCCACCCTCTGGTGGGTGAAGCCAGGTCTTGAGGTGAGTGCCAGACTACTGCCAGGAAGAGCTAGGTCCTGGGGTCTGGTTGCAGGGCCCGGGGATCCCAGAGCTGGTGTCGGGTCACTGGTGGAGGGGGCAAGCGCCTGACACAGTTGGGTATGGGGTCTGGGGTGTCCCAAAGCTTATGTGGGCCTGCTAGGGGGGGCAGAGCCGGGGTCTGCAGACTGGGGGGGGTTATGGTTTCCCAGGGTCTGGTGTCTGGCCCCTGGTGGGTGGGGCTGGTCGGGAGGCCAGAGCAGGCTTCCGGGAGGGCAGGGCGGGGCGCAGGGGCCTCTGGAGCGGGTGCGGGACGCGGGTGGGCGGGGCGGCTGGCAGGCGCTCTGGCGGGCAGGCCCGTGTCCAGAGGCGGCTGTGAGCGCAGGGGGCCTTCAGGCCACCCGTCTGCGATGGGCGGGGCTGGGTCCCTGCCCAGGTAGTTGCTGGGCCGCGGGCGTCCAGCAGTGGCCCCTATGGGCTGTCAGGTGGGGCCGGGCCCGGGCGCTTCGGAGCCGGAGGGAGGCTCCCGCCGTGACGGCCGCCGGCAGCCGGCGGCGCCCACGCGGTGGAACAGCTCCCGAGGATGCCACCCGCCAGTGTCTGCGTCCCCGGAGTGAGCTTCTCGGGGAGGCTCTCCAAGACCCGCAGGTAGGTCTGGCCCAGGCTCCTGTCCAATCCCTGCTTTTGCGCGGGGCCCTGGTGCGCGTGAGAGGTGGTGTGGCCCTTTAGGAGTGCAGTTTCTGGCCTCCGCAGTCATCTGGGGTGCCCGAAGGGAAGCCCTGCCCACCCGCCTTCAAAGCCCAATGCTCCGGGGGCTCGTCTTCCCAGTGCAGGCCCCCCAGGCTGGGGAGCCCGACGTGGGGCTCTGAGGTCTCACTCTCGCGGGGGAACCTCTGCCATGTGATTCTTCTCCAGTGTGTGGGTCGCCCACCCTGGGGGGATGGGACTGGAGTGCATCACGAGTCTGCGCCTCCTACCCGTCTCGCTGTGGCTCCTTCTTTCTGTCTTTAGTTGTGGAAGATCTTTTCTGGTAGGTTCTGGTCTTTTTCACTGATGGTTGTTCTGCAGATAGGTGTGATTTTGGTGTGTTCATGAGAGGAGTTGAGCTCAGGGTCTTTGCACTCTGTCCTCTTTTTTTTTTTATAAATTTATTTATTTATTTATTTATTTTACTTATTGGCTGCTTTGGGTCTTCGTTGCTGCACACAGCCTTTCTGTAGTTGCTGAAAGCGGGGACTGCTCTTCATTGTGGTGCACAGGCTCCTCATTGTAGTGGCTTCTCTTGTTGTGGAGCATGGGCCTTAGGCGCGTGGGCTTCAGTAGTTGCGGCACATGGGCTCAGTAGTTGTGGCTCACAGGCTCTAGAGCACAGGCTTATTTGTTGTGGCACAGGGGCTTAGTGGCTCCGTGGCATGTGGAATCTTCCCAGGGCAGGGCTCGAACCCACGTCCCCTGCATTGGCAGGCCGATTCTTTACCACTACGCCACCTAGGAAGTCCCTGCAACTCTCTCCTCTTGGCCCCAGCATCTCAAGGGTGCATATATAACTTTCATAACTGATGAGGAGGATGAACTTTGGAGATATGCAGACAAATAATTTTTATTACTGATAATGTGTATTTAGAATTATCTCCTGTAATACTAATTTAAAAAAAAGTCTAGTACTGTTATTAAATTTGCTTTTTAAATAAGTCTATTTACATTTTAAAGAGGAGATGAATGATATTTCTTGAAACATGCAAATTAGTCGACAGTCATGAAAATGGTATAAGAGTATCTGGAAATCAGGAATTGCTGGAATTTGATAACCCCAGGATAAAGGTGTGAGTAGATTTTTCCTTTGACAGATAAGGAAACTGAGGCTTGGAGACTAATAAACGCCTAAGTTTCCTGGAACTCGTATGCGATGGGGCCAGGATTTGAACCCAGGAAGTTTGGCTGTGGAGCCCAGACACTCAGATGGCCTCCATGTTTCCCACCTCCTGTTAGTCTCACATCTTTATATAACCCCCTAAAAGTATGGGCAAGACCTGTGACTTGCTTCTAACCAACAGACTATGTCAGAGGTGACAGGATGTCACCCCTTGATTACGTAAGAGAAGATTGTCACACCTGTCCTCCCAGGGAACTCTCTCCTTTGCTGGTTTTGATGAGTAAGCAGCTGTGTTGGGGGGTCCACATGGCAAGGAACTGAGGGCAGTCTCTTATTAAAAAGGAAAGTCCAAAAAGGAACCTAGTAATTCCCAAATTAATCATCAGAACAGTGTCATGTACTGATTTATCCAGCAAATATCTATTAAGTTCTGTTAAATTGCATACTTGTTAAGGATAAAGTAATTGTATTCTCATGGTACGAGAGTTGTTCCTTATTCCCTTCTGGAAATTCTCTGCTCTCCACACTGTAATTCACCAGGGAGACAAGCTCATCCCACCTTTCAAGCTTGGATTGATTAGTTCTGTTTTAACACCTAAATTGTAGGAAATTATCCAACATCATCATTCTCAAACACGTTTAAGATTTTTAATTTCAGGTACATTTTGACTATGGGAAAACCCCACATATGACTTATCTTCTCATTGAAAATGAATAAATGAAAATAAGGAAGAAAACATGAAAGTGAATAAGAAGAGAGGCACTGATGTTTTTGAGACATCAATGAAGTGGATTCTGATTTTCATTAAATAACAGACACAGATTATTAATTAAAATGAGCAACTAAAATCATAAGGCCACAAAGTTTAGTTCAGGATTGCCTTCTAGAGGTACAGTCTTGGCTAGATCAGAACTGTAGACACAGCCGAATACGTTGCCTTTGTGTTCTTAATGAAATTCCCGAGACTAAGTCCATCTTTTTCTCTTAGAGTTTCCGGATAAAGGTGCTGAGTCTGCCTTTGGACAAGCATTCATTCAATTTGCCAAATTTTTCCAAGGTTCACTAGCAAGTGACCTGGGAAAAAAATTCATATTAAGGCTTTAAAAGTCTACAAGCGCCGGAAGAGCTTAAAATAGTTAACTCATCAACTAGCCCGGAATGAACTTAGGATAACTTTGTCTAACATGTTCCTTGTTAGAACCAGAAAAACAAAAAACAAAAAAACCCCCCAGAAAACAGCTTCATTTGAGGAAAGGACAGTTCATTTGTGTAGGTCAATATCAAACCTCCTTGGTAATGAATGACTCTGGTAGTTATTCATATGCTGGCAGATCTGATGAAAACACATTTTATCCCTAAATTTCTAAATGACTTTGATCAAGAGATCTTGGAAGCTTGAAAAGTTACTCTAGTCTTCTAAAATGAACTGGGTAACTTGCTTTCTTTTCCTATTTTCAGAAAGGTTTTGGGTTATCAGTCCCTTAAAAGTTATACACCTATAAAATACACAGGTGTGGACAGGTTTGGCTACATAATTTGCAGGGTCCAGTATAAAATAAAAATGAGGACCTTTTTGCTTAAAAAATATTTAAGAATTTCAAGATAATGGCACAAGGCATTAAACCAAGTGTCCGTCTAAGCTTGGGGTCCCAAGTGACCACCCAGGGAAGATCCCACACCCATGGAGCCAGCCCTGACGTGAGCGTGGAGGTGTTTGACCACCATGTCAATTGCATTATTGATTTTTGGTTTATTCAGATTTTCTTTTTCTTCTCAGGCCAGTTTAAGTAATTTACAATTTTTTGCCCCCGAAAGCTTGACTGAGGCTGGAGAACCCCTTCCCAAGACGGCTCCCTTGTGGGGCAGCAAGTTGCTGGCCATTTTGGACAGAGCCTTAGTTCTTCACTCCGTGGATGTCTCCACAGAGTTTCTTGCCTGTACTTATAGCCTAGCTGACCTCTCCCAGTGAGAGCAAGGCAGAAGCCACATTTTGTTTTAGGAGGTAAGCTTGGAAGTCACCCAAGTCATTTCTGCACTAGCCTGTTGGTTACAGAGCTCTGCCCTGCTCAGTATAGGAGACCACACGAGGGCTTGAATACTGTTGGTGGCCCCCTTGGAGACTGATACCACTGTACTCTACATAGAGAAGCTAATAATAGTAATAGTAATAATAATAATGATAATAGTTTACTAAAGTCCTTACTATGTGCCAACAATGTAGTCAGCACCCTGTGTACATTATTTCATTTTATTTTTTATTTTTTTGGCCACACAACTTGTGGGATCTTAGTTCCCCGACCAGGGATTGAACCCGGGCCCTCTGCAGTGAGAGCACGGAGTCCTAACCACTGGACAACCAGGGAATACCCCCATTATTTCATTTTAAATGCACGGCAACAGCGACAAGTCATTACTATTATCAACCCCATGATACAAATGAATAAACAGGTTTGGGTAAATTAAGTAATTTGTCTTCCCTTTTATACAAAAATGTTTAACAGAATTATCTAGACCAACCCTGGCTGAATCAGGTTTTCTCAGCATCAACATTAGTGCTATTTAAGGCTGAATAATTCCTTGCTGTAGGGATGTTGTCCTGCGCGTTGCAGTAGCATCCCTCATCTCTACCTGCTAGGTGCCAATAACACCCTCTCTAAGTTGTGACAACCAGAGATGTCACCAGACTTTGCCAGATGGCCCCTGAGAGGCAAAATCACCCCAGTTGAGAACTGCTGCTCACACTAGAGTTTTTCTCTGTTGAGATGCCATTTCCACATAGCACAAAATTTCAAGCGTTAGATGCAACTTCCATTCACTGAAATGAGAATGAAAGGAACATGCATTCATTCCATAAACATGTATTGAATCCCTAGAGACCTGTACACACAACTGTAAAAATGCCCACACTGACAGCTGTGAACTTTCCAAGATCTGTAGGGATGAGTTATTAATTGCTGGAGATTGAAATCTGCACTATGATTAGCAATCGAACAAAGAGCTGGCTTGCCAGGTCAGATTGGGAGGATCAAATTAGGAACCACAGGAGCCACTGAGTTAGTTGTAACAAAAGGTGCAGTTTACAGAATGCATTCCATTTACCCAATTCAGAAGGAATTCCACCTGCCTTTGAAGAAAACAGTTTAGGGAATGTATAGATTTCCACGCAAGGGTCGAAATTGCCTTGGGGATCTGTTCATTACCAACGTCTTTATCTTGCAACACAAACAGTTCCCGGGATCTGGTATCAGCCCTCAGAAAGACAGTTGAGAGAAATGACCTGTGATCATGGCATTATTGCTCAAAGCACATCATTGATAATTCAGTTCTAAACAGTGGCTTTGGGAAACATGTTTGTCTCAACAAGTCAATGCATTTTTATCTGTTATTGAATAATTAGGTGGCTGATTAACTGGGTACAAATGTTATCCCTGTCACTAATGTCATTATTCATTTGAACATGTGGATGGAAATCCCTCAAGTTTCTAGCAGTTTCTGGCAACTTGTAGAAAGTTAAGCCATCAAACAGAACAATAAGGGCTACGTGCTCTAACTGCTGACTTAAATTTTGAACACCATGAGAGTTGGGGTTCAGGCAGTCTTGCTCTTAGCTGCTTTGCCAGAACCTAGCTTAGTGTCTGGTCCATAGTAAGTGCTCAAAAACCTCATTTGAAAAATTGAATGATTTTTAAAAATAAATTTATTTATTTATTTATTTATTTATTTATTGGCTGCTTTGGGTCTTGGTTGCTGTGTGCAGGCTTTCTCTGGTTGCAGGGAGCAGGGACTGCTCTTCGTTGTGGTGTGCAGGCTTCTCATTGCAATGGCTTCTCTTGTTGCGGAGCACGGGCTCTAGGCACACGGGCTTCAGTAGTTGTGGCATGTAGGCTCAGTAGTTGTGGCTCATGGGCTCTAGAGCACAGGCTCAGTAGTTGTGGTGCACGGGCTTTGTTGCTCTGCGGCATATGGGATCTTCCCGGAGCAGGGCTCAAACCCGTGTCCCCTGTATTGGCAGGCGGATTCTTAAACCCTGGGCCACTAAGGGAAGTCCCCCCCCCCAAAATGAATGATCTTTTAGAGTTCATTAGCTTCATTTCCTAGCATATTGCCAAGAAATGTAATGCTGGAATGGATTTGAAATCCTGTTTCTTATCCTCTATCGTGTTCCAAATAATCTTTTAACACCTTTTGATATAAATACCTGAATCATCAGCTCATCCCTTGACGTTGATAGTTGATTAATTTTGCATTGGGTTAAACTTAGATGCTCCTATTGAGCTGGTGCAGGGCTTGACCCACAGCTCATCTGAGGACAGATGGTGAGCCTGCCAATTTTACTTTACCCAAGCGGAATTTTTATGACAGGTCTGAACTTCTGGCATCCTGAATATGCATTAGCAGGGACCGTCCAGACCACCAAATCCCTGTCTCTCCAGTCTCAACTGTTTGCAGGCTGAGCTTCCCAGAAGTGCTAGCACATCACCAAACTTTATGGAACACTTCAAGGAGTAGCTGCATCCTGCAGTTTAAAAAAAAAAAAAGGAGTAAGAGCAAGGGCAGTGGTAGATAATATCCACTGTGAATTTGTGTGATGATCATTACAGCTAAGTTTGTTTATAAGCATTCTCTCATCACTTTGTACATTGATCATGAGCTGTGAGGTAGAATTATCTCCAATGTTCAGATGAGGAGAGAGAAGCTTAGAAAGTTAAGAAATGTGCTACAGGGCCCAGAGCTAAGAAGGGGTAAACCTGATCTTTGAACCCAGTATTCTTTTTGGCCCCAGAGCATGGGCTTACAATCATTGTGATTTATGTCTTCAAATGAGTATCTGAAACAAAACAAAACAAAGCAAAACACATCACCATAGTAGACACCACATGTGTTTGAGTTCATACTTGGAAGGTGTAGAAAGAAGAGCTGCCCTTGTGGGGCCCCTCCTCTCCCACACTGAGCAGGATGACAGGTGTGACCAATAGATATTATGAAAGGCTAGATCATAAAAGACATTGTGTCTCACCTTGCACTCTCTTGAATCACTGTCTCTGCGGGCAAGCCAGCCACCATGTCATGAGGACACTTAAGAAGTCCTGTGGAGAGGACCACAGGACATGGAACTAAGGCCTCCTGCCAGCAACCAGGACTAACTTAGCGGGCATGTGAGTGAGTCAACCTGGAAATGAGAATCCCAGCCCCAGTCAAGCCTTCAGACAGCTATAGTGCTGGCTAACACCTTGACTGCAATCTCATGAGATCCTCAGACAGAACTGCCACAGAAGCCAAGAAAATGTCTTGGTGCAATTCGTTACACAGCAATAGATAACTGATACAAAAGGGGAAGATGTTTTCAAGGGAGTGATTATAATGATGAACATTGATACCTAGGAAGGAAGTGAAGAAATGTAGGGTGTGCATTTGGATGGATGTAAGTGAATAAAATTGCAACTCCCCACCATGGTGTACATACCCCAGGCCCTGATGCACTCTCACATAGTCTCTTACCCTCCCCATCTTGCTCACCAAGCATATCACACACTGATACCATTGGTGCCGTTGCTCTTCCTTCAATAAGCCAAGCTCATTCCTGCCTGAGGACTTTTTGCAATTGCGATTCCTTTACCTGGGACACTGTTCCCCCAGATCATTGCATTGTTGGAACCTTCTCCTTCTTTGGGTCCCAGCACAAAAACAGCTTATTCAGAGAGAACTGCCTCACGTAATATTGCCACCCCCCTCCTCCCACTAAGCTACCCCATAACGTCACCCTATTTTATTTCCTTCATATTCCTTAGCCCTCTCTAAAATTATTTTGTTTGCTTACATATCTGCTTAATAAGAATATGAGAGAACAGGGACCTTATCTGTCTTGCTGACTGCTGTGTTCCCCAGTGTCTTAAATAGCGCCTTGGCCACAGTGAGATCATAGTATAAAGCTTCTGAATGAATGGATGGATAAAAAGAAGCAAATAGAGAGAATAGCTTGAATCCTAACTTACACAAACGGTACAAGTACTGACAACAAGGAGATGGCAGCTAGACAGTAACTGCGAGCACTGAGGAAGAAGAGAGGCTGGACACACACCTTCAGCCTCAGAGGAATTCAAACCTCCATTCATGACTCACCTCCGGGAAGGATGCCAAGCACAACGAAACCAGATCCTGGCTTCTGTGTGGAAATGGCGTTTCAGCCACCTTAACAAAGGTTCAGATGTGTCAGGGAGGAGGTGGGAAGGAGTCTCACACTTGACTAACTCTCTCTCCCTGCACCGTGTCTAGTCCTATCTGGGGAAGCTTCAGAAGGACCCACTTTTAGTTCATCATGACTTCTCTGGCTTCTGAATATGGCCACATGGTGAAGTCAGTGTTATCTGCGAAGCCATTCCTCCAATTTCATAGAACACAGGGCAGCTTCAAAGAAGATTCCACCAGAACATGAGTGATCTTGTATTCATTTGCTACCACACATTGTTTTACGTTCCACCCTAATTAGACACGCTAAACCTGATATTAACATGTTATTGGCAACTATAGCCACAGCAGCCTCACCCCAGTTATGAATTTACAAGCTGTTGACACATCCCAAGCAGGCATTTTTAATCATTAAAGACAAACCCAGGATTAGTTTGCATTCTGTGCCCAGTTGCGTGTTGCTCAATGTCTACAATTGGGAAACTTAGGCTTCAAAGGTCTGAAACCCAATTCCATGTCTGCGTGAATCACCGTCCCCTCAAAGCAGATCTCAGCACATTGTAGAACTATTAAATACATGGGTGATGTCCTAACCAGGAAAATAAGTTCCTGTTTTGAAAGGGACACAGTTTTCCCTCTTTCAGATGAAAGGCATAAGTTTATGTTTTGAAAGTCGTTGCCAGAGCAATAATGAATTCACCTTTGTATTCAGGGATTGGGGTGATTACTAACCAGTAATTCTTAATAAGAGTCTGATTTACATGGCAGCTTTATCAGTCTACAGGCATTGTGTGTAGCAACTGGAATGTCTTCATTTCATCCAACCTGAAACACAACTCTTGGGATGGTCCCAAGAGTCAGTTGAGTGGTGTAACCAGCATTAGAAATTGAAAACAGCAAACACAAAAATGATGGTTAAAGGAAATGGGGAAATGTATCAATGAGCATCTTCTGAGAAAAGATTTACAATATGTATGGGGTTTTCTTTTTCATTTTTAAAAAATTTTTGGTTATTTTTTTCTCTTACTACATGATGTAAGCAGTACTCATTTATCTAAAAGAACTCTGCCAAAAACCTTGGTTCTTTTTGATAACCAAGGCCAGTACTTATATCCTGAAGAGAAGGTCTTATGCAATTTTCCCCATTTCAAAATTGGAACTGTCCTACTGAATCCTTCTGCTTTCCACTGGAAAAACAGTTCATGAAAGAGCTCTTCGTGACTTTCAGCTGAAGTTTAGGACTTTTGTTAGTCTGTCTGAGAAAGGCTCCAAGAACAGGAGAGATGCTGAGGAAGAGAAGAGGAAGAGGGGAAGAGAAGAGGAAGAGGAGGAGAGAAGGTGAAGAATAGAAAAATGGAAGAGAATAAAATGGAGAATAGGAGAGAGGCTGAGCTGAAGCAAAACAAAGCCAAAGAAGTTCACGTGCTGAATGGCGGTGGGCCCCCTGGCTGTGAGAAGCCCGTGTAGTGATGGCTGGGGAAAGACTCCTGAGAATGGATGCCCTGTGTGGAGTGCTCCTCTGGGGTCACATCACCCTTATTCATCTCTTTGCTTCCCCAGCCAGATCCATCTGTGCCCTCCTCTACTCCTGAGAGGCTGACCTCCATGGTCCACCAGATCCTTTGCCAGTGACTACATTTGGATCCAGCCAATGGGAGGCAAGTATGAGCAGGACATCAGAGGATGGGAAGTGAGAAAGGTCAGAGTATTGCTTCTGTCACCCATCAGGCCACGTGTTCACCACTAGCTTCATCCCACTAGACTACATCTCCTTCCAGGACCCATCTTCCACCACCTTAGCTCTCACCGGGCACCTGCAAGACATATTTCCTCTTCTTGCCCCTTTAGGCTAAGTCCTTAGCACAGGTAGTGTTTCAAAAAGATCTCTCAAGTCAATGAAAGAAACAAATATTTGATAACCAAAGGTTATCAGGTACTCCCAACATGAACTAATTTCCCCCTTAAAAAAAAAAAAAGAATTAATTCCCTTTTTCTACAAGGGCAGATAAATGACATTATCATTACATACTAAGCACCAAGCTAGCAAGCTTTTTTTTTTTAAAGACAAAGTATTCTACCAGAGAGAAGAACTTTAAGCCCTGATGAGATGACCTCTAAGAGGAAAGATTTTTGATGAGGAAAAAAGAAACACTTAGAAATAAACCAAAGGAGTATGAACTAGAACCTCAGTCTTAAAGGTGGCAACTAGATTCACTCCTCCACGAAGTTTAAGTGGAATCCTAGGGTGCTTCTCTGAACTACACACACAGACCAATACACTAACTCATTGCTCAAACCAAGAAAAGAAGCACCCAAAAAAGAGAAACCAAAAAACTGTGTTGCATGCCACTCTTGAGCACTTTATTGCCAACGTACATAGACCAAGGGTCTTCAGGCATACTGGTGAGGTATTTTCTCCCAAGTATTTTGGCCCACAGCCCAGTTACAACCCCCTCCCCCCCAAGTTCAGTTATAGCCCAGGAGTCATCATCCCCAACAGGCGTTGTGATAAAATGACTGGGTGAACGCATCAGTAACTTTATTTTCAGAAAAAAAAAGTCAGAATGGATACGTATCCACTGTGGATGGTGCCAAAATCCCTTCTTAGGATCACTTTATCATGAGCTGTATGACCTACTTTCCCATCAACTACACCTTCAGCTAATACTAGACTTCAACTCTGGGGTTCATAGCATCACAGACTTAGGATTGGTTTATTATCTCATAGTTTTGAGGAAGACTAATATAAATAACCAATTAAAAAAGTGGTCAATTGCATAGAGGTGACCTATAAACACATGAAAAGCTACTCAACATCACTAATTATTAGAGAGATGCAAATCAGAACTACAATGAGGTATCACCTCACGCTGGTCAGAATGGCCATATTGAAAAAATCTACAAACAGTAAATGCTGGAGAGGATGTGGAGAAAAGGGAACCCTCCTGCACCGTTGGTGGAAATGTAAATTCGTACAGCCACTATGGAGAACAGTATGGAGGTTCCTCAAAAAACTAAAAATAGAACTACCATATGACCCAGGAATCCCACTCTTGGATATATATTCTGAGAAAACCATAATTCAAAAAGATATATGCACCCCAGTGTTCACTGCAGCGCTATTTACAGTAGCCAGGTCATGGTAGCAACCTAAGCGCCCATCAACAGATGAATAGATAAAGAAGATCTATACAATGGAATATACAATGGAATATTACTCAGCCCTAAAAAGAAATGAAATAGTGGCATTTGCAGAGACCTGCATGGACCTAGAGACTGTCATACAGAGTGCAGTAAGTCAGAAAGAGAAAAACAAATATGATATAATATCACTTATATGTGGAATCTAGAAAAATGGTACAGATTAACTTATTTGCAAGGCAGAAATAGAGACAGATGTAGAGAACAAACTTATGGATACCAAGGGGGGACGGGAGGGTGGGATGAACTGGAGATTGTGATTGACATATACACACTACTATGTGTAAAATGGATAACTAATGAGAACCAACTGTATAGCACAGGGAACTCTACTTAGTGCTCTGTAGTGACATAAATGGGATGGAAATCCAAAAAAGAGGGGATATATGTATACATATAACTGATTCACTTTACTGTATAGTAGAAACTAGCACAACACTGTAAAGCAACTATACTCCAATAAAAATTAATTTTAAAAAATCTATGTGACATCCCCCTCAAAATAAAAACAAACAAACAAAAAAGTGGTCAATTAGCCAACAATAAGTGGTGGAGAAAATGGAAGAGAAATTTGAAGGGAAATAATGTAACTACTTTGGGAAACAATTTTATAAAGACTTAACATGCTTCTTGGGGTTGAAACGTTTATGTGTCAGACCCAATAAGCATCTAACGGCTTAAAAAGATTCTGATTTGACAGTATTTCTCTTGAAGAAAAGGCTAATGATAGCCTGCTACACACAGGACTCTCTGAGGCCTCCTTCCCAAAGCCAGTTATCATCCGCAGGAAACTGAGATTGTCGGGTAGTGTCATGGTGTCTCGTGCTATTTCTTTTTTTTTTTTTTTTTTCCCCTTTATTTTTATTTTTATTTTTTTTATATTTATTTTTTTGGGGGGGGGGGTACACCAGGTTCAATCATCTGTTTTTATCGTGCTATTTCTTGAACACAGGTTGGGATACTTACAGAATATTATGGGAATGTCCTGAAACACCTCAAATAAGGAATGTGCTGCATGTAAACCAGCTCCTCCACAGAAATCCCTATCAGTACTTTGTGTCTGGTCCCCAGAACATCGAGATTCCTTTGCTCTTTCCTTCTCCCTCTCCTTCTGCACGCCTGGGCCAACTCTGTAATATTCGCATGGGGACAGGAGTTCATCCTTGACCTACAGATGACCAGTTCACAAGGTGAACTAGGCGAGATGAACTTCCCTCCGTTGTCTCCTTCTCCTCAGCAACCAGCTTTGTCAACAACCACAGGTGATGCAGCCACTTCGAAACGTGCCCCAGAGCACTCACCTCCACCACTGTCTGCCAAGCTGCTTCCTGTTAGGGACCGTTCTGAAGACATCTCCTCCCCTTTCTCCTCTGAGTCTTCCTCTTTGACTTTCAGACAGAGAGTGGAACAAGTAAAACACACACACGCGTCGATGTTTTCTGGGGCATAGAAATTAGAAGGCGCTAATCTGAATTATTGTTTTTCTCCTCCTTTCTTCAAATGTCAAAATCCTTCCAAATCCCATGCCATTCACGACATTACCAAGATACATTTTTCATATTGTTACAGTGTGACCCTCTTTCCTCAAACTAAAGATGTGCTAACCACAGATAGTTAAAGCTTGGCTTGACACACATTACCAGCAATTAAAACAGGTGAACACACACACACACACACACACACACACACACACACATTCTTTTCCTTGATCCAAATTTCTGAACTACTTATTGAAGAATAACCCAAATCACCAATGGTACATTTAAACACTAAACATACAAAGAGTGCTTTAAAAATAATTAAAAGCTTGAAGCCAACATGAATCTAGACAGTCTTACATATCAGAAAACTGGCCCATGAAAAGAAAGGGAGCACAACCTCTCTGTGAAGCAGGTACTTTTATGATCCCCATTTTACAGTTGAGGAAACCAAGATGCAGGCAGAAATAACCTATTTGAAGATCAGTGACAGAGCTGAAACCCAGCCCCAGCAGGGGCACCCCCAAGCCAAACATAAAGACTACACTCTAATGCCTTATTGCCAAAAACAGTAAATAAGAGGATGTATTGAGGATTTCTGTGTGCCGGCACCATGTCTGGTGCAGGGTGTGTGACAAGGGGAGCAAAAGCAGACACAGTCCCTTTTCCTGTGAAGCTCTGGTGGGAGAGAAGAGCATTCACCCAACACTCCCTGATCAGGACTGGGCAGTACGTGAAGCTATGAGCCTTGAGTGGTGGCTTGGTTCCAGTTAGGGGTGAGAGTCTCTGGTCATTAAGAGCTGCTCCTATAGAGACCCTCTGATGTGTTGTCCTCCTTAGATGATGACATTTCTAAGAGCATCTGATTTGCCAAATTCGTATATTATTTAAAGCACACAGTTCAGAATTTCCGTTTCCAGGAGCCACACACGTGACCTCCTCTTCATGCCTCCTGAGGTGTTAGGAACAGGGGAGATTACTTCCTTACCTTCACAAGTCAAAACCAGCACAGCATCCAATCAGCCAGTTACAGAAGGGAATCACCAAAATTCATCAAGTCTATAAAATCAGATATATAACTTCAAGTGTAGAAACTCTGAAAACCTTGGGGATTGTTTAGCCTTAGAAGAACTTCAGGAATATGCTCATTTATTGATGAGGCCATAAAACATATATTCCCCTAAAGGTTTTCATCTCAGCTACCTTAGGGCTAATTAAATTAGGATCTGCTTTTCCGCAACCACCTGAAAAGATGGTTGAGGCCTGGAAAAAAATTATTTTCAACCTATGAAAAAGAAATATGTCAAAATGACATGTAATAGATGTTTAATAAATATCTAGAAAATATAAAACTACGTCGATAATCAGTGGTTACTCAAGTTCGTACCTACATGAGTACATATGTGTATATACGTATATGCTTATATGAGTGTGTATGTATAGATATAAAAAAATGACAGTGTAGGGTGTGGTTGAAGTTAAATCTGTTATGGTGTGTGGTAGAACATTCCCGATATAAGAAGACCCTAACCTGTTTTTTAAATTTTTTATTGAAGTATAGTTGCTCTACAGTGTTGTGTTAGTTTCAGGTATATAGCAAAAGTCATTCAGTTATACATATATATGCATCTGTTCTTTTTCAGATCTTTTCCCTGATAGGTTATTACCAAATATTGAGTACAGTTCTCTGTGCTATACAGTGGTCTCTGCTGGCCATCTATTTTATATACAATTTTGTGTATCTGTTAATCCCAAGCTCCTAATGTATCCCTTGCCCTGCCCTCTTCCCTGTGGTAACCATACGTTTGTTTTCTATGTCTGTGGAAGACCCTGACTTTGAAGAAAAGAAATCTGTGAAGCAGTGAGAGGAGGGGGGCAGCATCAAAGAGTTAACTGCATTTTGGATGATGCGTCTGAAGAACAACTCAAAGCAATTATTTTCTGTTTTTGGTTCATCCGGTTTTTGAAATATTTCTTTTAATTAACTGCCTGGCCCATTTTTCACAGCAATGGGTCCCTTGAATTTATGCCCTGGGAATTTACTGAGCACCGAATGATGGTCACATTCCCCTTCAAGAGTTAAGCCGAATCCACCTCTTCAAAGCCCTCTTGGGCTCTGCTCTGGCACCAAGAGGCAGAGACAAAATCAACAGTGTCTTCTTGCTCGACTGACTCTTTGGCAAGAGATGACTTGACTTCCCTTCCTGGTGAGGGTGAGGAATGGTGCCTGATGAACCTGGTAACCTCCACTCTCTCCATCTGGGCTGAGTGATTCAGATGGAGACCTGCCTGTTGGTTCTCCCAACTGGGTTTGGCAAGTCCGATAACAGGCAGTTTACCTTCTGATGTGTCTAGACACAGAAGTGATTCAGTAGGTGCCTCTCCGGAGCTCCTGTAAGGAGCACTGAGAAAATCAGCCGGGGAGGCTGCCTTTGTAAGGCCCCTGCTGCACAGACCCGGCTCCTGCCAGGGGGCTGAATGCTCTTCAGTCACTCTCTTTCTTTCCCTGAAGGAACCAGATGATGAATCACCAGTTTGAAAGAGCCTGTTCTTTCCTTCCTCATAAACAAAAATAAAACCTTCAAGCCCCATTAAAAGTTCCCTCGGACACTGACTGACTGTTTACCGAAAGGCTGAAGGCATCCGGACAATGAAGAACGTGGTTTGCATATGCAGACACACTTGCCTTGGGTGTTGCCTGTTGTTTTCTGCACAGAGGTTCTAAACCTGGGAGGTGGTTGCAGGAGAGATCTTTGAAAGACCATGAACATTTGGGTGGATGCGTGCAAGAGGATTTTGGGGGATGGGGTTCACAGCTGGGGACTGAGTTGAGAGCCTGCTAGCTCTCCAAACTGACTGAGCTGGTAGAGCTCATGCTTCTTGAATTTGTACTCAGAGTCAGGCACTGTCCTAAGTATTCATTTAACCCTCCCAACCCACTTATGAGTTGGCGCTGCTATTGTCATTATCCGCATTTTACCAGCCTCAGCGTAACCAACCAATAAAAACAGCACAACTAAGAATCAGACTCAGGGACCCTGGTTCCAGCATGTGTACTCCTAACCCCTGCACCGCACCGCCTCCTGCAATGAAACAGAAGTAAATCGATGAATGCATTGCTATTTTAGCCGTACCTAGTCTGGGTGGAAAACTGTGAAGAAAAAGTAGACTCGACAAAGAAGAAATGGTAAATTACCGGGGCTGTTTGTTGATTAAACTACCAAGTTATTTAGCAAACCTTCCTGGGCTCAGCAGCCACAGCTTATGTAAAATCTTATGAGCAACAGCTGCCTGCAAAATTCATCGAACATCCCCAGGACCTGGGTTTCTTCCCTTGGGTCTTCAATATCCCCAAATAAAGATACTCTGTCTCCCCACCATCATTCCACAGAGAATATATGCTTTCTAGGCACATACACCACTAGGGAGATGGGTCTTTATAGGCACAAAAGCATTCGCATTTAATGAGATAAGCATTGTCCACGGTCCACTGTTTTTCTCTCCCAAGGTGAGGCGATTAGTAGATGCAGGATTTGAATTCAGTCGTGTTTATCCTACTCATAGGCATTGATGGAAGGAGTCTGGGCTCTGGAATCAGATAGTTCTGTGTTATTTAATGGTTGGAAGCAAGATACCTATAAGAACATTAGCAGTGGAAGGATTAGTAGCACGAGGAGTATTTATATCACTTATGGACTTTGTTTATGCGCCAGATACTGTGCTAGAAAGTGCTACACATTTCATATCATTTTATCTTCACAACTTTCCAAGGGAGGTACTATTATTACCTATGCTTTGCACATAAGGAACAGAAGCAACTAGAAGTTGAGTAAGAAATTGACTAGATGATAAAGCTCAGAGCCATGAAATGAACTGATGTCACCAGTCACACTAAATATTTGCTCACTACCTTGTGTTCTGGAGGTTTGTGTATGTGTGTGTATGAGTGTGTGCGTGTGTGTGTGTCTAATTTGTCACCCATGTTTTCACAGGTGAAAACTCAGATTTCTATCCCCTGTTCTTTTGTTGTAATGTGTCTTTCTCTCCTAAGCTGTTTGAAGCATAGAAACTATTTTGGCATTTTGTTGATAGACGATGTCTTTTTAATGACTTTATTGATGAGTATTTTAAAGTAAACACATTTTGTTCACTAAAGGGGAAAAATTATAATGTGGGGAAACTGCCTTGTCTTAAATGAAGGACTTAACCCAAAACTGAAGTTCATGGGTTTACGACTCATCTCCGACTCACTCTCTTAATGTGCTTGGAAATCAGGAGAAAGACTTAGAGCCCAGCAGGGGGTCACACTGCTGTTTTTCTTATTGTTGCCTTAAAGATGCTCAGATGGAATAGAGGCACAGAATCAACAGTGCATGAAAAATGGAACTACCTCCTGGTCAGTGTCTTGTTCCAAGCGCAGAGGTGGAAATGGTTCCAGTGGCTGCTATCGTGGGGGGAAGGAGTAGTATTTGGACATTAAAGATTTACCAAATTGTATTTTTTATTCTATTTTTGAACTTTGCTGAGCAAAACCCCTGTACCTTCTGAACCTGGACTCTGAACATCCTCTCTCTAGTTTACTATAAAAAGAAGATTCTTTAATAAAAACATAGGGGTGGGATGAGCGTTGAAAACATTCTTTAGTTCTTAATAGCCTTCCCTGTGCTTCCTGAATTTCTGGCTGAACAAGCACAAGCTGGTGAGTGGTAGGGAGGAAACACAAGTAAAATATTGTCTTTATTTGAGGTCCTTGTTCAGAATGAAGAGTTAAGGAAATTATCACACCAAGGGTGCCTGACCTAAGTAAACAGTGCTGGCTTGGAAGGAAAAACAAGACTTGACAGGAAGTGAGGTGGGAACTACGCTGTCAGGAAATGTGTGGGGTGCTGGAAGATTCTGCAGCCCAGGTCACAAACAGGCAGGTTTTGAGCTAACTGTGGACCTCAGAAAGGCTTTGTTTGGCTGGCATGCTATGGTTTAAACTTTTGAATTCTTCAACAACTTTTAAAAATCGGGAGATTCCATCCTCCAAACTGGGATCTTCACTGCTCTTCACAGTCAGATCTGTCTCCCCGTGGGCCTGCTTCCCGTGGCACTGTCGGTGCAGCTGGGTAACAATCCCCTTTGAGGAGGTCAGGCCCTCTCTGGTTTGCCCTACTCTCCACCATTCCCTGCTACCTTCCACCTGGTCTATCTCACTCATTGAAACCATGCCCCACCTTCTGTGCATTTGAGGTTTTAGCATATGTTAAGGACCCTGGGCAAGTCCTTTATTTAACTCCAGTCCCCACTTATTTACCTCCAAGATGAAAAAAACAAAAGTCAGCAAAGTGAAAGTCTCTCTAGTTTTCTTCAGCTGTGAAATCCTATAAGAGAAGAACCCTTCGTCAATACATCTCATGTCCTGACATACTAGCGTCAGCCATCTGCATAGCTCAAGGCCACTAGCATCTGCTTCTCACTTACTAGCAGTCCCAAAAGAAGAAAAATGGCTCCGTTCTTTAGATTTTGTCTCATTTCCCCACCTATTAGCAGCAAGCATCCTCACTGATGAATATTTCAACTGAAACCTCTATGAAAAAGCGCCCTATCTTTTGTAGTGTTCTTCTCCATTGTTAAAAAAGCAGGTATTCCTTAAAGCATTGCTTTATGAATACAAAAGGTTGGGTTTCATGATTTTCCTTTGAGAAGCCCCTCAGTATCCCCACTGTCAATGTAGGAACCTGCAGGCAATGAGAAGATCAGGCAGAGTTGCCAAAATGCCCTCCCACGCCCAACACAGAGAGACTTCCCTCTCTTTTACGGCTTTTCAAATGTGTCCTAGGAGACAGCTCCCAATCTGTTCACTGCAGGCACTTAACCCCCAGGCTGCTCTGCATTTATCAGATACTCAGTGAGAGAAACAAAGGTCCCAGAGGGACTGAGCTACTCAGCTCATTTATGCCTCCAGATATATTCTTAGAAAAAAACCACTGGTGACAGTGGAGCAAAGTGGTCAGGGGCTCAGCTCCCCAGTCCAAGAACGAGCAAACAGGTAGACAGTCTTGGCCCCTGCTCTCAACCTTCCAATGGGTTCTCCATCAGATGGGAACTATGTAATCCTTACCCAGCAGGGTGGTTGCAAGAGTTAAAAACAACTAGGCTTACAATGCACTTAGCTCAGACCTTGGAATATGGCTACTCATCACGATAAGGGCAGCAATGATCATAACCATGTTTACTGAGCACTTAGAAGCACTAGGCTCTGTTAACTGCCTTATGCCCTTGATGACATTTAACCCTCACAACAGTCCAATGCAATGGGTACTGTTATAACCATGTTTTTTTTTTTTATCCTTGCCTGTGCCGCATGGCTTGTAGGATCTTAGTTCCCCAACCAGGGCTTGAACCCGTGCCCTCAGCTGTGAAAGCACAGAGTCCTAACCACTAGGCCCCCAGGGAATTCCACCATGCTTTTTTTTTATGAAAACTAATAATAGACTCAGAGATGTTAAGTAACTTTCCCAAAGTCACACAGCAATAAAATACTGGAGCCAGAATTTGAATGTAATGTTTGCCATCCTAACCACAGTACTATCTATTCATTTAATGTTCATGAAAACTTTGGAAGTGAATACTATTGATGGCCCCATTTTATAGATGAGGAAACTGAGGCACTGAACAGTTGAGTAACTTGTCCCAGGTCACCTAGGTCAGGCAGTCTCTTATCCGCTGCCCTGGGTGCCAGGCACTATACAGAGTCCTCCATATACGGTTCTACTGAATCTTCGCAAACACTTAAGAAAGGGATTATCACCCCATGTTATAAATCAGGACACTGAGACTTGAAGACACGCTATAAGTTGCTTCTAGTTACACAGCAGTGACACAGTGTTACTGAGATTCAGGTCTAGCTGTGGCTGACCACAGAGCCCTTAACTGTCACAGAACCCAGTGGCCTCCTCCTCCTGTCCCAATGGCCCAGATCCCTAGTGGCCTCTTCTCTCCCTCTTCCATGCCTTTTTCTCATAAATTCAAAAAATTAGGATTCTTTAGATCTGGCCTCAGGCTGAGACTAAACTTTAATCTCAGAAACTCATTTAAAGGTCACAGGTCCTAAGAGAGATGCTGGGGATGGGGGGGTGCTGCAAGTGATTACCAGCTGAACCTTGTCACCTCCACGACTCACTGCAGTCACTGGGTTCACGTATTACAAAACCGAATCAGAAATATCTTCTTCCGGCCTCTTAGGCAAATAAACAATGAAAACTGCTGTCTCACCAAACATATATAAAACCCAGAGAACCAGGTTCAACCGTTTGAAAAGTCTTCATATGAACGTGATTGGTACCAGCTAAGAGACTGCAATTTATCTTTATATACTTACCTAAAAATAGTTTAATAGTTTTTTTCCTTAAAACTTAGAATAGAAAAGCTCAAGAAGCTCCAAGGTGGATAATACTCAAATTCAGTCTGTCATTTAGGGTTTGTTCAGGGAAGGAGAACCATGCTGAGTGATCTAGAAAAGAGATTTCCTGGATGGATTGGACCTTATCCAATTGTGGGAGCAGAGTAAGGACTCTCAAGTTGGGGCTCCTTCACTTCCCTCCTCTAAGTCCTGTGCAGATTTCTCTTGCAGGCAACCCCAATCTGGAAATATACAGGAAAGCAAATTCAGGCAAATGTCCTACCTTAGCTACATTGACACAGTGCAAACCTACCACCCATCAGATGAATTTCTATACTTGAAAATTAATAATAATAGAAGCAAATGCGTTGTTTCGTCCACCCATTCATTCAGTTAACAAATACTGAGCATCCCTTATTAGGCACAAGGGAGACACAGGTAGACAACATGAGGTCATCGTGCTGCCGGAGCCCATTTCTTTCCTCTGGATGCTGGCCGCCCTGCTTCCTCTGGGCAACACCCATTCCACCGCAAAGATTTCTCTGCAAGATTGCCAAAGTGATGCTTTTAACCACGCATCATGTCACTCCTTACTCTCAGCCTCCCAATGGCTTCTTATTCCAACAAAGATAAACCCAAAGTCCTTACCATGGCCTAGAAACCATCCCCCCCCGCCCCAGGTCTGGCCCTGGCTGCCTCCTGGTTCTCGTTCCTCCTACTCCCGCTGGGGCCCTCTAGCCCGCCTCTCACCCATGCTGTTCCTCAACCACTGCAAGCCGGTCCCTGTGTCCAGGTCAGTGCCTTGGCCGCCCCTCTGCCTGGACCACTCTCCCCCAGAGCCTCTCAGCGCTCTCCTCACGTCATCTCAGTCTCCTCTCAGGTGTCACCTTCTGAACGCGGTCTTCTCTGTCCCTGTGCAGTGAACCCTCCGGGACACTCTCTCCACGCACCCGCCGCCTATCTCCTCGTGGTGTTTATCACTACCTGAGTCACTGTAAATGTGTTCCTTTGCTTCCCCTTGGTCTCCCCCCTCCCCTGCAGAGGGCGCTCCAGGAGGGCAGAGACTCTGCTTTATCCAGGGTGACTTTGTCCCTGCCTCCCTGTTCCATTTCCTTGTTTTATTTCCTTTGCAGCATGTCTCACAATCAGAACTGACTTACTGTTCTTAGCATTCACTTGTTTACTGCCTGTCTCTCCCCTCAAAGAAGGCAAACCCTGGCAGGGGTGGGGCGGTGGGCATTGGGCAGGAGGCCGCCTTCCAGGTGTAAAGCAGGGCCTGGAGACACTCTGCTCTCTTTTATAGGAGTGGAAAAGCCCCCTCCCCATGAGACACCTGCTCAAAAGCAACCTTCATGTTCAAGGAAGCAATCCTGGCAAAAAAAACATATTCCAGTGAATTGCGTCTTAAAAATTTCAAAGTCCCACCTGAGCAAGCGATCAAAATTTACAGCGCCCATCGAGGGGCGAACTGACATCATAGGCTTCCTGATAGGATGCACACGACAGGAACACACCACCACGGGTGAGTTTTCTTATCAAAATGTTTAACCCAAACGTAATCGGGATGAAGCAATCGAAATCAAACCCAAGCTTGTACCACTGGCCTCCCCAGATGGGACCTAAGCCGGAGCATGCTGGGCCCTTCCCTCCTCCCTCTCTTGCTTGCCAGCCCGCACGCGGTGGTGGCAGGGGCCACTCCGCCACCCCTCTCCTAAGCAGCTGGGCCCCGCTCACCAGAGGGGCCCCGCTCTCGCCTCCCACTCACTGCACAAGCCCCCGCGGGGGAGCTCCTCTCTGGGGATACGAGCTCCCAGGCCGCCTCGTGGGTCCCTGCGCCCGCCACCTTGGATAGCGATCCAGTGGTGGGTGCCTTAGCTGCCTCCACGTGGACACTGCAGCCTGCTTGGCGGGCGGGCCTGGCTCTGCCCAGAGCTGGAGCACAGCGTTGTTGGAGCGGCCCCGCACTTCTTCCTGCTGGGGTGTGGTGGTGGTGAGGCAGGCAGGCAGCTATAGCAGCCATGCCCAGCCATTGGTCACTGCCACACGCCCCCCACCCCAAGCAAACCACCCTTAGAGAGCAACTGTCAATCAGTGATGGTTAGTGGTCCTGCTCAGCCATTGGTCAGTGCTGCAGCGGCCCCGCCCTCTCCCCCTCTTCTGTATAAAAGGGGCGGGTGGCGAGTCTGCCATCTCGGTCTGCTAGCCTTCCGATTAGAATTATTATTCCTTGTTCCCACAACTTGCCTGTGGATCTATTGGCCTGTCATGCAGCGGGCAGAACACGCTTGGGCTCAGGAACAAACTGAGGGTCGTTCTACAGAACAGCTGGCCTGCACGCTCAAGTCTGTCCATGTGCACAAAGACAAGGAAGGGCCACGGTCCCTGGATCGTGGGTCACAAAATTAACTGCTTTAAATAGCACTGGGGTGGGGGTGGGGAGTGCGTCGGGAAGATTTGAATGCGGACTGTGCCAAGAGTAGTGTTGTATGGATGATACACTTTCGGTATTTGGTAATTGCGTGTGCTTGTATGAGAGAGTGCACTTGTTCGTAGGCAGTACTTGTTGAGGGTTTTAGGAGAAAAAGGGCATGATGTCTGCAATTTGCTCCCAAATGAATTATCAGAAAAAATTATGTATTATATTACTATATACAGCACATACTATATAATATATAGTATATCAGACAGAGAAAGCAAATGTAGCAAAATATTCACAACTTGA
This sequence comes from Hippopotamus amphibius kiboko, assembly GCF_030028045.1. Taxonomy (NCBI): domain Eukaryota; kingdom Metazoa; phylum Chordata; class Mammalia; order Artiodactyla; family Hippopotamidae; genus Hippopotamus; species Hippopotamus amphibius. Next base: position 7,970,663 of record NC_080197.1, read on the forward strand.
AGAGTCTGGGTGAAAGATTGAAAGGTATCCCTGGTGCTCCTCTTCCAATGTTTCTGTAGTTTGAGATGTTCAGAATAGAAAGTTGAAAATATTTTTTTTCAAAAGCACCTGGATGGATGAACGGACAAAGAAAACACAGTGTATAGACACAATGGAATATTATTTGGCCTTTAAAAAGCAGGAAATCCTGCAAAATGCAAAAAATCCTCAAAATGAACTTTGAGGACATTATGCTAAGTGAAAGAAGCAGGTTACAGAAAGACAAATACTGCATGTTCCACTTATATGAGGGATTTAAAATAAGCTCATAGAAGCAAGGGCTAGAATGATGGTGGCCAGGTGCTAGGGGGAGGAAGAAATGCAGAGCTGCTAACCAGTGGATATAAAATGTCAGTTATGCAAGATGAGTAAGTTCTACAGATCTGCTGTACATCGGGTCTAGAGATAACAGCACTGCATTACACACTTAAAAATCAGGTAAGAGGGTGGGTCTCATCTGAAGTATTCTTAGTGCAATAAAATGAAAGAAAAAAGTTTTTTAGCCCAACCCACCACAGACCCATCCACAGAGAAGAACTGTTTTGCGTTTCCACCTGGCTTCCCTTGGAATATAAGCCCTTTAAGGGATACAATAGCCCTCCCTGTCTTTGCTGAGTCATCTCATAGTTTACGTGTTAGACATTTCACATTTTACAGTGTGCTGAGCTGGTAACTTATAAGATACTGTGTACAACGTTATCTGCTTTAGATGTAATACACACATTTTAACGCGTTGCTTAACTCATTCACGCAAGCACATGCACGCCGTCACCCGTTGGATTTGTCCCCGTTGACACTGATCTCATCCATGAACTTGATGCCTCTCTTGTCCCTGTTGTCCACTCCCCTTGGTCAAGTCACACTTTAACCGGAAGGTCACAAACCTCCTTGGCCTCTGTGAACCTCTCCCCAGTAGAGCAGGAACAACTCCACAAACACCTGATTCCCTCACTGAGACTCACACTGTTGATCAGCTGAGGCGAGCAGCAGAAACGATGATGGGTCAGGGAGGGAGGGACGCTGTGGACCCCAGCCCCTAGCGCTCGGCAACCACGTCACCTCCCGGCCCCTCTCCCTCTGCGGGTCCCCTGCGTGTGAAGGAGTCGGCCGCCGGAACAGCTCAGGGAGTTGACACCGACCAAAGGGAAGCTGTATTCAATAATTAACTCAACCCTGACTGCAGCTTGCACTTGATGACCTCTCATCAGAACCCAGCAGAAAACAAGTTCTAACACTCGGAGCTGAAATCCATAGACCCAAACCCTTTTACAGAGGGTTCCTAGCAGGAAGAAAATGCTGTTCTGAAAAATGCACATCTAAGCATAGGTGCTAAACGTGTTGAAACTATGAAACAAAGAAAGAGGAGAGAGAGCAGACAAAACAAGTAATGAAACACAATTTTTAAAATTCTGAAACATTTCAAGCATACAGAAAAGCATCTGCTACCCAGCTTAGTTAAATCTTAACATTGGTCATTGAGACCCCAATACTTTTATAAGAAATAAAATATTACAGATGGAGTCGAATTGCCCTGATTTATTTTCAGCAAATCTAGTCCCCTGTTCCTCCTTCCCCAGAAATAACGGCCAACTTGTATTCCTGAATTTGGGATCTGTTATTTCCAAACATGTTTTATATGATTACTATATATGAACATATTCATAATCAATATGTGATATTGTTTGTAGGTTTTAGGCTGCATATATCTTTCTGTAATTTGCTTTTTATTCAACACTGTGCTCTTGGGATCTTGCCTTGCTGATACAATTCATTTGAGCGCCAGTTCATTTATTTTAACTTTGGTATCAGATTCCATTGAATGACTTTATCCTAATTTGTTTACCCATCATCATCTTGTTGCTGGACCTTCCGTTTGTTTCCATTTTTTGCCATCTCACATCCTCCTGCTCGCAACATTCCTTGTGCGTGGGTGTGAGGGCTCCTCCAGGGCACCTCAAAATTGATAGGACACAGGAATGCGTATCCTCCTCTTGATTAGATCTTGTCAAATGACTTTGCAAAGTGGGTGCAGCCCTGGCCCCCACCTGTACTCTGTGAGAGTTCCCACTGAGGTACATTTCCATACAATCTTATTCCAGACTTTTGGTCCACATTCAACTCAGTGAACACCTTTAATTCACTAGGGAAGAAAACTGTATAAATATAAAACAAAATAGCATCACTTTTATTCCCTATCCCATATACACATAATTATATTTACATTTTACATAAAAAGCACTCACCTCTGACATAAAATAACAGCCTCTAACACAGATGTCAACATTGTGATAGGAATCATTTTCAAATAACAGCTAATATGCTGCATATTGACTGGGGGTCAGGAACTTTCTGCATTCAATAAATGCAATATCTCATTGGACCCTCACCACCACCCTTATTTGGATACTATTATTATTATCCCAGTCTTGCAAAGGACCTAATACCATTTAAAGTCAATAAGCAACTTAGCCAGAGCCACATGGCTGGAAATTGGTGAATGCAGGATTTGGACCATTCCCCTAAGCTGCATAGCTTCAGAAAATTTACTTACTCTGCCTCCAATTCCTCACCTGTAAAAAGGAAGAAAAGATTTGGAGCACCATTACCATTAAAATCCACAGGAACAAGTGATGCAATTGAATGTGTACCCCCAGTTCAAAAGAAGGAGAAATGACTGAATGGTTGCCTAGACCTCCAGGGAGAAAAGGTCAAGAGGCTTTGCTCTATCAACAACCTTAAGTCATAATTAGGAAAATGTCATTGCTGACCGCTAAAGAGCCAGCCATTCTACATGACCCAGATAATCGAATCATAGAATTTTAGGTCTAGAAGAGCTTCAGAGATGATAGAGTAAAACAGTCCCAAAGCGTCTTTCACATAAGTTTGGGAAATGCCGTCTGCTGCACCCCATCTTGGAGATCTATCCCATACATTGGCACATAACGATAATTTTAAAATCTGTTTCATCTACTTAGTGCTCATGTCCCCTAACTAACTGGATCACAGCATGACTTCATTATTAAGCCCCCCTTGCCCATCCTTGGGAAGCAATACCTCACAGACCTCATTCACCGGAGGGGTCACTGATCTAAAGGAAGACTGAGACCTAGAGGCAAGTGGGCAGCTGGTGGATGGGGTTCTCCAGTGCGGAGTGCAGTGCTTTCCCCATCATCCCACACATTTCCCTTTCTGGAAGACGAGAGCTACCTACCTAACCCTCCCCAAATCCCACTGTCCAGAGAAAACAAGTCATTTCTTATAGATCTCAGCATCTGTGGTTATAGTCCCTTGTTTTCCCCGCCTCTTCTGCACAAATGCTATTATAGCCACCATCTATTGGCACCTACTAAGCACTGAACTAAATGGCTTAAGTTATTAATTTAATTCTTACAGCCCAAAGTTATTGCCCCCATTTTATAGGTGAACTAACTGAGGTTTGATGAGAAAACCAGCAGAGCTGACACTCGCCTCTTTGAAAGCCCTCCTCCTTCTAAGTATGGCAGTAAACCAACTTAGCCTGTTTATTAGTGACGGGTAGGAAAGCTTACAATAGAAGCATCTAGAAGAGGCAAAGAACTTTACAATTTTTATTACTTATTCTGCCAAGCAAAGAGAATATCATTTCAATTTACAGGTGACGGGAAGGCTCAGAGAGAGTAAGCCAATCTCAAGATTTCATGAAAGTTAAAGGCACAGCCTGCCTCTTGCTCAAAAGTTCTGCGTTTCCAGCATGACGGAACATCTAAGCCATAGAATTGCCATCTTCAAGGCCAGTTTTTAGCATCACATAGTGGAAGTAACCTGAGTTTGGTGGTAGATCTAGACTTGCATCCTGGTGCCACCCCGTCCTAGCAGTGCGCCTGTGGGGAGTCATGGAACCTCTTTGAGACTTAATTTCCTCATCTGCAAAAGGAGCATCTAGCCTGAGGCTTGGCACACAGTTGACCTTCAATAAATGGCAGTTGTTTCTCCTCTGATGCACCTGGTGATCCTTGCCTCATTGAATCAGCAACAGGTGTTGCCTGCCATGCCCCTGCCAGCTGGCATGTCCTCCCCAGCCTGTGGGCACTGACGATGGGAATGCTTCTTCAGCCCATCAGTCTAGACCGACTACAGGCTGGGGTGTTTCACCACCGGTGCCCTCAGTGACCACGGAGACCTGGCAAAAAGGATGACTCAAAAGCCCTCTGTGACCCCGCCTGGGGAAGTGCCACACTTGCAGCTGCAGCACATCCATTACCGGGTGTCCTCACTGGCCTCCACACCTGCAGGAGGAAAGCAGACTGTCAACCAGCATCCAAAGGTCGAAGGAAAGCTCAGCGGTTGTTGAGCACTGATCCTGTTTCTCTGGGAGTCGCCTGCCCGGCATTTTCAAAAAAATCTGCTTACTTTCATGTTTTAAGCTTATCCAAGTGATTACTGCCACAGTGTGTGACTGTGCTCTCAATTCACTCAGCTTGAAGCTTGGTACAAATAGCATCACATTCATCACTTCTGCGTCTTCGGGTGAGATTTCATTCAGCTTTTGGGCTGTTAATTGTATTGGTTATGTAATCTCCAAGGGTTGCCTTGGAGCTTTGTTGTATCTTTGATGAGAAAAAAAGGGAAGTGGAGAAAAAGGGAAATACTTATGGAGGGGCACAATGGGTTTTGTGCTAGGACATGTTAAACACAGTTAATCCTCACAGTCACTCATCGGGGTGGGTATCATTATCCTAATTTTGCTCAGAGAAGTCAGGTAAGGTACCTAAGGACACAGCTAGTCAGCAAAGCTCCTAGGATTTGGCTCCAGGTTCACATGATGCGGAGCCCGAGCAAGGCACTGTCAGCATCACAGGGAGGCAATTAAGCATTGGGTTCCTACAGTCTATACTGATGGTGACTTAAATGACACAATGAAACCCCATTAAATCATGGCACGCGTGGTTTAGTCCCAGAAAGGAGTACAAGAAACGCAATCTGCTGTCAAAAAAGAATTTTCGATTTTTACAAAGATTTCTCCACAACAATAAGGGAGTTCACAGTCAAGAGGGGAAGACAGACGTGGAGCTGGGTTCAGCATCATGGTTGCTACAGTGTGGAGAAGACAGGGACCAGCAGGCAGTAGAGGATGGTGAGGTGAGTGCCATGTGCCGGAAGTAGCAGACAGCCTTGTCTACCCACTCCTTCTCCACCTTGCTGACCTCACCTCCTGCATTCTTTGAGTTCTCTTTATGCCCCCCTTGTAGTCACAAGTTGGCTGCAGAAATGTCCAAAGAGCACATCCTCTCAACCGCATCCCAATCAGGAAGGAAGAGGAAGAGCCTTCTTCCTGTAACTCTCAGAGAAGAAAATCTTCCCGAGAAGCACCCAGCAGACTCTCTCACAAATCTCACTGGCCAGCCTGAGTCATCTGTCCACCCCCAGACCTGCGAGCTGGATGTCTTCCATTCCTCCCCCCCCCACCCCCCGCCCAGCTCCACATCCTTTCTTCAACATTCTGTGTAGACCAGCGAGGACAACCTGTAAGACTGCAGGGCTCCCATATTCCCTGCCTGGTTTCAGCCAATGGGAGACCCCAGCAGAATGTCAGAGGAAGAACATACAGTGATGGGGAGAGGGACAGTGTCTTCTCTGGGTGTGGCCTCAGGATGGCTGTGGACTTTTCTCCTCTCAAGAGAGTTCCCCCTACTTGACTCTCTCCTAAATTCTCTGATGACTCTCCTGGTGCCTTTGTCCTAGGGAAGGCACAGCTCTGTTGCTACTAGTCTGTAATTACTTCACTATCCTTGTGGAGTCCCATATGTTCACACCTCTATAAATGTTCTATTTTAAATAACCCTCCTAAATCACTTGGTGCCTTCCGTTGCTTCTTGGGGCCCTGATTCACTACAACCTGTCATTGCCAAAGAAGAATCATGATTTAGACCAATCCTATTTCATTCCCCAGGGGCCAGGGGAAGAGCGTGCTCTTTCCGAGGGGCTAAACGTACAGCACAAGGCAGCGCGTGCCACGGGCTGCAGGCCAAGAGGAGGGGAGGACCCTTGGGGGCGGAAGTACCCATGTCTGAAAGCGTCACAGAGAGGGTGACAGTGGGCAACATCTAGAAACCCAAGTAGAGGTCTTCCTTCCCTTTCCCTCCATCCTTCTCTCTGTCAGCTATTGCTTTTTCTACTTCACAGGTTTTCACCTGTGAGCAGTTTATTCGCACAGCTCAGCATCACGAGGAAGATTTAGAATCTCAAGTGTGTATCAGTGGTTCTCAAAGTGTAGCCCCTGGACCAGCAGCCTCCAGCATTTGGGAATTAGTGAAAAATTCGCAGACCTGCTCCAGAGCTACCCGATCAGGAACTGTTTAGCAAGCTCCCCAGATCTGATGCCTGTGTGGCTAGAGACCCAAAGCTTTAGGTGGTGGCAGGAACTGCCGGTTCCCCAGCTCAAACCGTTGCCAGCCACGCTCCTTGCAATCAGAGTCAGACAGTGTTTGAGTTTTTGGTGAGGAACACTGCTCTCAAGTTCTTTCAGGACAGGAAGTGGAAAGGTTTTTTTTTCTTTGCTCTTTGGTCCTTTCCCTCCTTGGCAGCTAACACTACCGGGGGGGCGGTCACGGGTTCGTGGTCAGAATTGTTGCTGAAAAGGTGAGAAGTGGGGCTAGCCCAGGGAATAGGAAGGGGAGGAGAGGAGAAGGGAAAGGGGACGTGATTGTGCAGAACCCCCGGGGTCTGGTTAAAATGCAGATTCTGGTCCAGCATGTCTGGTTGGGTCCTGAGACTGCGTTTCTAACCACCACCACGTTGCAGTCAAAACCAGTGGTCCCTGGACTCAGCACATGTCCCCTCTTTACCGACTCAGCTTTGGAGTCAGAACCAAGAACTGGCTGTCCTAGGCATTGCCCTAGCGGGGAGAGTCTCCTGCCGGAGTGTGTGCAAATCACAGATCACTGGGCCTACCCACCGACACAGCCGAGTTTCTGACTCAGCCCCGCTGAGGTGCAGCTGGGGAGTTTGTGTTTCTGACACCCCCCAGGTGGTACAAATGATGCTGACATCTTGAGAACCAGTGCTCTTAACTAGCAGAACTTTTTCTTTGGTATTTTATAGCATTAAGTGGCCAAGATAGTTGTTATTTATTCCACATGCTAATGATTCCAGGTAGATAAAAGAAAAAAAGACAAGTATTTATTGTTTCACAAAACTCCCAGCTGAAGGCGCCCCAGGCCCTGACCATCTAAAAAATAATCCAACTCCACCACCTGCTGGTGATCTCAGGAAGTGCAAAAAGGTGTCTCCTGTTTGAAAACAGCTTGCTGCAAATTAACTTTGGCAAACATAATAGGACGCGGGACACTAACCACCATCCTGCTCGCCTTTATACAAATAAGTATTATTTGTGTAGTTAAAAAATCACTCCCCTGCTTCTCCCCTAAAGGGTGCTTAGCACATTGAAATAAAAGAAGTGATAGCTAACATTTGTAACATGCAGGGCATCCATGCTTCAGCAATGTATGCGTATAAACTCTGCTGCTCCTGTGTGCTTCCTACAGGAAACGGGTGCCAGGAATTTAGGTAACTTGCTTAAAGCCACACAGCAAAAAGTGGTGGAGGCAGGACTCCAACCAGGGAATGTGCCTCCACTGTTGCCTGCTCTAAATCTCCATGCTATGCTACCTCCCAAAACAACTGGAGGAAGTGCCCAGTAAATATGTTTTAGGTTATTTCACTCACCTCTCCCAGAAATGTAGCACTGGACTATGCCTCAGATGCAAACTTTCCCATCCATTTCATTCTACAAAAAGAAAACAACCTGGGGCACAGAGAGGTGAGGTGACTTGCCTAAGGTCACACAGCAACTCTATGACAGATCAGCAAGGCCACTTGGCCTCCTTCAGCCATATCACCCTTGTAGCAGCATTTATTGAGGGCAAATTGCCAAATCTCTAGCACAGGGCGGTGTCCCATGGAAAAAGCAGAATTGTGACTAAAACCCCATTTTTGGACAATCAGCGGCTTTGATTACATGTGGGGATGGTGATTCTGAAAATAGTAACTAATTAAAAAATATAATCAAGGGCCCACCACATTCTCTCTTCCACAGTTTAAAAAATTATTTTCTAGCCATTCAAATAAGCTATTAAAATGGTATAAGCTATTAAAATTTTTGCCGTGTGCTACCTGGATGATTTTTTTACTCAGTATTTTTCCTGTAATCTATTTTCATTTGTCCTTGTCCAAAGTAATATCTGTCAGTACATGTGTATGACATTACTTGATAAATCTGTCATTTGATTTAGTGATTTACACTACACTGAATTTATTTCTGTAAAGCCTAAAAGCATCTTCCTCTCCGCCAGTGACTCCGCACCATGTTTTCAGGAGAAGCGACTGGGTCCTCAGTAGCTCTTGGACCTGCATCCCTCAGTGATATCTGTAGGTCATGTGATGTGGGGCAGGTTATTAACCTCACTGAACCCCGGTTTTGTCATCTGAAAAGTGGGATTAATATCATTTGCCATCCAGTACAATTATTGCGATTAAATTAGATAATCCAGAATCCGACAAGATGCCCCACTCATAGCAAGTATCCAATCAATGCCAACTATTACAATGAGTATAAGCATTGCTTAAGGAGGCATTGCAGTGTATCTTTTCACAATGAAGAACCATGCATCTCAAGGCTAATCATAAATGCGGCATGCCATCGTTTTCTTTGAGAATATAGACCTTTCTTTGCAAGAGGGACTTGTTACCCATTTAACAGCTGGACACACAGGCTTATGAAAAAGTCATTATCATGAATTCCCTAAACTCTTTGCATGACTCAATAGGTATAAGAGCATTTCCAAGTCTTCTAAAGTCTCCAAGTAGGAGGTTTTCATTCTTGTTTATTTTCTAAATATGTGGCTTGGGAGTTCATGCTGTTAAAAAGGTACATCCTTTTTCCATATCAGGAAACAAACAAGCTATGAATTCTTCATGCTGCTTCCTAAGGAGGGAATGGACTCTACTTAACCGAGCAAAGTCTCCTCTGTGATTCACGGAGGACAGTGCTCTTGCTTCAGGAGTAAATTGTGCATACGGAGAAACCACTTAGAATTCATAAATTCCTCCATCTATTCAGGAGGAGGAAATTCAATTTGAATTCTGTATTCTTTGGGCTTCTTATGCCATAGTATAAAAATAAAGCAGCTTTTCAATTTAGAGAGGACCTTATGACCCAGAGCATTTAAGTAATTATACACAAACAGAAAAGCCAGAATTTTTAAAGGAGATTCAGATTCAAGCTACAAATCCTGTTCAATGGGGGGCATTGTTCTTCTCTCCTCGAGGGAAGGTTGAGTGAAAGTGGATGGTTCCAGTCAAAATCAGGAAAGCACACTCCATTTTTCCCTCCCCACAGCCGGTTATGCAGTGGAATTACATACTTGTGAGCCAGCTGGGGGAAGAGTGAAACAATACTGCAATTGAAAGAACACTGTTTTGCACACACGCTTGATTTAATAATATGCTTTGTGTTTCTGCTTGTGCATATTATTTGATCTTCTCTGGTTAGAAATGCCCCAGGAAATTAACAAAGCTGCCATCTCAGCCCCCACCGAAACAGGAAGAAGTGAGCCTGATAGGGCTGCGCCCTACAGGGATTCTCACCCTGGATGCACATTGAAATGACCTGAGTAGCCTTAAAATAAGTACAAAGTACCTCTGCCCAGGCCACCCGGGACCTATGGAAACTTAATTGCTGGGCATGCAGCTTGGATGAGCCCAATGTACAGCCAGGGCTGAGAACCACTGAGCGACTGGACAGGTGGGCAGGGCCAGACAGCTCTCCATCAACAGGCAAGCCCGGCTCTCTGTGCTCAAGGAGATGCACTGTGGGAGGCAGCAGGGCAACCTGGTGGATGCTCGGATGTCAGAGGAGTCATTGATCTAATTCCAGCCTGACTCTGATTGGCTGGAATCTGACGCTGTATTTCTTTAGGCCTTTTCTTTAAGCTGCGCGCACTTCTGTGGACTGATGAAAGGAACTCATTCTACTAATGATTCATAAAATTAATATCATGGATCACAAGAAATATTTTTTAAGTGGCCCAGGATAGAATGCAGTAGAATATCATTGAAATAGAATGTACCACACAGAGTAAATAGGAGCATTTTTTTCAGGCGTGTGTGTGTGTGTGTTTCTGTGAACACGGTCCTAATGAAAACATTTATGTCTTAATTGTAAGTGACCATCAGAAAAGTTTGAAAGCCTGTGTTCTCACCTACAGGGTTTTGGGGAGGATAAAATCAGATAATGCTGTAGTGCACGTCACATACTATATAGATTAGGTAGATTGATAGATCAATAGATTGATAGACAGGCAATCAACGGCAAAATATGTCTCATTTGGTGCAGAGATGACAGAACCAGCTGGATGAAAGTGGGGCCACTTCAGCTGTGATTCTGTTAGTGGCAGAATTGGAAGGTCTGTGTCCTAAGAGAGCGTGATTTCTCAAAGGGATTTGAACCCTTGATCGATTCCCTAATGTGATGAATGGGAGTTTGCTCCAACACATTCAGATTCAAGAAATGTCATGTCTCTTCTTTTCCTCTTTATCAAATGAATCCAGCTGAAAACCTTCACTAACTTGATTGCTGAGAAATTCAATCTCAGTCCTGGTTATGGGGTCCCTGCTCCTTTTTTATAATCATACAAGAATAGAAAATAATAATAATAATAAAATAATAACTATGATTTATGAACTTTATAATAGGCCAGGCACTGTGCTAAGCACTTAAGCATATGGTATTGTTTAATCCTACCTATGAGATACTATTATAATCTATTTTCCAAATTGGAAACTTGGGCTTCAGCACCTCCAGGGATTCACTTTGAAGTTACAACTGCTCTTTCTGCCAATCACCTCCGTTCCTGACCTGTTCTTCTTCCATCTGCAGAGCCCAGGTGCTTCAAGTGGGCTCGGAGATGCTCTTCTTTCCCCTGACCACAGGCTCAGGCTCTGACCCTCATTGCTCCTTCTAGAACCTCTGCTCTCAGAAGCTGGATTCCACTAGCATCCCATAGCCGCCCTTCAGGGAACGTGAGAGCAAGGTGGCACTGGTCTTTGGCACTAATGAAAACAGCAACCCCCAAAAGAAGTAGTACCCCTCCCTTGGAACTGGGCATCACCCTCTGTCTACTGGGGTAGAATCACTCCCCGTTTTTCAACCACCAGCCCCAGCTTCGCTCTCTGACCCTCTATGCACCTCCACCTCCCAACAAAAACCTAAATCTTGTACTTTGAGTAATTAGAAACCTCTCTCTTTGAGCTTGAGACACAAAAAACACGTCTCAGGGAAGCACAAACACTAAACAGGGACAGTTTGGATAATTTCTTACGGGACCCCTTGTGATTTCAAAAATCCTACATCAAAAGTATCTCAACATTTGAGGTGTGCCATGGTAACAAATAACTTTCACAGCACAGTTTGTTCCCCACTTCTTTGCAAACAGGACCCTGTTTATTTTTCCAAACGGCGATGCATCTAGCCCTAGGGAGTGAGCCCTGCTTGCTTCAAGCCAATTGCCACACGTGGCAGCATGTTACAATTTGCCAGTGATTTGTCCGCAGGCGAGGGGTTCTTGGAAATACTTTTCTCCTTACACTTCAGAAAGCCACACAAAGATGATGGCCTGTCCTGCTTTGGAAGCTATCATGCCAGGATGTGATATTTAGATCAATACAACCGTGAGCTCATAGCCCAAGGACAGAAGTCAATGTTTCAGGGATAGTTCAATGAAAAGGTGGAAAGTCCTACTTTCTTCGGTGACATTATCTAACCAGTATTATCCCTGGGGCTGCAAATCTGTGTACTGCTTAAGTCATAAATGAGTGTACTTATGGTTTAAGCCACTGTTTTTGGACATTCTGCTACTTGTGACGAAGGCTTTTCCCTACAGATGTATGCATCCTTCAGGCAAAGAGGAGAAATAAGTCATTAGAAAAATCTGAACAAACTTGAGGGTACCAACTTCCTTAACAGTGTTTTAATCTTTTCTGCCTTTGCTGAGTTATTTAAACTAGATCATCAATGAGCTTAGCCCCCAAAGCTCCTTCAGGTTTAAAGAGTTGGGGTAATATGTTATTACCTAGAAATGCAAAGTCTTTGGGTCCCTTTGTGCCTCTGATAACACCCTTCAAAAACTTTTCAGATAATTCCACAAGCATGTATGTTCCTGAGCGTGCTGGGCGATGGAGCTGAGGGTGGGAGTGGGCAGTAGAAGATGCCTCAGACGTAGTCCCAATCCCCACGGGGCTTGCGGTCTAGTGGAGAGATGGGTCTGGAAAGAAAAAGTCTCAAATAGAGCATGGCAAGCGCAGAAGATTCCAGGTGAACAGACAGGCGGGATGCTCTTACTTCAGTTCCCTCAAGAACTGTGGTATAAAGCAGCAATGGTTAGAAGTGAAGGGCATGTCCCGTCCTTGATAATGTTAAGAGGTGAATGAAGAAATTTCTCCAGGTGACCTTGAGGTGCAAGAGGGAGAGGGGGATGAGAGAAGTCTTTGGATGAAAGGAAAGGGTTGTTGGAGATTCCAGGGAATTACGAAGGCTTCAGCAAGTGACTTCAGAGCATAAGCGTCTGCCCTTCTTGAAAAAATCCCTCAAGGCAAGAAAGAATATTAAAAGTGTGGCTGTTAGCTTGAATTGAGGACCAAGGGAAAATATAAGATTGACAATCATAAATTACAAATTGATCCTTCCATATTTTTGTTTTCCCCCATCATTCACTGTTGTCTTGTTTGCAACTAATTTGACAGGAATTTTTTTAGGTTGTCTTTTGCCGAGGTTTTTTTCCCCAAAGGAATTTAACTAAATTTTCACTGAAGCAACAGCTCTATTTTGATCCTGATAGTTTACTGAATTATTTATTATTTCAGTGGTCACTAACAGGTACTACTGGTGTAAGCGGGTATGGGGACAAACATAACTGAGTCCCGTAATCGTAAAAGTCAACACGTGGGAACAAAGGGAGCCCCCAGACCATGGAATAACCAACTCCCATGAACCAGCAGATGCCAGGGGCATCCTCAGTGTGTTTTACAGGCTGTGTGTGTGCAAATAAAAGAACCGTGTATTTACAGAGGGAAAGGAGGAAAAATTAGCCCAGAGGTGAATCATAAGATCTATTTTACTTTAGTCAATCATTCTGTTATCTGGGCTTTGAAATATACTGTACTTCCCTGAGATAGATACGGTAGTTCTTGGACTGGAATGCAGCATGATATTCTTGTTTTAAAAGACTTGCCCGACTTCAGTTGGTACCTTGAGTTGCTAGCCCAGTGGCCGATCGCCGATACAATCGGTCTTTAGGACTAGCTTCTCCAGAACCTTCCTGTCCAGGCAGCTCAGGAGCCGCACCTCTCCTGGAGTGTTTCTTCTGTTTGTCCTTTCTGTTTCCACCCCTCTCCACCTGCGCTCTGCCTCCCGAGGCCAGCCTGTGTGGACGATGTCGACACACAAATGATGTAGTGCTATGCCCTTGGCTTCCGGTTGGGTTGGCCAGTGCGGATACCAGACAGGAAATTAGAGAAAAGGAGGAGAGTGAGGTGACCTCAGGCTGGTCATGTCCTTCAACAGAAAGTCACTATTCTGCTTAAAGCAACCAGCAGCTTTCTCCAGCTTTCTTCCTTTCTGTATCCCCCGCTGCTACCGCTTGGGTTTCCACGCTGTCCTTGTCCTTCTGCTAAGCCCCACCCACACCTTGGGAACAGATCTCTCAGGAGACAAAGCTCCCTTGAACTGTCCTCATTTGAGCATGCCATCTGTTCCTTTCTGACCCTTACTGATACACCACTGGAGGGCTCTCTTGGATTCTAGCTGCGGACTTAAGATTCCAAAGACACAGGAGGAGAGAACTGATGGGGGAAGATCCAGTTACAGACCTACTTTCCTTTCAGGAGGAGAAACTATCAAGACTGGAAAGCTGCTCTTCCGCACACCAATGTGAAGGCAAGGGCGTGGGGTTGTTTGAGAAGCTCCTGACAGCACATGCTCTCCGAACAGCTGTTCTTGGCTTTTAAACAAGGCAGTGTCCTTTTATGAGAGTTTACATACTGTAACTTAGGAAAAAAAAAATGATTCCCAGGAAATTGGCAGCAGTAAATGATGCCATGAAGGTTGAGGAAACTATAGGTCCCGCTTTTCAAAAACCCACTTCTCTCTCTTCTTTTGGAAACTTGGAGCAGTGCTGCGAGTGTGCTGAAACATAAGAGTAGCACCAAGGACAGTAACTTAATGGTTGCAAACATCGATTCCATGTTTCCTGTGAGCCAGGCACGCGCTCCATGCTTCCCGGGTGCCCTGGTTCACTTACTCTTCACCAACTGCCCGGAAAGTAGCTACTATTGTTCTTCATTTTTTATAGGTGAGGAATTTGAGGGCGATGGGGTGCAGTGACACACGCTTGGTCACACAGCGGGTAAATGGCAAAGAGGAGTCAAACCCAGGGGTGTCCAATTCCAGTGCTGCCCGGGGCTCCCCAAGGGTGGGTCGGGAGGCAGGCACGGGCTCAAATGCTGTCTTTGCCGCTTCGTGTTTGGATTGCCTTGAGCAAGTCACCAAGACTCAGGATCCACATTTACACAAGGAGGCTGATTTACCTGGGACCAGGACTGTTGTCAAGGTGAACCCAGATCCCCTCTGCCCCCTCCAGAGCCCCCTGTCACATAGCCGACACTCCAGAACAGGCAGGAGAAGGGCAGGAGGTTGGAATTGCAAGGGCGTGAGTTCCCATCCCTTTGCAAATCTGCATGTGTAATTCTTCATTTGACCAACTCAGCGGGGGCTTAAGTCGAGGAATAATAATAACACTGAACTTTTATTTTTTGCCAACACGGTGCCGAGAGTGCTGTGTGCATGATCTCATCTCAATCCCACACACTCCTGAGAGGGAGGAACAGTTATTATCCCTATCAGAGCAGTGAGTAGACTGAGTACCAGAGAGAGGAAGGAACTTGCCCGAGGCTACATAGCTAGGAGGTGGCAGAACTCACATTAGCACCCAGATCTAATCCCCTGTCCTATACCTTTGCTCCAATCCCCTATCCTATAACCACATACTTTTCTTTATTGCTTTTAACAAACATTTCTCTGCTTACTCTGTGCCAGGAGCTGCTCTGCACACTTCAAATATTAACTTGTTTCATCCTCATAAAAACTTCATGAGGTAGGTGCTGTTATCATCTCATTTTCACAGGTGGAGAAAACTGAAGCCCAGAGAAGTTAAGTAACTTGCCCAAGATCGCAAAGCCTTTCCAATTCCAAACCTACTTTTTCTTAAGCTTGCAGATGAAACCAGTGTCAGGCACTGTAGTATTTGGGAGTGACAAGTTCCAGCTGCCCACAGACTTAGTGATGTGTACTCCCGTGTCATAAAGTTGTATTCTTTGCAAAAGGGTGAAGGAAACAGATGTTGGTTTTCAGTCCTCAGCCTCACCATAAAACAGCTTGGGGCGGATCATGGCCTCAGTGGGGATACCAAAAAGATGCAAAAAAGCAAGCCCTGGTTTATACTCAGAGATTCGGGAGAACCTCCACACCATTTATCTGCAGACAAAATAATTCTGCGTTAAATGCTCCCAACAGGCATCCCTGGGCCAGGAGCAATAAGCTGGAGAAACGCCCACTCCCTTATTCGACAGGGATATGGTGGACACGCTGTGCTGAACACTAAAGGTTAATTGCCCTGAGTAATATTGTAGCATTTAATCCTGGTGCCAAACGAACTGAGACAATATTGACCATGATTCAGCCAACATCAGAATGCAAATACCAGTGAAAACCCTAGTCTTTAGGCAGAGAGAGTCCAAGCAAGAATCTGAATATTCAGGAAGAGCAGCTGAGGCTGGGCAGTGCCCTCAGAACCTAAAATCTGGGGCCTTATATGCCAGCGCTTTACTACTAGAAGTGTTGTGTGTGCCAGCCCTTTGCACATGCAGCTCTCTGTGCTAGAAGCAACTTTCTCCACCCCACCAGACCCCTGGCTTTCACCTGGCCAGTGCCACCATTTTGTTTTGTTTTGTTTTTAAGAATTTACTTTATTTATTTATTTATTTATTTACTTACTTACTTACTTACTGCACTGGGTCTTCTTTGCTGTGCATGGGCTTTCTCTAGTTGGGGTGAGCAGGGCTACTCTGCATTGTGGTGCACAGGCTTCTCATTTCGTGGCTTCTCTTATGGTGGAGCTTAGGCTCTAGGCACACAGGCTTCAGTAGTTGGAGCACACGGGCTCAGTAGTTGTGATGCATGGGCTTTGTTGCTCTGCAGCATGTGGGATCTTCCCAGACCAGGGATCAAATCTATGTCCCCTGCATTGGCAGGTGGATTCTTAACCACTGCGCCACCAGGGAAGTCCCAATGCCACTTTTCTGTTCAACTCTCATGTGTAAGATGCTTCCTTCAGTAAGGCTTTCTCCCTAGCTGAGGCTGAGCTAGGGTGTCTTCTCCTCAGTTTTGTATCCCTCCTTTGCTGACTGTTGTTTGAACACTTTTTTTTTTTTTCAGTTTATACACATGCACTTCTCCCTGTTAGTCTGTAGCCCAGACTAAACTATGCTGTTTGTGTCTTTGTATTCTCTTGTAATCTTAGCACTTAGTACAAAGCCTGGCATGTGATAAGTGCTTAATGAATGTTGAAAGGAAAGAATGGCTGGCTGGCTGGCTGGCTGGCTGGCTGGCTGGCTAGCTGACTAAATGGATGGATAATGGCTGGATGGAGGGGTGGATAACTGGGAAAATGGATGGTTGGATATTTGGATGCATGGGTGAGTAGGTAAGTGAATGGATGGTTAAGGGGGTGTTTGGATGGATGGATGAGTAGATAGATGGATAGATGCCTCTAGGAGGCAGCTGATGAAGGAATGACAAAAGCTGCCATTTTCTGGAATTCAAAGAAATCAAGTCCGCTCCAGCTATAATTGATCTATACAATTCTATAAATCCATTCCTGTGGAAGAAGGCACAGGCCACACTCCCTCTTTCTCAGATTGTAGGTTGTCTTATTTTCGGACAGTTGTTCTCCTTCAGGATAGTCTATTTGCTAATTTTATGCAGATTTCATCTGACTAAAAAATGGTTCAATCCGAGTCACATCTATGATTGATCCTGAGATCTGAAACCACAGCCACCCTTGTTCCTAAGGAAAAAATGAACACTTCTAGGGGTTTTCTATCCCAGCCCTCTGGCAAGGGAAAGCCACTGGAACACTACTGGTTCCTTAAGGTGTGGGGGCCATGGCAGTTGAAGGGCAAAACTATAGTGAAGTTAGTTGTTCATCTGAAGGGTTAGTATTCCCAGGTTATTACAAGTAGTATCAAATCTGGCTTTGAATTTTAGCTCTATCACTTCTAGTTGTGATAAAACTTGGCTAAATTTAACTTGTCTAAGCCTCCCTTTTCTCATCTGTAAAATGGGCAGTAGGAATGATTGAAAAATAGTATGAAAGAATATCTCAAAGAGTTGTGTCAAGATTTGAAAAAAATAGCACAGTGTAGTACTTGTTCAGTCAATAATAGGTTGACATAGTAGCTGGTAGGTGGATGTAACCCAAGTGGTAATACAAATATTTTCGATTGAATTAGTAAATGATTAATAGTACATTAGGATAACATTTCACAAATTATTGAATACTTACTAGTGGCGATAGAGAAAAAATTTACGTTGTAAATAAAACGAGCTTTAAATAGCATTAACTCACCAAGTAAGCAAGTGGCAAAATTATTCCCTGTGAAACTTTCTTTCATTTATGAATTACTGCTTCTAATTTGCCAAGGAGGAAATCTTAGTTTGATGCTGGAATCTCTTTAATATCTTTTAACAGAATGAGCCAGACTCAGGTATGGATCTTGGGCAGGTAACAGAATTTAGTTAGAATGTATAACCTTTCTTTATATTAGTTGCAAGTTTATTTTTTAATGTTACTTTTTCATTGTGGGAAGTAATATTGTTTTTCCCTTTGTGGTAATCATGTCCAATTAAAAACAAACACATTAAAATTGTGAGTCAATTTAAAAGAAATATGTAATAGTTTAGGTGATGTAGTAGGTATGGCAAAAACCGAAAGTGAGTAAAGTTTGGAAAACTGCAGTAGGAGGGAGAAAATACAAATACGGCCATACAGATAAAGTTTAAATCCACCTATGAAAAACTTGCCATCTTTTTACCTATGTGTCTGTTTTAATCTGTCAGAGCAGTGTACATTATAGCTCCTGAGAGATGGCTTTTCTCATTTTCTCAGCTCTGGCTCTTTAGAGAGGCTAAGATAACCCAGATGTCTAAACGCTGCATGCAGTGAGTTGGGAAATCTCCTTCTCCCGAGGGAAGGAAGACCACAAAGCTCAGCTTAAAGCTTCTACCTAACTGCAAGAAGATGGATGGACACCATTTGATAGCCTTGTTGGGACTCACAAACTCAGGTGTCTACAGGTTCAGAGAGCCCCAGGGCATGTGATACAAATGTTGAAATAAACTCTCCATCTAAAAAGAGCTTGAGAAAACTGCATAACAGAGAGTTTAACCAAAGCCATTTTGGGCTTTGGTAAAAGCAACTTCTGAGGATACCTTGGAGGTGCTGGAGGAGTCTGCTTTCTGGCATTTGAGCTGCAAGAGTCTTCACTAGCTTTATTTCTGAAGCTTCTAGTTCTTGAGCATCTGGTCTTGGGGTTGGTTGGTCGCTCAGTGATTCAACAGTCTTATTGGACAACTTCTGGTTGTGCAGGCAGTTTTCCATTGTCCTGTTCTTACGAGGGGGATCCCTGTGTCCTGCAGGGATCTCGTGGCCAGCTCGGTATATGTGGGACTGCAGTGCAGTCCTGCTGGCACAGGGGCAGCCGCAGGTGCCCTGGAAGGTCTTGCCACAATCCTCTGCGTGTCTTTGCAAGTCCCACTCAGTGCCATACGAATTGCTGCCCTTACTACACTGATGCTTCTTTTCGGCATGCATTTTCATAAAGTGCTGCTTCACGAGAGGAAACTGAGAGACTGGTCTGTCAGGGCCTCTAGGGCATCCTTCCGTTGGACAGCAGTAGAAGTGCGGTACAGTTTTCAAATCTTTTCTTATTGGTGGATTCACCATGTCATCCTGCAGGCGGAGGCTCTTGACCAGGTGCATGTTGAGCGCGGGGCGGCTGGGCAGGATCTTGCCGCAGCCGCGCACCGTGCACGGGAGGTTGATCCACACGGCCCGGGACAGCTCGCTCACCGACAGCTGGGCGAACTCCTGGGCCGCTGCCTGGCCACCATGGGTCGCGGCCGGCTGCTCCTCAGTTTTCTCCTGTGCCTGTCTTTGTGCCTACAGCCGACGCCTCAGCCCAGCCTGTGGTGTTGGGTGCCGATCATCAGGGCTCTGCCCCGGGTGCTGTGCACTTACTGCCCTTGTCCATCGGAAGCCTGGTCCTCGGCCTAGATTCAGAGGCTTGCTCTCTCAAGGAGAGCCTCCCTCCTTCAAAGATCGTAAATCCTGTTGCTATTGAGCCAATTAGCACAGGTGTTCCAGTGAACTTGGGTAAAAGTCCATCGAACCCATTACAAGAACTAGGGGACACGTGTCAAAAGAACAGCATTTCTTCAATCAATGTACAGACAGACCTGTCTTACACCGCACAACACTTTATACCGTCCGCACAGTGGGCTAGCCCTGATTCCTCTGCTTCGTCTTGTTTTCAAACCCATTTGACGTTTGGCTCTCAAGTTTCCCTTCCCATTAGTGTTCATACTCAAACCTTTTTGCCCCATTCTAAGGTAACCTCCTCTATAGCTGCTCAGACGGATGCGTTTATAGATACCAGTTTTCAGTCAGGTGGGGTCTCCGGAGAAACTCAGACCAGTGGAATGCAGAGTCCAGCAGATGATCGAGTACAGATGGACCAAGCTGTAATGTGTGGAGACATTTTTGAGAGCGTGCATTCGTCATATGGTGTTTCTACAGACAGTATGATAAGCAGCAGCTTAGTAGCAGAGACTGTGACTCATGGTTTGTTACCTCAGAACCACCCTAAAACTTTAAATCCGGATATTGAGAAATCTCCACCAATTATAAACTTGAGTGCACAGAATAGTGTGCTTTCTTCACAGAACATGACGGATAACCAGACCCAAACCATACATTTATTAAGCGATCTAGAAAACATCTTGTCAAGTCATCTGCCTGGGCAGACACTGGACAATCGTAGTCTTTTGTCTGACACAAATACTGGACCTGACACCCAGCTCCTGTCTGGCCCAACCCAGAATCCTGCAATTGATTTTGATATTGAAGAGTTCTTTTCCGCCTCAAATATCCAGACTCAAACTGAAGAGAGTGAGCTTAGCACCATGACCACTGAGCCAGTCTTGGAATCACTGGACATAGAGACCCAAACTGACTTCTTACTTGCAGATACCTCTGCCCAGTCCTACAGTTGTAGGGGAAATTCTAACTTCTCAGGCCTTGAGATGTTTGAGACGCAGACACAGACGGACTTGGACTTCTTTTTAGACAGTAGCCCTCATCTGCCTCTTGGGAGTATTCTGAAACACTCCAGCTTTTCCATGAGTACTGATTCATCTGACACAGAGACCCAAACTGAAGGAATCTCTGCTGCTAAAAACCTACCCGCTCTAGAAAGCAAAGTTCAGTTGAACAGTGCAGAAACACAGACCATGAATTCTGGCTTTGAGACTTCGGGGAGCTTATTCTTCACCAGCAATGAAACTCAAACAGCAATGGATGACTTTTCTGGCCGATTTGGCCTGGAACACAATGGAATCTCAATTCAGCTCTGTTGAAACCCAGACATGTGCAGAACTACACCCAGTCTCCAACTTCTGAAAGTGGAGTCCACATGGGGGATGGCATTTGAGGTTCCCTTCTGGATTTAGAAGATGGAGAGTGGGGACAACAGTATTAACTCTATTGAATGTAGTTGATGATACAGTTACTTCGATTCTTTGAGGTCTGCCTTTTGTACTTGTAAACATGAAATTTGCGTAAAACTTTGTGAGTATATTATAAAGTGTAAGATGTTGATCTAACAATGATTGTTTTTGTGTTGCCTACGTTTGCCCTTTCAGTGTAGTCTTCCCTTCTTAAGGGAAAAAAATGTATTTCACACCTTTAAAACCCATCTAGACATTTAGCTGAAGCCAAGCTCATCAGGACTAGGGTACAAACTTTTCAAACCTTCAAAACATTTTAGTCAAAGTATGACTTACTTAAATTGCACCTAAAATACTTTTCCAGTGCACGTTAGAAATTCTTGTGTCCTGATAACGTGTAAAGAACTCTGATGCTGCACCATCAGATTGAAACACCAATAGCTTCATCTGCTTTGACATCTTACTCTTCCCTGATTTGAAGACACAAAGGAAAACTACAGTTGTCTTTAGCTTTTGAGACAATTTTCATATAGTCAATGCCATCCCTCCTCTACGTGAACTCTTACTGATACCAACGTAAGTGAATAGTACTTTCCTCACAAGACATGTTGCTGTAAAATTATTGCTTAAGGAAGTAGCAGCAAGCACTTAGTGTCAATAGTGATCCTTTCAGTCTAAGTGACAGTAAGTCACCCAAACTATGGAATTTCAGTCTAAGTGACACCAAGTCACCCCAACTATGGAAACGCTGGACTGTGGAATCATGCCTGTTAGCTCAGACTGGGGTGTGTCCTATGAGCATCCCTCCTACTCCCTACAGAAGGCCAGGGTGGTGCTCCAGAGCAGTTCCTCAAAGCGCACCCACCAGCTAAGTCTGAGTTTTGTCTCTAAATGTTAAAAAAATACATATCGTAAGGAGAAAAGGACATTCCCCGCTAAATTTCCATACTTTGCATAAGCTTGATAGGGCAAGCGTGCAATCAGGAACAGTTTTAAAGTCAATCTTCTTTTCATCCACCTCTCATTTTTCCCTTAGGTGAGGAAACAGATTGGTTTCGCAAGGATAGCATGTGTGCCTTGAGGAGAACAATTATAGAGCAGATCCACCTAAAGTATGGTATTCCGCATTTTGTTGCTTTGTTTTTTAGAGAGGGTAATACCAAACAGTCTTCAAAGAAAATGAGGTGAAGGCCGATTGCTTCAATAATCAAGAACATCTGTGTTTTGAGATGGGTGTGTGGTCAAGTACGCTTTTGGGGTTTTCTGTATTTAGGAGATCCTGAGTCCTTGATTGTTGGCCAGCTTTCAGGCAAGTAAAAATCAGTGCAGTGTGTAAATTTTACTAAGTTTACCCAAAAAAATGCTCTGTTCCTTCTGCTGCACATGCTTATGCTGCTGAAGGGGACTAATCCTTCATTCAAGTAAATCAGTGGTGTTGCTACTAATTCGTATCCCAGAAGAATTGTCGCTAGTGGATACATAACGTATCCTGGGCAGATGAACTCCACCTGGTAGATGAAAGTTTGCTTTGGTCACAGTTGCCTGTGAATATGGGTTTCAAAACAAACATAAAGCCTTAACTTAGAATTTCATTATGTTTTAGAATCATCACTGCCTTAATGTTCACACATCTATTCATGTTCTCCTAGTAAGGAGAAATGCATATTTGTTTATGGCTTTTTGTAAATATATATGCAGTGATCTACAGCTTTAAAAAAATTCTGTGTTTCTGTGACAATGTTTGTTAATCCAGCCAGTTGAGTCATTTACAGAAAAAAGGAGCATGTAATAGTTCTTCGTGTACAAGTAAGAACTGTTTCCCCCTCGAAACCTTAGTTACCTGAATTGTTCTAAGATTATTTGTAAAAGCTGAAATTCAGTGATTAAAGAGAACTGAGAATTCTAAAAAAAAATAAAAAATAAAAAAATAAAAAATAAAAAGAGCTTGATGCCTGGGCATTTTTTCCGAGGTTTTTTTTTAAATAATAGTTATGTAATGGGTGAAAAAATCATACCTGCTGCTTTAAACAACACTTTGCATATTAAGTATATGCAACTATATGTACATATAATATATTATACATTACATTAAATGCATTAGATTAAAATGTAGTATACCAAATTACATTAAGTATGTGTCATACATGAAATATATGTAACTTCACTTTCACAAGGATACTTACACATTTTCATGGAGACAATGGGGTCTCCTCCTCTTCTTTTTGGTACGCTTGATAGAAACTTGTGCATAAGAAACAGTTCATGGTTCTTTTAAATTTACCCTAAGAAAAATGGCAGCATGAGGATGAGGATAAATGGAAAATGATGCAGGGACTGAGGGTCAAAAAAGGAGAGAGGGAGATGGAGCCTGGTGTAGGGGTAGGGGAAGAGGTGGAACTGGAATTTGAACAAAGAACATGGCTCTTTAAAAGGTATAGCCGACATCCAGTCCCTGTCAACAGTGATGAGAGACTACTTCCAAGCCCTTTCCAAGTTAGAACTGTGAATTTTCATATGAGGTTCCCTGATTATTAAATTAATTCCTGCTTTTAAAAAACACTCTTCCCTTTATCCATTTCTCTGTTGGTGGACATTTAGGTTGCTTCCATATCCTTGCTATTGTAAGTAGTGCTGCAATGGGCTGGGGTGCATGTGTCTTTTCAAATTATGGTTTTCTCCAGATATATGCCCAGGAGTGGGATTGCTGGATCCTATGGATAGAGAAGGTGTGGTACATATATACAATGAAGTACCACTCAGCTATAAAAAAGAATGAAATAATTCCATTTGCAGCAACATGGATGGACCTAGCGATTGTTTTTTTTTTTAAATTTATTTATTTATTATTTTTTGGGGGTACACCAAGTTCCATCATCTGTTTTTATACACATATCCCCGTATTCCCTCCCTCCCTCGACCTAGCGATTGTTATACTGAGTGAAGTAAGTCAGACAGAGAAAGACAAATATCATATGATATCGCTTATATGTGGAATCTAAAAAAAGCTTACAAATGAACTGATCTACAAAACAGAAATAGAGTTAGGTTAGAAAACAAACTTATGGTTACTGGGGGAAAGGGGTGGGGAGGGATACATTGGGAGATTGGGACTGACATGCATACTACTATATATAAAATAGGTAAGTAGTAAGGACCTACTATATAGCACAGGGAACTCTACTCAATGCTCTGTAATGGCCTATATGGGAAAAGAATCTAAAAAAGAGTGGATATATGTATATGTATCACAGATTCACTTTGCTGTATATCTGAAACTACTTGACATTGTAAATCAACTATACTCCAATTAAAAACAAAAACAAGGAACAAAAAACTCCAGGGACTTCCCTGGTGGCGCAGTGGTTAAGAATCTGCCTGCCAAACAGGTTCGATTCCTGGCCCAGGAAGGTCCCGCATGCCTCGGAGCAACTAAGCCCCTGCACCACGACTACTGAAGCCCACGAGCCTAGAGCCTGCGCTCCGCAACAAGA
This sequence comes from Hippopotamus amphibius kiboko, assembly GCF_030028045.1. Lineage (NCBI taxonomy): Eukaryota > Metazoa > Chordata > Mammalia > Artiodactyla > Hippopotamidae > Hippopotamus > Hippopotamus amphibius. The sequence continues at coordinate 7,995,068 of NC_080197.1, forward strand.
GAAGCCACCGCACTGAGAACCCCACGCACTGCAGCAGAGTAGCTCCCACTCGCCACAACTAGAGAAAGCCCGCATGCAGCAATGAAGACGCAGTGCAGCCAAAACAAAACAAACAAACACACAAACGAAAACCACTCTTCCCTCTGACAGCGTCAGCGAAGATTAAGCACTAAGATTGTGGTCCTCATACCGCTTCTTTCCACCTCTGCCTTGGTCACGTAGTGCAAGCTGATCAGGAAGGAGGCCAGGTCCTGGAAGATGAGATGAACTAGGTGTCAAGAGTCAACTGTCTTGGCAGCTGAAAGAATGAAAACAAATGTCGAATAAACACGTGACAGCGTTTTCACCTTCACGTTGATCAAGTGGGAAAAGTCACGAGACAGAATACCGATGAGAATTTTTTTTTTTCACTAAGCAAATATAAAATAATTATTTTAACTGCGAATGCCCAATTTTAACCTGGATACAAAGAATCTGTCCCTCTCACACACTGGCTCATTCATTCATCAGTGGAAATACAGACTATAATCATGAGTGATGGCGACCAGTCCCTGGCCTCACAGAAGGCCGTTTAGTGAAGAGGAACTTGGCCACGTGTATCAAATGCCTTGACTCTCCTTTGATCCCACACGTCAACATCTGGGAAATGCTTCTAAGAGAAAAATCTAGGAAATGACTTCGCTGCAAGGATGTCCATCTCTGTCATGTTTATAACAGCGGGATATGTCAAATACATAAATGTACAACACGGCCAGTAGTTAATTCATCTGGGGCACAGCTACTCAAAGAAACTCTGAACCCTATTTTATTTGGCAGGGTATACAGTGATTTTAAAAGAAGATATCTTAGCTTCAAAACAGTATTTCAGAATCAGCAATATTTGCGGTATTGACATGGAATGAGAGAAATAGCAAAAGAGAGTATTTCTCAGTGGTAGGATTAGGGAATATTATTCCTTTTATATGTTTGCTCCCTGCATATTTTATGAGCATCTATTCCTTCTGTGATGAGGAAAAAAGAGCAGTTTTTGAAGTTTCGTTCTCTAGAATCCTCTTAAACTGTTAACAATTATTGAGGACCTCCAGAATGCTTTTATTTATGTGGATTAGAGCTACAGAAATTTGCCATATTAGAAATTAAAACTAAGGCTTTTAAAAGTATTTACTTGTAAATTCACCAACTGAATGCACAGATCTTAGTGCTGGTGCTGAAATCTCTTCCGAATAGTCACCATGATCTCAAAGTTTGTTTCAGAATTTGCAAGCATCAAGTGTCAATCAAAACTGAAGCTGAAACACTAATGAATGTTGAATTCTCATGCTGTAGGTGTACTTCCTTTTTAGAGTTTTTGATTCTCTGCTATTTTTACTATACTGTTTCATTTAAATTTCCTACACACTAACTTTGTGCAATTGAAATAAAATTGCAGTATATAATAAATTATAAGCCCATTCCGTGTTAATATAAATAACATTTTATGAAAAACAACTCTTTTTCCAATAGCTTCCAACAAAACTATTTGGTTTGTTCCAAAACTGAAAATAAAAGGCAAACATAATGGTGTGGTTTTTCTTTTTTGCCAATCTTTAATTTCTGCCTTCAGAGAAGACAGCTGGATTCTCGTATCTGCTCTATATTCAGTGTGTTTCCATATGTTGCTTTGGTTAAAGTGCAGGAAGGAAATCCAGCCCCACACAGTTGCATAGTTGGAAAAGGAAGAACTATTTCAACAGCCTTTCTCAAATAATTGTGGGTAGCGTGCTATGAGGCTGCGCTGAAACTTGACGAGGGATGGTTTCTTTAGGTCAGTTGTAGTGTGAAATCTGCAACCATGTATGAGCTTTTTATTGTCTCTACACCTGTGCGAAGATGCGAGAGAGAAAGGCAAATAACATCTTAGGGACATCATGAAGACTGTGTAACCTCGTGGACCACCTAAAGGCTCAGAGACATCCGCAGATTCCTGGACCCCACTTTGAGAATCACTGCCATAAATTATCCACAAGAAAGTGTGTAGCTCTAGGCCATAATCCTAGGAGAGGTGGAGTGATAGCTCCATTTTTTTATTTGTTTGTTTGCATTTGTTTGAATAACCTTTTGAATTATTTATTTCACTTTTCCCCATGTGCATTTTAATTTAAAAAATCAACTTTCCTAAGGTCATTATCATAGATTGGTTCTATAGGATGCAGACTCTGGGATGGAGATTTGCCTATGGGGAGTTCATTGGGGTGTGCTCTTGAGAACCACTCCTGGGGCGTGGGGTGGGGTGAAGGGGGTGGGGCTTGGCAGAGGCAGAAGGGAAACATTGCCAATCTGACAGGGAGCTCTGGAGCTGAGTCCACCTTTCAGGGCTGTCCCCACTGAAGCAAGGTGACCAGGTCTTTATATCAGCTTGCAGCAGAGCAAGTTCCAGAGAGAGAAAGGGCCACCCACAGCCAACCCTTCCGGAAGCTGGGACCGGGCACTCAGTCCTGGAGGGTGATCCGGGTGGGCACTGCGGCCTCCCCTGCAGCCACATGGCTGATTCGGTGCCAGAGCTGGGATGAAACCCTGTCCCTCCATTCAACTCCAGAGCCTCTGTAGAGAGACCCTCTGAACACTTTCTTCATGTAATGTAGCTCTACCCATAGATCCATTGTGGTTGACCACCACAGCAGATCAATCCTAAGTTAATGGCATAAGAAGAAAGGGTGGGATCTGCACACCACCCTGTCCGGCGTGAGTGCAGCTGGCACTGGGCTCTCTGCTCCTCTCGCAGTGAGAATCTGATCCACTTGTCCTTTGCAAACATGATACGCGGCCCACGTGCGATTTGCTCTGGCCTCTTGCGGGATGGATTCTGGGAAAGTGGCGGACTTCTCCTGAAGACTCACACATTTTCCCCAGCATGATGGGAATAAGCTAACTGACAAGGACAGAGAAAGGCAAGTGCAGAAATCATGCCTTGAAAGTGTCGCCTGAGTCTGACGTGCTGTTAGTAAAGTGAAATAATCGACGTAGCCGCATCCATGCCCGTCTACAAGTTTGGAGATGGGGTTACCCAGCTACGGGGGCTGCAAATGCCTCTTACACCCACATGGCTGTAGGGAATACAGTAGCTGCCTGTGTCTCTCTGACACAGTAACCTTTTCTCTACTCTGGAAGCCCCCACAGAAAGAAATCTCTAGTTGGCATCTGTGTGGTGGCGCATGTTTGCTCTAAGGCAGAGGGAGACCTGAGGTTGTTTTCTGACCCTCCTGCTCAGGAAACCCCATCCACCTTCCCGAAATCAGGAAAAGAAAACAAAACAAACCCCTGCCTGCCCTTGGATCTATATTTCCTGCCTCTTATCTCATTCACTGTGAGCAGGAAAACCCCACAAGAATTCACACAAGGAGGGAAAATTATTCGCACCTCACAATACCATATTTCCAACTCTATTTGCAGAAGTATTTACAGATGCTTCTCATTTAAAACAGCTTTCTAACTGAAGTCTCTGAAGCAGAGTACATTGACCACAGGGCAATATTTAGTTTTATCCTATGTTCGTGGTAATGAAGTCTTGGAACAAGCTAGAAAGATGGGAGAAAACTGAGTCCTGTCCCCTTGCCATCCCCAAGAACAGGGGTTAACAGGGAGGCCATTCTTTCTACTGATTAGAAGAAAGAACCAAATGACTAAAGTTGTGGGACTCTAACATGGTGTTTGGTTTCCATGCCAGTCTGTGCAGATTTATGCACCTTCTCGGCAGCCTCTCTGTAGCTGTGCGGTTCCTCCCGTGGCCTTTCTGTCCCTGTGGACTCTGAATAAACATGTGGTGTGGAGACCACTGCGAAGCTGGTGTTGGAGGCTAGTCTCAGAGGCAGGTGAGTTAGACAGCATGAGCTCCCTTACCCCGTCTACGCTCGAAATCTAGTCCCCAAATCTCGACGAGGATCCAAACCTAGACTACGTCATATAGAAGCTAATGTCGTCCCTTTCTTTCCAAACCTAGAACCATACTTTGTGCCAGGCAGTGTGTGAAGGATTTTCTCATTTGCAATCATCAGTTATCTCATTTGATTCCCACAACAAGTCTATGACTTGGGTACTGCCAGTATCCCCGTTTTATAGACAATTAAACCGAAACACAGAAAGGGCAAGCTACCTTCTCAAGGTCACACAGCTAATCAGCTACTGAAGCCAGGATTCTGTTTTAGACTTCGTGGCTCCGGAGCCTGGGTTTCTAATCATGTTGGTCCCTGCATTTAGCCTTTTACTGACTCCAGTGTCAGTCTGCAGTTGGAGCAAGACATTTGTCTTCTCAGAACTTCTGTTTCCTCCTTTCCCAAGTATTGGGTTGGCCAAAAAGTTTGCTTGGGTTTCCCCATAAGCTCTTACGGAAAAACCTGAAAGAACCCAAACAAGCTTTTTGGCCAACCCAATAGATACTTCTTATGTCATAGGATTATACTAAAAGCACATCAGATAATGTGTAAGAAAGTGATCTGAAAAATGCCAAGCGAAGAGTGGACACGTAGATTCGATTTACTGTCTCAGCCAAAGCATGGTGGGCATGCATGACCACACTGTGATGTCTGGGTCATTCCCCATTCCGGGTCAGTGATCAAAACCATGGCTGAAATTGGCTCAGAGTGAGTAAGAGGCCTGTGTGTAGAAAGGAGGAGTGTGTCCCACGTTGGCTGGGGGTCCTGGGAAAGGTGCCAGAGAGACTTCAGATTTCAGATTTCCAGTGAATCTTCAGCACAGGGACCAACTCCAGTCCATGTTCCAGGAAAGCAGTTTGATAACAGGAACTGACAACTTCATGAGTTTGTCAATATTTGAAGAGGGGTGGAGATCGTAAAGAAAGAAGATTAAGAGGAGAACCAGGCCATGAGATGTGATGAACACCGCCTAAAGTATGTGTGGCTGGGAGCAACTCCCGCCATGGCGACAGTCACAAGTGAGTTCTTCCACCAAGAAGTTTGCAGACTCGCTGCTACCTCCAGCTAGGGCCCTGAGCTTGGTGTAATGCTCTGTGGTCACCATCTTGAAATCATTAACAATTTTATCTTTGAACTCACGTTGTGGAAGGACGGTTGGATGGGACAACCTATTAGAATGGTCACACCAGAACACTGACAACATCAAATGCTGGTGAGGATGAGGAGCAGCAGGAAATCTCATAGGTCGTTGGTGGGAATGCAAAATGTTATGACCACTTTGGAAGACAGTTTAGCAATTTGGCAGTTTCTTTCTAAACATACTCATGCCATGTGATCCAACAATCACACTCCTTGGCATTTACTCAAGGGAATTGAAAACTTAGGTTCACGCAAAGACCTGCACATGGATGTTTATAGCAGCTTTATCCATAATTGCCAAAACTTGGAAGTCACCAAGATGTCCTTCAGTAAGTGAGTGGATAAACTCTAGCATATCTATACAATGGAGTATTACCCAGTGCTAAAAAGAAATGAGCTAGCGAGCCATGCAGAGACATGGAGGAAACTTAAGTGCATATTACTAAGTGAAAGAAGCCCATCTGAAAAGCCTACAAACTGTATGATCCCAACTATATGACATTCTGGAAAAGACAAAACTGTGGAGATATTAAAAAGATTAATGGTTTCCTCGGTTAGGGGGGAATGAAGGATGAATAGGCAGGGCACAGAAGATCTTTAGGACAGTGACATTAGTCTGTATGATACTGCAGTTGCAGATAACATGTCATTGTACATTTGTCCAAACCCATAGAATGTATAACATGGAGACTTCCTTGGTGGCACAGTGGTTAAGAATCCACCTGCCAGTGCAGGCAACACAGGTTCAGTCCCTCCAGGAAGATCCCACATGCTGCAGAGCAACTAAGCCTGTGCACCACAACTCCTGAAGCCTGTTCGCCTAGAACCCCTGCCCTGCAACAAGAGAAGCCACCTCAGTGAGAAGCCCAAGCACACAACGAAGAGCAGCCCACAGTCGCCACAACTAGAGAAGGCTTGCTCGTCGCATCGAAGACCCAACGCAGCCAAAAAAAAAAGAAAAAAAGAGTGAACCTTAATCAAAACTGTGGATTTGGGGTAATTATGAAGTGTCGATGTAGGTTCATTGATTGTGACAAATGTACCACTCTGGTGTGGGAGGCTAATAGTGGAGGAGGCTGTGCATGTGTGGGGATCGGTGGTATATGGGGCATCCCCATGCCTTCCTCTTAATTTTGCTGTGAACCTGAAAAAAGAGTCTTTAAAAAAAAAATCCAATGGAAAAGGAGGCAGGTACGTGAGCAGAGGCAGTACCTGCAGTACACACGTCCGCTGTTCATTGCTGCCCATTCACAGAGAGCATTCATGGTGCCCCACAGGCAGAGATCCCAGTGGACCCTGATGGGTGGGTGTCTGGCAAGCCTCAAGGTGAGTATAAAGCAAAATGTGTCATCGTTACAACCAAGTTTGTAGAGGCACTAGCAGCCCTGAGAAGCCATCATCCATTCAAACCAGAAATTGTCTCAAGTGCAGAAAGAAGGCAATGTGTTCTAAGAAACACGAGCAAGAGAAGAAGAACCCTATCGTGTCCCTTCTTACTCATGTTACCTCCCCGCAGTGTGAGAAAATGATGACTTAGAAAAGGAAAGATGGCGCAACCAGGAGCTTCTTTTCCTTTCTACCCTTCCTTACTCCTCAAAACACTGAAAGTAGACAGTGTTGGTAGAATGCGTGAGTGTCTAGAAGCAAAATCAAAACAGTTGAGTCCGTTTGTGTGGCATTTACTCTGTTTCAGTGAAAAAAGAAATACGAGTCGTGTGATTTGGGGGATTCTCTTCATTGCATTTAAAACCGATATCGCACAATAGAAAAATGAATGGTAAAACTCACGCTAATAACTTAAATTTTTAATTTTTCTTTACTTAGAATGACATAGAACAGTACATAAAATACATAACACGTAGTGAAAGACCATGAGAGAAAAGAAAACGCTTTCTACTTTAGGACCTCTGCCAGTCCCCTCCCCTGCTTTTAGAAGGAGGGGCTCCGCGTCTCCCTCTTGCCCTGGGCCCTGCACATCACAGCCAGCCCTGCCCGTGCTACCACTGCTCAGGTAACAACTGAGGAGAGCCTGTGATATACACGGTGCCTGAATGATGTTCCTTCACAGCCCAAGTCACTCATAGCCCTAAACCTTATATTCTTCTGTAAAGTGGGTGCAAAGTTCCCACTCACAGTGTGGATGTAACTGAGATGGATGGATGTGAAGTGCTCTGCAAAGAGTAAAACACCATCCACAGGGCACGCATTTGTCGCAGATAATGACAGGGGAGTCAGTCCCATCAGGACGTGCTTGATGAGCACCTCCTCGAGGCGGCAGGGAGGCGGCCATGCTGTTCTGCAGGATGCTGGGAGTCAGGATGCAAAACCAAGCACAAAATGAACACAAAGGCATTCGCAGCCAGGAGGGGCGGCAGAGCCTGGTGGGGCAGGGACAGGCAAGCTGCCGGCTCCCACACGGCAGCTGGTCGGAGTCTGAACCCAGAGCTGGGGAGCCCAGGCCCTTGACGCCCAGGCCAGCCTGCTTTGTGCCTGTATGCTTGGCGTGCGCCCGCCAGCTGCTTAGCTATTGGGTTTATTTACATTCCGGATTTAAAGGTACAGCACTGAGCTGGAATCCAGTTTATAGACCTAATTATGGTGCATCCAGTTGTGAATTCAGTTTTTATTTCAATCGCATTTTTGTCTGTTAAACGTGGCTTTCTGAAAGGAACCTTCTCTAGCTCTGCCTGTTTCTCTCTCTTAACAGCCTCGGCTTTTGTTTCCTAATGAGGATGCCACTCTGTGACTCTGCTTATTTGTAGGGCACAGTGTTTAATTACAATGAGCCCAGGCAGGGTGGGGACAGGGCCTCTTTTCCTCACCCCTCTAAACGCAGGCCTGTGGATAGCCTGGTTCTTGACAAGTATTCATGATGGGTGCTTGGACGCCCATATTAATGAATAAAGCCACAATAATTACTAGTTTGTACTTCTCCTGAATATTTTCTCAAGAACACTGAATAGTATAACTTATCATGTTTCCCTTTTTGCATTGGCTATTAGGAAGCTCAAAGCCACATCTGTGAAGCCTTCAGAGCAAGTTTGTAAATCCACACACACACTTACTTGTGGTCCTGGTCCCATTTGATGTTCCCACTCTTATTTTTCTATCTTCTTTTGTTAACTTTGTATTTTTGCTTTCATACTGCACAGCATATGTCTTTCTAAGACACCTTAGTAAATATCCTTGCTGGAATTAAATAAATTTAAGAGCCTGTCTTGAATTTCTAGCCTGCACAGAAAAAGAATGCCCTTTCCAATGCTATGCTGTGTCTCCAGGGCAATAAGCCACCCTTAGGTTACCTGGCTTTCCAGGATCCAAAGCCCTTTGGGATTGATGTTTACATGACTGGGGCAGTGCAGTGGGTGAGATGCTATTTCCTCCCATGTAGGTGGTTGGGTGGTAGTGGAGGTGGTATTCTGGAAAGAATGAAGGTGAAAGGCAGACCAAATTGTAAAACCTTACAGAACATGTTTTCCCTGCTCTGTCCATGACTCATGGTTACTGGGGAAGGGAATTAGCTACCCAGGTCAACCCAAGTGGCTGCAGCCGGTGAGGGCAACCAGACAGGATGCTTGTGGTGCCAGGAAGGCATTAGCACAAGAGAAATCAGGTACTCAGGTTTTACTGGAGAGGTGAGAACAGCCCCCGAATCCAGGAAGAAAACCTGCTTCTATAGGGCAGTCCAGAGGAGAGCTCCACCCAGACTTGTGTTTGCCCTGCTCTGTGTATTCAGCCAGCAGGCTCTGGACAAGGAAGCAAAGGGCAGGGAGCCGGGCTCAGTTGACAGCCTGGCACTGGGCAGCACCAGCTGGAGACACGGTGCTCCAAGCAGAAGCAGCTCCAGGTGACACCGGAGGACAAAAGACACTCCCACCGGGGGCTCAGCAGGTAACTGCTTGCAGATCTTTTAAGCATGGCTGGAGGGTTTGTTGTTTTTGGCAGGCAGTGAAATGTAGGAGCCAGGGGTCAGAAAGGGTTGAGTCTGACCCCGGCTCTGCCAGTGAGTAACTGTGTGGCATTGGGTGTGTGAGAGCCTCAGTTTCACCATCTGTGAAATGGACCCAAAGATACCCTTACATAAAAGGATACGAGGATTAAATGACAATGTGGGCAGTGTCAAGTTGAAAGCAACAGAAATAGCTCCGATTTGCATGGAACCATTGAGTGTCATTTCAAATGTAAAACTTGGAGGAAGGTCAGTGGATGGAAGGGTGTGTTCTGGGGGACCACTATCTGGACAAGAATCCCCCCTAGTAAAGCCAACTCTGAGTCTGTGTGTAGCAGCTTTGTCTAAGGAAGTAAAGAAGACAGGGAGAAGGGCTCCTCAAGTGCCCTTTGTGAATCTGGCTCTTTACATAAATTCTTTTTTTTTAATTAAAAAAATTTTTATTGGAGTATAATTGGCTTACAGTGTTGTTAGTTTCTGCTGTACAATGAAGTGAATCGGCTATATGTATACATATATCCCCTCCCTCTTGGATACCCCCCCATCCCACCCATCTAGGTCATCACAGAGCACTGAACTGAGCTCCCTGTGCTATACAGCAGGTTCCCACTAGCTATCTATTTTACACATGGTAGTGTAATACCACACAGACATAGAGAATGAACGTGTGGACACGGGGTGGGGTGGGGGGCGGGGAAGGAGATGGTGGGATGAATTGGGAAATTAGGTTTGACATAAGTACATAAATTCTTATTTATCATTCAAGACTGCTCCTTGAGGTGGGTGCAGGATTCAGAAATTTGCATTGCCCTCAGAAACTCTCTTTCCTGCCTTGAAGTGTCGTGGTGACGAGAGAGTGGGTGGTCTAGAGACCAACTGACTGCCAGATGCCAGTCTCGGCCCCACCACCAGGCTGGCCGGGTGCCCTGGGGCAGATGACTTCACTCTCTGGGCTTCAGTTTCCTCATCTGTAAAATGGACATAATAACAGTACCGAGATCAAAGTGACATCCACGAGGGCTGAGGGGACCAGTGCAGGGAACATCTGTGTGCTTCACATGTTAGCTGTGATTTTTGCTGTTGTCATCTCCGTGTGATAATTAGGAAGTGAGGCTGAGGGAGGAAGTGGGTAGGAACTCCTTCTCGATCTCACAGAGAGTAAGTTGTGAAACCGAGATCCAGTCAGGGCCGAGACGTCAGTGAGGTGAGCGAGGCACTCACCTCAGGTGCAAGATTTGAGACAGAAAAAACTCAGTCATCGAGAGAAATTATATTTTAAGGCAATATTTTAAAAATTTAAAATCAATCCCAAAATATCCATGATGAGCAAAGTAGCAACACATTTAGTAAAGACAGGATCGGTCCAGCACTAATTTTGGTTTCTTAAAATATTGTAATAAAATATATGATTTACGTAGATGGCTGAGTTTTCTGGTGCCCCCTTAAATTTTGCCCTGGGGACCACCTGGGCGCATCCTCATCGCGCCCTGCTAGGATTGCACTGTCTTAGAGGCCTGGGTGTATAAATCCTTCTTCTCTCCCTAAATAAAAGCCAAGAGAGGGCTGTGCTAATGGAGTTTTCAAAGTAATGGGTCCCAAATCATGGCGGGATTTTTTTTAAGGGTTCTGAAACTTGGGAAGGGTTGTCTTTTTAGGAAAATGGCATATGCCTCAGGAGAGTAATGGGCCCAGAAGAGCCCATCCTGGCTAGTCTCCAGTGCCGGGGATGCAGAGGGAGAGGGTTGGAAAAGACCTAGGAGGGTCACAGCTGCCGCTCCTGCAGCCTTTTCAGTGCCAGAGCTGCTGGCGGGTTAAACATTTGTGGAGTGTCACTGTGTCAGCAGCTTCTCTCGCTGCCCAGAGCTGGGACCAGAAGTGCTTAACAGGATCTGAGTGCCTGAGTCACGTGGAACCAGGTTCAACCTTAGCTCTGCCTCTCCAGTGCTTTGTTTCTGATCAGGATTACTTTACTCTCCTTTAGCCATTTAATCAGCAAATGTGCATTGACAGCTCACTGTGCAAGCAGGACAAGCAGGGTATCTGCCTTCATGGAGTTTACACTCTAGGGATGAAGGGATTGCATCCCTAAGCCTCAGTTTCTTTATCTGTGTACTAGGGGAATAATTGGCTGCTGTTAGAGCAAACAGAGGCAATGTAAGTAAAGTGCCCGGCGCCAGGCACCGTGGGGGTAAAATGCAGGAGGCACTCACTCTCAGGTGCACATCTGCACCTGCCCAGCCTTGAGAAGGAAGCCTCCTTGCATTCTGTACCCGGACACCTCTCCTGCCCCACCCCACTCCTAGTCCTGCCCGGCTCCTGGTGAGCCTGCAGTTAATGTTACCTGCTATCTTTATTAGCTGAAAGATGTTTGGTGCAATGCTCAGAATCAGAGAGTGAGCTCTGATCCTTCTGGGAACAACAGTGAGTAAATGGATGCAAACACAATCGAGCGTTCCAATAGCAGGACATCAGTCACCAAGCATTCCTAAAACACTCAGCGCCACTTTGATAAAGGAGCCCCTTCTACTGGGCCCACACTGGCCCATACCAGGGCACGGGGCACAGGGCTTGGGGAGCACTGAGAGGGATGGATTTCAGTCCTCATGTGCTCCCTCGTGCAGGTGGCGGCCACCCATGTGTTGGGGACCACGGGGAAATGCAGGACCATGGGACCTGGCAGAGCAGTTCTCTTCTCTTTACTCCTCTTGGCCCTGCCTTTGGAATTGAGGGACAGAGGGCTTGTTCTGCTGGGCGTGTCAGCCTGTCCATGTTGGTACCGCCTTCAGTGGGTGGTGAGAAGGGCCCACAGTTTGCCTACATTCCATTGCATTGATCAGAGGTGTTTCTGTTTACTGGGTGACTAATTCTGTTACCATTCCACCCTTCGAGGTCCTCCTGCTTCCATTTAACAGTCATTTAGCTGCCGGCTGGTAAGGCAGCAGCAGAAATGCTCTTTCTCCAGGGCAGCTTGTACCATATTTGGTGTCTGTTCCCAGGGGGAAGGCATATTGTTAATCTGTAATTGAAATGAGGAGACATTGGCAGAGGAAGGGCTGGGAGGGGATAAAAGTGAAGGTGTTTAAGAGAACAAACTTGTAATGAGTAGTAAATAAGCCATAGAGAGCTAGTGCACAGGATAATGAATACAGACAATAATATTTTGTGATTGTGTAATGTGATAAATGTCACTACCTCGGCAATCATATTACAATATATAAATGCATCAAAGTAACACATGCTACACCTTAAACTTACACAATGTTACACATCAAATTCATTCAATTAAAAATCTGTTAAATTAATTGATTAATTAAATGAGGCCACATGAACACCAGTCACTGGAGTAAATGAGGAGGGATTTGAAGGAAACTTCCAGAATGCCCGATTTACTTGTGGATCAGAACACAGAGCTAATGGGATCGTAACATTAATAAGAGAAATAAATGGTAAGAACTAATATTTTTTCATCTGACTACTGCCAAGCCCTTGGGCTAAATCTTTCCAAAGATTATTGATGGCTTTTCAATTTTTGATTCCTCACTTTAGATCTTGCTACATTCCTTGACTAGTTATGATTTTAATTTCTCACTGCAAAAACACATATGCAATAAATATTTAATATTCTATGTTGCATTACATTACATACAAATACTTAATAAATATACCACAATTTCTATGGCAGAGGAGACAGGAAAGCAAAGAAAGTTAAGAGTTTGAACTCTAGAACTGGGCTACCAAGGGTTAAGTCCTGATGCTCCCTCTTACTAGCTGATTATCTGTATTAGTCAGCTCAGGCTGCATAACAAAAATACCATAGACTGGGTGGCTTAAAGAACAGATACTTATTTTCTCACAATTCTGGAGGCTAGGAAGTCCAAGATCAAAATCCTAACCAATTCTGATTTTGGTGGAAGTTCTCTTCTTGGCTTGCAGTCCTCACACCTCTGCTCTCTTGCTGTACCCTCACGTGGTAGAGAGAGAGAGAGAGAGGGAGAAAGATAGAGAGAAAGCTCTTGGGTGTCTCCTCTTATAAGGATGCTAATCCTGGAGGGTTAGGGCCCCACCCTTATAACTTTCTCTTATCTATCTCTAAATGCAGTCTCTAAATACAGTCACTTTGGGGTTAGGGTTTCCACATGTGAATCTGGAGGGGACATAATTCAGTTCATAGGATGACCTTAGGCAAGGAACTCAGGGTCCCTGGGCTTAGATTCTGTATCTGTACAATGGGGACAATAAAAATACCTGCTTCATGAGGTTCTTAGGAGGAGGTAACGAGTTAATACAGAAAAGCATTTAGAGCAATGCCCAGCATAGAGAAGGCACGGTAGAAATATTAGGTATGATTGTTATAAGTATGGCACGCTTTATCTGCTATTTACAATAGTAGCTAATCTATATTCCTCAGCTGCTGTGCACCAGCCAATGGGCTAAACACTGCATGAACTGCTTTCTTTTCAGCTCAGCCTCCATATAGTGACATTGGGGCCAGATCATTCTCTGCTGTGGGGCTGTCCTGTGCATTGTAGGATGTTTACCAGCATCTCTGGTCTCCACCCACTGAATGCCAGTAGCAGCCTCGCACCTTGAGTTATGACCATCAAAAATATCTCCAGACATTTCCAGATGTCCCCTGGGGGGCTCCCAGTTTGAGAAACACTGCTCTTGAATCATTGTGAGAAACAGAAGCATATTTCTAAGGAGAACATTTTAATATAATATAATAACATAACTCACCAAGAAATATGACAAGATCTGAAATATGAAATGTAAATATATAGTCCTGGATGATTGGGACAAAATGCCCCAGACATTATATAATTTAACATGCTTGCTCCGTGCCTGCTGTGTGCCTACCTCATTTAACCTTCCCCACACACTTCTATGATTTATAAAAGGATACTTGCACTCCAATGTTCATGGCAGCATTATTTACAGTTGCCAAGGTATGGAAGCAACCTAGGTGTCCATCAACAGATGAATAGATAAAGAAGGTGTAGCACACACACACACACACACACACATACACACACACAGAGGAATACTACTCAGTCATAAGAAAGAATGAAATTTTGCCATTTGTAGCAACATGGATGGATGTGGAAGACATTTTGCTAAGTGAAATAAGTCAGGGAAAGACAAATACTGTATAATATCACTTATATGTGAAATCTAAAAGCTACAACTAACTAGTGAGTAAAGCAAAAAAAGAAGCAGAATCACAGGGATAGAGAACAGACTAGTGGTTACCAGTGGGGAGAGGGGAGGGGGAGGGGCAGTATGGGGGTGGGGGAAAGGGTTATATGAAATCGTGTGTGAAACATTTGAAAATTCTAAAGCAGTGTAGAATTTAAAGACTCTTTCGTTTAGTTTAAAAAAAAAAAAAAAGAAAATTGAGAAAATAGCATCTAACCCAGAGAGTGGTTGCAAGGGCCAAGGGAATCAATGCACACAAATCAGGAGTGTGTGGCACATAGGAAAGATGAAAAACAGGTTTATTGCTGCCATCGTTACGAATACTGCCATCTTCCGCAAGAAAAATGCATTGAAAGGGCCCAGTGCTTTGCCCAAAGATGCACAGTCGTGGGGTTTACAGAGGCATGTCTCACTCCAGAGCTCTTTTTCTTGGGGGGAAGAGGGGGTGCCCAGAAAGAGAGGAGAGTGATGGCTCCCCGCTCAGGCTGCCCTTCCACCCTCCTCCCGTGGGGCACGTGCCCCCTCACTTCTCAACAATCAGTTGGGAGGTGAGGCTGTCGAGGAGCAAGCTCGCCCTGCACCCCCATCCTCAGGGAAGGAAAGCCGCAGACCCAGGAGGTTTCTCTTGATTTGCAGGCTGACAAAATAGAGGGCTCAAAAAGCAGTGCGGGACTTCCTGGTGGTCCAGTGGTTAAGACTCCGAGCTTCCACAGCAGGGGGTGCGGGTTCCATCCCTGGTCCAGGAACTAAGGTCACGCATGGCATGCAGGGTGTGCAGCCAGAAAAAAAAAAAAAAAAAAAAAAGGAGTGCTTTGAAAGGATTGTGAACGTTTTCAGATGCCTGGGCTGACTGTGATTTGTGGGACTTGAAAACCAATGCTTTCCTCCATCCGAGAATCCCAAGCCTGCTTCTGTGTATCAGGGTAGTCAGCATCCGGGAGAGTCCCTGGCCTGGAGGATTCTCACTCCCCCGAAATACCCAAAACAGCACCTGTCAGCCTCAGCTGTCATGGAAGGCACCCAGAGATCTTGAAAATATTCCAATGCCCAGGGCCCACCTCAGGGAGTCTGATAGAATGGGTCTGGCTGCGGCCGGGGCACGGGGGTTTAAATCTCCACCAGTGATTCTAACATGTAACCCAGTTTGAAGACTGGCCTCAAGGACACAGTCAGGAAATGGGGAAGTAAAGGGCCTTCCTCATCTGAATGACCCCCAGCCAAAGACTGACCCCACGTTCTCCAAATGCTAGGCCCTCAAACATGAGTCCAATTTCAAAAACAAACTCCTCTGCCACATGGAGGCTTGTGTTTAATGTCAGATAAGGTCATAAGAATAAAACAGCTCACACTGTTGGTTCATGAAAGGGCATTTTGACATCACCTTCAAATTTTCTTTTCCAAATAAAACCTAGCTCTCTCAAAAAATATGTTTTTCCTGATGGAAAAACTCATCATCTGATTTATGTTTCTCCCTTGTTGGAGACTGGAGAAAACTTTATCACAGACAGGAATTGTCATCTGGACCACCTGGAGCCTCAGTTTTGCCATCTGCTAAATGGGGATAAAAAGGGTCCTTGCCTCACAGAGCCCTTAACCCAGCTTCCAGGGTGATCAGCTCATTCTGGTTTGCTCAGGACTTTCCTGGCTTTAACAGGAAAGTCCTGCATCCCAGAACACCCTCAATCCTGGGACAACCTAGATGATGCTACCATCATGGTGCTTCCCCACATGTGCCTGATTGTGAGAATCACCTGTGTGCATTTGCTAAAAATACAGATGCAGGGCCCTAACCTGACTTTGGTGAGACAATCATGGGAATCAGAAATGCTGCCTAGATTTTTGTTTGTTTTTTTAAGATTTTTTGTTTGTTTTTGATGTGAACCACTTTTGAAGCCTGTTGAATTTGTTACAATATTGTTTCTGTTTCTGTTTTGGTTTTTTGGCCGGGAGGCACGGGGGATCTTAGTTCCCCTCCCCGAACCTGTACCCCAGTCATTGGAAGGCGAAGTCTTAACCACTGGACTGCCAGGGAAGTCCCAACTGCCCAGTTCTTTAGTTGATTGTATCAGACAATTTTGGGGGAAAATGGCTGAGAATATCAATGATGATCATGGTGATACTTGCGATCCTGAAGAACACCTTCAGTGTACTCACCGTGTGCCAAGCCCTGTTCGGGGCACCTTCCACGTATTAACGCCTTTAACTCCCACAACAACCTCTTAGGGGTGTGCCCATATTACCCCCATTTTACAGAAGAGGAAACCGAGACCCGGTGAGGCTCAGTAACTTGGCCAGGGTCACCCATTCAGTATGTGACCGAGCAGGGATTCTCAACTGGGTGTTTTGTCTCCAGAGCCCACAGTCTTATCCTGCTGCACTGCTCTCCACCTGGGATTCTCAGCACTGGGCTGGCATGTCACAAGGCAGCCGTGATCATCACTATTGTCTTATTAGTTGTACTATCTTTGGGGCATTAAGAGGGCTTGCCATTCTCTGGCCGACTTTTAATAGAAGGTTTAAGTGCTAAACGTAAAAGCATTTCCTTTGACCTCCCCAGACATTTCGACCTCGCCCTGGAGGCTGAATGTTCGTTTCCGTCGATACTGACATTGACCAATAGGTGGCAGTAACCGTTTGTTTTTGTCTCATGGAAATCTGGCTCACAAAATTTGCAAGAAGGGCAGGAGCAATTTCACAACACATATGTTGTAACTGCTGGTGGTAAGCAATGTTATCTGAGTCCAAGTTATCCCTGCAAAAGACGTGCAAATGGATTTTCCTTCTTTCAGTGCACTTGGCCTTGGATCTGCCAAGGCTCCTTAAAAGTTCAGTGATCAGGGTAAAACCTGAACTCCGTGGGTTGAAAAAAAGTTCTCTCCTGCTTGCACACATGACACCTCTCCTAGGCCAAAGACTGTATCACAACCTTAAACATTTTTATTGAAGGGAGCTCCCAAATTGGACTAAATTTAAATTGAATAATAGGATCTTTGAAAGTTTGTAAACCCATTGGTAAATAATTTTTAATTTTGTAAAAAGCTGGATTTAGATGGACACATCATCCAGTGTATGTAGGTTTTCGCCAGTGGCCTTGGTCAAGGCATTTAGCCTACAGATCTCAGTTTTCTCATCTGTAAAATTGGAATGATGATGCCACTGCCTTGGTGATTTGCTGTAAGGAGTAAATTCATTTACAGCAAGTAAAGCGCTTAGAGCAGCTTCTCAGCACATGGTAAGCACTCACCAAATTTGTTGCTATTATTATTATTACTGTCTTATCATTACTGTGCTTGTTAGAGTGTCGTTGTCCTTTTTTTACACAGTGGGTTCAAATTCTGGTCAGTCTTAATTTGGGCAACACTTAATCTCTCAGCTGCTTCAATCTCCTTATTTGCAAAATGGGTATATGTTACCCGGGATGATCTTGAACGGAACTGATAAAACTTTCTAGAAAGGCCAAGACAGTAAATATCTCAGGCTTTGTGGGCCATATGGTCTCAGTTGCAACTACTCAACTCTGCCTCAGTACGTGAAAGCAGCTGTACGTAGACTATACATAAATGGATGGGCGTGGATGTCTTCCAATAACATTTTATTTATGGATACCCAAATTTGAATTTCATATAATTTTCATGTGTCACAATCTCTGATTCTTCTGATTTATTTTCCAACCACTTATAAATGTAAAACCCATTCTTAGCTCAGCGGCCATACGAAAACAGGCAGCAGGCTGGATTTGTCCCCCAGCTGTCATTTGCCGACCCTGGCCTTGAATATTCAATATTGTATTCATAATGTCCCATTCATAGGTGAAGTGATGGCCTATTGTAAGTATGCATATCTTGGATTTTATAAATAGAAAATATTGCGAGGTAACTAGTGCTTGTATGTTTTAGCACTGCTCAGCTTTGTTACATGCTGTAATTAGTACACATAAAAAAATCCCCAGATTCTAATATCTGCCAGGCTCCCCCGAGGAAGCAGGTGGTGAGGTCTGTGACCCTTTTC
Organism: Hippopotamus amphibius kiboko; assembly: GCF_030028045.1. Classification (NCBI taxonomy): domain Eukaryota; kingdom Metazoa; phylum Chordata; class Mammalia; order Artiodactyla; family Hippopotamidae; genus Hippopotamus; species Hippopotamus amphibius. The sequence continues at coordinate 8,013,269 of NC_080197.1, forward strand.
TGGTCTCCTAAATTCCTGATTCCTCAAGTCTATGACCAGGGCATTAAAAACTCATACCATGGTCCAGAAGCCCACAGGAGTCCTTGGAGATGCACTGGCTGCTTTCAGCCAGAAAGCAAAAGCCCTGGCTGTTGTTCCGAGAGCCACCAGGGCAGGTGAGCCAGCAGCCAGGTCTTTGGAGACTCGCTACAATAGAATCATCTGTGTGCGTGAAAAGGAAGCTTTTAGGGAGTAAGGCAACTTGGAGTGGCTGAAAGAGCCCCACTTCTGGAACCCGACATACTCTGGGTCAAATCCTCACTTGGCCTTTCTCTGGATGTGTGCCCTGGGTGAAGTTGGGAGACTCAATTCCCTCCTTTCCAAGGGGAGGTAATAATGTGCAGAACATTCCAGTGGTTGGGAGCACAGGCAGCCTGTGTTTGAATCTAGCCTCTTCCATCTCTAACGGGCTGACCTTTGGAAAGTAATTTTACCTCCTCGTGACTCAGCTTCCTCTCAGCTAGACTGACATGATGGTAACACCTGTTTCACATGGGCGTGTAGGGCTACATGAGATGGTACAGGAAACGTTCTCGGAAAACGGTGCTTGGAACTGAGAATGTGCTAAGCTATTGTTAACTATTATCATTATTGTTATAACAAGGCTCTTGAGAGACTCAGCAATAACGTGGGTCAAGTGCCTAGTTCAGCGGCTGCCTGGTGAGGGGTTGTTACCAATGATCGTTCCCTCCACTCAACTAACAAGGAATAACTTAGCACCTGAACAATGCAAATGCAGTGCTGAGAATAGGAGATGCAACGGTGGGTAAAGACAGTCTCTGCCCTCATGGTGCTTACAATTTCTTGGGGAAGGGAGACAGAAGTTAAATACTCTGTTTTGCCCTCCAAGTCTGGACCAATTGTTACTTCATTTCAGAACCAGCCTATCTAGTGCTGCCACCTCCCGCCCTCTGCCATGGCCCCCCTCTTGTTATGTGACAAACGCCCTTTTTATTCATAGCATTGAACTCTGTGTTTTGATTAACAAGTACTTCTATATCACTTATTTAGAGCCACACATTGTTCTAAACACTTTGCAAGCATTAACTCATTGTGTCCTTGTAGCAGTCCTGTAAGGCCCAGAGAGACTAATTAACTCATGCAAAGACACACAGCAATAAGGGGCAGAGAGAGGGTCCAAGCCCAGTTTGTCTTGCTCCCGGTCTGTACTCATAACTAGTGTACCGTGCTGCCTGAACTATCGAAAACAGCCTGATTTGTGGATTTATTGTCTATTTGTTTATTGTCTGTCCACCCAGCAGATTTCAACTCCATGAAGTCAGGGGGCCTCATCCATTGAAGTCACAGCTGCAACCCTAGTGTCTGGCATGGCGCAAGGTGCAGAGCTGGTGCTGAATATCTATTTGTGCATCTGCAAATGAATGAAAATATAGCCAAATAAATATATAATTACACGTAGTGCTAAGTGCTATGGAAAAAACAATGCCAGTGCTATGAGAGGTTTTAACAGGGGACTTAATTTAGTTTGAGGATCAGAGACCATTAAAAATTATAAGTATTATTTTAACTGTCCCCATTCTAAAATCTCCTTGATATAATAGTTGTGACTGGCTAAGAAAGAAGAAAATGTTATCTACACAGAATACACTTTTCATGATGATAATATTCCCCCAGCAATGAAATGCTGTTGAAAATTGGGGCTGCATGTGACCTTTTCAAAAAATTTTTCTTGGAGTACAGTTGATTTACAATGTTGTATTACTTTCTGCTGTACAGCAAAGTGAATCAGTTATACATACACCCACTCTGTTTTAGATTCCCAAACTCTTCCTTACACTATTTTTTTTTTTTTTTTTTTTTGGCTGTGCTGCGAGGCTTGTGGGATCTTAATTCCCCAACCAGGGATGGAACCCATCCCCCCTGCAGTGGAAGTGCGGAGTCTTAATTACTGGACTGCCACGGAAGTCCCTGCATTTGACTTTAATTCTGTTGAATTTATGAGCCCCCAATCTCCCCTCATTCCCCAAAATAAATATAAGCAACTAGTCTGCCTGGGGCTTATGATAATACACCCACGGTAACTCGGCAGGTCTCTGCACTTTGGTTCCATAGGCAGGAGTGAGACTTCTCTTCGTCTTGGGTTTTCATTTTTGTCTCTCTCTCTTGCAGGAACAATGGGTAACCAAATGAGTGTTCCCCAAAGAGTTGAGGACCAAGAGACCGACTCGGAGGCAGACGCTCACAAGGTAGTGTAGTTCTGGTCACTGGGTCATCCGCTCCTAGTTGGGAGAGTTGGGGGTGACGGCAGAGTAAATGGCCTGCCCAGGGCTTATCACAGAGGCGTGATCAATGCTGCTGCTCTTCCCCAGGGGAAGACCCACCAAGGAGCTTGTTAGAAGTGCCGGCTCTTAGGCCCCACCCAAGGCCCGCTGAGTCAGAAACTGCAGGGCTGGGACCCTATGGAACCTGTGTCTCCATGGTGATTGGTTCCCGTGGGGCCAATGTGATCCCTCGTCCCAGGTGGGTTTGGACCAGTGGTTCTCCGTGGTGGGTTACTTTGCCTCCTTACCAGGGGACACCTGGCGATGTCTCGAGATGTTTCTTGGCTGTCACAACTGGGGCAGTGCTACTGGCATCTAGTGGGTAGAGCCAGGGATGCTGCCAGACACCCGACACTGCACAGGACAGTCCCCCACAGCAAAGAATGATCCGGCCCAAGTATCAACAGTGCTAAGGATGAGAAAGCCAGTTTTCCGTCAGTAGTTTGCTGCCGTGGCTGAACATTAGAATCACCTGGGAAACAAAAGGAAAGTACAAGGCTGGAGGTGCACCCTGGACCAATGAAATTGGAATCCGTGTGGGAGCAAGGGTAGCATCTGTATTTTCACGGCTCCTCGGCTGTTGCATGCTCAGCCGACGTGGAGAACTCCCTGTTTGTGCATCCCTCCGTTAGAAGACTGCTCTGGAGGGCTGAGGGCAGGGACGCCCACATGCTTCTCCTTAGATCTTAGATCTACAAGCAGATAGCAGAAAACCTAAATGTCCACCACCAGTGCTTCTGCAAGTCGATCCAGTCTAAGCCCTGGAGCCCAATTAAACATGGAAACCATTGTAGAAGGAGGACTACCTATGAACTGATATTGATCACAGCATAGAGGGAATTCCTGCTCAGGACAGAAGGCTGGATTTGGAGAAATGGGCTGAAAATTCAGAGTTGGTCTCAAACCTGACCAGGTATGAGAATTCCCTGGCAAATGTTGAAAATGCCTGGTGCCCAGCACCACCTGAGACCAACTAAGACACAACCTCTGGGTGGGGACCCCACCATCAGTAGTTTCCCAAGATCCCCAAATGATTCCACGTCTGGGAGCCTCTGGCCTCCAGGGACCAGGCAGTGACGAACGTGAGCACAGCAGGAGGGTGGAGCCCACTGGCAGGAGGCTGGCTCTGGCCAGCTTTACCCTCAGCACATTCTCAGAGCCTTGTTGGCGTGAGGAGCTGGGAAACAATGTTAATACAACCTTCTGACTTTTTCAATATTGGCAACTGATTCCAAAATACTTAAAAGCAAACCAACAAGCTTCTGTGAGCCAAGTAAATCAAATTTGCACACCAAGTGTTATCCCAGGGATGCCACTTGTGACTTTAGAGCCAAATGGTCACATGGGTTTGATATTTAGATTTTATGATTTCTCGGTACAGTTGACGATAAATTCAAGAACACAGGCTTTATTTATTTATTTATTTATTTATTTATTTATTTATTTATTTTTGGCTGTTCCGCTTGGCTTGTGCGGTCTTAGTTCCCTGACCAGGGATTGAACCTGGGCCCCGTCAGTGAAAGCACCAAGTCCTAACCACTGGACCTCCAGGGAACTTCCAACATGGGCTTCTGTTAAACAAAACTTACAAAAATATAAAGAAAGGGAAAGTCTTCCATATCACCCCAGGAGTTTCCCATCTTTGGGGGGTGGGTACTTAGTCTTTTAGTTTTTTCTCTCTCTGCACTTATTAACACATACTACTAATAGTATTAGCAACCTAAGACATAATATGCAAAGTCCTTAGCATATAATCAATATTCAGTTAATGCCAACCATTAGAAGTATAATTAATCTTATTACTAAAATGACATTATGTAACATACATTCTTCTTGGCAAGCTGTTTTTTCTTTCCATGTGAGTGTATGTGTATGTGTATATATGTGTACATGTATGCATACATATATGTGTATAATCTTTTTAAATGTCTGCAGTAAATAACGGAAGAGAAAAAAAAATCAGGGCAGTGGCCTAAAGTTGGAAAGGGGTTGCAGCAGTGCAGTGGAGGGAGTGGGTGTGGAGTAGAACGATAACAAGGAGCTTCCTGCATTTGGGCAGTGTGTTGACTAGAGGCCTGTGCTTGGGTGGAGGACACTGGAGTGTGGTTAACCTCACAGCATGTCAAGTTCCTGTCCCCTCGCTGGTCAAACCAGCGCCCCAGTTTGCCTGTGTGCCCCATCTGTACGACAGGGTCCATCCTACCGTGCTGGTGGGGCTCATTGGAACGAGGCATAGACCACGCAAAGCTCTTATCGACACAGGGACCCAGTCCTTGGAGCGGGTTGTTTAGTTTCTTTGAGGCATGATAGAAAGCAGGGTAGTTTCTAGAAATGCAGACTTTAAGTTTGATTTTGTGAGACACCCTTGTGGCCTTGAGGTTCTTCCTTGAGTTTTTCTGACTCTACCCAAACACTCAGCTAATACTGCCACGTCTTCTGTTCCAGGTGGCACCTGGGGACATGTGTGGTCAAAACGGGATGCCAGGAACACACCCTGTTCAGCTCTGCGAAGAAGGTCAGTGTCACGCCAGGACTGCTCCTCCTGGGGGGCAGGGGAAGGGGTAAGGTCTGCCGATCCTGTTGATGGTGAAACGAGATGGAAGCGTTGAAGCCACAGACTCACGTGGAAGACACTTGTATTGGTTTCCTGGGGCTGCAAACACAGTGTCACGAATCAGGTGGCTTAAGCAATAGAAAGGTATTGTCTCACGGTGTTGGGGCCAGAAGTCAGAAATCAAGGTGTGGGCAGGGTTGGTGCCTTCTGAGAATGTGTGCAAGGATCTCTTCCCTGCCCGTGCCCTGGTCCTTGGTGGCCTCAGGCGCTCCTTGGCTTCTACGTGGTGTTCTCCCTGTGTCTTCACAGCATCTTCCTTCTCCGATTGTCTGTCTCTGTGTCCAGATCTCCCCCTTTCATAAGGACACAGTCACGTGGGATCGGGCACACTCCCACTGGCCTCGTCTTAACGTGGTCCTCTGCAAAGACCCAATTTCCAAATGAGGTCATGGGAGCTGGGGATTCTTCATCTTCTTGACAATTCAGCTTGTAACAATACTCATCTCTCCTGAGTACGTATGACGTCTGGAAGAGGTTGAGGATTTACAGCGATAAGTTAAAAGCAATAAAGTAGAAACACTAAGAGGTTGACCTCTTCGGAGTCCGATAGACCAAAGTTCAAATCCCTGCCCTGCAACTTACTAGCTATGTGACCTGGAGCAAGTCTTTCTAAGCCTCGGTTTTCTCATCTCTAAAGTGGGGATAAGGACACCTACCTCACAGAATTGCTGAGAGGACTCAAGGAGATCATTCACCAAGCATTTTACATATTACCCAGCACTTAGGAATTCCAAAGAAACAAGTAAAATAAAGAAGACAACAGAGAGCAGTATTATAACTGGGCAATGTACTTACCGATTTGATTTTATTCTGAAGTATAAGGCTATACATTCAAAGCATCAAGAGTGACTGAGTCCTATTACATGAAGAATATCTATAAATTAGATATAGAAGAGGCAGTGTAGCTCAGTGACTGAGGGTAAGATCTCTGGAATCAGACTGCTGGTTTTGCTACCTACCAGCTGTGTGACCTTGAGCCAATAACTTCACCTCTCTGAAGCTCAGCCTCTTTGTGTGAGAAGTGGGATAATAACAGTACCTACAACATAAGTATCAGATATAATAAAAGTACATATTTCAGGGCCTGGCACATAGGAGCTACTCTGTCCTGATTATAGGATGGTTATGGTTACTGTCCTTTACATGCAAGTTTCTGGGCTTCAGCTTCCTTTCTTGAACAATAAGGAGATGAGTCATAGCACTGGTTCCAGAGGCTTTAAAATTTCCTAGTGTAAGAAAAAAAAAGAAAAAACCTGCTCTCTGTTTCCCCTCGCTATGCTCTGCTACTCACACCACATCTGACACCAAATGTGTGGGTTTTCCATACCAGGTGATTCTCTGACACCAGCTGGGTGTCCCACCACTCAGCTGCGTTCTGACACCATCCGCCCAGAGCTACAGCATCAGCTCCCACAGGGTCAGGGCTCAGTCCCAGAAGATGCCTCCCACTTCAGTTGCCAGTGGCAACTGGGGCGTCCCCAGGTTATGCACAACTTCTGTCCGACTTGGCTACAGACCAGAGGTTCTCACAGCCTCCTTCTCAGTTTCAGTCATTTGCTAGAATGGCTCACAGAATGCAGGAAGACAGTATACTTACTAGATTATCAGTTCATTATAAGAGGATACAGCTCAGCAATGGCCAGATGGAAGAGATGCATAAGGGAAGCTATGGGGGCAGATGCTGGGGGGTGGTGAGGCTTCCATGCCATCTCTGGGCATGCCACCCTCCCAGCACCTCCATGTGGTCATCAACCCAGAAGCTCTCTGAACCCTGTTCTTTAGGGATGTTTGTGGAGGCTATTACGTAGGCATGGTTGATTAAATCACTGGTCACTGATGGTGGAACTCAATAGCCAGCTACTCTCCCCTCCTCAGAGATGGGGGGGGGGGGCGGTGAAGCTGAAAGTCCCAGCCCTCTAATCACACGGCTTGTTCCCCTGGCAACCGGGGACCCCATCCTTAGAGGCTTTTCCAAAGTCTCCCGGTTAACATAAACTCAGATGTGGTTAAAGGGGCTGACTTGTGACGAATAGCAAAAGTCATCTTCATGGCTCTTAAAGTTAAGTTTCAGGAGCTTTGTGCCAGGAACAGAGATGAAGAGCAAATCAATATTTCTCTTTTTATTTGATTTTTTATTTTTTTACCGCACCATGCAGCATATGGGATCTTAGTTCCCCAACCAGGGATCGAACCTGTGCCCCCTGCAGTGGACGCGCAGAGTCTTAACCACTGGACCGCCAGGGAAGTCCTATATTTCTTATTGTATTATATCCCCAGGTTGCTTGTTAAAACCTTAGATGCCCAGGTCCCAGTCCATAGCTTCTGTCTAGAATACCCTAAGGTTGAGGCCTGAAATGTTGAAAGCATTCTAGAGGATTCCGACGCATAGCCAGGATGGGCAACCACAGGATGAGATCATGTCACAGATCTCTTCCTGCCTTTCAACCCTGGGAGTCAAACTTCGACTTTGATGTGCACAAAGTGGATTGTATTGACAGCAGAAGCCTTTGATGAGAACAGTGTAAAGCTGGCTATTGAGATGCACGGACTTTGAAATGAGAATCATATTGTTTTTACCATTTGCAAACTGTGGAAAAATTGAGAGGCACTGAGAATATAATATGCCCTACAGAAATTTTCTTTATCATCATTTTATTTGTATTATTATTGTTGATGTTATGCCCCTATTTTAATATGAGGCACAAGGGCAAGGAGTGTGTAGGAAGAAGGACATAGGAACAAAGTGTTGAAAATTGAGAAAGCCTCTCTTTCTCTCTCTCTTTCTAGCTTCCCCTCCCTCCTTTTTCTTCTCCCTCCTTCCCTCCTTCTCTCCTTTCCTCCCCGCTCCCAACATTTATGTATATATAATTGGCAGGTGTTCCTGGAAAGAGGAAAATAAGTAACAGAAAGATAGGGTAACAGCCTGGGACAGTGTATGGCTGTGTGGATACCTACACACAAGGGAAAAGAGAATCTCGTTTGAGTGAGTCGTAGGTTAGCTGCATGTAGCTCTCGTACCCTGCAGCCTTGCCTCAGCACCGGCTGGAGAAGCTGTAAATTTAATCCTCTGAAGTCAAAAACTCTGCCTACATCCATTGACAACCCAGCCCTCCGCAGCTCACTTTGAATTGATTATCTCGTTTAATGAGGAAGGCAGCTTGCCATCCTAGTGCTGTTTTCCCTAGGTTATTACAATTTTCAGTGCAGTTTTTAAAGGGGTATAAAAGTGGGATCGTGGGTGACTTTTTTTGTCCTTTGGACAGAATTTTCTGACCAGGTCTTTTCATGCACGTTTGGTGTGTGTTCATCTCCCTTGGTGTTTGCATGTATGCATGCACACAGGGAAAAGCCACCAGAAAAACAGATAAATGGGACCCTGGGTGACTGTTTTCCTTCTTTCCATCTATACTTTCCCCTTGTTTTCCTATTACAATTAAAGCCGTTCATTGCCACGTGGAAATGTTTCCTGTGAAGACTTGTTGAGAAGCAGTGATGGCACAGTGGCTGAACACACAGTGTAGGGAGCCAGGATCCCAAATTCAAATCATGGCTCTGCTGTGTGACCTTAGGCAAGTTGCTGAGCCTCTCTGTTCTCACATCTGTAAAAGGGGAATCATAATAACGGTAGGACGAAGCTTCGAAGATCATTGGGAAGCTTAAAGGAGTTGATACACCTACAGTATTTGGAAGAGTGCCTGGCATGTGGTCAGCACGTGAGAAAAGTGTATTTTTCTGTGTTGGATTTAATGTTAGTAAAGTTTGAAGTTCACTCTATTAGCTCCATCTAGCATAGCTCTTACAAATTTAAATTCTGACCTTAAAGTTTTTTTCCTACATCCCTTATTCTTTTTCAGTGTTTTACTTATTTGTCTTCCAGAGACATTGTGGGAGAGAGCAAAACACTTCTTTTAAACTGATTTATGAAATTACATTCTGTTCCCTCATAGAAATAAATTTATCTCACACAGTATTTTTTCTTGGTAAGGGCGAGAGACCAGGGGATTTTGATGTCAAACATCAGGTAGCACAGCTCATGTGGATGAGGGGTTTCTCTCCAAAACTTAGCATTATAATTCATCTTCAATAACAATATCTTAGAAAATCAAAATGTCTCAGTTTTATTGCCATATTACATTTCTAGCTTAATTTGCCAATTTCAGATGCCATTTGAAAGTTTTGTGTCGGAGAAAGCTGGTAACGATGCCAAAGCCACGCACGACGCGATCTGCCGGCAGTGCCGCTGAGAGCAACGCATTTTCTTGTAATTTGGGGTTAGAGGCTAACGTGTGCTCTGCCCAGACGTGATTGCTGAAATCCGCACCTTCAGCTTCTCCCTTTCTTTTTCCGTGTTGATTTGAATTGCAGAGTAGCTGAGGGAGTGCTTCCAAAAGAGCAACACGTCCACCAGTAGAGGGGTCACCTGTCCCCACGACGGTAGGCCCCGCAGCAACAATAGGAGTGAGCTTCCCCCACGTGCAGCACCGTGGAGGGATCTCAGAGGCACCCTGCTGAGAAAAGGAGGCAGCTGCCCACAGCCGCATCTCCAGAACCCGTGCATATGCTACCTTGCTTGTCAAAAGCAGGCTTTGCAGATGTGATTACATTAAGGATCTTGAGATGGGGAGCTGAGCCTGGACTATCCAGGTGGGCCCAGGGTGACCCCAGGGTCCTTATAAGAGGGGTGTTTCCACACTGGTCGTGGGGAGCCCGACTTAAGCCCTAGCCCCGCCGAAGCCCGGGTCGTATCACCTGACCAGACTTCCCTACCTGTGTATGTAGGCCCCAAACCTCACCAGTGTTTAGGGAAATAAAAACGCCTCATTTTTTCTCTTTCTTTGATTCCTTTCTATCAAATTTATCACACTCGTTCTCCCTTTTTAAAAAATGGTTCAGTTCTCACTGCTGATGAATGGTAGAGACGAAGGCATGATTTATCTGCCAGAAAACGTCATTTTTCAGAAACAGAAGACCGTCTCTGTTTTACCTGGATAAGAAGTTTCTAAAAAATTAATCTTTCCTTTTTGTTCCTAGTCAATTTTTTTCTAAAAAGAAGAATTGCCTAATTTTGCTTTTTTTAAAAGCAGTAAGTGGAATCGTTTTACTGGATTGAAAATCCTTAGTCATTTTACTGGATTAAACAGTCCCTCTGCCGATGCTGTTCTGTAATGAATGAGAAGAGACGCACTGGCCAGTCATGATGCCTGGGTAATGTGTGATGGGGACCCAACACCAGAACTCGTAGCTACCTGACAGAGCAAAAAACGTGGGACCAGCATCACTGGCTGGGAAGGGAGCAAATACATGTGTCCTCTTAGCATCACGGTCTCCCCACAACTGGCTGGCTTTTTAAATCTGTTTCCCCTTCTTGGATAAAAGGCCCTGGGAACAGAGTATTTCCTTTGTTGTTGCAATAATCCTAGAGTTTAGCACAGGCTCTGAGATACTCAGGGCTTGGGAATGACTGATGAACAAGTGAATGGCGGCACGGCAGACCAGTGGCAGCAGAGGAGCAAGACAATGCGGCTGGAGAGAAAGTTCTAGATCCTGATGTATCTGCTGCAAGTAATACAACCCTAAGTAAATGGCACTTTTAATTATAACAAGAAGTCTGGGGGTTGGCAGCTCCAAGCCTGGTGCAGCCTCTTGAGAGCATTATCAAGATCCCAAGTAAGTGTGCCAATTATGTACGGCGGCTCCCGAGATGCCATAGACCCACACATCAAGTCCTCACGTGAGGGGACCCAAAAGCAGGAAGGGAAAAGCCACGATCTGCCACTCTTTTTTCTCCTTTTATGAGGAAAGAAAGGAAGGACCTTCCCAGAAGCCCCTGCCCCAAGTAGGCAACCACTTATATCTCATTGCCCAGAACAAGGTCCCACGGCCCCTGCTAGCTGCAGGCGATGCCTGGAAGTCAGGTATCTCTCTGGGCAGTGAGCAAAGAAAAGGCGTTGGAGTGGGTTGGCCATGGCACAGGCAGTTTCTAGCGTCTGTCCGCCAGCTTTGATTTCAAAGAATTACAATTGAGCAACAAAAAAAGTAGCGCAAATGTTTACTCTGGCCTTGCAAAAGACGTTAAAGGGATCTAGCTCATTTCCTGGATGCTGGTTTTCTCTCTCCTTCCATTCTCTTGCTGTATATATATATCTCACTCAATAAATAAGCTCCTTATCTTCAATTCTCCACCCTGAGACCCTGCTAGACACGCCACCCACACAGGCACTTCCCCTGTGTTGCACTGCATCAGCTCTCTGCGTAAAGTGGTTACAGAGAATTCCGAACACTGGCTCTGCCAGATGGCCCGCCAGCTCCGTGCGTCTCTGTCCTTGGAAGTATGCAGATGTCCCTTTGAAATCTAATACTTCTCAAACTCTTAGTGGTTTTTCTCATCAGAAATTCTAGTGGAGAATTTCTGTCTGATCCATGTATCCTCCCTGTTCCTCTGTTGTGGTAACCAGTCTCCAGAGTTGTACATCCCTGCCCTCCCCCCAATAACTGAGGCTTCCCAGCATTCACAACCCTGTGTGGTTCTCTCCCTTGGAATCTGGGGTGACCCTGTAGAACGAATAGTATGTAGTGGAAGGGATGACACATGACTTCCAAGCCGAAGCCTTAAGAAGTCTTGCAGCCTCTGCCTTTGTCTTTTGTAGCATTAGCTCTGGGGAAAGCTAACCACCATGTCGGAACGACCCTGAGACCACCATGCTGGAAGGGAGCCCCAGCTAGTCATGTGAAGAAGCCATGTGACAAGAAAGGAATGCTCAGCTAGTCCCCAAGTGTTCCAGCCACCCCAGCCCAGAACAAATCCTTGAGCTCCTCAAACGTGTGCAGATCCCTCCACTTGGGCTGGTACATCTTTAATTCATTGTTTTACAACAATTACAAAATACTTTAAGGTGTGGATGTACTGTAATTCGTTCAGCCATTATCCTGATGTTGGGCTTTTTTTTTTTTTTTTCTGTTTTTCTCTACTCCGAACAATGTTGCAATAAACATTCTTGTACATCTTTTTATCCTTTGCATTTTAGATAGCTTCTTCAGGAGGGAAGCCAAGTAATACAGGCACACCTTGTTTTATTGTGCTTCACTTGATCGTGGTTTACAGATACTGCATTTTTTACAAATTGAAGGTTTGTGGCAACTCCGAGTTGAGCAAGTCTATCGGAGCCATTTTTTTCCAACAGCATTTACTCACTTCATGTCTCTGTGTCACATTTTGGTAATTCTCACAATATTTCAAACTCTTTCCTTATTATTATATTTGGTGATATGCGATCAGTTATCTTTGATGTTACTACTGTAATTGTTTTTGGGTGCCACAGACCTCACATGTGTAAGAGGATGAACTTAATCAATAAATGTCCTGTGCCCTGACTGCTCTGCCGACCGGCCTTCCACCGTCTCTCTCCCTCTTCTCAGGCCTCCCTATTCCCTGAGACAGACCAATTGTTGGAATTAGGACAGTTAATAACACGATGGTGGCCTCTAAGTGTTCAAATGAAAGGAGGAGTCACACATCTCTCATCTTAATCAAACGCTAGAAATGGTTAAGCTTAGTGAGGCAGGCACGTCCAAAGACAAGACACACCGAAAGCCATTGCCAAATTGTTAGGCAAGTTGTGAACGCGAGGGGAAAAGTTCTTGAAGGAAATGAAAAGTGCTACTGCAGTGATACAGGAACGGTAAGAAAGTGAAACAGCCTTATTGCTGACATGGAGAAAGTTTTAGTGGTCTGAATAGAAGGTCAAACCAGCTACAGCATTCTGTTAAGCCAAAAAAAAAAAAAAAAAAAAAACGAATCCAGAGACAGCCCTAACTCTCTTCAATTCTAGGAAGCCTGAGAGAAATGAGGAAACTACAGAAGAAAAGTTTGGAGCTAGCGGAGGTTGGTTTATGGGGTTTAGGGAAAGCAGCCGTCTCCATAGCATAAAAGTACAGGATGAAGCAGCACGTGCTGATGTAGAAGCGGCAGCAAGTTACCCAGAAGATCCAGCTGAGGTGATGAGTGAAGGTGGTGACACTGAACAACAGATTTTCAGCGTAGATGAAATAGCCTTCTGTCGGAAGAAGATGCCACCTAGCGTGTTCATAGCCAGAGAGGAGACGTCAGTCCCTGGCTTCAAAGCTCCCAAGGGCAGGCTGACTCTCTTGTTAGGGGCTAATGCAGCTGGCGACATTAAGTTGATGCCAGTGCTCAGTTACAATCCTGAAAATCCTAGGACCCTTAAGGGCGAACTCTGCTCCGCCTGTGCTCTACGTGGAACAGCAAAGCCTGGATGGCAGCACGTCTGTTTACAACATGATTGACGAAATATTCTAAGCCCGGTCTTGAGACCTACTACTCAGAAGAAAGATTCCTTTCAGACCACTGCTGCTCACTGTTGATTCACCTGGTCACCCCAGAGCTCTGATGGAGAAGGACAACAAGATTTATGTTGTTTTCATATCTGCGGACACAGCATCCATGCGGCGGCCCATGGATCAAGGAGTCATTTTGACCTTCAGGTCTTGTTATTTAAGAAATACGTTTCGTAAGGCTATAGCTGCCATAGATCGTGATTCCTCTGATGGATCTGGGCAAAGTCACTTGAAAACCTTCTGGAAAAGATTCACCATTCTAGATGCCGTGAAGAACACCTGTGATTCATGGAAAGCGGTCGACATATCCACATTGACAGGAGTTTGGAAGAAGTTGATTCCCACCCTCATGGATGATCTTGTGAGGTTCAAAACTTCAGCGGAGGAAGCCACTGCCGGAGCGGTGGAAAGAGCAAGAGAACTAGAATTCGAAGTAGAGCTTGAGGACGTGACTGAATTGCTGCAATCTCATGATAAAACCTTCATGAACAAGTTGCTGCTTCTCATGGATAAGCAGAGAAATGGTTTCTTGAGATGGAATCTGCTCCTGCTGATGAAGCTGTGAAGATCATTGAAGTGGCAACAAAGGCTTTAGAATATTACATGAACTTAGTTGATAAAACAGTGGCAGGGTTTGAGAGGATTGACTCCAATTTTGAAAGAAGTTCTACTGTGGGTAAAATGCTGTCAAAGGCATTGCATGCTACAGAGAAATCATTCTTGAAAGGGGCAGACTTCACGGTTGTCTTATTTTAAGAAATTGCCACAGCCACCCCAGCCTTCAGCAACCACCACCCTCATCCAGCCACCAGGATCCTCCACCAGAAAAAGCACATGATGGGACTTCCCTGGTGGCACAGTGGTTAAGAATCTGCCTGCCAATGCAGGGAACATGGGTTCGATCCCTGGTCCGGGAAGATCCCACATGTGCCTCGAAACAACTAAGTCCGTGCGCCACAGCTACTGAGCCCATGTGCTGCAACAACTGAAGCCCGTGCACCTGGAGCCCGTGCTCCGCAACAAGAGAAGCCACTGCAATGAGAAGGCCACGCACCGCAACGAAGAGTAGCCCCTGCTCGCCACAACTAGAGAAAGCCCACGTGCAACAACAAAGACCCAACACAGCCAATAAAAATAAATATATTTGTTTAAAAAAAAAGAGAAAAAGCATATAACTCTCTGAAGGCTCAGATGATGGTTAGCATTTTTTAGCAATCAAGTATTTTTAAATTAAGGTATGCACATTTGTTTATACATAATGCTACTGCATACTTAATAGGCTATAGTATAGAGTAAACATAATTTTGTATGCACTCGGAAACCAAAAAATTTGTGTAACTCACTTTATTGCAATATTCGTTTTATTGCTGTGCTCTGGTACCACACCTGCAATATCTCCGAGGTCTGCCTGTACAGACCACTTGTGTTTGAGGCCTCACTCCACCTCTCAGCAGCCGTGTGAGTTTAAACCAGGGACTTCTCAACCTTCTGGTGGAGAAAATCAGATAATGCTTGCAAATCTTTTTACTTGGTGCCTGAGACAACAAATGATGGCCATTATGCTTATGTAGACTCCTGGAAATAGTGGCTCCCAAACTGGAATGCACATTAGAATCTGCTGGGGAATTTTTAAATATTTAAATTTTAAAATACCCGGGCCCCAGCTAGAATAATATTAATACAATCAGAAGCCCTGGAGGGTAGGGCCCGGGCATGTCTTTTTCAAGTTTCCCTGGGCTAGGTATTTTTAAAGCTCCTCGTGTTCATCCAGTGTTGAAAACCCTTTGAAATACACTCCAATAGAAAATTCCTTATTCACATATTTCAGAAGTAGAACACTGGCATTTCTGCTTTAACTTGTTTGGAAGATGTTTGTCCCCGCCGTGGCTGACACGGGGCACAGCTTCCCGTTCCAGGGTGCAGACCTTCTGGACGCATTAACTTCCACGCGGTGGCCAGGTAACATACAACTGCTCTCTGGATCTCTGGACCAAGAAGACAGCCAGTAGCACAATCCACTCTAAAGACAGAAACATCAACGTGGTTCCTGGAGCTTGAGTGATATGAACCTGTCCATCTCTTGAAGGGAAGACCAAGAGAGTCAGGGAGAGACTGAGGGAAAACATAAAAAACGACAAGAAGAGAAGCAGCATCGTCCTGTGACAACTGCATGCTGTCTCATTTCCCCACAGTGCATTTTCACCAGATCTGGAAATAGGATAAACACACTCACGTGCCAACGCTTTTCATTTAACAAGAATAAAAATAATAAATCAACGAGACTGAAGAAATGGTAAGGTGCCCTCCAAATTGCTGGAAGTTTAACAATTAAAGCAACGTATGAGTGGGTGAGACCTGATGTATGCAAACATACCTCAAAGACCAAATATTTCTGGGAATGAGAGCAGGAAAATGTAAGTGGAGTCTGGCTCCATGTGTCGGTATAAAAGCTGGGATGTGTATCAGTGATTCTGAGTGGTCCCTGGACCAGCAACATCTTGTCACCTTGAACCAGTTAGACCTGCAGCCCAGCTCAGACCTCCAGAATCCAGTGCTGAGGGTGGGGCCCACGGCCCACCCTCTGTCCTCACCAGCCCTCCAGGAGATTCTGTTGCTCCCCCAGGTGTGAGGACCACTGCATCCGAGAACTGGCACGAGATGTGGAGGCTGCAGGAAACTGGAGACCCTCCCTGTCTCAGCTCTCGGCGTGGCTGCCCTGTGGATAACCCCTTGGCAGATATGAGGATATTTCAATGAAAGCCCCGTTTTAGGATTTGCAAATGAAATTCCCCAATTCAGAAACATCTAAACACTCTGCTGGCCCAACCCCAAGCTGTAAGTGGATCTCATATAAGCCAGCCTCTGATTCTGTAAAGTTTTTCTCCCTAAAATCACATCTCTCAACAATGATAGCCTTTCTTATCATCATTATTACTGTCAGATTATCCCAGCCTGAAACAATCAAACCTTTAAATCCTACAGCCAACCCGAAGTGTGCCGGCTTCACTGCTGGGCTCACCGGGCATCCTGCCCGTGGTGATGGGCTCCCACGTGAGTTTCCCATAGGGCGGGTCCACATGGGTGGGAGGTCACCAGGGACCCATCTGCTTTGCAGCTCCATTGTCTTAAACCAATAAGCTGCCTGTGGTTAATTCACAAGTCCTTTTTAGAATGACCTCTGGGAGGTACAGGGACTCCAGGTGACTTAGAAAGTTTGAGTTTCTGAGTTTGCTGAGCAGAGGGTCAGACTCTGGAATATAGAGGTGCCCCAGAGGCCATGCCACTCACTCCAGGATGCAGGACCCACTTGGCCCAGCAAACCCTTCCAGTCAGAGCTGCACCTTGTTAGTTACAGACCCTGCCACCGCTGCTGGGCAGCCCCAGGCAAACCGGAAGCAGGTCATCTCTTTTCTAGACCTTTCCTTTCCCTTTAATTTTTCTTTTCATTACTTCACATTTTTAAATGACATGGGATGGGATGGGACTTTGTACATATACATAGCGAACATTCTCAACAGTCTACATAATAAGATAGGACCGGGAACACTTTCCCACCCCAATTCTGATCACTCCCCAACCTCCATCCCCAAATTTCCTTTCTTAGAGGCAAGAACTCTTTAACAGTTTCTTGTGACCCAAGGTATTCCAAGTGTGTATATTTTTAAATCCTCCCCTCTACCTCTTGACATCGTTAAAAAAAAAACAAATGGGAACATACTATACCGACTGATGGACATGGCTTTTTTTTCACTTACTGTATGTCTTGGAGAATGTTAATGCCTGTGGAGTATTTCATTATATGAACAAAAGGTCATTTATTTAACCAAGTCCCTACTGATAAACGATTAGGGTGTTTCTACTATTTTGCCACCACAATAGTCCAGCAGATGACGTGTATCTGTTATGTGTATCTTTGTGCCTGTGTGCGATTGTATTTATAGGGTAAAATTCCAGAAGTAGAAGTTAGAGCTCCCAGAGTTGGTGAATTTTTAAATATTGATATATATTACTGAATTATCCTCCAAAGAGATGGCCAAATTACACTCCCACCAACAACAGATATGGTTTTTCTTATACTTTCTCCACTGCCTGTTACTGAATGTCTCCCTTTTTACCAATTTGATGGGAGGAGAGCTAAGTCTCGTAATTTTATTTTGCTTACATTTTACTATTCATAAGGTTGCACATCTTTTCATTGGCTTAAAAGCCAGCCATCTGTCTTTTCTGTGGAGTCTCTGCTCATGTTTGGTGTTTATTCCCCACCCCAGAGCCATCACCTGCTGTGTTGGTGTTTGTTTATATAATGTCTTCATTTTCAAAATTGAGGTATAATTCACCTTCCATAAAAGTCATGCTTTTCAGGTGTACAATATAGTGCTTTTTAGTGTATTCACAAGGTAGTGCAACCATCACCACGATCTGATTCCAGAACATTCTCATCAGCTAACAAAGACGTTCCTAGAGCAGTTAATCTCTATTTCCCCTCCCCCAGCCCCTGGCAACCACTAATCTACTTTCTGTCTCTGTGGGTTTGCCTATTCTGGACATTTTACATAAAGGGGATCATACGATAGGTGGCAGTTTGTATTTGGAGTCTTTCACTTAGCATAATGTTTTCAAGCTTCACCCACGTTGTAGCAGGTAGCAGTACTTCACTGTTTTATACAGATGTGTAAATAATACTCCACTGTATGGATGTGCCACGTTTTGTTTATCCAGTCGTCAGTTGATGGACATTTGAGTTGTGTACCAGTTTTTGTGTGAACATACATTTTCATTCTCTTGGCTATGTACCTAGGAAGGGAATTACTGGATCATATAGTAACTTGATGTCTAACTTTTTAAGGAACTGCTAAGTGGCTTTCCAAGGCGATCCCACCATTTTACATCTCACCAGGAACATACGAGGGTTCTGATTTCCCCACATCTCCCCTGACGCTGGTTATTGCCTGTCTTTTTTATTATGGCCATCCTGGTGGGTGTGAAGTGGTAACACATGGTTTTGATTGTCTTTCCCTAATGACAGATGATATTGAGCATCTTTTTATGTGCTCAGTGATCATCTGTATCTCTGCTCTGGAGAATGTCACGTCTTTTTGACTTGGCTCTTTTCCCTGTCCTTCTCCTCTGAGCCCCTTTCTCATATTCCTTTCTGGCTAGATACTCTCAGTGCCCCGGGGTCCCACGCTAATAACTGTCACTCTTTAGCAGTGTTCTATGTGGCCTGAATTCAACCTACTCCCACCTAGCATCTCCAAAACTTACCCTTCTTGTCCTAATAGCTGAGGGCACTAATAGAATGCTATATGATTTCCCCTGGTAAGCTTTTTTTTTTTTAACCACTTAAATGGTGTTTAATATTGTAAATGTATGTGATCAATGTTCCTGCTGCTTTGCAGCCCTGCCACTCTCAGGGATGGGAGACACTCCTCACAGTGCTGCTGGAAATGTCAGTCTCTAGAGCCTCTTTGGGGGAAGTAATAGGGCAGTGTCTATTTTTAAAAATTAAATGCACGTTCATTTGGATTCAGCAATTCTACATCTGTACCTCTCTTCTATAGAAATAAAGCATGAGTTTAGGATTTTTGAACAAGGACGTTTTCCCCAGCTTTGTTTGTAATGGAAATGGAAGAAAAAAGATTTGGAAACTATCAGAATGTTCATTGATTAGGCAATGGCATGTGTTGTTTGGTATATCCACATTAAAGAATAGTTTGCAGCTATTAAAAACAGAGAAGGTAGATTTGGATATATTGAATGGGAGGGAGAACTATTGTTGTCTTCGTCCATCTGGACTGCTCCGCCAAAAACAACATAGGCTGGGTGGCTTAAACAATAACCATTTGTTTCTCACAGCGCTAGAGGCTGAGAAGTCCCAGATCAAGGTGCCAGCAGATTCCTTGTCTGGTGAGGGACAGGTTCCTGGTTCACAGTCAGCTGTCTTCTCACTATGCCCTCACACAGTAGAGGAGGAAAAAGAGCCCTTTGGGGACTCCTTTACAAGGGCACTAATCCCATCCATGAGGGCTCCACCCTCATGACCTAATTACCTCCCAGTGGCTCCACCTCTTAATACCATCACAGTGGAGGTTACGCTTTCAGTGTATGAACTTTGGGGAGACACATTCAGTTGATAACAATGATACATAAAAGCAATCAAAAATGATATCTATATACTCCTGTTTTTATAAGAACCAACCGGGACATGTGTACATGTATCAATATCTGGAGGCTTGTATGTATTTATCTGAGCATGAACAAAGGTCTATAAGCCACACCGGGTTGCAGATGCTCGTTATACTGCAATAAGTGTAGAGGGTAGAGACGGGTACAGGAAAGGGTTGAGAGATTAATCATGTGGGAGGTAAACACGTGTTAAATGTGCATTATTGTCAAGTTGAGAAAAAATCAAACATCTGATGTGTCTTTGAGTGACCGTATTTGCTCACGTTGGAGCAGAGGCTGGTTCTGCATTTAAATAATCTTCGCAGGTTCCAGACTTCTGTAGGCATATGAATGATAGGAAATGCGTGAGTAAAGAGGAGAGGGGAAATCCTGAGCATCACTGTGTAGTCTTGTGTCACAATGAGTAACACTCACGGCTGACTTCAGAGGACGGTTTTGCGAGAGTGTGGGGTGAGTTACCTTCTGCCCACGTAAAGTCTGAACCCAGCATTTTCATCACCAAGTGTTCAGACATCTTGTATCCAGCTGACAGTTGAGAATTCCTCCCTCTTGCCTCCCAAACCCACTCCTTTCTTTTATTTATGCTAGAAACTCTCGGAGAAGATAAACTGCCTTTTTAATATTGCGATGGAGACCATGAAATCTGATCATTCAGTGAAGTTTTCAAATCTAACATCTTCCTCCAAGCCATGAGCAGCTGCCACGTGAATCCTTATTTCAAGACCTTTAAAACAACAAATGCATTTACACAACACAGAAAGCCACAGTTGTTTGAAGTGTCATTTGACTCCTGCAGCCTGACTGCAAATGGGTCATTTTTGCAGAACATTTTGAGGCCTTCATCAGTCTTCCCTAGGGCCTATCGTAATCCTTTGATATTCAACTACACTTCTCTTTTGAAGAACTTAGTGTGTCATCATCTACTTTCCCTTCTATTTTTCCTTCTTCTTTGGTGAACTATTTTAACTCTGCCAGACCCTGATCCAACAACAACCATGTGTGTGATCTTTTCATGACTATGAACGCCTCTGTCTTTTGCAAGATTTGCAATTTCCCTTTACAATTAGTGTGCATTGCATTTCCTCTTTATTTAGTTTTTATCCTGACTGATCACCATATTGACACATGTGACAGTGTCGCATAGGAAGGGATGTCTGAGTGGGGAATTGTAAGTGGGCACTTCGTTTGTGAATAAAATTATGATGACAGTTTTCTGCTTTCCTCTCTAACCTTAAGGACTAGGAATGTTTGGATAATGAATTCTTCAAAGAAAAAAACTGCAAAATAAATTTAGCCATTTTAAAATGAAAGTGGCAGGGGAAAGGGAAAAGAGGGGTAGGGAATGAAGAGATACAAACCATTTTCTATAAAATAATTAAACAGAACCTTATATTAGGCAGCACAAGGAAATATAGCCATTGTTTTGTAATCACTTTAAATGGAGTATAAGCTATAAAAATATTGAATCATGATGTTGTACACCTGAAATTAATATAATATTGTAAATCAACTATACTTCAATAAAAAAAACAAAGGAATTCCATCTCTGCCACCACCATTATCACACGGGTTGCTGTTTTTGGCGCTGTTAAAATCATAGTGGCTGAGCACCTGCTATGCCCCGGGCTCTTCTCACTGCCTTCCTGTGTTCCCTGACTTAATCCTCTTATATGCCAAGCACTGCTGGGGTCACTGGGGATGTAGCTATAATCAAAACAGACCAAGTCTGTCCACTCAGGGCTTACATTCTTATGAAGAAGAAACAAGTAAATGATGAGTTAATGAGATCACTTCAGAGACCAATGAAGGCTCTGCAAAATCCACAGAGTGAATGGGGTGAGTGGGAGGGGGTACTCTAGAGAGGGTGGTCTAGGAAGGCCTGACCTGGGGGGCGGGGGCGCCTGAATGGTAACGAGGTAGCCCAGGTGCAAAGAACAAACAGTGTGAAGGGCTTCAGGTGGGAACAAGATTGGTGAGCTGAGAGGTGAGAGGAAGCACACAGTATGGTCCGAGGCTCAGTATGGGTGTGGTCCACCATAGAGTTTGTATTGCTGAGTCCAAGCTCGTACTGCACGAGAGACCAATAATTCGAGAGATGAGGCTTTGGGGCAAGGAATAGCTACTTTTTTTTGGAAAGCCAGCAGACTGAGAAGATGGTGGACTAGTGTCCCAAAGAACCATCTTACCAGAGCTAGAATTCAGGCTTCTTTTATACCAAAAGGGGGTGTAGCTTGTTTGTTGAAAACTTCTTGGTGACAGAATCCTTTGTTCTTGCGGCTGTCCATGTATGTTCCTGTAAGCCTCCAACAAGATAAATGCATTTTCTGTTCTGCAACTTTGTATCTCTATATGAATGGGAAAGTGTTATACCTTTAAAGGTCAGAGCCTTGGGACTTCCCTAGCTGTCCAGAGGTTAAGAATCCGCCTTCCAATGCAGGGGACGTGGGTTGGATGCCTGATCGGGAACTAAGATCCCACATGCTGAAGGGCAACTAAACCCGCAAGCCTCAACTAGAGAGCTCGTATGTCACAAACTCCAGAGCCCACACGCCCTGGAGCCCATGCGCTGTGGAGCTCACGGGCCACAACTAGAGAGAAGCCTGAGTACCGCAGTGAGAGCCTGTGTACTGCAACAAAGCCCGTGTGCTGAAATGAAGAGCCCACGTGCTGCAACTAAGACCTCAAGCAGCCAAAAACAAATAAATAAATATTTTAAAAAAGAACAACCGCTAGAATGTATAAATAAATAAATATATATATAAAGGTCAGAGCCTTAAGAATGGGCTCTGCCTATTTCAGGCTATAGGCAACATTTTTTTAAAAAGGTGCAGAGCCAGCATGACTAAGCACAGGCAACAGAGCACAAGGGTTAATGCTAAAGGAATAGATCCAAGATGGAGTCAGGTTTGTTCTTCTCTGTTATATTTGGACTTGATTTTAATTGTGGTGAGGCCCTCTTTGGCTAGGTTTATGCAGACTAACGATATGTTCTAATTTAAAACAAACAAAAATCATACACCAGTGGTGCCCTGATGTGAGAAGGAACAGGTGTTTTTTTTTCCCCTCTTTTTCATAGTTTATTTTTTTCCTTGAAAGTGCACTCATTCTATTAACCAAACTTTGTTCCACTCATCTTTCCTCCCGCGCTCTTCTGCTCTTGAGTCTGCTACTCTACATCGCTAGGAGTCTGAGCTTTGAGATCAGGCACACATGGGTTCCAATCCTGACTCCACCACCTGTGAGCAGGATAATGTTAACAAGTGGCTTTACTCTCAGAGCTGCAGTTTCCACACCTGCAAAATGGGAGTGGTGATGGTACCTAGCATGGATTTGCCGAAATACATAAATAAAATGCTTCTTGTTACATACAGCATTTACTATAATGCCTGGCATCTGGGAATCATTCAGTGAATATTACCTATTGTGTTTACAGCTGTACCAAGTGAAAATGTAGCTTTGGCACATGAGAAAACAAAACAAAACAAAAGATAACCCTTACTCAGAAGTTCTGAATAGTGTAACACAAACCTTGTGTGTGTATGTATGTGTATGTCTTAAATATGTAATAGAACTCTGATGAAGCACTTTGGTTTAACTAAGAATACTCAGTGCTTGGAAAAAGCATTGAAACTTCTCTGGCCCAGGTTCTTAGATTTCTGAAGATAAATTAATTCATGTCATCACTGTTTTAAAAAGTCCTTCCAGAGCACCCAAGTTTATAGGTTAAACCATTGGAATAATTCCTTTCCTTATGCTTCTATTTAGGAAATTAAATAGTAATTGTAATAATAATATATAAATATAACAGAAACAACTAATATTTATTAAATATCCAGCAACATACCCGCCGATGTTAAGTACCATGTAGGAAGTAGTTCATTTAATCCTCACAGTCACCCTTTGAAGAAGGCACTTATTTTCTTGTTTATTTTATAAGAAAATCGTGGCACAGAGATATAAAGTAACTTGTCCAGGTCACATATTTATTATTTTAGAGTTAAACCCAAGTCCCTCTGATTCACAATCTAAGTACTTAACAATTGCACTAAGAGGCCATTAGAAGTAAGCTTAAGCTCTCCATCACGTCTAGATGAAATGACTTTCATAACACACACACACGTATACACACACACACACACACACACACTACAAAATATCTTTTCTGCACTAGAGAGATCAAAATTTTCAACTCTTCTAAATATTTGAGAGCTACCATTTGCATTCTACTTGATTTCTTTTTATCTTCCTTAAACTCTTACACATTTTTTTTTTCGTGGAAAGTAAAACCTCTTTGGTATGTTATCTGTTTGTCAGCTTTATGAGAACAATTTTTATTGAAACTAGATTCCAGATGGGCTTCTCCCAAGATTTTTTATAGGAATGGAAAACTTAGTTCTGGTCATCTAGAAGGAAGTTTTAATTTTTTCCATAACAATGTGAGGAAGGCATGTAAATTATCCCCATATTTGCAAGACTATAAAACCTGGAACTCCAAACGGGTTTTCTTGCTACTCATTCACACAGATTGGAGGTGTGTGTGTGTGTGTGTGTGTGTAAGTTGTTTCAGAACATAATTTATTTGTTTTTAATGCTTATCTAAGGTCTCAAGTGACTGTAATCTCTTTCCCCACGTGGATTTTTTTCCTTTACTTTTACAAGGAAAACAAAGTGCTGGTGGGTATTTTTTTGCATCTGTCCAGTTTCTTAGAACTCACTTTCTCCCATTTCATTTTCTTTCCCCTCCTTCATCCCATATTAAATGCCTCCAGACATATTTGAAGAGCCTGGAGACAACCTCTCAAGGAGATGATTGATTGCTATTAATTAACAAGTGAAATGGGAACTGACCAATTCCCTGAAATTCTAAGTCACTGAGTATGTACTTAATTTAAAGTGGCATAAGTGGGAAAAAAAAAAAAAGATTTGCTGGCTATGTAATGGTAAAGCAGCTTCAGGGATGGCTGGATCCAGGTGTCCAAATGCTACCATGGATCTCTTGGCTCTGCTTTTCATGTTGGTTCTTAGGCAAGCACTCCCAAATGAGATAGCCAAGGCCACCAGCTCCAGCTCTACCCCCTACTGGTTTGCCAACCCAAACACAAAGATTTGTAACTGTTCTAGTAGTTTCCGCAAAAATCACAAGGTTTATTTTTATTAGTCTAGCTTAGGTCATGTGCCCACCTAGGAGGTGAGCATTTTAGCAAGGGAAATAGAGTTTCCAGGCAATAGACTTGGATACACACTCACCCAAGCCTGGGGGGAAAAGCTTCATGGAAATGGGTTGTCCTATCTAAGAAGTCCTAGTTCTTACAAGTTATCAAAACACTTTACCCATTCTCTGATATCAAGGGTTATGGTTTGCATCTGCTATAACTCTTCATGCATTGAAGTCTAGTCTAGATATCTGGATGGAAGGAACAGATCCTTTATTGAAGCCATATATTGGCACTTCTTAAAAAGTCTGTCCATGGGAAGATCTTTTTTCAAAGACTTTTCTCTGACTGTAACACTCTTACTTACCACTAGCTCCTTTGGTTCCCAGCCAGAGGGTAAAGGAAGAGAGGCAAACAACTAAAAGAGATCAGTTGGTGTTCTTGGCATTTTGAAAAGCCCTTCCTTGTTTTGAATCCTAGTCTCTCCCTTTTTTGTCAACTGTTTCCTCTTCTCCTGGCATGGAGCATCCCCACAACTCATTTGTATTCACTCTGACACTTCAGCTGCCTGGCTTGCTTACTTGCCATCCAGACACATCCATCCATCACTTCCTAATTCCCACTCTTCCCCTGCCTCTTCCCTTCTGAGTGTAATATTTACCACAATTATTAATTCCAGGACCACAGAAAAATGGTTAAGAAGAGCTAGAGGATATATCCAATGTTCATAAAGTGTGGTTTCCCTGAGGTCCGAGTTTATGAGGAACCCCTAATGCTTGTCACTGGTCTTCTGTACCATTTCTTCTCTGCTCCTCAAAGCTTAAAGAGGAGACCGCCACTCTGCACAGGAATCCAGTGTGTGCTCTCTCTCTCTCTCTCCCCTGCCCTGGGCCTTTCCTCTGTGTTCTTGACTTTAGACACTGTGAGATACTAGAGTTTGGCAGAAATAACTGCTAACGGATGTGTGTATTTCTCACTATGTATGAGCAATATGAGAAGACCTAAAGAAACCTTGGTTTTCTTCTTTCTCTTTCTATCTTCCTGCAAACAGATTTTAAAAAGTGGTTGACTACAAACTACACAATCACAGAGTATTCATCAATTATTAAACCCCTACTATGGAAAAGGCAGGATTCCTGATCCTTTGCATGAGTTTTCTCCTTTAAACATCACCGCCACCCTGCAAGGGAGCTTCTACTTTTCCCATTTTACGTATGAGAAAATCCAGAGATTTTTGGTGACTTGCCCAAGGTCACACAGCTTATCACTAGAGAATCTTGATCTTTAACTGTGATTTCCAATTTGTAGTGTATCTTTTTTCCTGACTATTGTACTGCTTTATAAAAGGGCCCTACAAAAGGAGGCAGTTCAATTAGGTCAATGCAGAGTTCAAAACAGAAGTGGATGAATTCTGGAAACAGCGCCCCTCCCTGAAGAAGACAAAACCTGCACCTACAGTCTTGCCCGGGTATGGCTATGCTCTGCCTCCAAGAGCCTGAGGTCTAATCTGCCTTTTTTGTGTAGACATCTGCATTTCCAGGCTTCAAAATGGAAACTTTCTGGAATATAAGAGAGAGGGAGCATGAACTTTGGAGTCAGATTTCTGCCCATGAGCAGACGCTGCTTGCTGGGCAGCCGTGGGAAGATGGATCCACCTCTCTGGCTGTCAGTTTTCTCACTCGTGAATTATGATGATAACTAATGTTCATGGCATTTGTTGAGCACTTACTATATTCCAGGCACTGTTCCATGTACTTTAAGAATATTAACTTATGGAACCTTCATAACAAAATTACGGGGTAGGTTCTAGTATTTGCCTCAATGTATCAGAAAATTGAGGCGCAGAAAAGTTAAATAACTCAGATTCAAATAGACAGTCTCGCTCAGTGGTTCCCAAGTGTGAGCTTTGGCAACATCCAGAGACATTTCTGGTTGTCACAGCTGGGGGGTGCTATGGGCACCTGGTGGGTAGAGGCCAGGGATGCTGCCATACACCCTACAAGGTGGACCCCAGAACACAGGATGAAACCGCCCCACGTGGCGCCAAGTCCCGAGGCTGGGAAACTTGTTCTCCTAACCCCGTGACTGCTGTCCTGCCTGCCAGGTGCAAGCATGATAACCTGCCGCTCACGGGAGTCCCGTGGAGTTAAAGGAAGGTAGCTAATGAGTCCTGAGCACAGCACCTGGCGTGTGCTTTCCAATAACGTGGCTTTCCTCATCCCTAACCGTCCGTTCCTCTCTCCCCAGAAGAGCAGGGTCAGAAGACACCTCGACAGCTGACTTCTGCTCCGCAGAGGGGCCCGGGCGCAGCAGAGTCCCCCACACGTGGGGAGTCCATTAGCAGTTCTTGAATTTCCTCGCTGGGCTGAATGACCGCTGTTTCTGTTTGTGTTTACAGTCGATTTGGAAATAAGTGTCCAGGAGGAGAATGTGGCCACTTCTTCCCTCAGGACAATGGAGATAAGCGCTACTGCGGATGCCAACGGAAAGAATCTTGGGAAGGAGGCCAAAGCCCGGGCACCAGCTGCTAAATCTCGTTTTTTCTTGACACTCTCTCGGCCTGTACCAGGACGTACCGCAGACCAAGCCACGGATTCATCCACTGCATCAGTGAAGCTTGATGTCAGCTCCGATAAAGCTCTAGGGAACAAAGACCCGAGTGAGCCCATGGCACTTCCGGTGGCAGCTGCGCCCGGGCGCGACCCAGATAAAACCCCCGGGCCGACCCCGGCCCAACCCGAGGGCCTCTCTGCCACTTGGGGACCAGAGCCTCGTCCACCTGAGTCCGGGGGAGAAGCCCCCTCTAAGCCCAAGGACGCCGGCTTCTTTGACAGACTGTTCAAACTGGACAAGGGTCGGGACAAGGCCCCCGTGGACCGCCAGCGGGAAGCCGAGAGCGCGGAGCATCCCCACCCCGCCGCCGAAAGTCCTGGATTCGCCACGCAGTCGGACGATGTCCCTGCAGAGAGGGTAAGGCAATCCGTTTTGTTCTTAATGCAAGCTCGGGGGCGGGGGGGGGGAGACACCCACGGGGCAAGACGACGGCACGTGTGTTGCTCTGCCACCACCAAGGGGTCCTGACACGGTATCAGGCCGTGGACTCCTCTAGAACAAACGGCACATTGTAGCGCGGTGCCTGCCCGTGTTTCTGCGGGCAGAAACATCTGTTGGAAGAACCATAACAGCTGTGGCATCTGTTTTATGTAAAAGAAAAGAGGAGGTGAGTTACATACAGATGAATCCGTCCTTCCATTTATCAAAGGCAGAGGTGGACAGGCTGCATTTATGATCAATGGAGTCTGGAAGGAAAGGCATTAGCAGAATGAAAACGGTTCCTAAAAGACTTAAATACCTGCCCGCCTCAGTAGATGGTTTCATATACAGTATGTTTATGGGCTTTTGTGGGAATGCATTTCATTTCTTACTTTTAATAGCCTGGACTGATCTTTAACTATCTTTTGCACTAAAGTGTGCGTTTAAATAAAGAGCTTTTACAGCTCTAGGCAGACTCTTTTATGTACAAATTATTTTCCGACAAGCTGAAGTAATACCTTTGTAAAAATGAGATTTTTTTTTTTTTAAAGGAGGCGTCTGAACTGGTTGCTTTCTTTCCTGGGCAAAGAAAGGCAAGTTCTTTTGATCTTAAAAAGAGCATTTGCTTTTAAACTTGAGAGTTTGTTTGCATTGAGGAGGGAGAAAAGAACTCCTTGAATGAAGAAAGATACTTGTGTTTTAAGGCCCTTATTCCCTTAGTTAATGGATTTTTAAACTACAGTATTTTTCAAAATTTGGGAATAAAGTGCCTCTGGTTGAGATTAGACCCAGGAAAAAATTAGATGGGCTGTTTTTTATTACATGGTCGTGTATCGTGGCTGTCAATGTATTTGTCTTAATGACAGCTAGCTTCCCTGCCAAGTTGCTAATAATAACACTGGCTGTCATTTATTTAGCATTTACAATGTGCCAGGCTCTGTTCTAAGCAGAGTCCAGATATTATTTTCCTTCAGGAAAATGAGTATCACATTAATCTGACATTTCAATGCATCCAGGGTGGTGTTAAGAATTATATTGTAAATATTAGACACCAGCTGAAAATTCTGGATAGTTAGAATTGGGGAAAAGATAATTTAGGCTCATGCTCTCAGCAGTCTTGTCGTCTCTGTAAATTTTTACTCCAAGAACTGATTTTTAAATTCTCTTTCAAAAGTTAGAAAAATTTGCCCTTTAAATGCCCCCTTCGCCAAGTGCAGCAGTTCAGGAGCCAACTGGATAGCTTTCTATTTAATCCAAAGTGAGTCTTCAATTGTGTGCTGGCATCAAATCTTTACTGAGGGTGACACTGCCAGGCACAGGTGAGGTGTGGCCACCCTGTCCTCGTGGACAGGACAGGGTCCCTGTCCCCAGGGACTTTGTGGTCTAGCGAGAGAAGAGGTACAAAAAAGTCACAGTTATGATGCAAGGTGCCCAGTGCTCTGGTGGGGGAGGCCAAGTGTTGGAGGGGATGTCCAGACACAAGGAGAATTCGCCTAGCTGGCCCAGGGAACCTTCCATCAAATGTGTAAACCTGGAACCTGAAAGATCCTTATCTTGGATCTGTAATCTGATGATCAATATTCATGAATATTTGAGAAACTATTTACTACTTTACTTTGAGTGGGGAAGCTCTTGTTGCCTTCTTGTTATTGGTCATGGGCTCCCAAGGCCATTCTGAGATTTTGAATAGTCACATGTTTCATTTCCATGGGCATCCAAAGTTAGCCCATTGCCTGAGTTAGGAAAAGACTGAGTTATTTATGGGAAGAGAATGAAGGACTGAGCTTTACCCATCTTGGAACAGGTATCTGGTGATGCATCCAAATCCCCATCCTAATTAAATAAACCAGTTTGGCCTCTGATAAGCTACCCTTGAAAGTATCTAACCTTAAAAGCTTAATGCGATCGATCCATTCCTATCCTAGAAAAGGGCAGACAGTTTTAGAAGTGTGCTTTATCAACTCAGTTTTTTTTTAATTGAACGCTCTTTGGGACAGCCCCTCAATAGGAGTGGAGTGAGTTCCAAAATGAGATTTGGTTCAGAAGATGGGGTCTGTGTTGGGAATATGGCAGGTATTTAATTTGAAGTTTCAGTAACCTCTCAGAAGATCTAAAAATTGTCACTGATCTTCCTTTTGGAATATATGAATTTGTTTCCTTAGATTTACCCATGAACATTTGCATCTATGTTTGTTCCACTACAAATTTCCATTTTTGGTTGGTTGTATCATTGGAATTTGAAATATGGAGTGCTCACTCTGCCCTACGTGCTTATAAAACATGGAAAAGTTATGAAATAGCCACTCCTCTTCCAGTGTGTAAACTTGTGGATATTCAAATACATATATCCGCAGAGATTTTTAACAACAACAACAACAACAACAACAAAACAGTCTTCTGATTGTTAAGATTTCCGAACAGTTGTTAAGATCTGATCCCTGGCTGCAGTCTGTATGGGGGGGTGGGGGGAGGTGGGGTTCAACTGTCCTGGAAGTTTGATGAGAGAATCCAGGCCTCAGAAAGTAACGGGAATAAAACTTCTCAATCAATGGCTTTCTTGGTGGGAGTAGCACATTATGCATCAGTGGCCATCAATGTATTGATTCAGAATTCTTAGGGTAAATTATGCCTTGGGCTTGGCCCTGTCAGCTGTCTCTCCGCTTCCACCCACACAAACCCTGCCCCCCAGTTTCACTGCATGTCTCTTACTGGATTGGAATTCCAACCACAAACCCACAGAACTGTGAATTGGGAGAAAGATGCCACCATTTCATTCTGGGGGAAACACACAAATCTTCTGTGTTTTCAGAACGACAATCTTATTTTTGTGCCTTATAAAACTACATTCAGAGCAGAGCATCATTAAAACAAGGCCAGAATTCATGAACAAATGAAGCATTTACGACATAGGCCAAAGAAAAGATAAATTATATGCCTGAAAGGTTTCACTGAGCTGTGACTCACACTAACCAACGTGTTGGCAAGGATGAGTTTTGTTTTTTTGTTTTTAATTTTTCTCTCCCCCCAACAATTGAACCAGAACTATAAGATACACATTTAAGAGATTCATCCCTCTCAAAATTGACCACATCATGAAAACCTGACCTTTATAGGTTAAAAAAAAAAAAAAAACACACACACACTAAATTTCTGTTGTCATTGGTAATTCCAGAAGTGTCTTTGTGTTGTGGGGAGCGGGAGGTGCTTTACGTGTTGCCAAGCACAGATTCAGGGGATTTAAACAAGAATATTCCTTTTCTTTTAAAAGTTTAATTAAATTCTGCAATTTTTATTTAAATGCTAACCTTGTGCAAGGCACTTAAAAGATAAATCACAGTCCTAGACCTTCAAAGATCATATGATCTAGTAAGAGACACATTTTTAAGGGAGGTTGTGATAAGTGCATTGATCCTCAAGTTGATGCAGGCTACAGATACTAAGAAAAATACTCAGTGTTTTGCTTCCTCCTCTCCTTTTCTCTCTTGAACAACTCCATTCAGGATTTTGTCCTCCATAAAAACTGCTCTCATCAAAGCTGCCATGATGTCACACCTCCCCCCACCTCTTACCTCAGCTGCCAAACTGGATACATCTCCATCCTTATCCTACCCGACTTGTAGGCCACATCTACACAGGTCATATGTTGGCCATTTTGACCAGATAAATTTAAGGGGATAGGGGAAAATACAGTGAGAGAAGCAGACTGAGGAACGCTCGTAGAGAGCCTTGAATGTCAGACTGAGAAACTGGGGCTTGTGGGCATGGGCATTTAAATTCTGTTATTTCTAAAATAATTTTACAACTCCTGCATCTTTTTTTTTTCACCCAAATTAGGACTTATGCCTTTGGTTATGTAGCTTTCAAATTAGATTCAATTGTGCTATCTCTGCCAAGTGAAGTACAAGGTGTGTTTTTTATTTCATTCTGTTTACCTCTGGCCACAAGGCCATGACATTTAAACAGGTAAAGAGAACAAGCCACCCAAAAGTCTTTGTCAGTAAAGAGGGAAAACCCATCTTTAATTATGCAAGTTATGAAGTAAGCAAGCTTTTCAGCTGTAGCACTATAATTTTTATGAACTTTATAAATTAGCACTAAGAAACATTTGCTATGAAACGTTTATAGTAGCAGAGGTGACGTGCAAGTGTTAAGAGCTGGATTGACATGGGAATGAGTTCAGATTCGACCACTTACTAGCCGTGTGGTAGAGTCAAATAAAAGCAATTGCCCCAGTTTTTAATGATTGGTTATTCCTCGCCGGTGTAGTAAGCATTTGGCACACCTTTTCTGCTTTGATTCTTACAACAACACAACAAGGTAGATATTTTTATTGCCATTAAGCAAATGAGGAAGTCGGGGCTCAGAGAAGTTGCTCAAGGCCACACAGCTAAATTAGCGACAGAGTTGGAATCAGGATCAGGCAGTGACCAAAGCCTGTTACACTGAGTCACTTCAAACTGTGTGTTTTCATCCACAAGAGGAGGATACGGCCTGCCTTAGAGGCCGTTGGAAGGACAGAAGATGACACAGGAAGCCAGTAGTAATGGTGCTAAATGAAACAGCGTATTTTCTAAATTGCCAGAAACTTAGAAATAAAGAATTGTGAAATACAGCAAATAGGGTCTTCCCGCATCTTGGAGTTTGGATAGTATATCACCTCGGGTGCCTTTGGCTGCAAGTAAAAGAAACAAACAAACTGTTCAATCAATAGTGGCTTAGTGGGGACTTCCCTGGTGGCGCAGAGGTTAAGAATCCACCTGCCAATGCAGGGAACACGGGTTCAAGCCCTGGTCCAGGAAGATCCCACATGCCACAGCACAACTAAGCCCGTGCACCACAACTACTGAGCCCACATGCCACACCTAGTGAAGCCCAAGTGCCTAGAGCCCATGCTCTGCAACAAGAGAAGCCACCGCACTGAGAAGACCGTGCACCACAAGGAAGAGTAGCCCCTGCTTGCTGCAACTAGAGAAAGCCCAAACGCAGCAACAAAGACCCAACACAGCCAAAAATAAACAAACAAACATGTGGATGGCTCTAAAAAAAATAGTGGATTAGTTAATGAGGGAAATGTACTGTTTCTTCTGCATGATAAGAATTTGAGAAGTGGGGTGTTTAGTCTGGTTCAGCATCTTCACAGCTCCAGAATGCATCAGTCTCCAGTGCCCTCCGTGTTTTGGCTTGGTTCACAGCCTTGGTCCCTTGTGGTTTTTCTTTTTCTTTTGTTTTCTGGGTGGTTTTTTTTTTTTTTTTTGTGGTATAGTTGATGTACAATATAAGTTTCGGGTGTACAAGATAGTGATTCACAATTTTTAAAGGTTACACTCCATTTATAGTTACTGTAAGATATTTGCTTTGTGGTTTTAAGAAGGTTGCCATAGTTCCAAGCAGTGTATAGAGTCACAATGTCTGATAAAATGAAATAGGAGTTTCCTAAAATTTACTCACTGGTGAAACTGAGTCACATGTCTGGATGGAGGTACAAGGGGGCGCGTTGGAGAGGTTCTTCAATACAAAGCAGGCCCTGCCAGCAAAGAAGATATGTCACAGGTAGAAACCAGATATATTATTTTGTATCCAACTTTATGTTAGAAAATCATTACGTGGGTGGAGTTAGTAAGGCTACTACCGTATCTCCCTATGGTAATTTATTTAAGTAAACTTATCACTGTAGCTCTTTAACTTGACTATGACCCACAGTAAGAAACAGATTTTACATCTTGACCTGATATGTATGCATATACATGAGACAAAGAATTCACAAAATAGTACTATTCTTACAGCATGTAACATGGGCTGGTATTTTCTATTCTTTCTAGTCTATTTCATTTGTGGTTTTTAACACTGGTTTGGACCCACTAAATTATGTTCCAATCCACTCATAGTCACAATCTGAAGTTTGAAAACTCCTTTCTGCCATAATCACCCTTTTCATATAGAGAGGCAGTGATCTTGAGGAACATGACTGTTTCTTATGCAACTGGGCATCCCCAGTGCACCCTGCCTGGCACACCTTGGCAGCCACTCATGTTCGTTAGGTGAACCTGACAAAGATAAAGATGGTACCCATCATGTTGCAGTTTTTCAAAGAATGTTAGAATATATTATTGCAATCTCATCAGCTCTGCCTAACACAACTTTAAATAACAATGATTTCAAAATACATGTATGCTATAGATGTTTCAGTTAAACTATGTAGGATCATGTATCTCTACCATTTATTTGGTATTTTTCATTCAGTCTTTAACATGTTATGGTGTTAATCATCATGGTTGAATATCAAGTGAATTGTGTTTTGCGATGGATTTGCAAAATAAATTTTGAGTTTACTTTCCCTTTGGCATTATCCAGTCTGGTTCTCTCCTCCCAAGGTTTTAGGAACAGTCCTGATTTATTGAGTATTTACTCAATAAATGAATTATTTACTCAATAAATTCACAGAGAGGGGAAGTAACTTGCATAAGATAACATGGCTAGAAAGCAGCAGAGCTGGAATTTGTCACCTACACGCTTAGCCACTGTGCCTATGAATTCAAAAAGAGGGAACACTTAGAACCTTTGGAAACATCTTATATCTTTTTAAAATTCCTGAAGCTAGTGTTTCCCAAACCGATATTCTGTGGACTCATCAGTCCAATGAGATCAGCCTGGAAATAGGGCACCACCATCAAATAGTTTTGGAAAATAGTACTTGTTTTATACACCCTCCTGAAGATTCACAGTGGATGTCAGCCTACTAAAGGCTCTAAGAAGTCCTGTAGCAAGCATGCCTGCTTCGCTTTAACTGCTTCTCAGACTTAATTATCCTTAGAACAGGTGTATCTTCCAAGGAATAGTTCTTCTAGGAAATGCTGAGCTAGGCATGTAGACCAAAGTTGGAAAATGGGCTCTTTTAGGATGCATCAAGCTGCAGATGGGTTTTTATTTGACCTACACAGTGTTTTAAACAATATTTTAATTAATTGATAACATTTTGAAATTGATAAGTTGACAATAGTTTTAATTTATGAGATTTTAATAGAATTCCATATTTCAGGAATTTCTGAAAAATGGCACGTTTCATCCTATATTCCAAGGTGGGATGTGAGTTGTGACTGCCCCTCGAGATGGGGCATTCACTCGCCAGTTTACCCAAGTCCCCACCCTCCCCTATCGGTTCCCAGTAGTGCAGCATGTGAGTTGTCCTTCATTATAACACTTGCATTGTTATTTTCTTGTAGTAGAGTTGAGAATAAAGTAAAATATTTCCATCAGAGACCACTTTTCATCCTTCTTGGCTCGTAAGGCAATTTGAAGCAATTTAGGTGACCATCTGGCTAATAAACTGTAAAACCAGCCCGAGAGTCAATTCGTTAGCAGGTGTTGAACAGTAAATATGAGGCATCGATACTTTCTTTTATTCATTCAACGAACATCTGAGTGGTTTCTTTGTGCCAGGAATGATTTTAGGATGTATAGAATGATGTACCTCATGGGACTTTCGTTCTAATGGAAAGACCGACAATAAACATGAAAATAAATAAACAATTCCAGTGTATTAAAAGAGTTACACATGAAATAAACAGAGTTTTGAGATAGAAAGCAGAGGAGAGAAGAGACTGATAATTAGGATTGGTTAGAGGGTAGGATCAGGAAGGATTTGGTCTAATGTAAAAATTTAGGGAAAAGGATGTGACTTTTCTTTTTTCTGCTTAAGGCCAAATCATTCTTAGAAAATCTGCAACCTAATTTTGGCAGCACTTAAAACAGTTTTCTCACTACCGGGAAGTGTTTGTTAAACAGATGACAAACTTGTTCTAGGCTATGGGTTATTTGCTTTTGTATTTTGAAGTAGTTTTTTTCTTTTTTAGTGTTGAATATTTTTCCTTTAATAACTATAAAATGTCATTATCAGTCTGGGGGTTGTGCATGTTGGAAGTAATCATAGAACAGAAGAATCTACTGCAGATTTTTTTTGCCCAATGTGACCTGGGAATCACTCTACATCCATTCTTAGCCCACAGTAAATGTATTTTTCAATTTTATATCATACATAGTGGACTTTAGGTAAGAGTGTGCCAACTCACGTGTCCTTAGAAATATCCCCAAAGTCATTCCTGTTGCCAAAAAGGGAAGCAAGTAAAGAACATTGTATCGCTTAATCCTCTGCCCACATTTCACTTGCCATTGGAAATCACATTGACAAATTCACTCACCCCTCACGCGGAGGAGTGGCTGAGAGAGAAAATGGAAAACCCTTATTTATAGGAAGAAAGTGTGACTTGCTTTCTCTGATAGATTTCTTTCCACTCTCCACCTATGACTACAATGAACAACTGGTTTATTGAATCTTATAAATAGAACATCTCTGCATCAGTCAGGATCATGGGCTAATGAGGCTCTACTGTGTCAAGGTGCTATGGTACACTTCTGCTGCCAAGATAGAAGGTGAGTTTTTAATATCCTGAGGTTATGTCTACAGAGTATTAAAACAGGTGGCGATCTTATGATTTATAATAGAAAGCATCATACGGGATAATTGGTCCAACATGGCTTGATTCAATTCGTATAAGCAGCTAAAATGAACAAGGGTGCCTCTCTCCTCCCAGAAAGAGGAGGGGAAATGGGTAAGTGGAGCATTTTTAGATCTGTGTCATGCAGGTTCCCCCACTTAGAAAACATGCCAGAAGACAATGAAAATCTAGATTTCACGTTTCAATATTTGTATGTTCTTTTCATTGCCCTCTGAAGTGTTTGTTAATTTCTTAGCTACCTGCATTACTAGGACGTTTATTTCAACCGTGGCACCTCGGCAGAACACAATTTTAAAGTCTTAAGAAGATTGAAAGGACAATTTGACATCTAGGAATTTATTGAGAAAATGGGTGACGTTTTATCCCCAAGCTTTTTTTTTTTTTTTTTTTAAGTCCAGCATTGTCTGTAAGAGAAAAGTTGGGAAGATCTGAAAGATCTAATTGGAGAGTTCCTGAACTGATTCTGGTACACCCTTAGAGTGGACATCATAAACAAGGATGACAGAGAAATAGAATTATTGACACATTAAGACAGTTAGAGCACAATGTTAAATAGGAAAAGCGGGTTCTGGACTTTCCCGATGGTCCAGTGGTTAAGCCTCCACACTTCCACTACAGATGGCGTGGGTTCGACCCCTGGTTGGGAAAGTTCCGCATGTGGTGCAGCCAAAAAAAAAGGAAAGAAAGAGAAAAGAAAAGTGGGTTTCAAAATAGTATATACAGAGAAATCCCTTTTGGGTAAAAATCATGTTTGCCTTCCCTGCTCACACATACTAGTCCTCCCACCCGAAGAGGGGTGTGGAAAGGAAAATTGCAAATTGTTAGTAGTAGTTATTTTCTGTAATGGGATAATGGGTGCATTTTATAGTTTTACTTTTTGCTCATCTAGATTTTTCTCTTTTTTGAAATAGAGCAGTCTGCGGGAGGGAGGGGATATAGGGATGTGTGTGTAAATAAAGCTGATTCACTTTGGTGTACCTCAAAAGCTGGTACAAGAGTGTAAAGCAATTATATTCCAATAAAGAGGTAAAAATAAAAAGGAAGGAAGGAAGGAAGCAAGGAAGGAAGGAAGAAAGTGCAAGTGCAGAGTACTGCCTAAGTATAAAGGAAAATACTACAACGTAGGTAATTTCCTGATTCCCCCACTAGATAGCACTGTGAAGCTTGCAGCATCCTGAGTTGTATTAGAAACTGCAGTAGTAACAAGGTTTAACAAGAGGTTATTTTTACTTACAATAATTCCAGAACTGTGCCATCTAGAGCTTGCGTGGCAATTTCTTGTTCAGAAATAACACTGATTTGTAACACATCTAGCTAATGTGTATTTTGGAAAGAGAAGTTTTGTTGTAGATGGACAGTTTTCGAAGTCCCTTCATAACTGGTATTTCTTACAATTGTGCTACTTGAGTTCTTTCTGTATTTTTGCCATGGGCTTAAAAGATGTGAATGCATTATTATCCACTGATGTGAATTGGGCAGGAATAGTGGGAAAAACTAAAAATACAAAATTAGCTGTAGGGATAAACCTTCCTTCAGTGGTTGTGAGCTTTGTAGTAAAACAAAGTTTCAAGGAAAAAAAATCCCAAAGTGCTTCAGAAATGTTGAAGTTCCATTAAATATTATTGGTAGACTTTGGTCTTAGAGTTCCTTCCTGCTTGTTTAAGTAATTTGCTTTCCCTTCTAGGAATTGGAGGAAATTTCAGAATTAACCAAATCCCATTTTTCATCTCCAATCTGACAATGGGTGTATGCAGGTGATGTGCTCCCAGAAGAAGAAAAGTAGAGACTTGATGTTTGTCTGGAGAACATTGCTGCCAGGCAAATTGATGTCCTCTGTGCTGCTGGGGCAACCAAGTGGAAGAGGAGACATAGCTCTCCCTTTTATCCCAGACAGCATGTGGCTCGAATTTCTAACAGATGGAGAAGAGTGGAGTAAGGGTTTCTGTACTAGTCAATGTTTTTTAGACAAATTTTTCTGTGTTAAACTGTGCGTTAGACACTGATCCTTGGTACAAAGATTCAAAATGAGACCTGTGATGCAGAACCGATGGGAATATCTAGATGAGGTAGACGTTCCTCACACATAGTTCCAGACAAGACTTTTTTTTTTAAGCCCTGATCATCCTGCCTTCACTTATATTTTCACTTGGACAATACAGACCTTGCTTAGAGGAGGATGAAATCCATTTGACAATTTACAGTGGAAAGAAGGTGCCAGAAGTTCCATATGGGTTTTATTATAGGCAATCAAATTATGACAAGGCAGCACAATTTTTCAACATGACAAATTGTGATCACTTAACTAGCATTCCTATCTGTTTGCCCTTTGAAGCCAACAGAAAGGAAAAAAAAATATATAGGTCTCTTCTGTACAGATGAAAAACAAGGTGACACCATGGACACCTGTTCGCTTAAAAAGAAATTTCTAGAAATTTCCTGGAGAATGCCTGTGTTTCTGTCTAAAATTTCTGTTTGCTGATAATGATCTGCAGGCCTGATGAGAATAGCAAAGACGTATTTGTAGTTAAGGACAAAGATCCTACAAATAACCCAGTATTTAAGGCATAGGCCACAGACGCATGGCCTTGGGCTGGGTCATCTTCCCAACTGTGTTGAGTTTGGTCCTCTGGATGTTTTTTAAAATTTGGAATTAGTCGCCCACATTTTGTTTTCATTTTAATTTTTAATAGATGGTACATTCACATGGCTCAAGTAAGAAATTATAAAACGGTATGCTTGTCTACCAGTGCCACCTGCAGTAGATAATCACCGTTTGTATTTTTAAAGGAATCTTTTTTGAGCATATATAAGCAAAAGACAAGTATAAATTCACATTCCTTTTTTTTTAAGCAAATGGTAATATAATACACACTCTGTTCCATTCCATGCTTTTTTTCCAGTTAACACTACCTTCTATATCTGCAGCTTCCTCATTTGTAACACTTGCATAGTTTTCCGTTGAATGGATGTACCATGATTTATTTACCCAGGACATTATTAATGGCATTTGGCAGGTTTCCAAACATTTGCTATGACCTCACGGCAGTGAATAAGCTTGTGTACTTGGTAATTCACACTTATGTGAATTGAGGTTTAGAATCAACTCTTAGGAGTGGAATTGCTCGGTAAAATAATATATTCTTTTTCAGATTTTAGTTGATATTGCCGAGATTTCAGTCCTCCATCAGGACTAAAGTAATTTATACTTCAATCAGTAAAATATGAGGGTGACTTCTTCTCACCCCAGCCTCCCTACTGAATGTTTTCAAACATTTGGATTTTTTGACTTTCAGTCTTTCCTTTCACGACTTCTGGATTTTGAGTCAAAGCTACAAAAGCCCTCTCAATCCAAAATTATAAAAGTTTTTTTCCGTGTGTTCTCATATTTTTATCTATTTAGATTTTATCCTGGTATAGGGTTATGACACTAAGTTAAATGTTTTTCAGATGCATCCCCCCCAGTTGTCCCTACGTCTTTATTTAAAAGTCCTTCTTCATTTTGATAGATTTCAGGTGTCAGCTTTATCATATACTAAATTCCCATATGTCTTTGGTTAAAATGTGTTGTATGTGTAGGATAACAAAAATGGGGGAAATATACAGCAGGGAAGAGGAATAGAGACAAGGGAAATTAAAATAGGTAAACTCTTGGTAAGAAGCTGACATATGAGTAAACACCTGAAGGAAGGGAGATATGAGATAATGTAGATGGTGCTTAAAAGCTTTTTGCCTCAGAAATCATTTGGCCCTGGGGTCAAATCCTAGTTTCACTCTATGACCAAAGGCAAGTTATTCTTTTCATGCATCAATTTATTCATCAGTAAAAATGGAATTACAAATTGTACACACTTCATGGGACCATCATAAGAATTAAATGAGATCTTTTTAACTAGCTTGGCATTGGGCCTGACGTATAAAGGTTAGTCATTTTTATCATTATGGATATTTCTGCTTCTCATTCCACATTTCTCAAAGAAGTTATGGCTGCAGGGACTTCCTAGGTGGCACAGTGGTTAAGAATCTGCCTGCCAATGCAGGGGACATGGGTTCAATCCCTGCTCCAGGAAGATCCCACATGCCACAGAGCAACTAAGCCCGTGCGCCACAGCTGTTGAGCCCACATGCCGCAGCTACTGAAGCCCACACACCTAGAGCCCGTGCTCCACAACAAGAGAAGCCACCGAAATGAGGAGCCTGTGCAGCACAATGAAGAGTAGCCCCAACTCTCCACAACTAGAGAAAGCCTGTGTGCAGCAATGAAGACCCAATGTGGCCAGTAATTAATTAATTAGTTTAAAAATTATTAATTTTTTAATTAATTTAATTTTTAAAATTAAGTTTAATTAAATTTAATTTTAATTAATTTTTTACTTAAATTAAAGAATTAATTTTTTAATTAATTAATTTTTAAAAAGAAGTTATGGCTGCAAAATATCCCATCACAGGTCCATAGGTAAATTGCACGTGTTAATATCACATGACGCTTTATTTATCTGTCCCAGAATTGTGAGGACTTTCAAATGGTTCTTCATTCTTACTTTTTCAGCCCTCCCCTATAATGCTTTTATAAACTTTTTAATCTTGAAATTACTGTAGATTCACATGCAGTTGTAAAAAATAATACAAAGAAATTCCTTTGTCCAGCATCCTCCAATGGTAGCATCTTGTAAGATGGTAGTACAACATCACAAGCAGGATACTGACATGGACATGATCCAATGGAAAGCCTTTCCATCATGACACCACCTCATGTTGCCATTCTATAGGCACCTCCACTTCCCTC
This sequence comes from Hippopotamus amphibius kiboko, assembly GCF_030028045.1. Classification (NCBI taxonomy): domain Eukaryota; kingdom Metazoa; phylum Chordata; class Mammalia; order Artiodactyla; family Hippopotamidae; genus Hippopotamus; species Hippopotamus amphibius. The sequence goes on from NC_080197.1 coordinate 8,054,227, forward strand.
TCACCTCCACCCTTTCGTAACTTCTGACATCTGTTCTCTGTTTCCATAGCTAGGTCATTTCAGGAATGTTATATAAAGGCAGTTGTACACTATGTGCCCTTTTTAGACAGGCTCTTTTCCTTCAGTATAATCCTCTGGAGACCCATCCAGGTCATTGAGTATATCAATAGATATTGTTCCTTTCATTCCTTTTTTATTGCTGAGAAGTATCCCGTGCTATGGATGTACCACATTGTGTTTAAACATTCATTCATTGAAAACATGTGGTTGTTTCCAGGTTTTGACCATTACAATAAAGTTTTTATAAATGTTAATGTATAGGGTTTGATGTGACTATCAGTCTTAATTTCTCTGGAGAGAAAAAAAACCCAGAAATGTGATTTCTGGGTTATATTGGAGTCACTTATTTAGTTTTTTAAGAAATTGCTGGGACTTCCCTGGTGGCACAGTGGTTAAGAATCCGCCTGCCAATGCAGGAGACACGGGTTTGATCCCTGGTCCGGGATGATCCCACATGCCACAGAGCAACTAAGCCCGTGCACCACAACTACGAAGCCCATGTGCTACAACTACTGAAGCCTGCACACCTAGAGCCAGTGCTCTGCAACAAGAGAAGCCACCACAATGAGAAGCCCGTGCACCACAATGAAGAGTAGCCCCCACTTGCCACAATGAGAGGAAGCCTGAGTGCAGCAAGAAGACCCAATGCAGCCAAAATGAATTTAAAAAAAAAATTAAAAAAAAAAAGTTGCTAAACTTTTCCAGATGGGTTGTGCCCCCATCAGCAGAATATGAGTGAGCTGGTTGCTCTGCATCCTTGACAGCATTTGAAACTGTCACTGTGTTTTACTTTCCCCATTCTGAGGTGTGTGGTGACAGCTTATTGTGGGTTTACTTTGCATTTCCCTAATGGCTAATGAAACTGAACATCTTTCATGTGCTTATTTGCCAGCTATATCGTCTCTCCAATGAAATGTCTTTTCATGTCTTTGCCATTTTATAATTGGATTGCTTGAGTTTTTTCGTTTTTTAACTGTTGAGCTTTGAGAGTTCTTTATATATTCTAGATTATAGTCCTTTGTTGGATAAGTGGTTTGCAAATACTTTTTCCCCCTTTCTAGCATTTTTTTTTTCATTTTTAAAATGGGATCTTTCACGAAGCAAAATCTTTTAATTTGGATGGAGACTGTACCCTTTGACCAGCATCTCCCCATTTCCCCACCCCCCCAACCCCTGGCAACCACTTTTCCATTCTCTATTTCTATGAGTTCAGCTTTTTAAAATTCCACATGTAAGTGATATCATACAGTATTTGTCTTTCTCTGACATTTATCTTTTAGCATAATGCCCTCAAGGTCCATTCATGTTGTCACAAATGGCAGGATTGTTTTCTTTTTCATGGCTGAATAATATATATTATATAAAGTCTTCTTTACCCATTTATCTGTAGACAGACACACTTAGGTTGTTTCCAAATCTTGGCTATCGTGACTAAGGCTGCACTGAACATGGGAATGCAGGTATCTCTTCAAGATTCTGCTTTCATTTTCTTTCCCACGAGCTGGATCGTGGGGTCATATGGTAGCTCTATTTTTAATGTTTTGAACAATCTCCATACTGTTTTCCATAGTGGCTGCAGCAGTTTAGATTCCCACCAGCAGTGCACAAGGGTTCCCTGTTATCTCTTGTCTTTTTGATGATAGCCGTCCTGACAGGTGTGAGGTGATATCTCATTGTGGTTTTTATTTGCATTTCTGAGGTGTTTGGCTGGTGGAGAGCAGTTATTGTCTAAAAGCTTTCTGTCATGCTAGACTGGCCCCTTTGGTTTGAGCAGGTGTTTTGAGAGGATTTTTTTGGTCAGTACCCATCGGTGTTTCCAGGTCATTGGCTTCTCCAGCTCCAACTCCAGGATACTTGCAGCAAAAAGATAACCCAGGGGATTCACCATCGTGTTGCTGTGCAGGCGCCTAGCTGGTCTGCCTTCTCCTCTCCACCACTTGGAGTCCTTCTGTGTTTGTTTTCTATATAATGTCCAGGATTTTGCACTGTGTTTAATGGGAGGAATAAGGGAAAGTCTATATCCTCCTTCTTCCAGGAAGCAGAATCTCATCTTCTTTTTTAAAACTAGCCTAAGAAGAGAAATGTTTTTCCAAAAAAAGGGCTCAAGTTCAGTTTAAGAGACCACAAACTCTCACTTTGGAGGAACCCTGGGCCAACAAGCCAGCTCCCTGAATCGGGCCAGCAGGTCGCTCATCCCTGAGCTGCTGTCCACCTCTGGAGACATCCCTGCACCAGGGGAATCAGGGAAGCAGAGGACGACATCTTCAGAGATGCCTGGACAAGATGACACAGGGCTGAGCAGAAAGTTGGGGGGCTCCTCTATTCCCAGAGTGCTGTCGAACTGTGTCTCCTCCAGATGGAGTTCTCTAGCCTGGGTGAAGAAGTGAGAGTAGTTCTCTCCCTTGCTCAGAGGACTCCCTCCTGGCAGGTTTTCCCCGATGGCAGCTAGACCCATGGCACTGCCCAGTGATCTACCAATTCGTTTCCTCTTCAGTTGACGTCCCTGTCGTTCAGTTTGTCGCCAGGAAGTTCAATAATGCTCCCTGTGTGTCCGGCCCTGGGATCACAGAGAAGACTGAGTGCCCCTTGCTCCTGTAGGAAGCTCCCTGTCTGGGAGGTGGGTGTGACCAGACACAGATCCTTCCATTCACTGTGGTGAGCTCTGGGGATCCCAGAGGCTGAGAGACCAGCGTGGCTCAGAGCAGCTGGCCCAGCCTGGGGGTCAGCCCCCCCCCCCCCCCCACGGATGCCTCCCCACCTCCGTGCAAATTTCTTAGAGAACATCACTGACTCTCTGAAGCAGCAGCACCCTGGTCACCCTTCATCCCCTCGTCTTCCTCACTTTCTCCCTTGCAGTCTTCACCTCCTGAGTCATGGGTTACATTGATTGGTTTATCTCTACTTTTGTTTGATTCTGTTTTTCTCCCCTGCTAGGATTTCAGCTCCCTGTGTCTCGTTCACCACTGTATTCCCAGGGCCTCTGTCAGTGTGAGGCACTCAGTAGATATTTGATCAGCAGCTTGTATCCTAATGCTTCATGATGTCATAGGCAGATTCCAAACCTGGCAGTGGTTTAAAAGTCTGGCTCAGTCCAATTTAAAAACTTCAGTCTTACATACACACTACTACATATAAAATAGATAACTAGTAAGAACCTACTGTACAGCACAGGGAACGCTACTTAATACTCTGTAAATGGTCTCTATGGGAAAAGAATCCAAAAAAAGAGTGGATATATGTATCTGTATAACTGATTCACTTTGCTGTACACCTGAAACTAACACAACATTGTAAATCAACTATACTCCAATAAAAATTTTACAAAATAAAAATAAAAAATAAAAACTTCAGTCTCGTATCCATTTTAACATGCATCCCAGTTCCTTCTGTAACCAAGCTCTGGTGTGCCCATGGCCTGAGGTCCTTGCCGTCTGGAAGGAGTTGATTTGCTCTTTTATTTCTTCTCCTCCTCCCTCAGGTGTGCAAGGTCAGGGAGGAGGAACTGAGGGAGAAGAGCTCTGTCTTTTGGCCTTGCTGGTGTCACTGTCCTCTCCTGACCGTCCGTATCTTTTCTGTCACAGGCACCCAAATGAGGTCTGGCTCTGGTCATCCGCGGGGCCTTCTGCACCTCAAAGTTCCCGAGTAGAACTCCCCACCACTTCTGCTATTGGGGCTCTTTGCCCTGCACGCCACCCCCATGATGGGGTACAGCAAGGCTCTGCTGGCCCAGAAACCCTCCACCTAGAAAGCACCTACTTTCCAAGCTGCCACTCAGCAGATTGAGAGGATGCTCAGTGTGACTCACAGTGGTCTTTCTCTAACCACCTTGCCTTTCATAACCTACCCCTTAAGCCCTTGCCACCCGCATCCCCACCCCATCCTTCTCTACATTTTTTCATGCCCTTTCCTCTGTCTGAAACTCCTCACCACCCCATCCCTCCCTGACCTCTATGTGTCGACCTGTAGCTCAGGCTCCAGGGCCAAGGGCAGATGCTGCCTCATCTTCAAACCTTCCTCGTCCCTCTAGTTCAGCTGTCCTCAACCTTGATGCATACTGGAATCTCCCAGGGCTCTAAAAATATTGATGCCTGAGTCTCACCTCCAGGCATTCCGATCAAATTGGTCCAGGTGGCATCTGAGAATTCATACTGGTTTAAAACGCTGCCCAGGGCTCAGTGGGCTAGTGGAATTCTATCTTTTTATCCAAGCACTTATCATCTTTTACTGGCCTTTATCCACTGTGGGACTGTAAGCGCCTCGAGAGAGGAACATGTGTGATTCATTTTTGTTAATCTCACCAGGCTCAGGACAAGGCTCAGTACCTTAAAAGGTAGTGATAATAGTAATAGCATTTCCTGAATGTTTGCTATATGCTGCACACTATGCTAAGTCCTTTAGATGAATTATCTCATTTACACCCCGGCAACTCTAAGAGGTAGGTGCTCCTGATTATCCTTTTACAAGTGAGCAAACCCAGATGTCAGGGAACACACCCAGGATCACACTGGTGTGAGCGATGGAGCAGAGAGTGGAGTCTGGGCGGGCTGGCTTCAGAGCCGGTGTTGATATCGTGTTGCCTCTGTGCAGTGTGGACATAGTCAGAATTCCACCACCAAGTTATTGCATGAAGGTGAGCATGTGAGTGGTTGGAAATAAATAACGGTTTCCCGGGCAGCAGCTCCATCAGGCCTGGTGGGGCACTTCTCCGTTAGAGTTAGTCCTGGTACCACTTTCACAGTGGCTCGTCTACCAAACCCCTGTTTGATGATTTATGTAATCTTTTTAATTTAACATTTTATCTGAAATTTTTCTACGCAACTTCTTCCAAGCAAAAATATCCATTGTACCAGAGAAATATCCTTCCAAAAAGCACTTTAAAGAACAACCTCGTGCGTGTGTGCACACGTGTGTGCGCGTGTGTGTACACACCACCTAAAGTAAAATCACCACCCCTGTAGGTACACCACACTCATCTGCTATAAACAAAATTTTCAGCGATCTTCCTTATCAACCTACTTAACGATCTGGATCTGAATTATACCTTGGAATTATAAAAAGTTCAACTCAGAGTTCTGATATGAACAGTAAGTTATATTAGAACCTGTTTAAAGTGCATCTCTTCCCAAGTAAAACACATTTTGCCTGGAGTTAACTAGAAAAGCTGAGAATGTTTTAAGGCCATGGCTTTCACCTGTGTTGGGTTTTATGACGTTCCAGCTCTTTAAGAGATGTTTCACAAGAAGCACTGCTTCATTCAGAGAGCGTGCTGGGGCTGAGGAAACCCTGTGGAATACAAGTGTTGTTATTACCTTTTAAAATATTCACCAAATGTGTTTATGCACCTTTATCACCATTCCACAAAAGCCTCGTTTTTAATGCAAGCTATTCTGGCCCAGTCCTTGGCATTCGGTTAACCCATGTGCCAAGTGGTGTGCAGGAGGAGGTGGGCTAGAAACTCAGAGAAGGGAACAGGGTCCATGGGTGCTGTGACCCAGAAAGACTTCACTGGAGAAAGTAAACTTGAGCCCAAGCCTAAAGAATGGATGGGTTCAAGGTAACTTGGCTTGGCCCAAGGTCATGGGAGTGAAGATGAAAAAAGGAGGACATTCAGCATCCCAGCCTCCTGGGTGAGTGAGAGGAGAAAATCTGTCCCTGTATCACATCCTTTGCACCAATTAACTCCCAGATCCTGAAAGCAGAATGATTATTTTAAAACATCAGTAGTGTGTTTTTTTTTTTTTTTTTTAGTTGATACAATTCACCACTGTGGGGAGTGTGGGAGATCAAATAGAGGCATCTTCCATGAGTTAGACTGGAAGACCACAAAGTACTGGCATCACACACAACCTCTTTGCCGAATTGGGAGAAAGGGGTTTTTGTGTGGGATGCAACGCGCTCTGCTGTGTTTGTTAGCCTCTGGCTCTGAACAATGTCCCTCCAACGAACTGCAAATGCTGATTATGTGAGAAAGAGGGGGCAGGGAAGGAAGAGTGACTCTCATAAGCTCCTGATTGTTCTACACCCCCGTGGGCAGAAGAAGTATGGCTGGAATTAGGGGGTAAGGGAGACAGGGGCACGAAGCAAAAATATTACTTTGAGAGTCCACATCCAACAAGTCGCAACCGTGAAAACTCTGTCTTGTTCCTAGGACGTAGCTGACGGCAAGGAAGAAGGACAGGAAATCCCATCTGTGAGTTGCTCTGTCCCCGGGGACCCTGAAGTACTGGAGGTTGCAAAGGAGGACCCCCAGACAGAGAATAATTCCATCATGAGCTTCTTTAAAACTCTGGTAAGGGGTTTCATCTCCTTTTCTATTCTGTTCCTCAATTCTATTGCTCGAAAGTTTTGTTAATTCTAAGAAGGATGCATACTTAAATGTTATTGTTCTAAACGGCTGATGCAGCTGAGATATTGGAGAAAAGGGACAAGATGTGCTTCATAAGGGAGTTGACTTTCAGTGAAGGATTGTTCAGTGCTGGGAACTGTGAGATGGACAGCGGGTGCCCAGACTATACGACATGAGTTGTGTGGTGGTGGAACTCTACTGCAATTGGATCTTACGGTCATTGATCATAAAAGTAATTGGAAAATACTTCCCTGAGTTGCTGACCTATCAAAGCATTTTTGTCACTCAAATAGCAAATAAAACTGTAGAAATCACTTTCTATCCTGTTACGTCTAAAGCTCCTATTCGATAGGGTGGAGGCAGGGACCCACGTCTTGCATTGCCCATGGCTTGGCACGTGCCAGGCACTCAAAAAAAGGGCCGAATGAGTGAACACACAGGTCAACAGACAGCTCCAAGTGTTTGGGCTCTTTCCAAAGACCCAGACCAACTTCAAAAGGTAAAACAGAAAAAGTCTACAGAACGTGCCACAAACACCAAAAGGTTGTATATCTGTTTGGATTAGTGGTCGACTTGGAAAGTCCGTGGCCTTCCAGAAGACAATTTTGAATGTGATCAAGCTCTTAGTGAATGTATAAGATCTGATGCATTTCACTATAAAATATTAGCTTTGTTAACTTATGTATACCTAGCCATAAGTCCGTGGGTTTCTGCTAAATTAAAAGGACTTCTCATTACATTCCTTACCTGTAGAGTGAACTGGACCACGCTAAATAAAAATATGAAATAGGGAATTCCCTGGTGGTCCAGTGGTTAGGACTTGGCGCTTTCACTGCCAGGGCCGGGGTTCGATCCCTGATTGGGGTACTAAGATCCCACAGCATGGCCAAAGAAAAGAAAGAAAGAGAGAGGAAGGAGAGAAGGAAGGAAGGAAGGGAGAAAGAGGAAGGAAGGAAGGAAGCAAGCAAGCAAGAAAGAGAAAATCACCCTAAAGAGCTATGGTTTTTAACATTTGTTTTTTTTCAAACTTTTAAGGTTTCGCCCAACAAAGCTGAAACAAAAAAAGATCTGGAAGACACGGTAGGTCATTTGAAGTGTGTTTATGGTTGGGTTTGTGTGTAGAATTGGACTTGGATTTATGTATACTTCTTTGTTTTTTGAATTTTATGTGCATATGACGTACATATACACATATACATATTTAGCAGTTTAATAGTGCTGTTAGACGGTCTTTAAAATGTTCTATTTACGTTAATGGTATTTTAATGAAAATTTTGTTGGAAAGCTTGAAATATGTACCAATTCTGGCTAATGTCACAAAAACCAATTTCTTATACAGAATAAGAACAGAATACTAATAATTATATATCATCTTAGTCTTGTTAGTTGTGTGTAGAGAAACCCAGGAAATATGGTAAAAGCCACTGGAAATGAGAGTGAGGAGACTCAATTTAAAGCAGATGTAAGCTGCTAGATTTTTGGTTTTTAAAAAATGTCTTGCTTTGTTTTTCATGTAATTTGAAAAAAATTAGTCCCCACTGCAACGACAATTGCTTGGTGACATGAAATAGTCACCAGTCGACACTTGCCAAATGAAGGAACGTGTAGAGCAGTTAGGATGCCCTAGAGAGTGGGCACTTTTTCACCGTCATCCTAGACATTCAGCCAGTTCCCCTCAGAATACATTTTGTTTGGAATGACTGCTTTCTAGAGATGTTTTCCCTTTGCACTTGACAGAACCGATTCTCTTTAGTAGAACACGTGGTTTAAATCTCACAGGAATCATGAGGAAGATTTAACTTGGTGACAGATAAGTGTCTTGTGGCCTTCTCTTGATAACTGAAAGTGCTTTGAAAGACACTGGGACCAAACAAATGGCTTGGCCAGGCCAGTACATCTGCTCCCCGTATCTGAAGGGGCTAAGTTGTGAAAAGGACCCTAGAATTTGTCTCAGAAGATCTGCGTTCAGGCCACAGTCCTGCTGCTTGACAGCCGTGTGATCCTAACCTGTCTGAACCCAAATTTCCACATCTGTAAAATTGGGGCAATAAAAATTCTACCTCCCCAGCCCTAGGACTGAGTGAAGGTGCGATAGCACCTGGTAAACCATGCAGCTCTATTCACGTTATTTCCATAGTCACTGCAGGACAGACTGAACACCCGGGCTACATCTGTATTGTATCAATTGGTTCCTCTAGAATTTTCTTCTTCCATTGCAAAAAAGATATAGCTGAGGCATCCACATGCATCTTCCTATAAGGTTATTTATTTGCTACAAGGCAGCTAGGGTCAAGTTCAATGAATGGTCGGGTCCGAATGTTTCTCTTTGGGTTCTGTGTCTGGCATTGTTGGAAATCACATAGTCAGCACGATAAGCTATAAACAGTGGGATATGTGGGTGTGTTGTGTGGCTTCCCGAGTGACCTGATGCCCTCACTCTCTTTAGCTGCTCACGCATCAAGACTCCCCCCCCCGAATGTGGTCCCAGCTGAAAGTACTTAGTGATAAAATCTCATGGCCCTGCCCAGAGAGCTGTGGGCTCATTGCTGATGGAACTGGATCTCAGAAGTGGGTTTTGTGAATGTAGGTTGTCCGTGACACCCACAAACAAACCTCTTTCTACCAACCTGGTTCTCATATTTGTCTTCTTGGCATCTTTTCTACTGAGGTTCTTGGATTCATGCTTTTGAAACGTGGACACCTTTGCCCATCTTCTCATTTGGCCCTGGGCGATTTTTAGCACACTCTACACCCCACACAAAATCCCCCGCCATTTGTGACTTGAGACAACAATTCTGAATGGTTGTAGCTGGGCTATTTGAGTTCCAATTTCCCCTCACTTTGGCTCAGTGGACTGACTCACTCTAGGAACATCTTTTGCCTGGGAGATCTGCCGGTCTAGAAGTCAGTTGAAATTTTTGTGGGTGGTGCTGCTTCCCTGAAGTTTCTAATACCAAACAAGAGGAGATCAGGTTGAGAATGAAGCCACTTAGTGGCAGCACTTGACTCCAGGATGCAAAAACAGGTTGCTTGTCTTCGGGTGTATTTTTTCCTTTTTCACGTGACAATAGCATTTAGATATTTAAAACCATCAGGTAGGGACTGCCTTATCTTTTTCATTTCTTAAATTTTTTTCACCTGAATATTTCATGTCCTATAGACAAAGCTTAAATACCTTGTTATTGTCTTTAGCAAAGAGAGTTGCATTCATCTGGGTCATTTAAATAGGTTGCTGTTTTGAAAATCAGCGTGCACCTGAAATAGACTGTGAATTTGCTCTTGAACAAATTGTCTTTGAGAGTTTGAAAAAGATAAGTATTCACATGATGTCTTGTGTTTGGGAGGTGGGGGTGATATACCAGCAGCTAATTAACAAAGTGGATTACTGCATTTAAAAACAACAGGAAAAAAAAAAACACGGATTTTGTTTAAAAACAAAGTTCTAAGCTGTTACTGCTGTTGCCCGAAAGGCATCTAAAGCAGAAAGTGTCTGTGATGGCCAAGCTGGGCAGAAGACGTCCGAGACCCAGGCTAAAGGCACCAAGAAAAAGCACCTGCATAGCCCCAGGCTAGGACTCGCCTTTAGAAAATTCTTTAGGCATAAGGTCTGTATCTTGTTAAACTAGGAGGAAAAATAAGAACCCTGGTCCTCACCACATGACACACGTGCCCATCTTGTATCCACCCAGTGCCACTTCAGTGACGTCAGAGCCTTGGGTGGTGGGGGTCGTTAGAGGGGAATTAAGTATTATGTGAATCAAATTTCAGAGATTTTAAGCCGCCATAGTTGTAAACATCTCAGACGACTTTCTTAGTGTGGACCAGGGTTCTGAGATTATTCTTCTAACTCAGTGTTTCCCAAATGTTGAATATTTGCATACCACCTTCATCTTTGACAGATACACCACTATTTACGTGACATTTTTATACTGAAATGGACTTACTTCCTATTTAAAGATATCTTTAAAAGAAACTTTGTGTTACATCACATTTGGAAAAGCAGAATCATTTTTCCTAAGAGGAAGGTACCATTATATCAGGAATAAAAAAAGATTACATTCTAGCTACCTCGCTTGTGTTACGCTCTGAATCTATTGCCCTTTCTAGCTTTATGAAAAGGCAATTAGCCAGGCGTAAGGAAATGTTAAAGATTTCTCTACCAGCACCAGACTGAAAATTTCCCCTGAATGGTCTTAGGAAGATTAGAATTGAAAAAGGAAAAGTATTTTCACGATTTTAATATTATTTAATATCATATCTCAGCACAGTCTAAAGCCATCTCTGATCCTACCAATGGTATGCTTTCTACACTTTGGGAAATGCTCTTCTAACTTCAAGATAACAATTCTATCTTCCTGCAGTCTGTTCCTTCTCTTCCCTGTGTTAACTAAACTTATACTGAGCCCAAATGGAAGCCCAGGCGGAACCAAACAATGAATGAAGGCAGAGCAAGTTCTGGCTCCATGATCTTGGGAAGTAAAGACAACATAGAAGTCAGTTTTGGAGATTTCACTTTTTTCTAATGTCTAAGAAAATGCCATTGTTTGTCTGAAACCATCAATTAAAAGGATCCCTGACTTGAGCAAGCATGCTTCTACACTTGTTGAAAATATCCACCATTCTCCACTAAGTTGAATGAACTTATTTTAAAAACTTCCCCAGCTGGATGTTATAGTCCCAGAATTGTGTATGCAAATAAAAGCTCCATAGACAGCTCTCCTGGCTGAATCTATATTTGCATAAACAAACTCTGTTATGCAGCCACCCTTCGATTCCCAGACAGGGTTATTTTGTTCCGTAAAGAGGGAAGGAGGTGGATGAGAGATACGGCAGTGGGGAAGGGAACATTAAAAAGTGGTACTACTTATGCGAGCGACCATTTGGCAACTGCTAGCGAAACATGTCATAGATCTGGTACAAAGGAATCTAGCTGAATTCCCATGGGGCGCTTTGGTGAGTCGGGAGCCCTAAAAGTTTATGATGCTATGACTCCCCCCGCCCCGCCCCCTCGCCCCCTCCTGCCCCCCACAGATCTGCATTCATTATGACATGCATTTCACGCGCTGCAAAAGTCCACGTCTCCAGAATCTCCCCGCTCCTGCAAGTGGACCAGCCAAATTCAGTATTCCTGGGGCTTCCCCAGATCATTGGCCTCACATCCTGCCCACTGAGTTGCCTTTTGGGGTAGGAGAGGATTCTGGAACTACTGGGAAGATGGAGAAGAAGCAACCTTTCCTGGGATTCTGTAACACAGACCTAAGGTTTTGCCTTGAGTTCCCTTCAGTCTATTTTTTTATGTCCAAGTAAAATACGGGGACAGTTCCCAGATGTTCTTAATTCTCATTTAGACAGCAGTTTGGTAGAGCTCATTGGCTTTTACCTTTGTGCCTAGGACAATGTTTTTCTTTTCCTCAGTTGATTGTTCTGTTGTCCAAAGCGATTAAAAAAATAGGGCCATTAAAACTGACCGGCCAGAGTCCATCGGTGAACCTGTTGCACGATTACAGGAGGTGTGATACTCATCCTCCTCGATTTCAGGTGACCAAGACAGAAAAGAAGACATCTGAGCAAATTCAAGGATGAAACATTATCTTCTAGTTTTGCTCTTTCAAAAAATACAGTGGTTATCAGTTCTGGTTAACTCCTAGGTTCATTTCTGTGTATGTCAATTTTCCTTCCTATAAAAAGAATTTTGCTTAGTTTAAAAGAAGAGGAAAGCCTGGACCTAATCAATGAAATAAGTTTATTGTTATAAGTAATAAAGGGTCAGCATTTCTTTGCTGCATCTGATTTTTTTTTTCTTGGCTTAATCACATGCAATTTCTCATAATAAAGCATTTTCACACGTCCTGCAAACATTGGACATGACACATGCACAAAAGGCAGGATATTGTTTTAGAATGTCTTTGCCATGCTCAGAAATGTTCCGCTCCGCACTCAGATTTGCTCAATGCTTACCCTCTTGGTAAGGCAGCTAAAATACCAGCAGCTACCTCAGAGGATTCATACTCTTCTGCCATACATTCATTGTTTTTTGGTTCTTGCTATAATGTTTACATCTTACTAACTCTCCCCTCTCCCTAGCTTGTTTTTTGGTTCTTGCTACAATGTTTACATCTTACTAACTCTCCCCTCTCCCTCCTCAAATGTGGAAACAAGATGAAAATTTATTGCGGAATAAGGTAAGGTGATCTGATATGCGGTCTCCAAATCTAGTACATTAGAATTTCACGAGTAGTGATATGCGGTCTCCAAATCTAATACATTAGAATTTCACGAGTAGGGTTGCCAGATAAATAACAGGTGCCCAGTTAAATTCAAATTTCAGATACACAGCAAATAATGTTTGAGTATACATCTATGTCCCAGGCACTCTTTGGGCCATCCTTATGCGACAGAAAATTATTCTTTGCCAATCTAAAATTTAGATTTAACAGGACATCCTATGGTCTCATTGTTATTTGCTAAATCTGGCAACCCTGCTGAGGAGATTGTCTCCAGAAAACACAGAGAGAATGTTCGCTGTCTCCTCTGTAGTGCACAGAGTATGAATTCAGAGGATGCTGGTGGAACACCATTTGGGGCAATTCTCTGGGAAGCGAGGAGATGAGTAGGCAGGGAGAGGATGATTCATGGGGGTCTGTGACTCCACGGCCCAGTAAGGAGGTGGACGGAAACATGACATAGCAGGCTGCTGTGTGGGTAGCTCTCTGTGGTCCCTCTCATAAAGTTAATCTCTTCTTTATTTAATGCCTATTTTGAGCCAGACACTGGGTCTGATGGGAGGTAATGGTGACCAAGACATAACAGCTCTTACCTTCACAGCTCTCAGAGTCTGGCCAAGGATATGTGTATTCAATAATTACACAAATATATTAGTTATATTATAGTACTGTGATCGAATCATGTAATGTTTTTCAAAGATCTCAGGGTATCTTCCCAGGGCAAGGAGAATTGGCCATTTCCCAACAAAACTGATCAGCATAGGTGTGTTTCTCAACCTTTTTCTCATGATCAGCCCCCCAACCATGAAGCTTCTTTAGATATTTTCTCCCTGATTGCTCTTCTCTCCATGGAATTTTAGGACAACAGATATACTGTTTATCTGTTTATGTACTGTGGCCCTTAGGACCAAAGGTGATACTAATATTTAAAAATTGTTATAACACATCCCCCCAAGAACAAGGACAATATCACCCACAGCTGTCCCCCGACTTGGGTTAAGATTGCCCGGTTGAGAATGCATGGTGTAGACGGTTCCATCCCCTGATGGGCAGAGCAGCACGTAGAGTGGGGAGATCTTGGTTTGTTGGAAGCAGTGTAGATAGATTAGCTATTGAGAGTTCGGGTATCAGACTCCCTGGATTCGGGAATTAACTCTGTCCTCTCATTAGTACAATCACAGGCAAGTATTTAACCACCTTGGACCAGAATTTCCCTAACTTTAAAATGGACGTAACAAGTAATTCCTTCCTCATAGGACTGTTGTTAGAACATTCAATTGCTTAGAACGGTGCCTGGCACTGGTACCTTTTATTGTTATTATTAAATCAGAGTTAAAAGTTGGCCATCTCTCTACCTGGTCCAAGGGGCTGAGAGAGGAGGCTGAGGGAAAGAGGTAAAACCATCCAAACCAGAGGTGTGTGATGTCGTGGAAGAATTCTAGAACTCCAGAACTTTTTTTTTGGTAACCTCTATGTGGCTTTGGCTGAGTAGGCTGAGCACATATAAAGGGGTAGCCAGGAGCTGGATGGGTAACACGGCCTCTCAAGTATAGAAAGCAAAGCAGCAGAATTTAAATCAAAACAGCATGGGGCTGTTAAGCAAAGGAGCATCTACTGTAATGACATGAGCAGGATGGATGATGTACTTAAGCCAACAAGAACCTTTTCTTAGAGATGGAAGTGAGGCTAGCCCCACCCCCCAGATTCTTGATCTAAAATGGACCCTTGAGCAGATGGGGATTTTTCCAGGAGAGCAGAAGGGGAGTTGATGTTGGGGACCACGCCTGGCTACTCCTGCTCTTTCTGCCTCCGTCGTGGCCCTCTGATGCTTGCCGAGGGCTCTGGCAGCACGCTATTTCCTGGGCCTGGGGTGCTCCTCCTCCTCCCTCCTGTTAATTTCCAGTCACCCTTCAGACCACCGCACAGCATCCTTCTCTGTCAAGCCTTCCTGACTGCTGTGATGGATCTAATTCCCTAGTTTAGCCTTTTTTTTTTTTTTTTAGCACCAAATCCTTCCCTCCACCCCACAGCACTTATCATAGTTGAAATTTTACTTTTTTTTTTTTTTTTTTGGAATTATTTGCGCACTCTCTCTCTCTCTCTCTCTCCCTCTCTCCATGAGGACATGTAACCCCAGCACTCAGTACCCATCACAGGTCATAGAAGGCAGTTGATGCATTTTTTATGAGTAAATGAATAAATCATAATACTTTCCTCCTATTTCCTGAAAAAGAAAGCAAGCTAGTTGGTGGAGGGCACTTCCCCTTCAACCAGTCCTCGTTAATTTAATTACCATTTAGAGCTAAAACAGCACCAGGTGTCCAAGACCATTTGGAGCATGCATAAATGCAGAACCGTCTGAGCTCAGCCATTTTGACTGCACTGTTGATACAAGGCAGAGGTTATTTTAAACCCCAGCATTATGCGGTTTTATACATTTTTTAAATGGAACTGGGATTATTCCAGGATCACCTGTCACAAAAGTCATTTCTACACATTGGACCTTTAGCTCCTGATTTGAACATAGAACCTGCTCAATAAATGACTCCCTCTTAGCATCGAAAAAGTTAGCACAGAAGATATTGTGTCTTGCATCAGACGGTAAAGTTATTTGGGAACTCCCTTTGGAGGGGCAATGCCCAGTGTGGAAAGAGTGCCATGGAGGAGCCGGAAGTCCGGATCTGAGGCCAGACTGTGACCCTGGCTAGTGTCAGACAGATCGTGGACCTCAGTTTCTGCATCCGTGAAAATTCTGGCGTTGGATAAGATGGTCTCTAAGACTCTTTCCAACATCAAAAGTACTCTGAAGTGTTCTGGATTTTTCCACACCTTATTTTTACTGCCAGAATTTTTAAAAATATTTATTTATTTGGTTGTGCTGGGTCTTAGTTGCGGCAGGTGGGCTCCTTAGTTGTGGCATTCAAACTCTTAGTTATGGCATACACATGGGATCTAGTTCCCTGACCAGGGATTGAACCGGGGCCCCCTGCATTGGGAGCATGGAGTCTTCACCACCACACCACCAGGGAAGTCGCAGATTTTATTTTTTTATCTGAAAATGTAGTCAAAGATCTGACATCCCTGGGAATTTAAAGGGTTATATCACAAGTCCCTGGACCAAGAATCATTACAACAAAGATGCTTAAGATGACGAGATTAGGTCAGACAAACCCAGTGTTAAACTTTTTAATACAATGTTCGCTCATGTCGAGATAAATGGAGACTGTAATTCTCCCAACTGTTCCTTTGTCCCCTGAGTCAGGAGGTGGCAGAGCACGGAAGTAACAGCTGAGGAGTAACACTGAGGAGGTCAGATGTCCCACTGAGGAGGTCAGATGTCCCAGCATTGGAACTCAGCCTGGCCGCTCAGAGCGAGGAGAGTTGGGGGGTGGGGCGTGGAGAGAAGGTGAGGGCGAGAGAGAGAGAGAGAGAGAGAGAGAGAGAGAGAGAGAGAGAGAGAATAGGGACCGAATGAATAGCATTTGGAGTTTTATGTCAATTACAATCCATTCAATCACATCTAATTTAGATGTGGAGGCTGCATCTAAAACTGAAGAAGTGGGAGTTGTGGGTGCTCTTCAAACTCAAACCTCTTCCCTGAGTTCCTTATACACACTCTATAGACTATAGGTCTGTAGATCTTTATAGACTAAACTTTGTAGACTATAGATCACTATAGTAACCTCTAAAGCAGAATGTGGGAGGAAAACATCAGCACTTCTCTTTTAAAGTATATTTATTGGAATCCATCTTTCATTTCCAATTTGGATTAGTAAAACAATACATCCTTATCATGTAAACAAAAACGTGTGTATTGGAGGTGCATGTTCAGTGTATTTTTACTGCTGTGACCATGGTCAAAAGAAGACCAGTGGCTTCAACACGAACTAACATTCTAACAGCCAAGTGCCTCTTCCATTCACTTTGAGTCCTGATGTGTTACTTACATAAACATGATACATAATGGTTCTATATATATTTTCTGCAAAAGGAAAATATCTTGACTTTTTCCAAGATTTTAAGACAAATCTACATCCATGTAGAACATTTGGAAAATACAGAAATTTATGAAGAAGATATTTAACGTGCATAACCTTAGCCCATATTTGTAACAGAGAGATCTTTCGCTTTTGAAATCCTGAGATCATTTAAATTTTTTAAAACTCTTATAGGGTACCGAGAAGTCACCAACCACTTCAGCCGACCTCAAGTCAGACAAAGCCAACGTTACACCCCAGGAGCCCCAAGGGGCCGCCAAGAATTCTACATCCACTGAAACAGCAAAGGAAGGTGTCAAGGAAAAGGGGGGCCCCACCTCTCTGCCTCTGGGCAAACTGTTCTGGAAAAAGGTAAGTCCTAGTTTCAAGATGTGGAGAGTCCTTGGGCTAGCACGACTTGAGAAATGGTTTCTGTTGGGCCAACTGACGTATTCAACAATGCATGGAGTTTCTTCTTCTCCAAAATGACTCAACTTGCCATTGAGTTAAAGACTTCTAACTCACTCCTGGGAGAAATGAAATGCCTGTCTTGTTAGAAGCATGTGTTTTGTGGGAAAGAAAAGGAAATGAACAAGTAGAATTTTTCATTCTTGGAATTACTCCGGTTCATGACAGAGGGCTGTGGTATGTTGTGATTTCATTTTCTTTCTAAAATGGTGGGTTACTCTGGTTTCCTCCTGTTTTTCTCTGAGCTCTCCCACCCGGGTGAGATGAACCACCTCTGGGCTCTGTCTCTCCCCTCCGAGCCAGATCGAATCAGCCATCAGGAGCCCTGAGGTCTCCCTCTCCTTTTGGAAAACAAGCTGTCAACCAGTTCACTACCAGGGCAAGCACACAATGTGCTCTGTGAGAGGAAGATTCAAACTGCTGTCTGAATTTTTTCCCCTGCAGAATTAAGGTGCCAAGCAAAGAAATGAGGTGGGCGGGGCTGAGTGATTCTGAGAGCTGTTCCTTGATCCTCATGGCTGAGCAAACCCCAGCTGTGACACATGTTCAGAGCTCTTGCCTGTTTTAAATGTGGCCTAAAGCTGAGCGAGAAGTCAGGGGTGGGGCGAGGAGGTGGGGGGGGGGGCGGAATTAGAGCTGGAAAAATCTAATTTCAACAAAACAAATTTCAACAAAACATCCATGCCACTTGGCAGACAGTGCAAGGAAGGTGATAAATACAGATGCCTCTGTGCTGTTAGTTTAGTCTCTTGTCCAGAATCCAGCTGGATTTCTGAAACTTTTTC
Organism: Hippopotamus amphibius kiboko; assembly: GCF_030028045.1. Classification (NCBI taxonomy): domain Eukaryota; kingdom Metazoa; phylum Chordata; class Mammalia; order Artiodactyla; family Hippopotamidae; genus Hippopotamus; species Hippopotamus amphibius. Next base: position 8,072,087 of record NC_080197.1, read on the forward strand.
CTATTTGTATTCTATTGTACAGAGATCTCCCTTCTAGGTTCTGCCCAGAACACAGACTCTAATACTTCATGAAAACTTTGGATGATGTCACTTGGCATTTTGCTCTAATCCTCCTTCCTCACCAATCTTTTTTTACAAAAATATTTTATCAGCAATATAAGGAAGGGGACAGTTTCCAAGTAAGTTACATCCATATATTGGTGGCAAGGGAGAGACTTAAGTGACTCATGTTCAAACATTTTTACTTAAATAAGCATATATATATTCAAAGTGTATTAGGAAAAATAAAACTAGCACATTAAACTCAAGATTTAACATATATTTTGGTCAAAGTGAGACCATATGTATTTAGCTTAAAAAGTAATCCAATGAAAAAGAACGTGGAACATAATTAACAGTACCGCTATTAAGTAAATAACGGAAAATCGGGGTCCTCCAAGAAACCAACACTAAGACAGAACTGATGTGCAGGAGATTTATTGGAGGAAACCGACTGTGGAGAATAAAGGGGAGGGGTCCGGAGTAGGTGGCAAGAGGCTGCAGACCACAGGGAGGGGCTGACATCTGTGAAGGGAGAGAGGGAAGGAGAGGGTGGTAAAGCCCTTAGACTGAGGGTGGTGCTGAGCCGGGGGGCTTCCAGAGCAGAGCCTGCTGCGGGGAGAGCCCTGCGTGGGGCAGGAACAGCCCAGCACCCCCTGTGCTCAGTCGTTTCCGGGGAGCAGCGGTGAGACCTCAGCAGTACTGGAAGCTGAAGGCGTGACAATTGGAGGCTGCCCTTCTTGCAGGGAAATCTGAACAGCACACGGCCACGGCTGCCACGGATGGTGTGCACAGTGTGGCACAGCTACACAGGAGGTCGGCAAATGACTGAAGTTTGAGCAACACTGATGTACGAGTTAAAGCTTAAAGTCAGACAGATCCGACTCTGAATCCCAATCCACCTCCGTGAAGCCTTAGCTTCCTCATTTGTGAAATGCAAATGATAGTAGTACCGATGTCATGGGAATGATGGCGGATTAAATTAAATAAGGCCAGTGAACAGTACCCCCCCCATCGCACCCCCCGTGGTCCACAACAACAGCGCCTGATGAGCAGTCACTCCTCCTTACACGTCATTTCTTTCCTGAGTGCTCAGAGGATGGAGGCACGAGCCATGTTCACTTCTGCATCTTTCTGTGCTGTCCAGTTTGGGGGAGCTTCTAAGCTTCTTAACCTCACATGCTTTATCTTTCCTTATCTTTGGCATAAGAGAGACTAAAAACCAAGTCACCTGAAAATTGGTCTTTCCTTCTTTCACCCATGCTGAAAGAATAGATCTATATGGAAGTGAAATAGGGGAGAGTCACTTGTTCAGCAGTAGTTTTTATCACTTTCTTTGTGCTAGTTTTTTTGTTTGGTTGGTTGGTTGGTTGGTTGGTTGTATGTGCAAGTCCTAGGCATTGAAAAAACATCAGTGAAGAGATTGCTGCCCTTTGGTAGCTTACATTCTCATGGAGGAACTTATTTCTAGTAAGAAACAAAATGAAAGTCTTTGTTTTCTTTTCTTTAAATTAGAATAAGCTTTGGTTATAAAACCATGCTTGTAAAAAGTTTGAGAAACAAAGAGAAACACTAGAAAATTCTGATATTTCCACTAAGCCTAAGCTCACTTTCTTCTCTTTTAATTGAGAAGCTTTTAAACAAACACATTTCAAAGTTTATGTCTAATGTTCATAAATGAATTTTCCCCTACAAGCAGTCAATATGAAATTACACATTATTTTGATGTAGTCTAGATTGCTAAAGTAATTCTTATTATAAACAAAAATAACCTTTGAGAACATTAATTTCAAATTATGTTTTGCTTGCCAAAAACTGTTTAAATCCAGGTACGTGGCCTAACTGCTCCCTTGATCGTTCAGGGTTAACTGGAATGCCATTTGCTCTGTGACCGTTTCACAACCTCTGTTTGGGTTTCTTTTTCCTCATCTGTTGAGTAAAAAGATTGGAATAGATGATCTTAACGAATCTTGGGGATGGCAAGTTTGCATAACAGCCAGAATCAGAAATATGGGGCTATATAACCTTGGATGAATTATTTGATGATTCAGAGCCTTTGTTTTTTATCTGTAAAATAGGGACCATGTTTCTCTCACAGTGTTGTTATGAGAATTCAGTCATTTACATGGAGAGCATCTGAGACACAGCAAGTGCTCAGTGAACAGTGTTACCCTCATTTCTTCAATGACATCAATGGTTATGATCTAAATACCCATGTGTGGCTTCTGGTGCCAACAGCACCCGAGGTAGAAGACAAGTGTAAGGCTTAGTTGCTACCGTCAAAAGCTTGCAATCCATCTGCAGGAACAGGATATATATACATGCAACACACAGGTTCCTGTGTATGTGTGTGTGCCTGCACACAGTTAGTCAGTGATACATGTGGAGTATCTTCAGAATGGCTCTTTTCCTGCTTTCCTTGCAGGGGAGACAAAGGATGAAGTAGAAAAATCATGTGGGTTCTGAAGCCAAAATGTAATCGAATCTTACCTCTGACAGTTAGTGGCTATTTGAATGTGAGCAGAGCCTTAAACCCTCCAAGCTTCATTTTCCTCAGCTCTGAAAGTAGGAGGTGATACCTACCTTTCGTGATTTTGGGGAGAACTGAGTTGGAAAATGGATGCAGAGTGACTGGCATTCAGTGAGTGATACCTCCTTTCCAAAAGCGTCCCGTTTGGAGTCCAGTGTTAATCCGTGAAGTACAAGTTACAAATGCTGCAAGTGTTTAGACAAGGGAGCAGTCAGTGTAGGTCAAAACTGACTAAGAGAACTTAAAAATTCCTCTGACTCATCTGGGTTATTTGTTTCAAACACAGAATCCTGTGTGTGATCCCAGAATCCATGGGAATCCTGGTTTAGAAAGCCCGGCACAGGCCTGGACAATTATGGAAGCCCTTGAAAGATGGGCTGAAGTAGCCAGACTTGATAGAAAAGGTCTTACGTCCACCGTGAAATCAGTGAACTGCTGTCACATGATCCAAATTGTGCTTCTGAAAGTCCTGGTAGCAACAGGGTGTCTTCTGGCTTAAGTGCTACCGTATGACAGCGTTTCAAAGAAACATTCCTTTAAGCATTGAATGTGTTCTTTAAAGGAGAGGAGCTCTTGTATATCAAGTTTATGTGATAAGTGCCCATGCCGTTTAGATCCTTATTCCCGGCAATGTAAATGTTCAGATGATGCTTTAGATTTCAAACTGGATTTTTGTTGTTGTTGTTAATGAGGCTGGACAATTTTTAGACTCGCCAGATAACAGCCAGATGTCCAGTTTACTGAAAAAGCCTGAAGTTTCTGGTTTTGAGATTTGAATGAGAATCCCATGCTCTATGTATTTTCTGACCAGCCCCACACCTTATCATGTTCCTCTGACTGAAGGGCTTGAGAACATAATAAACGCCTCTGGTCTGCAGAAATCGACCTTGCACTTGAGGATCATTCTGTCTTATTCACTTTGAAGTGAGCTGCAGCACCGTCTGATTTTCCTTCCTGTCTCTGAAATTCCCTTCCCCCACACATTCCTGATGCGGAAGAGTTAGTCATCCCTCCTCCTCCTCAGAGAGCATCCATCACAGAGTACTCGCTGGCAGTGGAAATGGTGAATTGGAATCTGGTCCTGCCGGGTCCTCAGCACGTAGGCTTTCTGCTGTGTGGGAAAGATGAGGAGGAAAGGAAGAAGTTGTCCAATATCTTTGTCGTCGTGTATTGAGTGTGGAAACCATCCTGGTTGCAGATACACATTAAATGTGAGATCCAGGAGGTCAGCTTTGAAGGAGAATTAGAGACACACCTCAAACTTCAAAGGGAGGTCTGGTTTTTAGACTAAGAGCAAAAATTAATAGGTATTGGAGCAGAGGCCTAGAAATTAGGGGGAATCTGCTTCCATTTTGAAGACTGACATGGAATACTAATGTAAAAAAGTGAACCTACAGCCTAACACATGGCCCAATAATAAGGGTTGCTGCCGTTATTATTATCTTTGTTAGTATTACTGTTTTTCCTCAGTTCTGTAGAGGTGCATCTAAAGGCATGTTCACAAGATGTGGAGATGCAAGCCAACAAAGAATGTTTATTGAGGATCAAAACCACATGCAAGGAGCTGTCTTTGGGACGGCCTCTGGAATCTGGCCTCAGGCCTGTTTATTCAGAGTTTTTATTTGTATCTCGGTCAATACACGGTGAAGCACATTCATCAAGTTTACAGGCTGCTTGGGCTCATTAATGCAATCCAAAATATAAAGTATAAGGATCTCAAAATACTGGCACAATGGGCTGAAGTTAGGATGTCCTGGGATTCTTGTTTTACGAAGGTCAAACACTACCTGTGCCACTCTGCTATAGGGAGCAGGTCATCATGATCTTAACTGAGATCCACACCATCCTGTATCCCATTCCAATGCTGGAGCCTCATGTAACCTAAGAGCAGCGTTAAAAATGTCTGCTTCCTAGGGATTCAGGAGCAAACATATATCTGGGGCAGATATAAGAAATTTCAAAAGCAACGTGGAATTAATCAGGAAAAGTTTTTTGAATATATTTTATTGAAGTATAGGTGATTTCCACAATGTTGCGTTAATTTCTGCTATACAGCAAAGTGATTACATACATATACGTTCTTTTTCATATTCTTTTCTATTATGGTTTATTGCAGGATATTGAATATCCCTGTGCTATGCAGTAGGACCTTGTTGTTTACCAATTCTCTGTGTAATAGTTTGCATCTGCTAATCCCAAAGTCCCAATCCATCCCTCCTTCACTGCCCTCCTTGGCCACAAGTCTGTTCTCTGTGTCTGTGAGTCTGTCTGTTTCATTGGTAAGTTCATTTGTGTCATATTTTAGATTCCACACACAAGTGATATCATAGGGTATTTGTCTTTCTCTTTCTGACTCACTTCATTTAGTATGATAATCTCTAGGTCCATCCACCTTGCTGTAAATGGCATTAGTTCATTCTTTGTCATGTCTGAGTAGTATTCCATTGTATGTATACACCATGTCTTCTTTATCCATTCATCTGTTGATGGACATTTAGGCTGTTTCCATGTCTTGGCTATTGTGAATAGTGCTGCTGTGAACATGGGGCGCATGTATCATTTTGAATTATAGTTTTGTCCACATATATGCCCAGGAGTGGGATTGTTGAATCCTAGGGCAACTCTATTTATAGTTTTTTGAGGAACCTCCATGCTGTTTTCCATAGTGGCTGCACCAGTTGACATTCCCATCAGCAATGTAGGAGGGTTCCCTAAGAAAAGTCTTAAATAGGTCAAGTAGGCCTAGCTTATGCTCCTTCTCCCCGGCATTCACAAAAACCGCTTCCATTAGTTGAACACATGCTATGTGTAGGCACTGTGCTGAGTGCTTTACACATGTAAAATTCACATCAGCAATTTTCGTAGACTGGAGCACGTCAACCCACACCTCTATTCATCCCATGCAAATAGTTCTAGGAATGTAAGGAAGGTGTTCCTGAATCAGTCCAGGCCCTCACACGTCCCTACTGGGTGATCACTCCTAAACCACACCACTGCCACCAGAGTCAAGGAGAAGATCCACACCAAGTTACCCTCACTGGTGTCCTCACACGCCTGCCATAGCTCCCCTGCCATTTGCAAAGCAGTGAGGAGAAAACTCTCTGTGTGATGCTCAGCTCTGGGAGCAGCTGCTGGGGACACAGAGTGACACCGTATAACAGGACCCACCCTTGGCATCCATGCAGCCCTCTTCTCCCCAGGGCACAGCCAACTCAAGGGTAGCTGAGCTGGGCTGAGTTGCTCTACCAACCACCAGCATCCTACCCAGAACTGACCCTGCAGGTAGCTGGCTCACCTGGAGTCCTAACTTCCATTGACGAATTCTCTTCCTGACGTCCTTTTCTTAAAATCTTTATTTCTGCTTCGCCCATACACCCTGACTTCTAGAAAAGACTATAGACAACGGACCCCCATTGCAAACGCGGTTCAAGTTGTTCCTCCCACCATACACATACACCTTCCAGAGTCTCTAACTCCTGCAGAAAGGCAGGTCTTCATGTGTGTACCTGGAGGAGCTGTGGCCTGAGCCCAGCCACCAGACATAGGTGAGTCTCAGCTCTGCCTCAGCTCTGACTTTCCCTTCACAGGCTTCACTGTATTTATTCCTTAGAAAAACCCTCTGGTTGGTAGTGGTCTAATAGCCCACTTTTGAGTAAGTGAACTGAGGCTCACAGAGGTGTGGCTGACTTGCCCAAGCTTGCACAGCTAAAACAGTGAGTTTGAACCTGACTCCAGAGTCCAGGATGCTCTAGACTTGGATTGTGAGCAGGTTGTCTCTTGCGTGTGCCGAACACTAAAGGGAAATAAGAACCTGGCGTCTCACTATCTACTTTTGGGTTCTTCTTCTAACTGGACATTTCAGCCACCCCAACATGAAGGCTATGCCTGTAGGCAAGTGTGCAAAAATGTGCAAAATGATTTTGAGTGGTTCTTGGAGACACAGCCCTAAACATTTAATCAGTCACATGATGCAAAGTTATCTTCTTTCCATTCTACTCCATTTCCCCTGGTGACCTTAATTATAAACTCTCTTCTTGATATTAATAGGCATTTTTTTACTGTGTTAATATTTTCTTATCTCCCTTTTTAACAGAGACTTAAAAATAATTAGAATTTAATGAGCATTTTTGTTTTATTCATTGCAGTAGTTTTGGTACATGCTTCTGGTTACAGAGAGGATGTTGTTATTACATTCATGATAACGATAAGATGTTTTCTTTTAAAATATATTTGTTTAAGTAAAAAGATAGTCAACTTAAAGAAAAATATCAAGTAAATACAAATGGTACATGGGCAGGTCAAGAATCGTGAAAATGATATGCAAATTACTGACGTTTGAGAAATGTTCCACTGGACTAATTCCCAAAATAATGAGTGTTTCCCGGGTAGCATAACTTTAAAGTAGGAAATAGCAGTTTCTTTTGAAACAGGCAATGCTTATGATGCCAGTTTTTGAAACATCGGAAAGATCTGGACATCTGAAGCCACAACAAAGATGACGGAAACATCACTGTTAGAGAAGCTCCTTCCACACCTCACCATCACCTACACCCAGTTCTCCGTTTCCTCCTGAAAACAGCAGTCAATGGCCAAGAACTTTCCAAATACAGGAAACCAAAGCACAGGCTGGTCTCCTTACAACCAACTGGGACAGGAAAGAGGCCTTGTAAACCTAAAAGTGCTGTTCTACGTAGTGGGAGGGTTTTCTCAGCCTAACGTAGACAATATATTGACTCTTGAAACTTTTGTGGGTCAGGTTTAAGGAGGGCCGACTTTTAAAATATCATTTAAATCTTGGCCTTTTCATAGGATTAAATAGCATCCAAGTGGTCTCAGGAGAAGGGGTGTAGTTCCAAGAAAGCTATATTGCTTGCAATTCCTTCTAAGTGTTCTATAATTTTCTGACAATCAGAAGCTTCCAGAAAACCCACAGTCCATTTTAGGGACATACTTTGTGCCCAGGTAAGCTTCAGTATGAGAAGAAGATAAAGAAAAATAAACGGTCCAAGGTGAAGATCTCATCTAGCAAGAAAGCAAGTCTGATCGAGGAGAAAGAAGCCCACACAGTTACACACACACAAAATGTGATTCTTATCCTTCAGGTTATCAGGGCAGGGGGGAAATTTGGTTTTTGGAACCATTTCCACTACTTTCTAATTGTACCACCCTGAACAAGTGACTTCACCTCTCTGTGCTTCCATTTCTTGCTGAGTATGTGAAGATTATCATACTGACTGCTTGGGGCTACTTTAAGTGAGATGGTGAGATCGTGTATACAAAGTGCCAAATGAAGGAGATGTATTTGTAAATGTCAGGTCCCGTCTTAGTCTCCCATTGGGTGCTCTCAAGGTAAAAATAAAGGCAGGACTTGGAAGAAAATCAACTTAGGTAAGAGTTCTTATCCTGGAATCCAAGAGAAGAAAGGCAAGGGTCTATGAACACCCTGAAATTATTTGGAAAATATTTTGTTCTTGTTTACTTTTCTGAGAAGAGAGTCCAACTGTGTCAAGTGAGTCTGGCAGTAGTCTATTAACACCACCACCCACCCACACCCACCCACCCAGAAACGCTTTGGAACAACTGCAAGAAATGTGCAAAGATGACCTCCCAAGTAGGAGCTTGGCAAACTGATATAGTGATTGTGACATAGACCTTTGATAGAATTTGGATAACTCCTCTCCTATTTGGGGCAAGACTGTAGATGCCAGAATTACTGCAGGGATTAACAGGGTCTGAAGCTGGATGTGTTGGACCCCAGCCCTCTGGCCCTTCATAGAAGTATTTTAACCAGATTGTACTTTGGCATGATGACCTTGGCCCATGTTGACGGCTGATGTAAGATGGAGCTTTGGATGCTGGCCACTGGCCAACCATCAGGTTAAGGCTGAGCACTGCTTATTACGTCAGTGCCTGCTTGCTCTCTGAGGACCATGGGATGGATTTCTCTGGACATAATACCAGAATTTTCCTGAGCAGCTCATGCGTCTTACCTAATAGTGACTGTATTGTGTGACTGATCATAGAGCCCTCTTTTCATCAGCTACCAGAAACTGTCAAGGCAAATGTGTTACTTGCCCACAGCCAAGACTGTGGTTTGTATTTTCTGTGGCATCCGCTCTACTCACTCCATTTGTATTGGGGTCGCATCTGTATGTTTATTTTTTCTTTGTTGCATTTTCAAATACGTAACTTAATTTACACTGTTTACATTTGTGTAAAGCTCCTTCAGGTTCTTCTCCGAACAAGGTATACATAAGCAGTGCTCAAGAATGGCACCAGAAAGCTGTTGGCCCTGGTTTTGGCAACATCCTGATTCTTGCTTTTGTTTTTATCTTCCCTTTAGTCAGTTAAAGAGGATTCAGTCCCCACAGGTGCAGAGGAGAATGTAAGTTATACATTAAATGACAGAATCATTCCATACTCATCTCTGGCATGTTGGACCGCTGCGCATGTCAGCTCTGGGGTCCTGGGTTCTTGCATGTTCCAAGTGTGATTCATCCACTGTAGACTCTTTCACCCTTTCACATAATTAGGGACTGTGGGGAAACAACTTTGGATGAATATTTGTAATGCCCATTGAATCCATGCAAATAAAATGCAAAATCAGAGCACGCATTTTTAGCATTTGTTACCATTTAGGGGGTGAAAGAGTCTACTAAACATAAGAACATCTTACCACTTTCTTAAGGGACAATGGTGCTGTGCCCTCTGCTTCATTTTACTTTGATTGCTGTTTCTCCTTTATTTCCATGGCAACCTAGATTCTCTACTAACCGTGGGTGGTACCCAGGACAGGTAGTTGCATCAGGCATGAGAGCATATTGCTGCGATAGATACTATGAGACTGTTGGTCTTGGGCAGGAGAGCTGACTGTGTGGGTCTACACTTGACAGACGTAGGTTGAGCCTCACTCTCTTTTTGGCCTTTAATTTCTGAGAGGGGTGGTCAAAACCTGCAAGACAGCGCATCCGTGTCTGAAGGAGAGGGCTCCACGTGAGACACCACAAAAATGATTCTTTCCAAAACATCTTCCAGGAAGACGAATAAATTGGCCTCATGATTTTCAGACCCAAAACAGCAGCTTTCTGCTCCGAAAGAAATAGAGTCTTTGGCAAATGTTGTAAGTGGGCTAAGTTCACAGCTCCTTAAGATAGAAACTGGTCGCTATCACTTTGCCAAAGCAGAATATGTTTGGCTCTTCCGCAGTGTCTCTTGTTTGCTTGCCATGGTTGGGGCTTGTGTTTTCACTTTTATTTAATTGCTGGAACTGAGCAGAAGTTGAAAATCCAAATATGTTCCAGAAATGATATCTGTGATGTGGAATAAAAATTAGAACAGCTATGTTGTCATTCTGGTTGGGAGAAAGAGCTTAGGAATCTGCTTTGCTGCTGTTGTTGCTGTTATTTTTCTTTCCTTCTCTCCATCCCTCTCTTCTTCCCCCCCCTTTCTTCTTCCTCTTCTTCCCCTTCTTCCTCTTCCTCCCCCTCCCCCCTCCTCTCTCCCCCTCCTCCTCCTCCTCCTTTTTCTTCTTTCCCTCCCTGTCTTTCTTTTTGAAGCCAAATTTAGTAACTCCCAAAGCTCAGGTCTCTTGTAATTCAAATTCTCATGAATTTACTGGCTATTTTCTAGTGAGTCTAGGTCTCTCTTTCAGCCACCTACAAGGGGGAACTCCATGAGTCTTCTTCCCATGAACTTTAAATTTAAAAGCTGCAGGTTAAATTCAGAGCATCTGTTAGCTTTGAAGTTCCAGGTGTTTTTTTAAAGAGTGACGTCCTTTCGGATGATCCTGTGTAGTGACCTACCCCAGGAACCCCGTGTCTCTTGCAGCTCCCATGCGAAAATGCAGAGTTCATCTCTAACAGGCAAACAGAAAGTGTTTCATTTTCTAGTGTGAAATTTAAAACAGAAACACAGCATGAATTAGAGTTAAATGATTGATGCCAAAAGATAACACAAAATCAGATAGAGATAGAAACGAAAGGGAAATATTTTGTCAAGAAAATAAAGAAGCATTTAAAAATTGCTTTAAATTGCTTAGTCCTACAAACGTTTCTATTTTTAAGCTTTTCATCTCCTGACTATTAGTTGGAAAGAATGAGGCTAAAATGTTGTGATCCTGACCCCATCATCCCCCGGCCATCATCCTCTTGGACCTCGGTTTACTCCTCTTTTAAGTGGCCATAATCATATTACCTACCCCTTAGGATTCTTGTGAGAATTAAGTGAGTAATGCAGGTAGAGTGCATATTTCAGTGCCTGAAACACAGGAAGAACTCTGGAACTCAGGGGTTGGCAAACTATGGTTCACGTGCCAAATCTAGCCCATCACCTGTGTTTGTATGGCCCGTGAGCTAAGAATGGTTGTTACATTTTGAATGGCTGAAAAAAAATGAAAGATCATATTTTGGGTTACGTGAAAATGATACGAAATTCAAATGCCAGTGTTTATGAATAAAGTTTTATCAGAACACAGACACCCTCCTTCCTTTACACAGCCTATGGCTGCGCTCCCGCCAGAAGGGCAGAGGTGAGTAATTGCAGGGCCCTTTGCAGGAAGTGTGCCGCCCCCTGCAGGAATGTCTGTGCATAGGAATTGTAACAGGAGGCAGTGAGTGCTTCCCAGTAATCAGGGGCTATATTTCCTTGTGAGATTACACACCTCACACCTGACTCAGTGTCCACCTGGAGGTAGGGTATGTGTAAAACCGTTCGTCTGATTTCCTTCTCCCAAGTAAGAGAGATGGCGTTAATCAAACCAGTGGATGATATGCTCAACCTTCAGAACAGGACAGTTAGGTGGCATTAACCATATTACAAGAGTCCTTAAACAGTCACAACTTCGGGCTAAAATGCGGTTGCGTTTACTTTTTAAAATTTCTCTACCAAGAGTTTTCAAAACTGATCTATCAACCGCTGCAAAGAGAAGAGGAGGGGAATTTCAACATTTTTCAAAATCAAAAATCAAAAGAAGAAGCATATTTTGTGATATGTGAAGATTATACAAAATTCAAATGTCAGTGTCTATGAATAAAGTTTTATTAGAACACAGACACCCTTCTTCTGGTCCTCTGGTCCTAACAGGAAAAAAAGTCTATTTATCCTGACTACAGAAAGGATTGAATCCTTTCATTGTAATCTGAAAATGTCTTGAACACTGGTTAACTGAGGTAATGTTCTAACTAATGGGGGTGGGAGGGCTTTCCTTCCCAATGACCTATAAGATCAGGGAAACAGGTATTTCTGTTATTTCTCTCTCTTCATGAGGAACTTCTCAGTTGCAAGTGAAAGAAAACCCCACTCTTTCTTTAAAAAGAAAGGGGACTTTACTGGCTTTCATGCTCTCCCTTGGCTCAGTGGCCCTGGCCTGGCTGCACTCTCCACCTTCCAGCGTGACGTCAGCCAGTGCAGAGTACAGGAGAGACTGGTCCAGCAGCAACCCTGCGTGTCCTGGATATGTTCCTTTTCATTGACTTAAACGGGTTCGCATGCTCTGTTAGCACCCACCAGGTTGTGTTGCAATAACAACGAAGCCCCAAATTCCAGTGGTTTTCAACAGCACAGATTCTTTTTTTTTTTCCCTCACTCATGCTGCAAATCAGCATGGCTTGTGGGTGATCCTTATGGCCTCTTCCTACTGAAACTTAGATGGAAAAAGCAGCCCCTTCAGCAAGGAGGTGCCACCAGAATGGCAGAAAGAAAATAGAGCCGTGGGCAAACCATGGAATAGCTCTTAAAATTTTCACTCAGTCAAGGTTTTCATCATTTTCCAAAGCAAGTCACGCAGCAGTGGACACAGATGCGCAATTCTTTTACAGGAAGGCAGAGTGAATAATTGGGAAAATAATTCTTTCTGCCACATACTCCCATCCCTGAAATCATATGGCCAAGGAGCTAGACCATGTTGATTGGCTTAGACCTGCTCAACCAGCTTTATGCAAATTGCATAGTATTAAAGTTAGGGAGGATTGTCCCCCCAAAAGAAAAGCTGGGGAGCTGTGAATGAGGGAGAATGCGAGAGAGTTACTGGACAGAAAAATTAAATCTCTACAGTGTCTTTGCAATCAAATAGTCGTGTTATAAACAGAATCCGAAAAAAACCTAAAGATAATTCTGAAATTAAAATTTTCAGTATCAATATTATCATGTCATGGGTGAAGTTTAAGTGGAGGAAATCTGTTTTGCTATAAATCAATTTCTGAAACTCACAGCTCTAGCAAAAACTGTATAAACCAAATTTCAAGAGTAACTATGGTATAATAGTAGAGGCAAAAAGTGACACCTTTTGCTGAAATGTGTATTGTCTGTGTTCATCATACTAGCCATCTTCATGCAATGTATAATATTCCCTACTGAAATCAAAGGGAGATTTAATTCTAAAATACAGCACAAATCTGATTTTCACTCTGCCCACCATACCCAAAGTTAAAATGTGCAGATGCAGTTATATATTCTGAATAAGGAACAACTTTTCCCAAATCTCTGGCCTGGAAAGAAATCAGAAAACTATCCAAATAAAAATCAAATTCTTATGTCTGTATATGCAAATCAGATCCTCACTTAGCTCAAATCCTTCTAGATTTCCACACTGGATGTCATTGGATTTTTTTTTTCTTGGCTGCCGAGCCAACTTCTTGGCCTGACTTCAAAGCTAATGAGAGGCTCCAGAAGTCCCTTTTTTCCTTCCTACCAAAATAGTTGTGTTTTGAAGAATGGACTCTGGGCTAGGATTTATAAGTTGACACCCCTTGACATTTGGAAAGGGCCAGTAAGAAAACAATTGGCACTCAAAGTTGGTTTACAGAGTTATTGCCATACAGTCATTTTATCATATGAGTAATTGTCCCTCCAGGCTCTCCACACAAGGAAAGAACTTGCTGCTTCAATCACAAATGATTCTGAACCCAGAGTCAGTGAGTCAGACTCTGTTCATTACCGACCTAAGGGCCATTTCCCCTTCCTCCACCCTTTTTCTCTTGATATTAGGTAAGGGTTGGCAGCTACCACAGCCCTGAAGTATTCAATTGTGATTTGTCTAAACCAACAATCCCATTTTCTTCACCAATAATTAGTCTAAGGGTAAGGATGTGACCTACTTTTGGTCAATGAAATGTACCCTGATTAGAGGATCAAATACAGAAGTTTTTTTGAAGCCGATTTTTTGCTGTGACCTTCCTTCCTTCTTAGGATATTGGTTTGAGGATGTGATGCATGGGACTGTGGCAGCTACTTTATATCCATGAAGTAGCAGCTAAAAGGATGAAAATTCAGCATGACAAGGATGGCAGAGCCAAAGGATAGAAAGAGCCCAGGTTCTGGAAACATTATAGAGCCACTGAACCAACCCCATAACTTCCTACTTTCAAACTTCTTGTTCCATATTGTTATTGGTTAAGTCACTGTTAGATATTCAGTTACTGGTAAACAACTCCATCCGCATTGAAATGACTACTTGCCTGTGGTGTGACTTTAGCTAAGTCATTCACTCATTAAGATTCTTCATCTGTAGAATAGGGATAATGTTATCTACTCTGAGCTGTCTTGAGTAACTCAGTAACTGTTTACTGAGGTAATATATTAAAAAACCTTGTACAATGTCTGACATAGTAAGAGATAGTTATTGATATCATCTCTAAATAATGGACATGTGCATGGTGGGTGATTCCAGATAATCCATACCCATGGTGTAAATGGCTCTCAAATAGCATCAGTAACAACCAGTAGTGTTAATTAAGTGCTTATTGCATGTCACCCACGGTTCTAAGGACTTTACATGCGTTGCCTGATTTAATTCTCAAAACAACTCTCTGATGTGCGTACTATCACTATCGAGAAACGAGAAAACAAAAACAAAGAGGTGTTGTGTAGGAACCTTGGATTAGAGCCCCTGGGAGGGGGAGAGTAAAGATTTAGGCCTGGGCAGGCTGGTCACTACATCAGGCTGCCTACATTTCAGAGGTACCCCAGGGCCCTTGTGGCTGAAGCTTATTTTTCAGAAATGCGATTGAATTAAGTCAGGCCTGGATGTGGAAATCAAGGACCACATTTGACCACCAGTCCCATCTCTTATTTGGCTCTAGTCTCTGCCTGGTTTCCTGAAGACAGGCCTGGGTTAAAGACAGACAGCCCAGCAGCAGAAGCCACCTCACAAACATGTCTTGTTTGACTGGTCCAGTGGTTTTAGTCTTTTACTGTCTTTCAGTGGGACAGCTTAACTTTCGTTTGCCGTAGCCCGCACCTCTCCTTTTTGTCTTACACCTGGTCAGTCCGTGCTAACTTTCCCTGCCTTACATTCTGGGGACTTTTGACTTTATGAATCCCCAACCTAGATCTTAGGTTACAAAGGGAAAATGCTGGAAGTTATGTCAATACCTTGAGAAATGGAAGGTGGCTACTATGATTTAATTGCCATGTTTTGGGATGTTTCTGTTTGCTGATTTGTTGATGGGCATCTTCCTGCTCCAGCTGACAGCGTAACAATGAAGGGTCCTTCTCAATTA
The DNA here is from genome assembly GCF_030028045.1 of Hippopotamus amphibius kiboko. Classification (NCBI taxonomy): domain Eukaryota; kingdom Metazoa; phylum Chordata; class Mammalia; order Artiodactyla; family Hippopotamidae; genus Hippopotamus; species Hippopotamus amphibius. The sequence continues at coordinate 8,087,153 of NC_080197.1, forward strand.
GGATCATTTGGGTTATTTGCAAACCAACGGTATATTCCTCATGGAGGAAAGGAAAATGATTTCTCCACAATCTCTCTGTGTTTTTGGAAATGACGAAGTTCCCTTCCCCTTCTAGCTAACAGCAAGAACAGGATTCGGAGGAAGCTGGTGGGGCTGGCACCAGCCAGAACAAATGCAAAGATGCCTTTGGCTCTGGAGGACCTCCCTCTGAGGCGGAGATGGCAAGCGTTTGTGTAAAGAGCCAGATAGTAAATGTTTTAGACTTTGCCGGCTACATGGAGTCTCTGTTGCCAATGTTTCATCTTTTTAAACCAATTTTCCAACCCTTTAAAAAAATGTAGCATCTATTCTTAGCTCAGAGGCCATCCCTAAACAGGCTCTGGGATGAATTTGGTAGTAGTTTGTCAACCCCTGCCTGAGGAAACAAAAAGGAAATTATAAAATTCTTTCCAGGCCAATTAACTCTGTCGTGTTGCAGGGACCAGTGCAAACACAAAAGCTGCCCCAGATGTAACGGCGGCACAGCCCAGATGGAATGAGCCAAGGCACACACACAAAATGTGCAATCAGAGTGCAGGTGAATCACCTAAGGGCAGGGCTTCCATCTCAGGCCCCCTTTGCTGGCCATCCCGTCAGACATTCAAGGGGTGCTGAGCTCACTGGGTACCTTGCCGGAGGCCATAGGAACTTAGCCAGAGTTCTCTTGCCAAGTTCATCCTGCTTCTGAAAGCAGGAACTTCAGTTAAGTAACAAGAACAAGTGACTGGTCAGGGGAGAGGTGGGAAAATGAGTTAACGAGGAAGTCCTGGCCCTTAAATTGAGAGGCTTTCACACTATCCTTTCTGCAAAGAGGATGGTTTCTCTACAGCCGCAGGGGAGCTAGGATGTGCCGTGGAAAACATCCCGGCCACCGTCCTAAGATTGGACTTTTAAGGAAATAATTACTTCCAATTTTTACACAGGCCAGGTGCGATTCACCTTTATGGGAGACCAAACAGGTGGTCTAATAGAGTGGAAGGGGTATTGGGCGTGCTCTGAAGGGCAGTCCTTAAAAGGGACTCCCTGTTGAAGCTTTGTAGCTTCACAGGGCAGGAATTTTGCCTCTTCCGCTTCAGCATATTTGGAGAGCACATGATATGATGTGAGTGTTACTTCTTAAAGATGTGTCTGTGTAGAATCTACACCCCAGCCTGTAGCTGCCATGTGGATGAGGGGACAACCGGGACCCCACTTTATAAAACATGTCGGGGGGATGTCTTTTTTTTCCACTGTCTTATTACCTGGCAAAACAATCCAGGTGGTGTGTGAATCACCAGTAGAGGTTGTAAAGTCCGAGGAAGTAGAGTCAGCCTTACAAACAGTGGATCTCAACGAAGAAGGAGACCGCACACCTGAACGCACAGAAGAAACGCTCAAGAGAGAAGAACGCAAATCACCGAGACCCTCCCTGATGGCACTTCTCAGACAGATGGTAAGCCCTTGCTTCCAGTACAGGGAAACTGAAACATCCGCATCAGCTTCCAAGACCAAGGGGCTCAGGTCAGGTGGGGAGAGGAGATTCTAGGTGGTGTAGGTGGCGTATAAACCAAGTAGGAGTTGTGCAGTGAGAAAATTCCCCTTCGTCCTCCTGATGCAATTACAGAGAATGTCTCTGTTTGTTGCTAATTTTCCTTAACCTTTAACCCCTGCTAACTCCCTTTTTAACAAAGGAAGAGCTGGCCTGGGCTCCTGAGCTGTGGCCAACAGCAGCACCCACCTGGAAGTCAATAGTGTTGTTCACTTTTATTTACATAAAGAACATAAGGCATTTTTAAAGAACTAAGTAATAGTTCAAGTTATATTTTGATGTTGGAAAACTTCTGACGGGGATGTATGAGGGACACAAATTTGGGCAAAGCTGGTTTATAGATAATTTCAGAAAGGGTATGATATGAAAGGAAGTGAAAATTTCCTAATAGTGAGGGTGTATAATTTAGTTGGTGACTTTGCCGTGTTTTTAATTTCTATAGAATGGGAAGAATGTGGGCAGACATCTTTGGGCGTCTATGAAGAGTCACATGAATTAAATATCTAAACATCCAGGAACTTAAATAATATAATACAATCAAACCCCAATCGGTTGGAAGGCAAAAAAAAAAAAAAAAAAAACATGTAAAAGGTCATTGGTTTAATTCTCTTTTAATGAAAAACAAGAATTTCATTATAGTGTGCCTTTATTTTCAGCAGTATTTGGGCATTTAATCCTTTGAGAAAGCAACTCTCTAATTTCACAAGCTCAACCTGTTAAGGAATTCTTTCTAGTCCACAAAACAAAACAGAACAAAATCCTTGCCAGTGGGAGATGAGGCATATTAGAAATGACTGTTAGAAATTGTTGACAGGAATCATTTTCTTTTATTGCCGGATTCTCATGGAGTAAGAAGTAGTGGGCAGCCTGCCTGGCTGAAATCCCATCTATATTCCTGGCCATTTATTCTGCAATTTGGTACTGAAAATGGGCATCAAGATTTGAGATTTTTAAGTCAATTTTTACACGACATCAGGGAAGAAAAGAACATTTGGCCTCTTTCTGGCAACCCATCTGCATTACAAATGGGATCCCCAAATAGCTCATCATAACATTGAGGATGGTCCAGCTTTCTCATTTCTGGATGGAGTCGAAAGATACAAAAAGAGAAAAAAAAGGCAAACAGAATGATTTTCTCTTCCAGATAATCAACATGAGACTTCTTCATTTGAAAGAGAGGAAAATATAAGAGACTCCAAATAAAGCATGAAAGACCGCTAAACCTCCCACTGCATCCATTCAAAGCAAATCCTTAAATTCCATACTTAAATTCATCCTCTGGAGTTATCCATTAGATGCTGTTTTGGGGATATTTTCTAGCAGTAGAAACTGTGTAAGTCTGAACACATTGGAAACAAAGAGTCCCTTGGGAACTGATTTTCCACAAGATAGGGATGGGATAGAAAAGGACCCATTTTCCCCAAGTGGTCCTCAGTCAGTTCATGGTACAGGTCTCATAATGTCCATTGTTCTTATTTCCTATTGCCCATTAAAAGCGTTGTACCTGGGAGCTTGAATATTATTGCTTCTTTTAATTTTTTTTTTTGAAGTAGGAAATAGCTTTATTGCTTTGCCAGATACAGGGGGACACAGTGGGCTTGTCCCTCTCAGAACTGTGTGTCCCAACCCGGGAGCTTCTTTTAATGTTTAAACTCCCACAGCTTCCATGATTGTTGGGACTTTCCCCTAAATTCCAGATATGCTAATTCTTCTTGTCTCGCATTCTGTTTTGTTTTCATTAGGACATTATCGTCCCATCGCGGTTAATTCAAATACACAAAAGACAGGATTTTTTTTTCCAGTTCACCACAATCCCCACGCCTCTCTATTGTCACACCCAGGCCACCTCCCTCATTTACAGGACTGGTCTATCCCTGTGGGTGTTTGGGTTTGCAGCCCCAGATGTAGAGCCACCTCACTCTTTATAGGAACCTCATTGAATCACATTGTCTGGGTTTCTCATGTTCTGACTAACCATGGCTCTATTGATAGATATTCGGTTTGTTTCCAACTTTCCACATTTCATTTATTCCCTTATTCAACAAATAATGATTAAGCTCCCACTATATTCCAGGCAATAGAGATACAGCAGCGAGCATAAATAGATGTGGTCTCCGTCCTCGTGGAGGACAAAGCCTGGTAAGGAAAACGGAGACTTGTCTCGAAGTCTGCGCCACATTCAGGGAGCACGCCCCACGTATCTTCCACACGTGGCCTCAGCTGCTTCACTGAGCTGCGTGAACATCCTTATACGTCTACTTTCTGCACGGGTGTTAATGTTCCCATGGTGTGGATGCCTGCAAGTCGGCTTCAGCTATTATTTTCAGGACACACTTTTGGGTAACATTTCATGACTTCCAAATTACAGTCTTTGGATTTATATAGGGAAAAAACAAACAAACAAAAACCAACTGGTTTAAGGGCCTGAAGAGAGAGGCAGCATCTGGCATGTCACTGTGGGATTTTTATTTCCTTTTTTTTTTTTTTTTTTTTTTGAGTATGTGCCTGAGCATTAGAACTGAATAAGTGAATGTTTTAAACTGATTTTAAATATTTTTAGCAAAATATAGTTTTAAAAAATAATTGACTTAATAGAAGAGAAAACTCAATAGCAAACACATCACCCTTGTTTTGCAGGGTTTCCATTCATCTGATCATTGATTTTCTACTTTCTAGCCTTCGCTTCCCTTAAATTTCTTTCAGATAGCGTATTTTTACTATCCCATGGCAAAGTATCTCTTGGTTGAGTATTTTTTTTAAATAAATGCATTTCCTGGTTCATTTCTAGAGGGATTTTTTTTCTTTCCAGAAATTAATCTTTCATTAAAATAGAAGATCATTTTTCAAATAAATCTATTTCAGGAAAAAGAAAATAGAGCCATATAAGTCCTAACATTGCATTGGGCACATGTTGATATAGCACTTCACAAAAATCCTATGGACTCCTACAGACTTTTGAAAAAATTGCAAGGAATAGCTAAGACATCTGTCATGCCCTAAATAGAAAAAGATTCTTATATGTATTAATTCAATTGTATGTCAAGAAATTGGCTATTTGAAGCACTAGTATATTTTTACAAAGTGAGTGGGTAGGGAACTGAATTCATGTACCGGCAAACCAGGTAGGCAGATGAAACCAGAAAGGTGGTGGATGGAAGGATAAAGATAAAGATGTATACTTTGTCAATATTAATAACACCTTACACTTGAAAAGAGCTTTCTCCTGCAAACTGTCGTCACATACATTGTTTCATTTAAACCTCCTCCTGTCTCTTTCTTTAGACCATTAGTTTTGTAAGAAATTCTTTGTTGAAATAACCTTCTAAGGCTTAGATAAGAAAGACTCTTGAACTTTAATAGTGGGCAAATTAAAGGCCCAAATGAGACAGGCATGAAATCAAAGGGGTTTTGTTAATTACATTCAATCTAATAAGTCTGAGAAAACCTGAAATTGACTGTCTTGCAGAAAAAAGAGAATAGTTTGTAAGGATAATTATAAAACAAAAAACAGGAGTCTTTTAACCAAAGTTTTGGATCTCAGATTCTTCCTTGAGTATTAAAATACGAATACTGAGTTGTTCTTTAAGGAAAGGTTTCTGAAAGTAGCATTTGTTCGGGGGCAATTCCTGTCTCCTCTGGCAACTTGCTTTCCTTCCTACCCTAAAAGGGGACTCTGTAGTCATTTGGCGGGTCTCAGCTATTAATGGTAATAATAATAATAGCCACTGTTTGTTTATTTCATGCAAATGATGTGGCCATGCCTGGGCTAAGCACATTGCATGCATTAACTCATTCACTAATATAAAAACCCTGTGAAACAAACACTCTCACTGCCACACTGTGCAGATGAGAGCACGAAGACTCAGTGTTTAAGTGACCTGCCCAAGGTCACGGAGCTGGTAAACGACAAAGCCAGAATTCATAGTCAAGCTTTTGTTGCTTCTAAAGCTCACCCTTGTTATTGCTGCTTCCTGTGCTTCTGCCAGCTATTTTCTTTAAGAGTAAATGGAAGTAGAACAACTATAGCTCCGTTTTTGTGATTCTCTTCTTAATGTTTTCAGTGGGAACATCTGTTTTATGTGTTGGGCTTACCTGTAGTTACACTTCCCTGAAATTACAACGAGGGAAAAGAAAGCAGAATTAATACATGACTTACATAAAGCTTGGATGTAAGTTTTCTGAATATACTTGTCACTAAAATGAGATTTACCTTGGCTGTGTCATTTTGTCTGAATTGCCCGATTTCATTTCAAGTGAGCGTCTTGGCAAAACACAAAGGTTGGACTCATAACCTTTGTTTATCCTGGAACTTTCTAGCTGGTCCAGTTCCTTGGATTTGTTGTAATGAGGCTGATTTAGTAAACAATCGGCCTACTATACTCACACAATTAAAATGTCATCCCACTTCTTTTAAATCTCAGCTTCAGTTGGAGTAGATCTCTATCAAAATACATTTGCATTTCTCTCAAAGAGATGTGAACTCACCGCCAAACATTTCCACTAGAATTTTGAGTAAGTGATATATATCGGAGGTGCTTTAAACATTCTTCAGAGTATCAAGCTATAGGAATGCATGACACAATGAAAGAAATTAAAATGTGATTTCATTAATATGCAAGGCTTGGATTCACAACCAGATCCTATTTCAGCACCGCAGGCTGGACGCCCTGAGATGCTTCATCTTTGATTCTCATGAATAAAAATAAACTTTGTAAAGAAAATGGCTCAATATCACACTGGGAAATCTCCAGAATTACTTAATCGTCTTCAAACCGTTCTTTAAAGTACTAAATCGTCTCTGAAAGAATGTTCGTCTCTTTAAACAGCAACTCTGTTATTTTTGACAGATGGGAAAAATAAGCTTCTGTGGTTATGGTCCTTTGAAAACAAAGCCCAACAGGAACTATTTTAACTGGTCACTGAAAGAGGGCTCTGCAAAGAGGAAAGAGGAGGGATAGAAAAAAAAAAACGAAAGAAGGAGAGAGGAAAGGATGAAGGAAGGGAAGACAAGGAAGGAAGGAGGAAGGAAGGGAAAAAGGAAGGGAGGGAAGGGGAAGAAGGGAAGGAATTGTTGATAACTGCAGGTATTGAAGAGACCTCAGATGGACTTAATGAGACCCTTAGTCTAAACTCAGCATACAGTCACCTTTGCATAATATAGCTTGATATGCCTCAAAATGAACAACAGAGAAAAATAATAGAAAAGCTTGAGGTATTCTCCCTTGTTTTTCAAAAGACTTTGAACCTCTTTGCAATGGTTTCCCTGGCAGCATGAGGGTCTGTTTTCAGGATGGGAGCCTAGATCCACTGCTGTCAAGGGAGCCTTCAGATTCAATCCAAGTTCTCCCTCAAGGGCTAGCAAGGAAAGAAAGAAAGAGGAAAACCAGTTTTAACCTTAAACTGGCAGGTACCTAACACTACCAAATTGATACAATTAAAGGGAAGTTAAAATCTCTCTCTTAGGCGATATAACATGATCCTAATATCCGTTCAGGTTTTGCTTTAAAAACCATGTTGGTTGGTAGGTTTTTGCCTTTCAACATTCCCTAAAGCCCAGCTCATGAGGATAGGACCGTGTATCCTAAAGGACACTAGAGAGTGTGTTTGAGTGGGAGGGGCATTTGGAACACAGCCTGAGTTCTGGAAGCCCCGTGAAATCCCAAAGTGGTAAAACTTTGGGGTGAGAGCTGAAAGAGCTGGTTGTAGGGAGAGAAATAATAACTGAGAGCCCTTTCTTTTTCTAAATGTTCTCAAGAAGACTGATCCTGTAGAACAATGCAGAAGACCTAGAGGAAGGAAAAAACCACCTTCCATCTGAATGGGTCTAAATTGTACATAGAGAACAGATCCTTATTTGCCTTTGGGTTGAGCAGCTTGGGGGAACCCATGGCAATGATATCCCTAAGAGAAGTTCATGGAACTTCCAGACAGCAGGAGTTCAGGCCAAAGAAAGTGTTCAGGAATGGCTTCTCCATTCCCAACCGATGAAGAAGTAAGTATCAAGGTTGTAGCCTGTGCCTAGATCTGGAAAGGTTGCTTTGGGGGTAGGAACAGTATTGGAATTCTCATACTGTGTTCACCCAAGCACAGTCCTAGTCAAGTCTTCTGCATCAGGGAACAGCACCAAGCAGTAAAGACAAGCATATTTATGCCGCAATGATAGGCATGTCCCATAAACATCCCCATTTGAGATTTTCAACCTCCACCTTATCCAGGCCCTTATCATTTCTCCTAACTGGGTAGCTTCATAGTAGATGCTCAGTAAATATTTGTTCATTGAATGGTACCTCCTACCTTCCAGGGGCGGTATCAGGAGGTGGTTAAAAATGTAGAATATGAGCTTATTGCCATAGTGTCAAATCACGGCTCCCCAGCCTACTTCTTCCATGACCCATGTTAGTTTCTGGAAGCTTCCAATTTCTTGCCGGTATGATGAGAACAATAAAATTGTTCCTCTATCTTAAGGTTCTGGAGTGATAAATAAATGAACTAACACTTTACTATCTCATTTAGTACAGTTCCTGGCTAATTCCACCAAAAGTTAGCCTTCATAAATAATAATTTTTATTATCTCCGCTAATATGAGTACCCTATCTCAGATTATATTAACCAGTCAAAAAAGTATTGAGTGCCTTTAATGTTTGTAACTGTTCTTAGCTCAGGTGTCACAGATTCTTGCTGTCCGTAGGCAGAACAGCCAAGATAGTAGCAGTGGAATCCAAAGTCTTCCTCTTGGCCCCACAGAGCTTAACCTCCACTTCCTACAATCCCTCCCTCTAGCTGGGAGGAGGAGACCATAAGCATTGAAAAAATATGTGGGGGTTAAACCTGAGTCCGAATCGTTGATAAGAACTGAATGATTCATCGCCAGATTTCTTAGGTCTTGTATCAAGCATCAAGCATAGAACGTTACTAAATCCCCAGCTAAAACTACAGACTCCCCTATTGGTCTGAATTTGTCTATGGCCAGTTAGCTTAAAACAGTGATGCCTCAGAATCACCTGGAGGGCTTGTTAAAACACAGATTGCTGGGTCCCAACCCCAAGAGTTATTGACTCAGTAGATCTGGTGTAGTTCTCAAGGGTTTGTATTTCTGTCAGATTCCCAAGTGATGCTGAAGTTGCTGGTCCTGGTATCACACTTTAAGAAACTTTAGCTTAGATTGTTGGTTTAAGGACCTGAATCTGTGACATCAACACCATTCAACCCTGTCCCTGATGCCACTGGAAAATAGAATGTTCAACATAACCCATCTCTCTACTAGGGGCAAAAAATACTACAACAAAACACCCACCATTTAAAAGTTACCAGTAGCTAGCTACCAATGGTTTAATTGTTCACTTACTTATTCATTCATTCTATATGTTCAACCACCTTCTGGTTCCAACATCAGTATTTTCATTATCATTTATCCCAGAATTACCTAATACCAGGGTTTGAGACTTTTATTGTCATTGTTTTTGGAGACCAACACTTGAATTTAATCAGACTCTGGTTACAGACCACATGGAAATCATGTGACTTATGAGTAATGCGTTTCTAGTTGGTCTTCCATTTGTCTTGACCTTGAATCTCAACAATGAATGACTGAGGTCATCTGTTTCACAACTTTCCTTGCGTTCTTCGTGTTGCTATGCTTGTGGTAGCTGAAAGGCCATTGTCTGTTTGTTATTTTAGTCAGTGAAAGGGGATGGAGGGATCACCCACTCAGAAGAAATAAATGGGAAAGACTCCAGCTACCAAGTAAGTGACCTGTAAACTCGATTTGGTGTTGGGTTTAGCTGGCATGTTCTTGGTTCTTTCCAGCCTCATTTCTGATGCAGTTCTCAACCATAGCTAACTCACTTGACATGTCTAGGTTGGGCATCTACTGTATACCAGGCACCATCTTGGGCTCTGCAGATACAAGCATGAACAAGCTAGAGTTCCTTAGCTATTTCTTACTGCAAAGCTCTCACACATGCCCTTCCCTCTCTCCACATGGACAGTTCCTTCCCATCCTTCCCATCTTGGTCTATATGTCACCTCCTCAAAAAGCTATTCCCTTTCAACCCATCATCCCTGCATCTTGTTCTTTTACTTCATGGCACTTATCACACATAGAAATGTCATTTGTCCATCAGTTATCTGTCTTCCCTACCCCTTCCCACCCCGTCTGGAGTATTTGTAGAGCAAAGAAAGGGCCTCTTCTATTTTGTTTATCACACTGCATGGTGCCTGGTACATAGTAGGAGCTGTTTCCTGAACAGATGAGTGAAAGATGTGGGGTCATGTGGTTCATTTCTATCATTCTCTCCATCCTAAAAAGACAGCTATGATGTTTTTATAACTGTACGTATTCTTTTTTTACCCAATGGAATCATCTCATGCTCAACACCCTATTTTATAACTTGCACTCTTTCTTAACTTAGAAATATACCTCCATGAAAATGTCATCAAATGTTCTAATTTTGGCAATATAGAGACGTGGTTAAAAGCATGGGTTGCAGACTCACACTGCCCAGATTTGAGTCCTGGCTCAGCGATTTTTTTAGCTGTGTGACCAAAGGCAAATTACCAGTCTCTTCATGCCTCAGTTTCCTCATCTGTATAATGGAGCTAGGGAAAATGCTGCCCATAGGGCTGTCATATTTAGATGAATCGATACATGTAAAGCACTTAGAACATTCCTGGTATGGAGGACTCAATAAATGTTAGTTGCTGTGTTTATCAGCATGAGCTGCTGTAACAAAATACCATAGAGAGGAGAGAATGAGTGTTTTGGTGTCTCTTCCTACAGAGACACTAATCCTATTGGATCAGGGCCCAATCCTTATGACCTCAGTTAACTTTAATTACTTTCTTACTCCAAATACTTTCACACTGGGGGTTAGGGCTTCACCATATAAAGCCATAGCTGTTGCTATTGTTTTATTACTATTACTATTATGCTTCTGGTGAGAAATTACCACCCTGTAATATTGTTCATATCACACACACACAGACATACACACACACATTCTGGCAATTACTAAATAATTTATGATATTTCTACTCCCATAATAATTGGTTTATCCTGTATATTTCAACATGGAATATACTGCTTTTTAGTGCATTTAAATTATTTTCATTTTTCTTTTTTAACTTAATACTGTGCCTGCCCCCCAAATCATATTCTAGACCACTTTGGAACCAAAAATCCCAAAGGTTACTACCTTGGAAACATGATAAGCTTACGTTATTCACCATGAAACATTTAAATATGTTTGTACATTTTGTCTGGAATCTGACAGTGAAACAGTTATGCTAGTCATTTTGATGATTCTAAAATCTGAATGCAGTCAGTGGAAATTTGAATGAGCTGGAAACACCATTCTATTTACAGTCATCTAGAAATGTTTTGAGAATTCCATTTTCCAGGGCCTTAGATCCAGACATGAGAAGATTGGTGTGTGCTATTGGGAGGTGACAAATGCTTGGTTTAATTCGGGGGGTGGGAACAGACATTCTATGCTCCCTTTAGATCTGCCCTCTGAGTTATAAAAGCCTTAGTTGATGTTTCCATGAAAAAAAGCCCAAGAAATTCCTAGCCCGGATCAGCTTCCAGGGTCTGAATCGAATGGGATGTTCTGAGGACCTTGTCCTCCAGCTTCCTGCCAGCGTCCCTGGGTTCCAGGAGAGGATACACTCAGATGACTCAGATGTGAATAATTTTTGTTATAAATTTTGAGACAGAACCCCCAACCAAAGGTTCTAAATCTTCTGCATTTCATGACAAAGCAGTCATGCACAGTTCAGATTCTTAGCTCACTCTGAAGGTCAGGAACCAGCCATGTATTGCTTCCAGAAGTTAGTTTCTAAGCTGTTTTTAAAAATTTAAGCCTAATAGGGATGGAGTAACCATGTGGTAAATGGATATGACCCAGGGAAAGCTCCCCTCTTGGAAAAAAACCAATGTCGCATGAGAGCTGCTGGTTTGTGGGGACTTCCTACTTCACACCCGAGTAATGCGCTAAGGGAAATATCATGGAAACATTTAGAAGGCGAGTTGCTGGCCACTCATGTGGCCCATTTTGACGAAGCCTTACCATGAGTTGGGCTCGGTGCTGGGGATACAGCAGCGGAAGAGACACAGAGGGGTTTCTGCTCTGGAGCTTCCCTTCCCTTGAGAGGGAGTCAGGACATTTCCTAGTGAGCAAAGAAATCCCCACAAAGCCTGCACATCTATAGAAAATGCAGCAGTGTTCCACAGGAAGGGAGTCAGGCTTCTTTAGAGCATCTGATCAGGGACTGCATCTCCAAGGAAGCGACATTCGCGCTGAGACCTGATGGGAGAGAAGCAATCATCTGAAGCCCCGGAGACAGACGGAGCAGAAGCACAGCCAATAGGAAGCTCTGACTTGAGGATAAGCTTGTGCAAGGAAAAAAAGCACCGTGTGGCTGGAGCCGCATAAGCAGGGGCGGGAGATGGGCTAGAAGATGGGACTGGAGAGACACAGGGAACTCGATTCAGCAAGAATCTATATTTCTTGAGCGCCTTGTCTGTACCTGGCACTTGGACCCACAGTCCCTCAGAGTCACTGCTGGGAGTGTTAAGGCAGGACGACCAACTCATTCCAGTTTGCCCGGAACATCTCTGGTTTTAAAAATACAGGTTCCATATCCTGGAACCCCCTCACTCCCATACAGACCAAGATGGTTAGTCCCTTTCTGTTTGGCATCCAGACACTGTGTCTAGTGGGCTTTCCATTCCAGCTAGTTTAATCCTCACAACACCGTGAAGTATGATTTTGTTGCTGTTACCTCCATACAGAAGACGAAACTGAGAGATCACACCATTTATTCCAGGTCATAGAGCAAGGATGTGATGAAACCAGAACCACACCACATTCTTTTGACTCCAGACACTAAGCTTTTAGCTACTCGCTGTATCCTAAAATCTTCTATGCAACAAAAGCAGTTAACAGGGTGTCTGAGCAGCGGTCACTCATTTCTGGCCTTTCTGCAGAGCAGCACAGTGGGAGTTTCTGTCTCCTTCTAAGGCGAGTATCTGCTCTGGGCTCTCTGTTGTACTTGACCTCTGTGTCTTAGCGTTTGCTATAACTTGGGCAGCTGGCATCTGAGAGAAATATTTAGGATGTGTGCTTGTAAAACAGCTTCTTGGGGTGCACTGGATGTCTGAGGCTTTGGTCTCCAAGGAGTTCTGCCCTCCAGGGGGCTGCAACCTGGGGAGGCCTTCAGAACTGGCGGATTGTCTCTGTCTCCTTGCTCACTTCTGAGGGGTGTGTTTGATCCACTGATGTGAAATGACCGTTCTCTGCCCTCTGAATCAAAACTGCCACTTTGTCATAGAACTTTGTGACCCAGGGACAATACATAACTTTTATGAATCATACGTTGTAAATATGTATCCAGTGAACCAAATGTAACCCACAGGGGTACTCATGTCGTGGTTGCCTGCGGTGAACAGGGCTTTAGAATTGACATGTTTTGCATTTAAAATAATTCAATTTCAAGTTTCCGTTGAAAACATAGAAGATATGACAGCACTGAGGCTGTACTCCTACCCCGTATCTTCTGGTGGGTCTGAGCACTTGTTGCACCTTTAAAAAAGGCCTGTGACGTTCAATTCACCACAGTCCCCCTTACTCCAAAGTGTCTCCCCAACATCAAAGCCAGCATTGCTTGAACTGCTTTTCTTGCCCTAGAGAAATATTTCTTTGGCCTTATGTTGCTTTCATGACTGGGGAAATAAGGTCACCACATGATTATTCTTACCCCTAGCCTCTTTCATATGTTTATTTTATCTGTCTGGCCCCCAGAGTCATTTCATTTCAAGCAAATTATGGGAAAAAGCCTTTTACTTCCTAACAGATTTTTGGTTGTCTGTAATTTACCTAGAACTTTGGATTTTACAGCCTCATTCCTCCAAAATCATAGGAACCAAGTAGGGTTGCAAACGTTTCACTTTACCATGAAAAGATGCACATTCAAAACTAAAACAATTATCTTCTTTTACCGCTGTTTTATGAAATGACAGTTTCACACCAGAAATTAAGACAGACATAATCATGAAGAAAAGACCAGGCATCCCCAAGAAGAGTCACATATGGTTGCAAGTGGGAGAAATCCTCTCAAAGCTGGCTCATGCAAAAAGGGGCTTCAGGAACAGCTAGATCCAGGGGCACATGCAATGTCATCCATACTTGGGCTCTTTCTCCCTTTCTCTCTCTTCATCTCTCAGCTCTGCTTTCCTCTGTGTCACATGGTTTCTTTTTCAAGCAGATGTTTCCTTGGAATGGTGGTGGTTCTGGAAGCTCCAGGCTTTCATCTTCACAGCTTCAAGTTCAAGGAAAGGGAACAGACCTCTCTCTTGGATGTTTTAGAAAAGCCCTGAGATTAGCTCAGGTTTAGCTGTGTTTGACCAGCCTGAACCAATCCTAGCAGCCCAATCACACTCAATGCTCTGATTGATCAGGCCTGAGTCACGTGCCCTTTGTGCAGGGATGAAATTAGTGTGTGAAAACCACAGGGAATAAACCAAGGAGAAGAGTGGTTTTCCAAGGAAAACCCAAGTTCTAGTTCCAGAAGAAGGAGTAAAGAATGCTTGCTGGGGAAGCACTGATCAATGAGTGAATTATCAGATTGGCAAATAAATGTCCCCACTGTGACCTCATACCATAAAAAGTATTTACACATTTTTCTTATTTTTTCCCCTCTCACCTGGGAATCATGAACACGTAGACATCTCAGTTTTAGCATATTTATTCACCTGCTATGAGCGTGGTCTTGCAGAGACTAAAAATTCATTTTGTTTGATCTTACTCTAGACCTCGGAGTCCACGGAGAAGGCGGTGGTGCCGCCAGAGCCGGAACCAGCAGCCGCGGGCCAGAAGGGCAAAGAGGGCTCCTCCAAGGACAAGAAGGTGGCCGCTGAGACCAGCAAGCAGAAGAGCAGCAAGCAGGAAGTCAAAGAGCCGGCCCCGAGCCCGGAGCCGGCCCTGGTGGAGGCGAACTCGCTGCAGAACGGGGACAAGTCCCAGAAGAGACCCGAGAAACGGCGACAGTCCCTCGGGGGTTTCTTCAAGGGCCTGGTGGGTGGACGGTTCGCCTCTTCTTTCTGGGCTTTCGGGCCGGGGGTGTGGGTCCCGCCTCCAAAGGGGACCGGCTGGCCATGGGGTGGCTGGACGTTTGCCAGACAAACACCGAGCACCTGCTGTGTGCCAGGTGCGAGAGAGCAAGGTGTGCGCAGGCATCACTCTTCCGCGGCCACCGGCAGGTGTGATGCTGCTGGGGGTGGGGGGTGAGTGTGGGAGGAGCTGGGAGGCAGGGGCGGCCCGGGAAGGGAGCCTGAGGGCGAGGGCGTGGCCTGGCCTTGGGTTTGAGAGGCGTGTCAGAGGGGGCTTCTCAGCGGTTCCATGTGAGGTGGGGCCTCAAGGTAGCCTGGAGAGGGAGGAGGCAAGGGAAGGTCTGAAGGCCGGTGTGTTCAGGCCATGGGACAGGTGCGCAGGTGTGCTGGAGGGACAGCGTGGGTCTGAGGCTCCGTCTGGCTGGCGGAGAGAGAACACAAGGACTGGGGAGGTTGGCAGGAACAGGTGATGAGGAGAAGCAGCGGTGTTCATCTGTGGCCAAAGGCAGCCTTGCGGAGTTTCCACCCGGGAAGCTGCTCATGAGTCTGGCCCCGGGTGGTGGGTGTACAGATGAGGCTAAAACTTAGCTCCTTCCCTCAGCGGAAGCCCAGTGAGAGGAGGCCAGACTTTAAATAATGAATTAAGCTTTGGGTTCTTTGTGTCTGTTTGGTTCTTCTCTGTCTCCTCCCCCAGACTGTTCGCTTTGGGAGGGTGGGGACCAGACCGGTCATGGGCAGGTGGGCTGTGCCACCCCGCAGCGTGGTGGCCAGACACAGTCGACATTGGGGGTCGTTGATGAGCAGTGTCTGTTGATGAGCGGACAGATGGAGTGCAGTGTGACACGAGTAGTTTTCTCTATATCTGGGATAATGTAAATCCTGGCAAATAGGGAGGGGCTGAAAAATCGTTACTCAAATCATAAGCCAGATGATCACGCCTAAACCAGGAGGAGAGACAAGTGACGTCATCCCCAGGGCCCGTGGGAACGTGGGTCGAGCCAGGAGGGCCAGGCAAGGAAATACTACTGACATCAGCCGCGGGACCGGTGAACTGGGGTTCACCTTCATGTTGCAATAAAGGTGGGGTAGTTTCGTGAGCCAGACTGCCCTAGTCATTCCTAACTCTTCCGTTCTGTGAATGTCTGTAGGCATTGGTGCCCTCTGATGTTCTAGACAGAGGCAGGTGAGGGCTGTGGTTCCTCTGGCCCCCGTTTGGTCTCTAGAAGCATCTCTGGGGAGCTTATTAGAATCTCAGGCCCCAGGTTGAAAGTCTTATCATCAAAGTCATCTATTTCTGTCTCGTCTTGTGTCCTTGAGTATGTGTATAGAACTTCAATTTGAGGCTCACAGTCTAGTGGACGCATGGAACTGTAAGGTAGACAAATTAAAAAACAAAAACGTGAGTGTGGGAAGTCACGGAGGGGAAATAAACATGGTAATGTGATAGGGTTACACTGGGCACCAGGACAGCGATGCGTGTGCTACTTGGAAGGGATGGATTGAGAAAGTGTTTCTGAGACAGGATTGGCTATCAGTGCCAGACAGGAAGAGAGCAAGGCTCTTTGTTCCGGGAGGCAGGAACAGCACGTGCAAGGGCCCTGGGGTAGGAATGAGCTTCATATGTTTGAGGAAGAGATGGGAGGCCTGAGTGGCTGGGAGGTGGTGAGCTAGGTGGATAATAAAAGTAGCTAAGGTTGGAGTAGTGAGGAGCTCATGCCAGCTGTACAGGCTGTGCAAGGAACATTGACATAATCCTACTTCAGTCGGGAAGCTATTAAAGAGTATTAAGCAAGGAAGTGTTGGACCCTTGTTTATAGCCTTTAGAGACTGTTTTGCTGCTATAGTGCAGACGTGGCCATAGAGGGGCAAGAGCAGAAATAGACACCTAGGTAATACACATCTAGGGTTACCTGGGAGAGCCAGTGGCAGTTTGGCATTGCGATGCCTTCAGAGATGACGTGAATTATAGTTCAAGTCACCGAGCCCTTCCTCTGAGGCTGCACTTCCTTATAGTCACCGTTTCTTTAATTATGGCAACGTCTCTTTGAGGTAGAAAAGCTTATTCCTCAGGTCCTCCATCTTCCCATTGTCACAACACTTCCAACAGTGGTGGAAAAGGAGGAAGGGGTTTCCTGCCACTTTGCAAGGATCCCGTCAAGCTCTGAGGACTTTCAGGCTGGACCCATTTCCCCGGGGGCTGCCTCACCTCTCTCCTGAGAGGGCAACGCTGGCAGCGGGACTGGCACCAACCAGGGAACCGTTGCAGCCCTGTCACCTACAGGAAATAAGCTTCTGGCCACCCTCACATACACACCCCCACCCCTGCCTCAGCCCTCAAATCAGCTTCTCAGAGGCTGCACTGCTGGCCACTCCCTGCGTGACCTTTGTCCTCCTAGTGACATCCTGTTCATTCCATCCCTTTTTCCTTCTTCCTCCATATGCTGCTTGGATTCTAACAGAAAGCAGCCTACATGGTTATTACATGAAAACTTTTCAAAGATGTTTTGTAAGCAAAGTAAACAGGCAGTGTGGTTAGAAAGTGATTAGAGAGGGTGACAGAAGTGAGCTGTAACTATGGAAGGTTTTCTACACCCCAGGTACTGTTCTAAGTGCATTACGAGTCAGGACTCGCTTTATCTTGGAACACCCCTCTGAGATAAATGTTATCACCTCCATTCTAAAGATGAGGAAACTGAAGCAGAAAGAGTTCAGTCACTTGTCCAAGATTTTGCAAAGGCTGGAAAGTAACATAACGGGGCACCGAACTCCGGCATCTCATTGGAGACCATCCTTTTACCCGCCACCCACGAATAAGGTGTGTTTATTTAGCACAGCACCTGGCACAGAGTACGTGCTAAATAAATGGCAATTGTTGCTGTTGCTATTACAGATCTTCACTAGGATGCAACTTCTTTTATATTTTTCTCCAGGGACCAAAGCGGATGTTGGACGCACAAGTGCAAACAGACCCCGTATCCATCGGACCAGTTGGCAAATCCAAGTAAACAAATCACCACGGTTCCCACCAAGTTCCGCCACCAGGAGGCCTTCTCCCTGCTCCATCTCCTCCTCAAACCCACCCCGTGTATATATTTTTTCTTCTGATGGCCATCAAATGAAATTCTGCCTACGAATTAAGCCTGAGCTGTTGTATATTGAGGTGTATTATTTACGTCTCTGGTCCAGTCTTTCCTGGTAAATAACTGTAAAGATGGTTTAGCAGGTTAACTAGCCAGGTCAGAAGAGTTGATGGTTGCCAAGCAGCGTGGGGGAGGGGGCGGAGGACTGCATTCTGGTGAAGTTATGAAAATTAGCCCGTGACGCGTAAGTTGCAGAAGGAAAACGCCTGCTGGAGGGAATTAAGCTTTGTAGTAAATACATGCTCATCCTCTTGGCTTGAAGAGGAGAGACGAAAATCCGTTTGTTTGAGTTCACATTTCAAGGAGGGAGAACATGGGCTTTGCGTTGGGAAGTTGCCAATTTTCTGGAACGGAATGTGTGGGGAACGACAAAGGAATGAATAAGAGTTGTTTTTCAAATAGGTCCTTGAACGTTATTGACGAGGGGGAAAAGATTGACTGGAGAGGGCTTGACATGATTTGAGAAAACAATTGCTTTTTGAGGCTCAGTGACGAGGGCGCGGATTACAACTTCAAAAAATCAAAAACCCCAAACCAAACCAAGTAAATGAGGTGGCGAGGTTATTTTGCAACACTAGGGGGCGCCAAGGTCTCCATTTTCCTCCCGCATCCTGTATCCCTAACAAAGATTTGGTCTCTGCAATCTTACATTATTAATGTTTCTCAGATGGCTGAGGGGCTTGCTTCATCTGTTCTGTCTGACACTAATCTCAAGTCTGTCTGTAATTTCCTAATGTTCTCAGGATGTGCCCTGATAAAACCCTCCCTATAACCCCAGTTAATAATAAAAATTTACAGAAGATTATTCAAATACCTGAGTTTTTTTTTTAATACTTGTACAGAGGAGTACATAAGACCATAAGTGTATTAAAATGTAATTCAAAGTAGCCATATGACTGACTGATACCATGTATACTGTATCTTTCCTTTTCTGATTTAATAAAAAAATACATTTACATCTAAAGGATCTTTTAATTTTCAACTTTTAAAGCAGGTCTCTCGTGCTCTGAGATGCCTTTATCTTCCACAGCAGAAAATCAATGCTCTTCCTCCATCTTGTCTCCTCTCCCAGGTCCTCCTCATTTTCTTTGTGTGTAGGCAAGTGTACACACAAATGTGTGTACATGTGTATTTGTATATATGCACACATGCACATGTGTGTAAATACTGTCTTAGGCCACGCCGCCTAGAGCAGAGCCTGAGACGGGGATTCTGATGCCCACGTTAGGCTGAAGCAGGGCTCCCAGGGGAAAGGGAGGAAGAGAAGGACAGGGCAGGGATTGGTCTCAGCTGGAGTCGAGTTTCATCCTGATCTCCCAGGGGCCGTGGAGCATGAATTGCACCATAAAGATGGTTTTACCTACAGGCAAGGGGGCTCAGCCTTTGTCCCCTTGTTGCTGAGTCATGGGCCACCCTAGGAGGTGCCGAGAACAGGCAAGCTGCTCCCACTGAGCTGAGAAGCTGGATCCCTTACTGGAGAGGATGAGGGTCATCCCAAGTGTCCACTACAGATACACACGTATACATCCAGGTGGGTATTTATACCCACATATGCACACATTCGTACTTATAAACATATTTACTTCTATACCGGAATAAACAAATACACGCACACATTCATACTCATACACAGACAACTAGACACATGTAACTGACACAGAACCACACACACGCAGCAGCTCCTACAAATCCATTGCATGTACAATTCATCACACAGTGATTAGAAATAACATTGAACACTCTCTCCTGACGGATCTATACCTTAGGCAAATAAAACCTTAGCTTGGGCAAAAAGGCCTTTGGAAAATGTGTTTGGGACAAAAATGTTCCTAAAAAAACAGATTTGGGAGACCCTTGGTTCCTGGGACCCACGGGCTCCCAGCTTGGGCTGGCTGAATGCTCAGTTTCCAGTAAAGACCAGAGGCCTTTTCCTTGCAGAGGTGTCGGCTTCTTCAGCCCTCCTGCCTGAACCTGGAGAGTCCTCAGTGTCTGTGACTCACCCAGCTGAGAATGACCTCATGCTGTTTCATGTCTGCATGCTTCACTTGCCCCAATTCAGGAGAAAAAAAACCCATTGGGGAAGCCCTTGGTGGGGGGTGACTTGCCCTCCACCATCACCATCACAGCCCACGGGCTAATCCAAGGCAAACAGGCAGCTGGTTACTGCTTTGTCTCCAAAGACCAGGGGGGTTGACTGGTGTGACATTTGAGCTCCAGCCATACCCGTCCACTGAGAAAGGTGACAGTATTATTTGCAAGTTTCACCTCACTGGACACAGGGGCTTTTGGCCCTGATGAGAAATGTCCCCGGGCAGGACTGAGTCACTAATACTGAAGGAGCCCTCCCACCCGCTCCCGCCCCGGAAAAAATTTTTTTAATTTTTAGAAAGAAGTTCTCTGCTGAGAATCTTGCTGCAAAGCATGCCAACGGTTTCTGTAACTGGTTTCCCACCCTCCTGGCCAAAAAAGAGAACAATCTTTTAATGAAATTGCTTGTGTTTTTTTTTTTTTTTTAAGAAAATTTAAGCCAGAAAGGACTCAAAGCATGGCTTATTGGGAGGATTCTAAAGCCAGTTGTAGCCTGAGAAGCAAGTTAAAACTCTATTTTTGTGTTTTGTGGGGTTTTTCTGGTTTGAGTGGAGAGCCCATTCCTGACATTTACAATAAATACTAATTTCCATGCCTCCTGCTGAACTACTGTGAAAAGAGCAGACAGTCCCCAAGTGAGCTCAGGAAAGTTTCCGGGGCACAGATTCACAGAGGGACTGAAGTTCTTCAAGCCAGAGCCCAGGAATGCCATTTGGCTAGAAAACCTGCAGTAAAATGTTAAGAACACCCTGAAACTGAAAGAGAAATTAAGACCTGGAGGAGGGGGCAAAGTTGCCTTTTCGAAGTTGACACACTCATTAACTTATTTACTTATTTATTTTTAGGTGCACATGGAAGAGGGTCTTCTCCAATGTCAAGAAGAAGTGGGCTGTTGAGCTGAAATGGCTGCCATCGGGGAAAACAAAAAACAAAAAAACCCTGCTTTCCAGCTCCGGCCGACAGTGACTTCTGGACTGATATCCATAGAAGAATTCATTCAAAAGCACAGTTGTTCTCAGCAGCCCCTGAGGTCTCTCATGAATTCCTCATCTTAGGGAAAGGGACACATACCACCCAAGGAAATGCCAAAAAGGGAAGGAAAAGAGGAAGAAAGTGACATTCTTGTGGTTTTGTTGTACCCCCCTGCCCTTTAAACAAATTATCAGGGATTTACACACACACACACACACACACACACACACACACACTCTCTCTCTCTCTCTCTCCCTCTCTCTCTCTCTCTCTCTCTCTCTCTCTCTCTCTCTCTAGCCGGATTGTTGTAATTTGTTTGCAAACAGATGCACTGGGGTCGCATTTAATTAGATTCCAAGAGGCTAGAATCTGTGTCCTGCTGGCTCCTTGTCAGAGTGCCTGGAACCGAGCAGACCTGTATCATTTCTTTCGTCAAATAATCCCAAATTGATCCTAAGCCTTACAAAATCAAATCCACTCGCCACCCTACCTTAGAGAGAAGGAAAGGGAAGTGATTTCCATTATTAACTCACCCAAGTTGCAAACGCAGGGAATGCACTTTGCAGAAACGTAAGGTGATTCTTATCAGCTTTTAACTACTCTCCCAGTGTCCCTTTTTGGGCCTTTTAAAAACACAGTTCGCTCGGTGCATAGAATTAGGCTTCTCTGTGGTCTAGATCTTGTTCTCTCCATGAGTGGAAATAAAGTGACACCAGCCCCCCCTGGAAATTACGGTCTCCATTAAGGAAGAAAAGAAATTACTTACAGAGCAGCAAATTCTGTAAATTTGTAATTCAGATCCTTAGCCCTGGCCTGAATGCCAGCCGGGATCCAGCCCTTTGCATAAATTGGTTTTCTGGGGAGCTTAACTCTTTCGCCTCTGTTTCCCTTCCCCAGAAAGCTACTCACTAGAACCTCTCCATGCTCTGGCCCTTTAAGTAGCCAGAGCCCGTGCCTGGGTAGCAACCCCTGCAATTTCACAGAAGTAAGGGTAATAATAATGCCTTACATTATCACACTTCACAGTGTATAGACTGCTTTTTGAATACATTATCTAATTTAAAGCTGTATGCCCCTGAACTTAATTGCCTCCTTTGTTCTGTTTTATTCTGAGGGGGACTGGTGTGCACCTGTAAGGCTTTTTTTCCCCCCAAAGGCATACTTCTGAACAAAATGGCCCCCAGCTGGATTTCTGGCAATGGGCGCTCAGTGCTCACGTGATTTACTCTCGTTGAGGGACAGCGCCCTTTAAATCTGGCCACAGGGGGGCGTTCCAGGACCTGGGCTGTCACAGTCTCTCCTCTGGTCCTTTTCCCTGGCTGCCCAACCAGGAGGCTGGGCGGAAGCAGCTCTTAAGAATGTTTGTTGAGTAACGTCTAGAAGTGGTCACGTTTAATGAAGAGAACTAGAATAGGAGGGCCAGACCGGGTAAGTCAATGGCCTTCTGTGCTCCTCAGTCCCCCCAACAAAGATAAAGTTGGTTGTTGGTTGGTTTTTCCATTCTTATCAGCTCAGGCTTGGAAGAAGCTTGAAGAAGGATAGTGGGATTGCAAACTGTGTAAGCTGGGGTCATTGCCAAGCGTGTAAGTCACCCTCACCAGCCCGTCATGCTCCACAAAGCAGCCTGACCTCTCCCATCTCCACACCCAGCTAGAGGAGAGGGCAAGTGACTGAACCGGTCAGTTTCCTCCCGAAACAGGAGGATAAAAATAGTGCAGACCCTGTGCAGTTGCTGCGAGCGTGGGGCAGGATGGAGCCAGGCAAACGCTTTGTGCAGTGGCTGGTGCGTATGAAACAGAACGGGAGGGCTCTTAGAGCGCAGGGAATGTTAGCACCAAGTAACAGAGAGCTCCTACTCAAGTTGGCTAATTAGTAAGAATAACAGCAGTAGGGACGTGTATCATTTCATGTAACAGGTGTTTTGTCACAGCCTGGCTCTGATTCTCTGGGACTCTGCTCTGCCATGTCCCGTGAGCTGACTTCATCCTAAAACCGGTGCCAAATGATGGCTGCGGTGCCAGACAAGGGAATGACGGGATTACCACAAGCAGTTTTGATTTATCATTTTGGTGAAATCGAGATTGAGAAGGCAACTACGATGATGCACTAAACAGGAAAGCAAGCATTCACGTCAGTATTTTTAAGGGTAGCCGTTCCCCAAACCAACCAGGCCCCTTCAATTCAAACTGATGGGACCTCAACAATGAGGATGCCTGTCCTGCAGATCAGGGCCATTAGACTGTGGGCTCTTCAACGTCAGGAACCCTCTTGTCTCGTTCTCTGCTCTGTCGTCAGTGTCTAGCACAATGCCTGGGCATAGTAGGTACCCAGTAACTGGCAACTGAATGGGTAAACTGGTAGATAAATATTCTATGGCCACATCCATTGGGAAGAGGGTTGCCTTGTGCTCTAGTATGAGTTTATTTTAGCTGCAAGTGTTTGATCACTCTAATCAGACATCTTTCCTCCTCAGGTGCCCAGCTGAGTGCTCCTCAAAGTGGTCCCATAACGATCAGCATCACCTGAGAACCAATTAGAAATGCAAATTCTCAAGTTCCCCCTGCAGACCCACTGGATCAAAAACTCCAGGGGTAGGGCCTAGCTATATATGCTTTCACCCTCCAGGTGGTTCTGATGCAGAAAAATATTGAAAACCACTGGTCTAGGTTGATCTCTTACTTCCCTGAGCATCAACTAAAAAAGACCAGTTCTGAAGATGCAAAGATAATAACAGCTAACATTGGACTTTACTATATGCCAGGCATTGTGCTTCACATGAATTTCCTTGTTTACAGCCCATTTTACGGATGAGGAAACCAAAGCTCGGAGAGGAGAAGTAACTTCACCCGAAGACACATGGGTCAGAGCCAAGGTAGAAACCCAGCCTAAGCTCTTACAGGCAGGTTTTCATGGGGGAGAGACAGGCAGACAAAAAGACAATCATAATATAATGTAAGATAAGTAAATACAAGGTATTGTGGAACTCAGAGAAAGGCACTGCCACAAGGCTACAGGGGATGGAGGTTGGCCCTTTGAGGAGGTGACAGTTGAGCTAACTCTCAAAGAATGGCCAAAGGCTTTCCAGCAGGACAGAAGTGCAAAACCCAGAGTCTACAGAGAGAATGGCAAGTAGGTGAGCATGGCTGGAGCGAGGCTGCGGGGAGGACAGGTAAGATGGTGAAGGCCGGAGAGGAGGTAAGATGGTGAAGGCCGGAGAGGAGGCAAGACCCGATCAAAAGGACACGCAGTAAGGAGCCCATAGTAAGAAGTTTGAATTCTCTCCTGAGGGCAGTGGGGAGCCATGGAAGAGATCTGAGCTGGAGGGTGATCAGATTTGTATCGATATTTTGGTGGCAGCAGATTTAATGCAAACTCAATTCAACTAATATTCATTGGATTCCTTGAGTGACCTGATCTACTAGATACTGTAATCATTTTATTTTTAAGCTTCACCGAGTGTAAGAAATACTCACTTAGATAAAACCCTCTAAATGGCTTTGGTCCTTGAAAGGATGCTTAAATGCTTATTTCCAAGTGTCATAAGTGTGAATTTGGAATTTGGTCCCACAGTCCATCCAGATTACCCACATCTATGACCCAAGGCTTTGAGATCTTGAGTCAGTTACTTTACCTTAGTTTGCTCCTCTGTAGACTGGGAATAATAACGGAACTTATCTCAGAGACTTGCTGAGAAGGGTAAATGAGACAACACATTTACAGCTTGTTAGCAGAGTGCCCGGCAAGAAGTAAGTGCTCAGTCAGCATTATTGATGAGAATGCAGGTGACATCTGCCCAAGGTGGAATGTGTGTCTTCTCTTTCAAGGGCTCAAAGCCCACCCAATCTTTGGGACACCCTTAAGCTGTGTCCCTCTCTTTCCCCATCTGGTAAGCACTTGGCTGTCTGGCTCATCCAAGAAAAGAGAAAGGAGGGAGGAGAGAAGGAAACGTTGCTGATCTTCCCTGGTATCCATCCCACTCGAACACAAAGTAGAATTTGAGCGGAGGGAACTCAGGCCTGCCTTTGACTTTCTTGGTTGCATCTACTTACACGATTAGCCAGGTTGCCATGGTAGCAGGTGCTGCCTCTTTGCTGCTCAGCCCAACGCTGAGTTCACCCGCGCTGCTAATTTCCTACCGCAATGATCCCTCCCTTGAAATTTGCTTTTCTTCTTGGTGGCTTTCTCCAGGGGCTGTGGGAACTTGTTCGGCCCACAGGCAGGGCATCCTGGAAATGCCTGAAAGTTCATGTCCCCAGAGGCTACCCTCAACCAGTGAGGGATGGAAGATGGCGGATAAATATCTCAGCTTCCCCATCTCTCAGAGGGTCTTCCACATGTTCCCACAGTGTCCTCAGCAAGGCTGAACCCAGCTGCTCACAGTAGTAACACACACACACACACACATATTCTCTCTCTCTCTCTCATTCGCACTCCCTGGGTCCCCTTTCCAAATAAACGACCTGCATCCAACGTCTCGTCCCAGGGGGGATTAATACGGGTAGTGGTTTTAAAGGTGCTGGAAGAGCGGACCCGGCAAGCGTGTGACGAGGAGGCCGTCCAGAGACGAGATGCAGAAGGAAGCCGCAGCTACCGTTAGGGCCAGGCAGATCAAAGGAAGAGGTGATGTTACCAGACTAGGGAACCCAGTGGGTTGTCCTGTGGGAAATGGGGCGCCTTGTGGGGAGGTGGGGGAGGGGAAAGACTGCCTGAGGGCGGCTGTTGGGGTGGGGGTGCTCTGCGGAAGTGCTGCTTTTCTGCTGATGGGAGGGGAAAATATCTTGGTGCCAGGGCTTCCAACTGGTTGCACTGAACCAGGAGCCAGTTGGCAATGGAAGCTGGGAAAGGAAGTTTGAAGGGAAGCATGGAAAGAGGAAGTAGGAGCGAATAGGCAAATGCCCAGCACAATCTGAGACCCTGCTTTGAGAGAGAGAGAAAAAAAAAATCAGGGAACAGCTTTGGTGAGGGCCTCACCCCCTCCCCTGGGTCTAAATACACAAACATGTATATTAGGGTCCCTGTGACAACCCCGTCACCTTCTTTATCTTCAGGACAGAGCAGGGGTTAAGGACACAGGCTCTGAGTCCAAAGTCCTGGGTTGGAATTCCAAGTCACTTCACCTCTCCCAGCCTCACTTTCACATCCATAAAATGGAGCTGATAGTGGAATCCACCTCCCAGAGTTGCCTGCGGCGGGGATTTAACCACGCTCTTCCTGCGACGCTCTTCCTGCAAAGCAGTTAGCACCACGCCTGGCGCATAATAAGTGCCTAATAAAAGTTCACGCTTATCAGAACATTTTGAGATTCAACCTTATCAGAACACGTTGAGATTCAACTGTCGTTTGAATATCTGGAAACCCATTAAAATTCCTGCTCATACTTGTGCCTTCTTCTCTTTACCGCTCAAACCCCCAACTTCAAGTCTAGAATCTGAGACTCTGCCTCCAGTCTCTACTTCACTGGCTTTAAATCACAAAAATAAAACACCAAAAAACTTTTCCACTTTCACAGAAGTTCTGCCAGCCCTGAAGGAGAAACAGCCTTCTCCACCCCTCTTGGCTCACAACCCTCTCTCGGCAACCGCCGCCCCCTCCCTCTCTTGGCCAGTTGTTCACTAGCAGCTTAGCAGTTTTGAGGATACAAAAACAGGAAATTGTGCACCAGTCCTGACTCAAGCTAAAAACTCATGTGCAAGCTCTTCATCATACAGATTTCTTCAGCTCTCAAAAAACTGGGGCCTTGAAAAATCAGGTCCTCTCGCCAAGATCTCTGGATTTGCTTAACCATTTCCTTTGCAAATTTATAACTTCTTTAACCATGAAGAAGAGATGGTGAGAAACAGGGAGGCGGGAGGTGAGATGTTTTAAGTCAACCACAAGACAAGACAGGAAATTCTGGAATGGGGGCCGGTGGTGATGTTCCTGTCCTCTCTTGGTGCCACAGCAGCCGTGGGTAGCAGCTCTGGGAAAATGACCATGCTGGGAGATTTTTTTTTTCCTGTTGACTCTGACTCAGAAGGAAATGTAGGCTTCTCCATTCAGGGTCTAAAGAGAGACTATTAGAGCCGAGAAGCAGAGAAGACTCTGATTCTTCCCCATCTGACACAGACAGCAAACATTTGTTGAGGGCTTATTCTGCCTTGTTGTGTACAGAGACAAGGAGAAAGATAGAACAATTTTAAATCTACAAACTCTTGCTAATGTAGCTGTGATATATATAAAGCAGAAACCCCCAGATCTAGGAGAAATAAAGAAATCCACCATCACAGTGGTAAGCTTCGCCATTCCTGTATCAGTAACTAATAAACAAACCAAGAAAAGCAGATTCGTAGGAATAAGAAAAAAATTCAACCAGCACTATTTACACACTTGGTTGAACTGACATGTATACCACAAAGCAACCGATAACTGCAGAATATGTAATCTTTTTCAAGTACACATGGAATATTTACCGAAATTGACATGTGCTGGTTTATACAGTAGGTCTCCAATTTAGAAGGTGGGGTGGGCAGGATTTGGATGTGAGTATCAGAGAGAGACGGGAGGCAAGATTGACCCTGAAGGACTCAGAGCTCTGAAGTCAAGAGTGTCTAGTTCATGCTGCATAATTAGCACTTTGGAAAGATGGGGGGGGGCGGGGAATGTGTGTAGTAGTCATAAGATAGGAGTATTTCCACATGTGAGTCAACCTGGGAGTGAACCTGTGTCCAACTGAACGTGAAGCAATTATTCAAAGTTGGTTTCTGGAATGTTCCCAGGGTGAAATTCGTCCCTGGCTTTATCACCGTCTTCTCAGTTTAAGCGTTTGCTTGTCTCGCAAGCTGGGTTTGCATTATCTGCTTCAGTCTGGAATGGCGGACACCCAGAAATAACTCCACAACAGTCCCATGGCGTTGACGAACACTTCTGGACAAATGAAGTGGATGATGACCCAATTCCTGCCTGCCTTTGTCAAAGTGGGGTGGTTTATTCATTGGCTGACTGAGTATCAGTTGTGAACCTGGGGCTGGGAGAGGGGTAAAGAAGAGACGCAGGGGACACTCACCCCCAAGGCCAGATATCAAGGAAATTCTGTAGGAAATCCCACACGCACTGTTGTGTTCTGTGCCCTTGGGTGACATGTTTGGAAAACTAATTAAGAACAGTCTAGGACTGAGGTCTCCTATGAACTCTCTCTAAGACATTGGGTTTATATAAAACATCATGTCTCAGTCTCTTCACTGTAAAATGGCAGTGATGTTATTGATAATCTCATCACTGTAGAAATAAACCAGATTAAATTCGCAGCCTGCACAGAGCAGTGCCTGGGATTAAGTGAGCAGAAGATTAAAATTTGCAACTCTCATCGTTATGCTGCTTCAAACATTTCTATCCTTTTTTTAAAAAATTGTGCAATCATATTTCTTTAAAGATTATACTCCATTTACAGTTATAAAATATTGGCTATATTCCTCGTGTTGTACAATACGTCCTTGTAGCTCACTTGACATCAGTATATAATGGTTTGTACCTCTTAATCCCCTACCTCTCCATTACCGCTCCTCCTTCCCTCGTCCTACTGGTAACCATGACTTTGTTCTCTATATCCGTGAGTCTGTTTCTTTTTTGCTATATTCATTAGTTTGTTGTACTTTTTAGATTCCACATATAAGTGGTATCATTCAATATTTTTCTTTCTCTGTCTGGCTTATTTCACTTAGCATAATACCCTCCAAGTCCATCCATGTTGTTGCAAATGGCAAAATGTCACTCTTTGTCATGGCTGAGTAGTATTCCATTGTCTATTTGTACCACATCTTCTTTATCCATCTGTTGTTGGATACTTAGGTTGCTTCCATATCTTGGCAATTGTAAATAATGAGTGTAATTAATTATAAATACATGCATTGGCGTGCATGTATCTTTGCAGATTAGTGTTTTTGTTTGTTTTCACATATATGCTCAGGAGTGGAATTGCTGGGTCATATGGTAGTTCGATTTTTAGTTTTTTGAGAAACCGCCATGCTTTTTTCCACAGTGGCTACACCAATTTACATTCCCACCAACAGTGTACTAGGGTTCCCTTTTCTCCACATCTTTGCAAACGTTTGTTATTTGTGTTCTTTTTAATAATAGTCATTCTGACAGGTGTGAGGTGACATCTTATTGTGGTTTTGATTTGCATTTCTCTGATGATTAGTGATGTTGAGCATCTTTTCATGTTCTTGTTAGCCATCTGCATGTCCTCTTTAGAAAAATGTCTATTCAGGTCTTCTGCCCACTTTTAATAGGGTTTGTTTTTTTTTTTTTTTTTTTTGATGTTGAGTTGTATGAGCTATTTATATATTTTGGATACTAACCCCTTATCAGTCATATAATTTGCAAATATTTTCTCCCATTCAGTAGGTTGTCTTTTTGTTTTGTTGATCATTTCCTTTGCCTTCCAAAACCTTTGAGTTTAATTAGGTCCCATTTGAAATCATATATTTTTTAATGTTGGGGGAGAATAAAGATAAAACAACCGATGATAATCCCATCTCCCTAAGTCTTATTTTTATATAGTCCCTGCAGATATTTTTTACATAGATTATTTCATAGTTACAAAGTACCTTGCATACAGCAGGTGATCAATAAAATGCATAGTGACTGCCCAACTGTCTGATTCAATGCAACCTACTTTGTGTTATGCTTTGTGCACCTATTATGTTATATACGATGATATTATAATTATAGCATGTACATTCCTCTTATGTTTTTTCATAAGCTGCATGATTATAATTTTTATAGTTCTAGGATCTCTCATGGCAATGTGCGAGCTTGGCTAAGCCATTTCTCTTTTGCTGTACTGTCGTGTGTAGAATTACTACAAATCCCTCTACTCGGGACACTATCACAGTAAACAGTTCTGTATATTGTGTTTTGCCTTTTTTGTAAATTTCTTCAGACAATCGTAGACTATGGAATTAAACATCCCAAGCTAAACCTTTAACTGAGCTGAGCAGGGAGCCACAAAAGATTAAACCAAAATGGGATTCCTTCCATAAGATTGGGTTGAAATAAAATGAACTCCACAAGATGATAAATCATGTGTAATCCTATTTTCATTTTGAAGTATTGCTTTTCACTCTTTCAGAAAACATTGTATGAAAACCCACATCTCCCTGAACACAGTTCCACCAAAGGTCTAAGTATTTGGGTGTATTCATAAACAAAAACAGCAGCACTTTCACTCTTAGTAGGTACATGGTAAAAGAGCTCATCAGACCTCTGGTTAATCCAAAGATTGGCTTTTTAAAGCTGCAGAGAAAGTTTCTCGGCTATGTATGACGTTTCCTGAAGCAGAACCTCTGAAATCTTAGGGTGTGTTGGGTGGATCAGTTTCTCCTCTCACGGTGCTGGTAAAGCAGAGAGGAGGGAAGAATCTTACCTAGCAATGCAGAGACAGCCAGCTGCACCTTGATGTTTACTTGTCACAGCAATGATGGGTGACTGCAAGCCTGGCGGTCCAGAGTAGGGTCTCTGGAGCCAGGCAGCCATGGGCCTGAAAAGCACCTTTGTCACTTGCTACCTTGCAACCAAAGGTACGTTAGTAACTGACCAAGGCAGGGTTCAGTCCCAAATCTCCCTGGTTCTAGAGTCCCTGGGTTTCCATACATAACACCACTCTCTCTCTCCAGATTGCTTGTTCTTCTATTTTGGTTGATTCCAAAGTTCACTGGAAATGGGAAGAATGAAAGAGGGAAGGCCGAGGAGAAGGCTATTTCTGTGCCTTCTTGAGAGAAGATGGTACCTAAGACTAGTGTGGTTGCTTGAGAGATGGTGAGAAGTGGCTGTTTTCAGGACTTATTTGAATAAAACATGATAGCGTAGGATAACCTATGTGGCCCCTGCTCGTGCACCTGAAAGGGAGCTTAAGCACACTGCCTAGCAGGTAATAGGGCTCAACAAATCGGTTCATTGGCTCCAAATGGATACCAACCTGCAACTGGAAGGTTTTGCTTTTCACAGGAAAATCTGCAGCCTCACAAGAGTATCTTTCTCCGCATGCCATCTTTTCTTATTTCATCCCATGAATGATGGCCCTAAGGTAGGGTGAGAAGAACAGAAAAACAGGTAACCTGAGAATAAAACTACTGATTCAAAGATTGTTACATGTCTACTCTCTGTATTTTACCCTATTTAATCTTCAAAGGAGCCTGATGAGGTGGGGATCTTCTCCCCATTTTACACATGAGGAAACAAAAGTACAAAGGAGTTACAGAATTTGCCGGAAGCCACAGAGCTAAATTAAAAAAAAAAAAAAAAGGCAAGGATTCCATACGGGTTTGTTTGATTCCAAAGTTTACAGGCTTAATCATGAGCTGTATTGCTTCCTGTCATGTTAGTGGGGAGGAGGGTGATTTGGGGGGGAGAGAGAGAGCTTCGTTCTTCTGTCTGCATGTTATATAACTTTCAGGGTCGGTCTAAGGAAACAGGGGCCAAACCTTTGTTGCCAGCCTGTGGCTCCAGCCCACTCAAGTTCTGTGTTTTCTCTTATAAATTTAAGAACACACAACAGGGGCTTCCTAGAAGGCACAGTGGTTGGGAATCTGCCTGCCAATGCAGGCAACACGGGTTCAGGCCCTGCTCCAGGAAGATCCTACATGCCGCGGAGTGGCTGGGCCCATGCGCTACAACTATTGAGCCCATGTGCTGCAACTGCTGAAGCCTGTGCACCTAGAGCCTGCACAACAAGAGAAGCCACGGCAGTGAGGAGCCCACGCACCACAACAAAGAGTAGCCCCCAGTCACCGCAACTAACAGAAAGCCCGCGCACAGCAAAAAAAGACCCAGCACAGCCAATTAAATAAATAATGTATATTAAACACACACACACACACACCAGTCCCTTGGGATGGGGGGGGTGGGGGTCGACACGTTATCTAGCGTTGGGGAAGTTGATCGTTTTAGGTCCTTTTTAACTGTGTGAATGCCTGACACTTGACGTTTGGGCAAAAGGGGTAAAAAGTCCCCAGAAGGCTGCCTGCCTGCCTGCCTGATTCTTTGCCAAACAGGAATCTTCCCTTGGCTGTCTTCCCTCAGAAATGATTTTCAAACTACGGTTTTCAAAACAGTTCCTTTGGGGAATTAAAAAAGAATCATGTTTTCGATAGAAAAGTGTTGTGTCAACAGAAATGCATGAAAAATAAAATCACCAATTTCCCTGTCACCCAGAGAAAAGCACTGCTAAATAAATGAATACTTCCTTCTTTTTTCCCCTTATGCATATAGACTTATTTTTATACATGTAATTGGACTCAACGACATGTAAAGTTTTGCAGCATGCATTTGTAAAATCAAATATTGTATTACCAGCATTTCCCCATGTTCTCAAATTTAAAAACTTGGAAAACTTGATATTTAATAACTACTTAAGGGTCTACCCCACTATATGTTATAACATTTAATCATTTCTCCATTGGCAGACATTACTTTGTGTCCTATTTCAAGCGGCGTTTTCTCCCTAGGAATGTTTTGCCTTTATACAGGTATTCCGGCCCTATGCTACCAATCAAACAATTTTCATTTCCCATCAAAAATCCTTCTAGGCTTTCCTACATCAGAAGAGTTGGGATGCAAATCACAGAAGTAATCTCTCATCAGAAGCAAAGCCCATGCTCTACTATAGAAGCAATGCCCTGTAAGAGCAAATCAAAATGCCCTTTTATCGAGCTTTTCAGTCACCCCGGTTAAAAGGAAACCAACAAAGAACTTTCTCTTGCGTCCGCTCCGCCCCGCCCCCAGGCCTTTCTGTAGCCTTACGCTCGTCTTTCCCTTTGCTTTGAATTCTGTCTCTTAA
Source organism: Hippopotamus amphibius kiboko (assembly GCF_030028045.1). Lineage (NCBI taxonomy): Eukaryota > Metazoa > Chordata > Mammalia > Artiodactyla > Hippopotamidae > Hippopotamus > Hippopotamus amphibius. The sequence goes on from NC_080197.1 coordinate 8,119,843, forward strand.
CCTCCCATTTACCCCTCAAGATGCTGTCATCTCTCCTCCACTCCCATTGCCCTGTTGCAACAGTCCTTGCAAAATGCCAGATGCATTGTCCTATGCTTTCAATTAATTTCTAACTGCACAAGTGACAGAGAAGGGCATTTCCCTAGTTAAAAATAATTAACCCCTTAAAGATAAAGGTAGATTCCCTGGTAACCACTTCTCCCTCATCTTGGAAACTCTCTCCTCCAACAAGGATATCTAATTTTGCAAGTGGGGTGGTGGGGGAGGGGAGTGGTTTCCAGGTCCTATCTACACACACAGAGAGATTGAGAGAGAGAGAATGGGAGGGAGACAGAAAAGGTGTCAGGTATTATTTGTTTTGTTTGGAAGTCTCTTAGCGTATCTTATCTTTCTAAGTGTTCCCTGTGTCTCCACGGCCCAGATATACCATGGACCAGAGTTTATTTACCTGTAACTCTACTGAAGGACATTAGATGTTTACTATCACAAACAAGGAGGCAACAAAGAATACTCTTGGCCCTGTTCCTCTGGGCACTTGTGTGGGAATTTTACTCCTCTAGGGAAAATATCCAGAATTGGACCTCCAGGCCACTGAGCGCGCACTTTTTCCTGTTAACGTTCCCACACACTGACAATCACCTCCTCCAAGGTGGCAGCACCAATTTACATGAACATCCTACTTCGATCCTTCTACCCTGAGCTCTTCAGCAGCATTAGGCAGCAATACTACCCCTTCGAATGCGTTTTAACTGAAATATAGTTGATTTACAATTTGTGTTAGTTTCAGGTGTACAGCAAAGTGATTGTTATATATATATTTTTCAGATTATTTTCCATTATAGGTTATTACCAAATGTTGAATATAGTTCCCTGTGCTATACAGTAAGTCCTTGTTACTTATCTATTTTATGTTTAGTAGTTTGTATCTGTTAATCCCATACTCCTAATTTATCACACACCCCCCACTACCTTTACCCTTTGGTAACTTTAAGTTTATTTTCTATATCTGTGAGTCTGCTCTATTCTGTATATAGGTTCATTTGTATTATATTTTAGATTCCACATGGAAGTGACATCATATAATATTGGCCTTTCTCTGTCTGACTTGCTTCATTTAGGTCCATCCATGTTGCCGCAAATGCCAATATTTCATTCTTTTTTATGGCTGAGTGTGTGTGTGTGTGTGTGTGTGTGTGTGTTGGGCACATGGGCTGTTTCCATGTCTTGGCTATTGAAAATCATGCTGCTATGAACATTGGGGTGCGTGTATCTTTTTGAATTAGAGTTCTCATCTCTTCTGGACATATGCCCAGGAGTGGGATTGCTAAATCATGTAGTGTTTCTATTTTTAGTTTTTTGAGGAACCTCCATACTGTTCTCCATAGTAGCTGCACCAATTTACATTCCCACCAACAGCGTAGGGAGTTCTCTTTTTGCACACCCTCTCTAGCATTTATTATTTGTAGATTTTTTGACGATGGCCATTCTGACTGGTGTGAAGTGATATCTCATTGTGGTTTTGATGTGCATTTCTCTAGTAATTAATGACGTTGACCATCTTTTCATGTGCCTGTTGACCATCTGTACGTCTCCTTTGGAGAAATGTCTGTTTAGGTCTTCTGCCCATTTTGGGTTTTTGTTGCTGTGGTTATTGTTGATACTTAGTTGTATAAACTGTTTGTATATTTTGGATGATAACCCCCTGTCAGTGGCATCATTTGCAAATATTTTCTCCCATTGCATAGGCTGTCTTTTCATTCCATTGATGGTTTCCTTTGCTGTGCAAAAGCTTTTAAGTTTGATTAGGTTCCATTTGTTTATTTTTGCTTTTATTTCTTTTGCCTTGGGAGACTGAGCTAAGAAAATATTGCTACGTTTATGGCCAAGAATGTTTTGCCTGTGTTCTCCTCTAGGAGTTCTATGGTGTCATGTCTGATACTTAAGTCTTTAAGCAATTTTGAGTTTATTTTTGGATGTGCTGCGAGGGAATATTACCCCTTCTGCTTCTTTTATTCTACTTCTCCTTCTTGTCGTTCTTTCGTTCTCCCAGCCTATCTTTTCTAAATCCCCTTGGCAATCGTCCTCTTCTCTGTCTGTCCTGAAGTGTGGCTGTAGCCTGGAATTCCTCACTTCTTTCTCTACCTGAGTGATCTCTTATATTCCCATGGCTTACACAATCACCTCCCTCAGGGGTGTCACAGACTCAAATGTGTACAGGAACCTGGTGGGTAAAGTAAATACTGGGGAGTCCATGAACCTCTCCCCTACTACCCAATTCACCCACAGCTCCAGCCATTGTTACTTTCTTGGAATCTACATCTAATACTCGCAGATAATTTTTTTTTTCAAAAGAAGCTGGAAATCTAGATTGTGATATAAATGCACACATTTTTCAAGAATTGGAAATTAATTTGAAAGAAACTGTAACCCCATGTGGTCCACACAACATGCCTATGAGGATGATTTAGCTGCCAAGAGGCCACATGGTAACTTCTACCTCAAATATTGATATAATCACTCCCTGTCTCAAATCTCCCTTTTCCTTCCTTGGGCCTGTCCCTTACCCCATCAGTCACTAATCCTCTGATTCTGCCGAAGAAATCGTGCCAGAATCCAGCCCACTCTTCCATCCTCACTGCCGTTACCTTAACTCCAAAAGTCACCAAATCCCACCCTGCCTGGGACTCGAGCATCCTAACTGGCTTTCCCTCCATCAGTAGATCCCTCCCAGCCCCCATCTTTGTGCTACCCTCCTTGCCATTCTAGAGCATTCTTCCCCACCGCCAACCTGACCAGAGTCTTAGTGGCGCCATATTGCCCACAAAGCAAAGTTGCCAGCTGTGGCCACATTTATCTGCATTTGGCCCAGCATTATAAAATTTCACCCAACATAATCAAAGCAGACTTCATATAAACACTCAGATAGTGGGCTTTTCCTGAAAGAGCTGCCTGGCTGACAGCACTGAGTCTGCAGTCTCACATGGAATTAATTGGCTGGAGCCCAGCAGTGACTGTCACCACGGGGAGTTGGGGACTTTGCCCCCGGCCCTCTTTTCTCACCCTGGCCAGCCTCATGTACCTGTGTTGCTGCCTGGCCCTGAAGGAGTCTGCAAGCCCTGAGCCACAGGCTGAAGTTCAACATGTTAACTTGCACATAAGACCCTGTTCTATCTGGCCCCTCTACCCCTAGCCTCAACTCCCAGCCCCTCTTTTCAGCTTCCTTTTTTCCCCCGACTCGCAAAGAAATTGTTTCAGACCTGAATCTAAGCACCACTCAAATACTGTGACGGTTTTACTTAAACCAAGGTAAGTATACACTCCCTTCAGAGAGGTCTTCCCTTTGGCTCAATAAATCTCTCTTCAAATCGCTAATGAAGTTGAACTTGCTCTAGACGGTGCCTTTCAGGTTTAAGAAACTCCTCCTGAAGTTAGTTCTCAGGAGGATCCCACTCAGCTCTGATCCTAATGGAAGGAGACTGAGGGGCTGACAGACTAAGTCACGCCTACTTCATGTAAAACCTGGGGAGGAATGTCCTGAAGATCACCACACAGTAGGACTGCAGCTCACCTTCGTGGAGAAAACACACACACACACACACACACACACACACACACAGGCACGCACGCTCCTCGTAACTAACTGGTTTTCTTCCTTGATATACACATTTAATAGCAGGCATGAGCACTCTTTTACTACATGGTAATTAGTTATACATAAGTCATTCATAAGGACTATCAAGATTATTTTTGCAAAACTAGAAAAAAAATTTTTATTTGTTTTAAGATGCTTTAAAGTGGTAAAGTCTGCTCAATTCCTATCCCATATCCAGTCTCCCTTCTTTCTTATTAACAGAATATCAACTTTAATGGGGATGAGGGGGCTTTAAAAAACTTCAGCTTTAAAAACTACATTCCCAGCCTCCTTTGCAAGTAGACATGGCCACTGAACATGGTGCTGGCCAATGAGATGTCAGAAGTCATTGGGTGGCCTTCCCAAAAAGCTCCTCAAAGTTTGGGGGTGGGGGGGTGGTCGAGACTCAGGTGATCTCTTTTCCCATTCAGTTTTTCTGCCACCTGGAAAAATATGTGACTATGAGAAAAAGGACCCAAAATTTTGGCCTTAAAATCCATATACCAACATACCTCTGAATTTCTTACTAAATGGGAAAAATAAATCTTATTTAAGCTGCCAACATTTGGGTTTTCTCTTAAAGGCAGGTAAACTATATTCTACTCAAAGCTACTTTGAAGGGAGGAAAGAAAAGGAGGAGAAAACCCATTTTCCCCTCTGGTTAGCGCACCAAAAATCACCAGAAGGGACTAATTAAGGAACAGCTGAAATAATATTTCTTTATTCATAGTATTTCAAAATTCTTAATGTCCTGTTTCACCATATTCTGTCTTTTGGCTCAAATGCAACCCAATATGAAATTTAGCAACTGTGCGTATAATAAAGGCTGACATGAAGAACTGACCATCCGAAATATTTAAACCCAAGTCTTCATTCCATTTTGGCCGAAAGCAAGTTGTTCCTTTCAGTGGTAAGAGGCCCTCAGTCTCCCACTTTGTCTGTGTGACTCAACCAGATTGCACTCCCATTGACATTCTGGATTTTTCTGTAATCTCCTCTCCTTAATAAATTCAAGATAGCCCCACCCTTCGCAAACAGCTTATAATAGTGTGACTGTTTCTGGGCTAAACCGGGGATGCAGCCCCGGCCCAGTAGCTATGTCTGTGGATATCTGAATAATTGCTTCAATTCTCCACTTGTTTCTGAGTGAGCGTCGGCCTGACCTCTGGGCACGGCTGATCATTACTCATAGTCAAACTGAGAGTTTCAATGCTAAATGTGACCGTGTGGGCTATATCTGCTTTCTCTCTGGCAGATTATACAAATACCATCGAGTTGAAGTCAAGTCGTCCCAGAGCACACTGAATCTTTACCCCAAAGGTCCCCATAGGAGTCCTTCCTTGAAGAGCTTCTTTTGCTATATTGTAATCTGTTTCTCGGTGAATATGTGATGATTGGATGCTTTCAGCCTGATTCTTTTCTCTTGCCTCACTCATGTCCCCTGGAGATGCCGCTGCCTCCTTATAAAAGCCATGTGTATCTTATCTCTCGCAGGGCAGTTGCTAATACCAGAAAGTAGCCTGGAAAACATTTCCCCAAACTGTACTGTTTTTCATCATTTCTTTCTGACACCTCCAGATAGCTTGTTAGCATATTGTCTTTCTCTATTCAGCTTTGCCCCAGTGGGTGTTTGGGGACTGAATGACATCACCCAGGAATTTATAATTAGAAATAAAAACGCCTCTTTCCAAATCTATAACACCAGGAGAAAACCGGAGAGATTTTGTTCTTAAAGATTTATTTATTTTTGGGTGTGTTTGGTCTTCGTTGCTATGCATGAGCTTTCTCTAGTTGCGGTGAGCAGGGGCTACTCCTTGTGGTGTGTGGGCTTCTCATTGCGGTGGCTTCTCTTGTTGCGGAGCACAGACTCTAGGCACATGGGCTTCCGTAGTTGTGGCTCTCCAGCTCTAGAGTGCAGGCTCAGTAGTTGTGGCACACCAGCTTATTTGCTCCACGTCATGTGGGATCTTCCCAGACCAGGGCTTGAACCCATGTCCCCTGCATTGGCAGGCAGATTCTTAACCACTGCACCTCCAGGGAAGTCCTGGAGAGATTTTGAAAGTTGTTGGTGAAACCCCAAATGTCAGAGGTCTTTTCTGACCAGGTGGACACTCCACTGGCTTGTAGGACACGACCAGGAAAGTACTGGGAACAAGCAGCAAATAATCTTTCCAAGTGCTGATTGCAGTGCCACATGCCAGGGCGGACACTCAAGACCTGGGGTTAGCCTTGGACACTTAACAGGAAATGTCACTGGGATCTTGGCTTTCCCCAGGCAAAGCTGTGTTTCTCGGAGTTCCTGGAAGTCTCTGAGAAGCGGTCTGAATTTCTGCCACTGCAGAGTTGGAGCATGGTGACTTCTGATTATTGAGTTTTTATTTGCTCAACCAGTTCTTATTGAGGGCCTATCTCAGCAAGTCTTATGCCTGGGGCCTTAGCAGCTGTTGCCAGAGCTCTACTGTAATATGTTAGCCACTAGACACATAAAACTATTT